>NC_134411.1:100374133-101009131 GCF_038048845.1 Mixophyes fleayi
ACAGACTTGATGAGAAGCAGGTGAGTGAAGTAAAAGCTGGAGTGCACGGAGGCAGCGGATAGCAATGAGCAAACAGTCACATTGATATAAAATAACGTTGAAGTGGTTTAGAAGACTGTAGTGCACGGAGGCAGCGGATAGGAATCAGCAAACAGTCCTGATGATACAGTTGATGGTAGAAGTGGTTTAGAAGACTGTAGTGCACGGAGGCAGCGGATAGGAATCAGCAAACAGTCCTGATGATACAGTTGATGGTAGAAGTGGTATGGAAACCACAGGAATAGAAGTGGTTTGGAAACCACAGGAATCAGCAGCGCTGAATACACGAGGAATACAGGAACACCTTCAGAGACTCATGAGGAATGAGACTCCAAGATCAGGCAACGTGGTGTTGACCACAGGTGCTTAATATAGGGAGGTTGCCTGATCTGCCAATTGAGTTAAAGGGGTATACACTGAAGTATAGAAAAGGGCTGCGCATGCGCAGACCCTCAGGATGGTGGACGACCACGGTTCCTAAATGTCCGGGAAGAGGCACTCACGGTCCGGTGAGTGACAGTAACCTTCATCCTGGGCATGTTGTTTTAGGACTGCGTTTTGGATGTAGAATATGGATTGAGTGTGTAAAACTAGAATCTATTTAAGATCACATTACAAGTTGACACAATGTATCACGGCAAAGATTGCTTAATCCGTATGTTATCTGGCCAAAGCGTTCGTGCCATTGCCCTTTATACTGTGTACAACAGACCTTTTTTTTTTATTGTGGTTTATTTTTATAAGTACTTTACTTGAGATTAATTGACGGAGCATTCCCCAAGCAAACAATCAACATAAACTAGGTCATGACCCAACATGGCCAGCCTACAAAACCAATACCACATTTCTCCAAAGAGATTATTATTATTTTTTATTATTTTTTTTTTAGTTCAAATAATCCAATTGAAGAACTCTACAGGGATATCTGAGGGAACACAGATCCTTTAATCTTATTAGTTAAAAAAAAAAAAAGACCATTTATTTTTCAACGTCCTATCACAGTATACCCCAGTGTGACACCTCCACCAATTGTGACTCGATGGGGTGCGTATTCAAACGATCTTCCATGTATGTAGGAACAGACGTGAGAGGTTTTATAGCGAACGCACTTTCAGTTTATTATTTGTCAAAACATGATGTAAAGTTAGTATTCTTCACCCCTAATAAATATGACCGAATTGCAGCCGGGACACCTAATAGGTCCCAGGGGTTGGATACTAAGCTGGAACATTGGCATTTAAACGAGGTTATTGTACAGTCGGAGGCTTGTTCTGGAGATTAAACCGCGTGGAATACCAGAAGACAATGGGTCCTCTGAGAGAAGCTGTTATTTCACCTTTGAAAATGCAACTGTTTCTATGTTAATTAGCATTAGTCATACAGTCATATCTATATGTTAATAAAGCTTACAGGCAATTATTACATTTTTTTCCATCTAATTATTGAAATCCAGGAGAAAGGGCAGTTTGGCTCCACTTGAAACAGTTATTTGTGTACATTGCGGAGACTGAGCTAATTGACGGTCTTTATCGACAACTGCGTTATAGGTAGGTGGAACAACGAGGCGCCCACTTTGGTGGCTTTAATTATAATCATTAACATAGAGGAGCGAAGTGGTATATTAAATATCGACGTCCAACCAATCCCCTTTGCCGGTTCTCTCTCGCTTGTCTCGGTACCATCAACCTCCTGGGATCTTCCTCGCTGTCTTCATTTTCTGGGAGTCCTTCGAGGCCTTGCATGACCCTAAAGGTCATGTAACCTGAATATAATGGAGGAGCGGGGAGGAAAAGAGGCCACATAAGGGGGGTCTGATAACATACAACGCTAAGAGTTCCCAGCTTGGTTCAGCAGCCAGTAAATGTTTCAAGGGCATCAACATCAAGCAAAATGTTGTACATACCTGCTATAGAGAGAAGCAGCCCCTCAAGGTAAACAGAAGTTCTGGGGTTCGTAAGTGTGAAGTTTCCTGGTTTCACTTTAATCTGGTAGCAAATATCCCTGATTTATTGAGAATTTATGTTGCTGTTCTGGGAAGAAGCCCCTTCGTATTTTGCACACCAGGTTATGTGGGTGATGAGGGTCCAAGATCCCTGTGTTTGTCAGGAATATAAACTGAGGGTCATTATAGTTCATGGTAGTGAGGTCAGTGCCCCAAGTTTTGAGCTAGTGTAGCGGGTTAAGCAGTTTGTGACAACCAATGAACACTAAGTACCAGGAAGGCCAGCAAGGCATTATACTATAGTGCAGATTCTGCTTTGAAAACCAGGCTGCAGTTGTTCTGTGTAATTCCTGTATTTGAACATCTTCTTGACCCTGTCTGTTGCCTGTCCTGACCCTTGGCTTATTTGAGCATGTTGCTGACCCTGCTTTGCCTTTCGCCTGCCCTGACCCTCAGCTTTGCCATGCTTGACCGGTTTGAGGACGAGCTTGGGAAACTTTACAGGGATAGTGAGGCTGTTCTAGGGAAAGAGCGCCCAAGACTATTTTCCTCTGGTTATTATTTATTTATAATCATCTGTGGGTGTTCCTGGGATACCCATGTAGCTATCAGATTGGACCTTACTTTTTACTATTTATATTCCTGTGTTTTTCAGTGGTCTAATTTGGCAATGGCAAGAATGACTCCTGATTAATCAGTCAGTCAATATGTAGATGTGATATGGCAAAATGTATAACTGAAACTCTGAAGGCAAATTAGAGTAGAGCAGATTAGCAGAGATTCTGATTAGTTACTCCACGTGAGTGCAATACATTACTTGATGCATCAGATTCTAGTGATATAACTGAAGGAACGTTTGCATTTATTAACGGACTGGCTGCTGCAAGGAAGCAAGACCATCATATGTCACATAACTCCATGTCAGTCATCATATATTGCATATGAGACTGCCCATTGCACATCAATGTGACCCCTTTTGTTGCATTGTTTTAAGTGCCTAGAAACGCGTTTCACCACTACTACAGTGGCGCTACATTGTTGTGCAAAATAGGCCCTATTAAAGTCGCTTCCAACACACTATGGATTAAGTATTGCAGTAGTTTAGGAGGGTACGACTATGGTGTTAATTGCCTTTTAAATTGTTTTTAGGTTCGGATGACTGTCCTAGCAAGGATGCAAACCTTTCAAAGCCTTCATCAAGGGTCTGCCGATATCAAAGACCCTCTTCCCTGCCCTGATAGCTGTCACTTACCGCACTGAAGATTCAGTTCCCCATGGGAAGCTTTGGCTGGGAGGTAAGGGCCCAACTGAGCCTTGCGGAGGGGAGCCTGAAGACCCTTGCCCCCTAATGGGCCATATGGCTCCGGGAGTCAGGGTTGTTAAGGACCCCCTAGCTTCAGCGAAGGGGGTCTGAAGACTCTTATGCCCCCAGGGGGGTCTTATGGCTCCAGAGGTTGGGGAAGGGTGGGACCTTTCCCTTTAAAGTAGACTCAAAGCCCAGCCCCCAGCACTGGCGTTTAACACAGCACATGGTGATTGGCGGTACCTCGGGCTCCAACAATAATAATAAAACAAAAACCACCTTATTAGATCACCTACCTGTTTCCATGTCCACTGGGCCTCCTACAACATTTAAATTCCTTTGTGCTGCACTATGAAGCGTTATTTGGTTTAGAAACGGTAACTCTCCCACTCGGTACAAATATCTGTATCTGGCTTCATGGTCATCTCTGGTCACGGATATTTTGCACATTGCGCTCCTATCTATGTCACCTGAGACCAGCAATCAGAGGGACAGAGAGGAAAGAAACCAGTTATTAGGCGAAGCCACAACTGCGTCTCTGTGTTGTCTGATGTCCGCACAGATAAACAGGATCAGCAACAGACAATGTTTCCTGCAGGTTCCCTGCATCAAATCAATAACAAATAAACATTCATTGAATTCCTGTAGCACTCATCCATTTTTCCAATTACATTATCGTTGCTGCGCTCAGCACCATAACACCCAGCGCGTTTCACAGATGCAGATCGAGCTGACAAGTACAATACGGTTCATGGACACAAATGGTGTCATCGCTGACAAAGGTCCGTGCAATTCATCTTATTCATTAGGTGACGGGTGACCATCAGCTGCATTACAGCCGTTCTCTGTGCTAACAAACCTCTTATTACTTCTGTTACTCATTTATATTTATAATAGTTGCATTTGCAATGCAGAGGACAACTTTTCCAAAAAGGGAAAAAAGTACAGTGGCAAGAGAATGTTTGTTTTCATTTTTGTTAAAGCCACATACTAATTAATGGGGTAGTTACTAGGGTAAAAATGTTTGCTCTGCGAGGCTCTTACAGAGGTACAGGAAACAGTCACATCTCCTCTGCTGATACTCAGCGTCTGCCACCCACCCTCTGTCTGGTAGACAACTATTTGTACTGTTACTATTTGTACTTAACTATACTGTACTGTGCTGTCTCCCATTGTATTGTGATTTTGTTTGTCTCTGTACGGCGCTGCGGATGCCTTGTAGCGCCTTATAAATAAATATTAATAATAATAATATTTTGTGATTGCTTTGTGTTTGCGTCCATCTAGAATTCTCCTACGTGTTTTAACAGGTGATCCCTGAATTTCCCTTTATCTATTCTGTTGCAAAGTCATGAAGGGTTTGGTGGCAAATAGGTGTAGTCTATTTATTAAGAGCATAAATCCGTCAGGAAATTGGCGGCCCTTCAGCGGTAGTAGAGCTACAAATCCCATCACGTCCTGCAAAACTCTTTTTTTTTTTTTTTTTTTTTTGTTCTGCATAAAGGGAAAAAAAAATAACTTGAATTTTTGCTTTGTAGCAGAAGCTTTACAGGAAACCCATAACATGATTGAATGGAACATTTTTTCCAGTGTTGCAGTTCGATAGTTTTCCCCATAGATTTTCACTCATATTCACTCATTAAGGATAATAAATGGTGCGAAAAGTCCTTTGTATGCTAAATAGCTAATATGCTGGATGACTGATGTATCATAAAGAAAGTAGAGGCTCATGTGCAATATCTGTCTCATCAATACGTGGGGGTCTGGATTTGTGGATTTATCAGCATTTCAGGAAACCATTTATACGCAATGTGCTGCTACCATCTGGATAATGGGCCATAGAGCTGCGGTATACAAACCTCTATGTATCACTTCTATGACATATCAGGAATCCAATATATTCCTAGACCGCCAACATTCCGTATTAATATCTGTAACCATGGCAACAAGACCAGGCGTAATTAAGCTCAGGTGGGGGAACTTGCCGACCTCAGTCACCGCTCAGAGCGCCGTAAATATGAATAGAGTCATTGATAATTACTGTAAGTAAGGGTGAAGTAAGTTGGTGACAGCTCTTATATTTACAGTACATCTATAATAATGAAAGTCAAATGGGATCAGTGCCTTATAAATTCAGTTTCACACTTAATGTGCCCATACTCTCGTTATTGGTTTCTGCAACTGAAAAGTCATTTGTTTTTCATTTCCGTTAACAAAATTAGCACAAATCGGCCCTTGTGCCACCCGCCTCAATTTGAGTTTTAATTGTCTAATTTTAGTAACCTTATTATAGAAAAATAAAGAGGATTACTCCTGTTGAGAGGTAATTTATGTTTTAATTTCAAGAGGGTGGTTACCCTTTTATATAAATTAATGTGACCATATAGGCATCCGCCATTTAATAATATCTATAACACTGTTGTAGCTTCAAATTTCTGTCGGATAATTGTCCCCGTCACTTTTTGAGAAGGCACTGGAAATTTTTGTTAGATTCAAAAAGGGGTTCCCAGTATATAGCGGTATCTTTGTTTTATATATAGTAACTACTGAGCTATTATTTTTATTTTTTTTGTTCTAGAGCTAAATCACCCACCTGGCAGAGAGAACGTGCTCGTCCCGCGGCCCGCTGACGGCTGCTGGTCCCGCTGACGGCTACACACACTCTTCCTGCATTGAAAGGCGTGGGGTGCTGTTGCTGAATGCATTGCTGCAGTCTCAGGGCCTGCGTCATTTGGAGAGCAAAGCATAAAAAAGGAGTAATGTTGCACCTGGGCAAAACCATGTTACGTTGGAGGGGGAGGTAAAGTTAAAATGTGGGGACAGATTTATAGTTGGGGTAGGGCATGTCCTAGATCAACTTTAAATTTCACTGTAAAAATAAAGCTATCAAGTATTTGTGAAAAAACAGCCAGTATTTAACTTATGTGCAAAATAATAAAGTAATTTGCACCCCTTGCATTGTAACATGGTTTGTCCCTGAGAACATTTACTTTTTTTTGCCTTACTTTTCTTAATGGCCCTCATTTTGCACTGCAGTATCGTCACTCTTTCCCGATCTCGCCAGTGTGGAGGAGTCCCAATCTGTAAATTTAAATTGGCCTGTTCCAATCCATCAATCTCATCATCGATACCTTCCGGGTAATAAAAAAAAATGTTCTCCCCAAGAGACTACACAGAGGGGTGATCCTGAAAAAATAATAAATGTAAACAAAATATCACTTTCTTCTAAGGATCTGTCATGCAAGATTCAATTATAATTAGGGGGGGGGACTTCAATTGGCCACGTTACTCTAAAAAGTAACGCGGCCCTGTGCACTATTACCATTATTACGGTAATAGTGCTCTTAAATACCGTAATTACGGTAGTTTCAACGGCGGTTTAAATTTACCGTAATAGGTTTAGCGTGGCGATACTCGGGGGAATTGAATTCCCCCTTTAGTTTTCTAGAACATATACAAATGATTTATGCTCCGTAAGATCTTCATAAACAGTCCATGTGCTCTTTTCTCTGTTCATACAATCTACATGTATGATGTTTACTGGAATGAAATCCTCACACTATAAACCCGCTACCAGCACACCGACAATTAATCTCCACCAATGTGAAAGGTAATACGCCTATATATTGTTCCTTATCGATTGCCACAACGGCAAATCAATGCATATTTATATTAATTTCAAATAACGCTCCCTGGTAGATACAGTTTCCATTAATATACAGTATGCTGTAATAACTCATACACATATACAGAGAGAATGCACTTTTATATGGCAGAATGTGTAAGCGGCAGAATTAATGCGTATTATCAAACCGGATACGAGCCAAAGACGGGCAGGATTGTGGTTGTCTGGTTTCATCTCGGGATAGAAATCTAAGAAGGTTGCAGCACTGATCCACAGAGGAACAGAGATTAAGGAGATTTTATAGGCATGTAAAAATGAATAGACCGAGAGCACAAGATGCTGCCATATATCTTCTGTTAACCACTTCTACACCCTGCAGATTCTCGGGTCTTTGTTATGTAGACAAAAACCTCAATGGCGGTTATCAGTGGTTACCGCCATGTTATCGCTGAGTTTCTCTGGTGAAAGCTTCCACATGGGTAATTCTATTTTAAATTAGGAAAGCCTCCTTTCGCTATCGCCATCCTTGATACAATACGTATTGTCTTGGTAGGTCTAATAATTCTTAACCATTATGTGCTTTTTACATGTTTTCTTATAAACGCTAAATTTGAAGCACTTGCTCTTCACAAATTTTGACTTCCAATGGCGCCCCGAGTCTTACTGTATGTAGGCATCTCTCTTACCAAAAAATACAGTCAACTTTATCAGGCCAGTTACTCTCCTGTATTCTCCACCATTAAGCATGACCCGGCACGTCGGGGTCCTTGTTGCATCTCCTGGTTCGAAAGGATCAACACTGTCGAAATTAATGTTTTTTTTTCAGGCTGTTGTATTTCTTTCAAACCCTACCAGCAAAAGTCCCGCTCCCTTCTATCCCTCCAAACGTTATGTGGTGCATTTATCTGAGAAGGTAAAAAATAAATAGAATGTTAAAAAAAAATAAATAAATAAATGATAACACGTAGGGGGTAGATGTATCGTACCTTCTAAAGAGAAAAAGTGGAAGTGTCGCCATAGCAACCAATCAAATTCTAGGTGTCATCTTATAGAATGTACTAGATAAATCATAGCTAGAATCTGATTGGTTACTATGGGAAACACCTCTGTACTCTGCGGTCTCAGCTAAGATGATCTTTGGCTTCAACAAAATGGCTGCTGTGATTGTACTTTTGGCTCTACTGTTTGTGAATTTAGGAAGAAAGAAAATTTGGTATAAGTAAGTTACTTCTGGTAGTCTCATACTTGCCTACTCTCTCAGAATGTCCTGGAGCCTCCCAAATTTTGGGGAATCCTCTCGGAATGGCAGGGACTTTTTTTGCGGGCAGAGGAGGGGCTTAATGATGCAACATCGTTAAGCTTCCACCCCTGACACGCAATACTCACGGGAAGGGGGCTGGCTACAGTGACCAGATGCCACCTCCAAGCCCCCTCCCACACTGGTCAGTTGAGAATAGAAAAGTTGGTTAATCTGCAGTGTTTTGGTTGCTGAGAGTAACTGAGTGAGTGTAACCTTAATTCTGTTTGTCTTTACTTAGTTGATGTGAGAGGGAGATTAGAATGAATTTTGTAGCGTTATATTTCTTTACAAGATATTACATTAGATAACTTTTGAAAGATGGTCAAGATTTATTTAAATGAAGTTAACATTATGTGGGGTTTTTAGTGTACAACTTAATTTATTCCCCATTTTTTATTTAACATGCATTATTACATTTATATATTGTCTTTTTCTAATTTTATTATTACTGCAGCAAATATTTCATTTTTTTTGTCTTGCTCTCCCCCCCTCTCCCTAAAACTAAGCATTTGGAACCCTCTCACCCCATCTAGAAATCCTGCGTTTGTCCCTGTACCGACCAAAATACATGATTGTAGGTCATTCTGCAGCCAGAACCTTCTTCGTCTTCCCGCAACAGAGACTTCCATACTGTGTTCCAGATAAATGAAATATCATCCGTGCATTGTGCAGAGTAAGAGATCCAGTGCCCCCTAGTGGTCAGATTATCATGATAAATTGTAGAACACGAGACTAGTGTTACCAAGACAATAACATTTGCATGAAGTCCTCTCTCTGACATTGAAGCACTTTCATTTCACACGGAAATAATAGCCAGGTACAATGTACATTGTTATCAGTTTATGTTCCCCTTATACCCTCTCAGACAAAGCACAATTGTCCTCAAACTAGACTTAGCAATATAGCAATATAAATACTGGTGAGGGAATAAAATATAATGTAATATGTTCATTTATGCAGGAAATCTCTTAAATCCTGGAGTATTACAGGGCTCCTGGTAATCGGTATCCATCTGTCCATCTACATGTATGCCTTGTCTCCTATAGGGCCACTGCATTCTATGCGGATTAAAACTGTACAAATCCGTAGGAACGTGCTCGGTCTGATCTGCAAGTGTTTAATAGTCAGGAGCTTAGTGACGAGCGGTGCGGAGAGCTGGAAAACTGACTGTGCCGTCTCTCGGGCTCTGGTGGAACTCCGCTCTGTGGGAATAGAGCATTTTACTGCAGATTAATTAACTATTAAATATCGCAAGCGAGCGGGGGTTATACTGTATATTTCTCTTAGCCTTGCAGAATGTTATTTTCTGAAATGAACCAGGACTTAGACCAGTAGTGATAAACCTTTTTTATTTTTCATCCAATTGGAGCCATAATTGGGTTCCCCAAAGAGGTGGTTCCCAATAGACTATATTGCATATCTGAAATTTCGGCATTCCTCCTTCACACAGTACTATTTGTTTACTGGTCTTTCTTGATTTCTGTTTCTTTATTTTTATTGTGTTTAACCAAAGGCAAGGAACACAGTTTTGAGTCATAATGAAGAGGCGCGGGCGTTCTTGTGTGACGGAACGGCGCGGGCGGGCGTTCCTGTGTGACGGAACGGCGCGGGCGTTCCTGTGTGACGGAACGGCGGGGGCGGGCGTTCCTGTGTGACGGAACGGCACGGGCGTCCTTGTGTGACGGAACGGCGCGGGCGGGTGTTCCTGTGTGACGGAACGGCGCAGGCGTTCTTGTGTGACGGAACGGCGCAGGCGTCCTTGAACCTAGTTCTGTGTACTCTGAGCCGTAAAGTCTGCATCGGTAGTGCATGCGCCAAGTTTACTGCCAGACACTATATACAGGTACACCCATGTTTATAAATATTTGTTTTGTTTGTAAAGTACGTTGTCTTTTTAAAGTTTTATTGATTCCTTTCTTATACAGGAGAAAGTCTGACTTGTGGCGGAATCAAACAACTCTGCACGAAAAAAACCTGCAAGTTTAATCATTAGTAAAATGTAATTACGTTGATGCGGAGGCAGGCCAAACAACCCCCCCCCTTGCCCCCTTGGTGTGATAGTTGAAAATTTAGCCTCATAGGGGGAACAATTCTGACCCCAAAAATGGCAATTGGGTGATTTCCCTGTACCGGAAGGACACCCCTATGATCCAAACAGTGTTTGACATTGTTGGTGAATTCTCTCTACCTCTCGTGTGGTAAGGAATCCACAGTTTCACTACTCTTTCAGTAAAGAACCCTTCTTCACTATGAACCCTATTTTCATTGTGAAACCATTTTTCATTGCTACGGATGACCCCTTGTCCTCTGTATGGTACGTGGTAAGAAAGGTTTGTTAGACAAATGCTTACTTTGTATTGGATATAGAAGTAGTCCCATCGGGCTTTGCCTGACTATTGCCATGCTGAGATTTGTAGTTCTACAACAGATGGAGGGCTACAGGTTCCCTATACCTTCTCTTTATGATATATTTCTTGCCAGAGAATCAATAAACTCATTGCACTATACGTTACATAGAGATGTTACCATCTCTTTAAGAGCTGTGTGTGCTGTGTGTCTACCTCAGTCGTGTTAGCGCCCACAGTGACCGGCATCGCGCTCACCAATTGGCAGAGGGACTGTTAATTAGCCTCTAATTCAATGAGCGAAGACTGCAGATCAGGCACAGAGCGCCTCCGATTGTTCCATTATCTGATTAGTCACGTCCACATCTAAAATTAAACTCGGTCTGCGGGGACTTCGCTGGCTGATTTGGGCCAGTTTTAATCTGCTGCTTTGTTCTGGGAAAAAATAAATCTGCGGGAATGTAACATCAGCTGATTTTTTGGTGTGTATCCAGCTTTTCCCTCCCGCCAGCACATGACATCACTGTGCCGTCCATGTTTCCCGTACGAGGAATCTGCGCACACTGCTTAATATATCCTCACATTCCCGTAGAGCGTTGTCCATATTCAGAGAGTCTTCAGTATCACAATATAGTAACCTGATATATTAACGTAACACCTTGATCGGGTTCACTGGCCCGACACCTTTGCTGATTCAAGGGGGCAGTATCCTAATTTTTAAAGGTTTTCTAAGGGTCTGTGCACACGGCTGACATCCTGGAATAGAGGTCCGAGAGCCAAGTCCAGAGGTCGCGACAACGCAGTTTGCACCGTCACAGCCCCGCCCCCGCTGCACAGCAGCGTTATTTGTGTCCTCACGCAGCATGGGCGGGGTCTTGGTACGGTTCTACACAAATCGTGTCATGGTGGGGTTCTCTGCCAGGAGTCTGGAAGTGCTCCCCCGAAATTCAGGAGTCACCTGGACATTTCGGGGACAGTAGGCAAGGCTGCACAAAAGACAAAAATAACGGCTATAAAACAGTCTGTGTGCCTTATTACTGCTTGTATCATAGGTCCATATTTTAGGAGACAGAAAAAATACCTGTGGCCTGCGGTCCTAAGAAACTTTTATGTAGATTTTGTTTGTGCTGTGTGTGACACTTGGGGCATATGTGATGTTACACTATCGTGCACTTACCGTAAAATCCACGGCCCTCTGTGTGTCCCACATATTTAAGAACGGTGCATTGCAGTGGATATCTGCTGCTTTGCATTCTGCTTTGTTTTTGGGAGCAGTCACCATTCTACAGTATGGTGACTGCTCCCTCTCGCAATCTAACAAGTTCCGAAAAATAGTTTCTTTCGGAAACTTGTCATGTTAATGTACAGCAGCTGAAGTATGTTCCGCTGGCTCCGAAGAGCAGAGCTGGACAGCGCATGTGTGGAGGGATCACATGATCCCTCCCTGTCACTCACCGCTCTGTCTCTCTGCAACTATAGTTGCAGAGACAGAGCAGAGATGTCTGTGCGCATGTGCAGTTGCAGTCAGAAAAGGAACGAAGAGGACAAGGAGGAGATCCGGAGACAGCGCATTCCGAAGAGGACGTGGTATGTTTTTTGTTTTTTTATCACAGAAACTGCTGTTTCTGTGTTGGGTTCTTCATAAATTTGAGAAATAGTTCAATCCTTATCAATGCGATAAGGATTGAAAACTATTTTTCACTTTATGCAAACATTGATAAATGTGCCCCTTGGACCTTTAAAGGGCCTTTCTGTGGGATACAGTGAAAATCATAAGTAAAAATGGGGGCGTCCACAGGGGGGTACAGCCAAATCTGGGCTTTCAGTTCCACGAAGAAGCCACTCAAATTGGACCGGCTGAGCCGTCAGTTAACCCTTCTAGCGCTGGGCCAGTGTGGCCGATGCTCAGCTGGCTCTGCGAGATTTTAGTAATAAATAACGATTATAGGTGATTTTCTCTTGTTGCCATTAGTGGTGACAGGGCTGGTTTTCCATCACCAGATCTTAGATAATAGGCCCCTTGGTCTTCAGAATACAGAGCGCACACAGCTGCCAGTACCGTAGGTTCTGATAATGGAAACTTTGACCTGTGGATTTGTGGATGACACAAACTGCTTTTGGAGCTTAGAAACCAGCTACATTTTCTGTGCACTAGATGTGATCATATAGGGTAGTGTTACTGCTTCTGTACAGTATATCTGCGGCTCACGTCCTGGGCGAGGTGACAAGTCCAGTCATCAGGCCAAGAAATGATATTTGGAGAACTGCTGACCCTCCACTAATTCCCAATTACCCTTGTACTGAAACACAGCTGAGCCGCTGTGCGCTGATGGAGATCTGCGCTGTGTGGTCTGACTGTCACTGCTGCTGGTTAACTCCTTGGATGTAACAGACTGCAGTGTAAAGTGCAAGGTACACCGGGCGCAGGGTATACAGGGGCAGCACAGGGTGTCACATTCGTTGGGGTCCCCTCTGCTCTCTGGGTGTCACCTACATTTAGGTCCCCTCTGGGTCTCTGTTTGTGTCACTTATTCCAGGTTTTACCATTACTGTCTCTGTTCCATCCTCCAGGTTGGAGATCTCTGTATGATTCACCTCTCTGGAATGTTTATACAGTTAATTCCAACACTCTATAAATTCTGAGTGTAGGATCCAGCAACATGAAGATCCTGATCTCGTCTGCTACGACTGGCCGGATATTACAGATAGAGGCCTCCAGCTTCTTTCTGAACATCTCCTCTAGGTGTAGTAACAGGATGAGTGGTTGCTGGTGAGGCTGAGGTTAATCTGCCCCTGGCTGGGGGTTATTGTGTATATTCACTTACACAGCTGATTGTGCCCAGAGCTGAAACAATAACGTCCTATTCTGCCTAATACTCCGCTGGTCACACGATGCCGCTGGGGTTACCATGGCACCTATCGATTTAATGAGGGCTGAATTCGCTGTACATAACAAAACCCATTCAGATGGAGATGACTGTGTAACAGACCAGCAGGAGCACACAGGCTTTATGATTTGTGTTTTATGAATGTAAAAGTGCTGCGAGTCGGTGGTTGGTACATCAGAACTCCCAACAGGGCAGGTTTTAATAATGTCTGTGTTAAATCACAGGAACAAGTGCAGTTTTCTCTATATCTCTCCATATGTTGTTCTATTGCTCTATGTGCACTACACAGCAGTGATCCGTGACCCAAATGTGCCCCCCTGCCGGTCTTGTCTCCCTCTTAGCCCATCACTGCCTCCGTTTAATTCAATAGAACACCCTCCGCCCAGCGGGTTCCTACATGTTAGTGCATTTAGTACATTTTTTTTTCTAGCTGAATCTAATTTCCAGACCCAGTTTTTTTTTTTTATTTGTTTGTTTTTTAGGGTTTTATTTTATTTTTGTTTTTTACTTCTAGCTAAATGTCCCTTTTTTTTGTTTTGTTTTTAATTTTAAATTGTTTTACTGATTTAAAAGGAAGGGGAACAGATTTTATTTTGCATCAAATGAATACATTGTATCATATTTAATCATTGACATAAAATCCTTTCCCTCGTTTCCAGGATTTTAATTTATTTATGTGCCCCACACGAATGGTAAAGAACCATTTGTGATTTACAATCTGTATTTATAGCAATTATGCCTCAATAAACATATTTTTTTTTTTAAAAAGTGAAAGTACGTGGCCAGCTGTATGTTCTAATGTTATAGCCAAAATTTCCTTCACCAAATCAGATTTAAAAGTTATTTTCCTGCACACTTTTTGTTAGAATCCCAGTGAGTGCCTGTTGTGCCCCTCAATGCAACTACAGACAAACTCCGCTACTTACTAACTCTTATAATAGAGTACCCCCAAACCTAACTACTCCCACCCAACCCCTACAAACCCCACGTCTTTACTTTTCAAGCTACAAGTACCAGTTAGTGTCTGTAACAGACGACACTATATCATATTACTTCTGGTTGCTACATTGACATTACTAAGCTTTGTCGCGTCAAACAGATGTCATGGAAGCCAAGCTATCAGCAACTTTCTCTTATTTGCGCTGGTAGTTTTAATTCCCCGACATAAGGTGACTGACGCGATGGAGAGAGGTTGACTTGGGTACCTTGAGAAGGAAAGGCGGGATGGGGAAATCTATTAGAGGTATTGATATTTTGTTTTGCGGGAATTCCATCATAAATTAATTTTTTGCATTCATAATACATTTCCTGTCTTTAATGTGAATTCCAATTAGCTAACACTCATGGTCATTCATTTTATCTCTAGTTATTCTTTTTATATAATGTGTTGTATCTATGTGAAATCTATTGCCACTTTGCGAATCTCAAACTTTGCTTCCTTCACCCTACAGAATTTACTAATACACTTGTGTAATAATTGAGACCTCGCTGAACACAAACTGCTCCAATCATCAAAAATAAATGGAAATATCTCCTTGTTCCATGGTGCCATGTGCTGATTACTGGCATAGTTGGCGCTCCCAGCGCTGTTGGTGTAGTCGGCAGGGATCGTTAATGCGATGCAGTGTGTAGGGTTGGAGATTTGGCCTAGGGACATGTTCTGATCTTGGCATTTTACAGTATTCATCAGACTCCTGCCAAGAGCAAAACATGTTTACTAAACCTACTTTATGCTAAATCCAGCTCTGTCCTTGGGCGGGGGCTCTGCTCTGTAATGCTCAATGTCTTGACGCTTGTTAAGATACTCTATCCGCTCCCAGTACTTTATATTTACTGCACTATGATGATACTGTGTCTGTACAATTAACTGGCATAAAATCTCACTGCACAGTTACCAAACTTGAAAATACAGCAGTTGACCGTTATAAAGAGCTATACAACACCCACACATTCCTGTGTATTGTGTGTATTTATGTCATGGTTTCATGAGCTTATTAAATATCAGGGTTTGACTATGGTTGGGACATCCTGTGTTGTGCAATTTCTCTCAGGCTAATGAAGGAGACTGCGGGGAGCTTCTTACAGCATCAATTGCTGGGTAATAGCTCAAATGTTGTGTGCACATTTATCAGTGTCTGTATATTGTGGTCAGTTCATGTTGGATAAATACAGTGAGCAGCAGAAAGGGGACACCTGGTGGTTTTATAACATTTAAATATTTGTGTGTTACCATTTCACCTTACATTACTATAACATTTAATATCATTAATGCTTTTAGGTTGTAGTACCGGTACTGGCCACTTGGGGGATTCTTAGAGCATGTTGCAAAAGTGATTCATTCATAAGATCCACTTTCCTGCTGTTTCCCCCCAAAAACTCTGAAATTAATAACAAACAGGAAGTATGCCCCACCCCATCTGCCTTAAAATACTCCATAAACATAACTAGAACTAGACAAACTAAGCGGATTCCCACTAAAAACAGGGGGACCTCAAGCATGGGGTCCGTCTGCTAAAATGCAAACCAGTGCCAGGCTAGAGAGGGAACCAACAACAGCCTGATCAGCCCTGGGCCGGAGCCTGTCTGGTAATAAAAAAAAAAATCAGGACCCTGGAGTGGCAGCTCTGGCACCCTGAGTGTCCCAGAACACAGTCCCTAAGGTCCCTTGGACACAAAAGGATTACTTTTTGTTATTTGTATTTATTTAAGATGCCCGGAGAGGCTCTTGTTGTCCCACTTTATTATAAAATAAAATCTTTATTTTTTTCCCCATCATAGTCCAATGGGAAATAAAAAAAAGCCTGTATTGGATAACGCAAACTGCTCATTAATAGCCCCACCACAGAATGGCAGGGAACAGACCCGGACGAGTCTTCTCCACCCAGCCAATCACAAGCTGTTTCCCATGTGCCAGCCAATCACAAACGACTTGTGAGTGGTGGAAGCTTGTCCAAGTCAATTCAGTTCACAGACATTGGGGCATATTTAATAAAGCACGATAGTGCTTTTAACGGGTCATTAAGGTGTCCTCCTGTCCTCCGCAAATTTATTAAGGGTGCATCGCAGCAGATATCATGGATATCTGCTGCTTTGCATTCCTCTTCGTTTTTGGGAGCAGTCACCATTCAACAGAATGGTGACTGCTCCTGGCCGCAATCTAACAAGTCCCAAAAAAACATTTTTTTCGGAATGGAAGAAATCTAATGCTGTCAGCTCTGCTCCGAAGAGCAGAGCTGGACAGCGCATGTGTGGAGGGATCACATGATCCCTCCCTGTCACTCAGCGCGCTCTCTCTGCAACTATCGTTGCAGAGACAGAGAGGGGATCTGTGTGCGCATGTCCAGTTCTTGGAACTGGACATGCGCAATTGAAGAGTGAAGAGAAGACCCGGAGACAGTGATTTTTTTTTATCACTGAAACAGCAGTTTTTCGGAACTGCTGTTTCTGTGCAGGGCTGTACATAAATGTGAGAAATAGTTCAATCCTTATCATTGCGATAAGGATTGAAAACTACTTTTCACTTTATGTGAATATTGATAAATGTGCCCCATAGTGTGTCAGTGCTTCGAATGGAAGAGTTGGCCGCACACATAATTATTTATTCCCATTATACTGAGGCCACTGGGGTGGAAAATTTGCCACTTCAGGGTCCTGATTATAATATCCAGAGCCCAGGGGGTGTCGGGAAAAGCCACTGCGCAAGATAGTGAGGGGGGATTTCTTGTTATATTGTGACCAGTCCAACCTGTGAAGCCTGATGCTGGTTTCCCTACTAGTAGGGGGCACAATACTTGTCTCCTAGTTTTAGTGGAAACCAGCCCAGACCGTCCAGTGATGGTTATAATTTTAGGGGGGTTGTACTGCCTTCATTTACTTGTTAAGACATGTTTCCATTTATAACAGTAGAGTGTCCAGCGCAGCCGCAGATTGTTTTCTTTTGAAGTGACATCTGGTGGTAGAAACAGGGTATTGCATGTGAAGAAACAAATGCTAATTGAGATATCATGGTTTATGTAACGCATCTAATGGGGCATGATGATGCATTTTCTTATAGCGCCACCACGTGTTACATTAGCATCAGCACAACCCTTCAATGTTCCCGCAACTTTTTCTCCATCTGTATGTTTATATAGTGTACAATGGATATAGAGTGCCCTTGTAAATTGGCCCGGAAAACTATATTTTATAATGTGAGTAACTTCGACAGTTCTTCACTAGTAAAGAAAATAAAGTCATTGTTTTATATGACAGAGATCGCATTCCCCGTAACACTATCCCATGCAATTGCATTTATACTTTTTTAAGACTTTGGGGCGTTTTATAATACATCTGAGAAAAGCTGGCACAGTGGTTTTCAGAATGATGACATGGTGTTAATTTGGTGTAATGCCCCAACACACACTGATTCAGATGACTGCAGTAACTTGGGACGCTGCAATATTATCCTGACAATACACAGTGTTACAGCGCAGCGATAGGATAGGATTAATACAATATAATGGCACGGTGGTTAAGTGGCAAAGGTGGCACACTGGCACAACCAAAGAGACAGGAATCGGATATATCAGGCCAGTGTGGTCGTAGTGGCAATTTGGGGCTCAGGCCGAGTGACCAGATGACATGGGGATCTGATAGTGTCCTGACTTTGTAGGTGTGGGTCCCCAACTTGCAAATGCCAATGGCGTAGGAGGAGGCTCACCGGCACCTGTAAACGCTTACGTCTGGGTAGCTGGTACCTCCTGTCCTCTTACTATGGATCAGAACTGCTGGGTAGCTGGTAGATCGATGATACAGAGACACTGGGTTCAACACAGGACAGTCTGAGAACGGGTTAGAGTGTAAGTTCTTATCTGTTGGTCACAGGATACAGCAGGCAAAAGGGCGTCAGACAGAATCTTCAAGCATGGATGGTTTATGTGATCACGGGGTCCTTTATAAGGACCTTTTACACACTAATTGGAGGTACTAGTACTCATCCAGAAGTATAGACAGTATGTTAGTTGAAATACAAAATACAGCTCTTTATATACTGTTTCTGATTTGCATATTAGCAGGGGGTAAACCCGCCCTCTGCCCATACTTGGCACCACCAAGTCTGAGATATTACATCTGATGTTTAGCATCAGGATGTAATATAGTCTCTAAAGTTGGATTTAATATAATTTAAACTTAACGAAATTTACATCAATCTATGATTTCCTCTGCCTCTCCCCCTTCTTTCCCCTTCCCTGCCTCCGTCCCTCTCTCCCCTGTGTTTCTCTGTCTGTCCACCCCTCCCCTTAGATTGTACGCTCCTCTGAGCAGGGCCATCTCTCCTCCTGTTTCCACCACTTCTAACTCTGCTCTCCAGCTACTTTGCCCTCCTCCTCGAGGGCCCTCCTCCCCCCTCTGGGGGTCTCCCTGTCTTCCGCGCCCTCCTTTTGGGCCCCGTCATTTGTGGATACTCCCCCCGCCCTCACTTACTGTGCATTGAGCTTACTGAGTTACTGAGCTTTATGTTTACTGTACTGTGCTGTCTCACCTTGTATTGTAATTCGTTTTGTCCCTGTATGGCGCCACAGACACCTTGTGGCGCCCTATAAATAAAAATTAATAATAATAATACTAAATTCCTTGTTACATTATTGAGATATTTTCCGTCTCTCTCTCTCACAGGACAATGATCCCCTTATCAAAAGCTTAATTAACATGGGATTTCCTTTCTCCATTAATGTTACAGAACAAGTTGCCTCTAACATGGCACACTACCTCCGACATGGCACGCTACCTCCGACATGGCACGCTACCTCCGACATGGCACGCTACCTCCGACATGGCACGCTACCTCCGACATGGCACACTACCTCCGACATGGCACTCTACCTCCGACATGGCACACTACCTCCGACATGGCACACTACCTCCGACATGGCACACTACCTCCGACATGGCACACTACCTCCGACATGGCACACTACCTCTGACATGGCACACTACCTCCGACATGGCATACTACCTCCAACATGGCACTCTACCTCTAACATGGCACACTACCTCCGACATGGCATACTACCTCCGACATGGCATACTACCTCCGACATGGCACACTACCTCTAACATGGCACTCTACCTCCGACATGGCATACTACCTCCGACATGGCACTCTACCTCCGACATGGCACTCTACCTCCGACATGGCACTCTACCTCCGACATGGCACTCTACCTCCGACATGGCACTCTACCTCTGACATGGCACTCTACCTCTAACATGGCACACTACCTCCGACATGGCACTCTACCTCCGACATGGCACTCTACCTCTAACATGGCACACTACCTCCGACATGGCATACTACCTCCAACATGGCACACTACCTCTAACATGGCATACTACCTCCGACATGGCACTCTACCTCTAACATGGCACACTACCTCCGACATGGCATACTACCTCCGACATGGCACTCTACCTCCGACATGGCACACTACCTCCAACATGGCACACTACCTCCGACATGGCACACTACCTCCGACATGGCACACTACCTCTAACATGGCACACTACCTCCGACATGGCATACTACCTCCGACATGGCATACTACCTCCGACATGGCACACTACCTCCGACATGGCATACTACCTCCGACATGGCACTCTACCTCCGACATGGCACTCTACCTCTAACATGGCACACTACCTCCGACATGGCATACTACCTCCGACATGGCACTCTACCTCTAACATGGCACACTACCTCCGACATGGCACTCTACCTCTAACATGGCACACTACCTCCGACATGGCACTCTACCTCTAACATGGCACACTACCTCCGACATGGCATACTACCTCCGACATGGCACTCTACCTCCGACATGGCACACTACCTCTAACATGGCACACTACCTCCGACATGGCACTCTACCTCTAACATGGCACACTACCTCCGACATGGCACTCTACCTCTAACATGGCACACTACCTCCGACATGGCACACTACCTCTAACATGGCACACTACCTCCGACATGGCATACTACCTCCGACATGGCATACTACCTCTAACATGGCATACTACCTCCGACATGGCATACTACCTCCGACATGGCATACTACCTCCGACATGGCACGCTACCTCCGACATGGCACACTACCTCTAACATGGCACACTACCTCCGACATGGCATACTACCTCCGACATGGCACACTACCTCTAACATGGCATACTACCTCCGACATGGCATACTACCTCCGACATGGCATACTACCTCCGACATGGCACACTACCTCCGACATGGCACTCTACCTCTAACATGGCACACTACCTCCGACATGGCATACTACCTCCGACATGGCACACTACCTCTAACATGGCATACTACCTCCGACATGGCACACTACCTCTAACATGGCATACTACCTCCGACATGGCATGCTCCCTCTGACATGGCACACTACCTCCGACATGGCACTACTACCTCCGACATGGCATACTACCTCCGACATGGCACGCTACCTCCGACATGGCACACTACCTCCGACATGGCACACTACCTCCGACATGGCACACTACCTCCGACATGGCACACTACCTCTAACATGGCATACTACCTCCGACATGGCACGCTACCTCCGACATGGCACACTACCTCCGACATGGCACACTACCTCTAACATGGCACACTACCTCCGACATGGCATACTACCTCCGACATGGCATGCTACCTCCGAAATCATTACATTTCCAATGCAAAAGTCAGGACAGTTGCAATGATGTACATTGGTGCACTGCACCACTAATACATTTATACACCAAGATATTTCCATATGATCCGTTCACACATACTAATAGGTTCATTGACTTCTGACAAAATGGATCTAGTGTGTGTGTGTGTGTGTGTTTGTGTGTGTGTTTGTGTTAGATTATATAGATTGTAAGTTCCAACGGGGCAGGGACTGATGTGACCGACTACATATTCTCTCTGTACATTTTTCAGGACAATAGTTTAAAGGTCACATGCCTTTTGCTGGCGATGTCGCTGCTGTCGTCAGCATTGCATAAGTAAAATGATGGTACTCCCATCCTTTAAATGTACTTGGTTCAAAAATACATATGCAGATAAAACAATTTTATGAAGACTAAGAACATTAAAACATTCTGACATTTCTATCTAAACCGAATTGTGGTGCTCTAAATTTTGTGGAACTGCAAGTCCCAGCATTCCCTCTCTGGCTTTGACAAATCGGCTAACAACAATTTCACTAGTGATAGGTTTAAAGCTCTCTGTGTGTAATACAGAGGGGTGTCTGGTGATAATGCATTTGGAGAGGTTTCCCGCTAATAGTTTTCTTTCCCTCTGTTATCTGGAGTAGCCAGTGTCTGTATGCAGCGCAGGTCTCCTTCTCCTAATCAGTCACCCACGGTCTGTGAATTCTCCCGCTTCTCTGTGCTCCTTAATCTTCTCTTGCAGCAGTTTCCTAGAAAACAGTCGTCTTCCTTAATCTCCTCACCGCCCACTTGCTGTGCTTATCTTCATTTTTATTCGGTACTGTCCTTATTTTACTCCAAGATCCCGTAGCAGCCCTCCCAAACGTACGACGGAAGTTTTCAGTTTGCTGCTTCTTTGTGCAGACAATTCCAGTTGCCCCCAGTTATCCCTCCCGCCAGTGGGACGATGCAATTTTACATTGAAATAAAGTTTGTGGATTACTCTCTCCACAACATGTTCTACAATAGTAATTCTCAATTTCTGCTTTTTTTGTGGATGTGTGGACAGCTGCACAGTACCACTTCTCTAGTATTGGTATCTACGTTGGCATTGCATTGGATGGCGTAGCACGTTAAAAAAGTGAGTGTGGCCTTGTGAAAAGTTAAGTGGCTTAAACACTTGTGGTACAGCCTACTGGGACATGATCCTATTTAAACCTCTGGACTTATTCCTTATTTATTTGTTGTTCTTATTTTTCAAGACATATTCACTAACAGATATAGTTATTCTGACTAATGATCCTTATTCCTTTGCGTATTGGAATGTATTAATGAGTAATAATGAGTAGAAGTTACCAGTGTAAATAGATTTGTCCAAAAACAGCAAAGTGAATAGTTCCCCCTAGTGGCCAGATGGTCAGGAAAAACTGAATATTTAATTCATAAACTGTTTACTTTTGGAACAAAGCAAGAATGGCCCCGTATATCAGATCTCTTTTAGAATAAGTCATATTCCTATATATCGCATTACTGCAATTTAAATAAACTGTAACTTTTAATAAAAGTCATTGCTTAGCTGTGCCTGGTGCAGGGGTTATATAGAACATAGTTTTATGTTATCTCCTGTGCAGACTCAGAATAACCTTAGGGGGTGGGCCTGACACCCGATCTGCCATATTTGCTGTCTTTTCCGGGCTTGTCCTGCGCCACACACGCTCACGTATTCCTGTACGCCAAGCCATTTTATTGGTTTCAATGGGCAATTCATTTTTTGTGTCAGTCTTACTGACTTGCCCACTGAGAGCCTGGCCCATATCGTCTGTAAAAAATGGAGCGTAATCTGGTCTCTTTGAGATGTATGACCTGTCAAACTAAGCGTTAGGACTGTATACACCGCGCAATGAAGAGATTTAGCTGTGAGTGAGAGAGTTGTCATAGGTATCAATGATCCTGTATACTGCATTTAAGGAGGTATGGCTATGGCTAATGGGCTGTGGCTGACTGAACGTGGCAATTTCTTTGGTTGGTAGAGAGGCATTAAATACCCACCTGTATGAATATAGCACTGAATTATACAGTTTACCCTCCACCCATCCCGCATGAGGCGAAGAGTAATTATTAGGAGTCATGGGTAGAGAGAAAATGTGACAAGCTTATTTGGGGCAACAGGTCGCCCACAGGTTCCCAGGAGCTCTGCGAGCCGTCATCTGTAGCCGCAGCCATTTGTTCCCAACCTGATATCCTCTACCTGACTTACGCATCCTGTGACCTCCTTTGGGGAGCCGCGTGTCCTCCCTCCGTTGTGCCACATAGGGGGAGCAGTATCTGGCAGACGGAGCTGTAAAAGTAGGAGGAGTCTGATGGGCATATAAGGGGCATGTGGGGATGTCTGATGGGTACATGCGTTAGTTTGGAGTACAGGCGGGGTCTGAGTGCACTTGGAGCTATTTTGGGGAAAGTGAGACGGCTGAATGGCATGTGGTGGAATTTTGGAGCACGTGAGGGTCATGTGAAGGCATTTTGGGATGAGTGAAGTATATTTGGTAGCCCATCAATGATCTAGAGGAAATTGGAGGAGGGGTGGGGGTGCTAATACTAATTTTGGCACCTATACGCTTGTGATGCCAACTGTCCACTTCTCGCATTAATTATTTTTAAAAACAGCCCTAATCCCAGCAGATCCGGACATGTCTATGTACAAAGTGTTGGCTCTGGCTTTTCTATCCACCATTAAGATAAGACAGAACAGACGTCTACAGAAAGTTCTCCTGTCCCCTTCGCTATGTCCTCTTTTGCTCACTCCAGTGCGTCTCTATTGGCTCAGTGTTGATTAGGAGAAGCCGTGTACAGAATGTACTTTATTCCTATATAACAATGCTTCACTTGTTTAGTGAAAAGGAGAAAAAAAAGAGTCTTATTGTTACAAGTTTTAATACCGTGCAGCAATCAATGCCTATTGTACGCTGTGTCTTGCTCCTGCTTCCAGGAATAAGAGCTGAAGACAGCAGGAAACTTACAGAAAGTAACTAGAGAAACACAATAGAGTTAAGTCGATTGCCGTTGTTCTCTTATAAAGCCAGTCTGACCGCGCAGAGTCCCAAACTATTTATAAAAGACTTGGGCTTCACACTGAGCTTGCAGTGGATATGAAGCAAATCTTATTTAACATTATATTGCCAATAAACTTATGTGTCTCACTCTCTGCAAACAAGAAAGATGTTTCTCAATGTACCTGGTTGTCAGAGTTTACAGCAACACACAAAAGTAGGTGAACACAAATATTTCTACAGCACAATTACCTTCCACCAGATACACTTCAGACTCTATCTGAAGGACTGAGCCAGCAATCTCTGTTCCATACAAAGTACACAGCCAATTGTCAGCTGTAAAGTGCATCTGATTTGTTGTTCATAGCTCTAAAAACGTACTGGAAGTTATCCTCTTAGAGACCCTGAGCGATGTCCTCTGTCATCCAGGTGACTGTAGCTTCTTACACTAGTGGGGTAAGGGACAGATGATGTGGTAACTTGCCTGGCATTTATTTACTGTGTGTACACAATAACCTAGTGATTGTTTTTATTGCTTTACTTTCTAACTGCATTTGCCTGAGTGACTGAGAACCCTAGAAGATACTGGGTAGGCGTCCTGCACCCATGGGTGGCCAGCCAGGGTGAAGTGGATATAATTGGGCCAGAAAACCTGGTATCTTCACAGTCATATAAAGGTCTTTTCAATGTCCGCACAGACTATTTATCAAGACCCTTAGGGTTAGCTGAGCGATGCTGACTGATATCTTAAAAAGGTTCTGAAAAGAGGTTGATTTTGAAAGGTATGAATAGATTGCTTTATATTGTGCACAACTGACAAATATCTGCCACTCATGTTTTTTTTTTTTTTTTTTTTTAAATTAACAAGTTTAATTTCGACCCATCACCCCTTAATTTCTTTACTTCAGTGCCACTAGCACAAGCATTGCTTCTTTTCTTGTACAATGTTTTTGGCAAAGTGAAGTTGTCTTTGACTTTTCTTTTTTTGGGGGGGGGAGGAGGTGGGGGGTCTGTGCTGCATTTTGGCTTATCGCTCGGTGGTAAATCTTCATCAAATTTGAGTATGTGACAAGAGTAATTGTTCATCTTGCCCATCTTGCTGAGGATGGCTCTCAAGTAACTCCCAACGTGCTCCTCCCCAAATTGCGGAATGTAGTCACTTGCACTTAATTGTAATTTCAGTTGAACGTGGTTTTCACTTTTAATATATATAAGCCAGTGGCGGATCCAGGGGGGAAGCGATCGGGGCAATCGCCCCCCCTAGCAAGGGCTTGCTGCCGACGGCTGCACACTGTCACTGCAGAACGGACCTGCACATAGTGTGCTGCCCGGCTGCTCTGATTGTGTTTAAAACACAATCAGAGCAGCCGGGCAGCACACTGTCACTGCAGAACGAACCTGCACATAGTGTGCAGCCGCCGACAGCCTCAGAAGGCAGAAAGGGGGTGGGGCCTAAATCGCCCCCAGTACACCAATTATCTAGATCCGTCCCTGATATAAGCACACTGTTTAACGTCCCAACTATAAAACCGAGAGGCTCCATTTTCTAGAGTAAATATTTTCTTATAATACAACACTCATCAGCCAGTTTGTAACCACAATCAAATGGATAATTTGCAATAACGTTTACTGTACAGAAAGGTCATTCTTTCCAACCCTCAGAATTCATAAATGTTTCATGTTATCCGCCGTTTTCTCTCTTACGATATGTGTTGACTCTAGAAGAGAGAGATGAAGAGGGAGACTGCTACTGCAGATTAGAGAATGGCGTTAGCCTTTTGAAGCAAAATAGGGACAGATTCGGCCAGTGACGTTTGTCCCTGTGGGAATCTATTCCTTTGATTTCCACAACCCCGTCTCTAGAATTAGATCTCTACTGGATGAAGATGAGGAAAAAAGCAGCATAATTGGGATTTATTCAATGTTTTCCCCGTTGTCCTAAGGACTTGCTTCCATAGATCTGAGAAATCTAAGCTTGTCGCATTCTGTACCATCTCCCGGGGGTTCAGAGAACAAATTAATGATTCTGAAACTTGGAATAATTATTGAAATGTGCTGTAAGCATTTGTCAGTTTGCTGGTTTATTGGTATTGTGATTTCTGTCTGTCAATGTCCTTACAGTGCATGCGTTGCCTACACAGTGCCACAGCCTATAAATTCACCAAGAACTAGTTCCAACAGCGGAGTAATGTGCGCTTCAGTGATGTCAGGATTTCAGACTTCAGTATTTTCCCTCACATTAAACCGAGATCGCTGCACTTTGAATACGGTCATGTGTGCCGTTTGGTGGCTTGGCAATACCAAAATCAAATCATGATAAATCTGATTTTGATGCAGCTGGATGTAAATTTATCGGTGGGAATTGGTCATTCACAAACCTCATTGGATGGGACCCATCTGTATAATCTGGACCTGCACGAGCCAAAGCATCTGGTTAGTTGGCGATTAGGGTATTTCTTATGAAATGATCACAGATTTCAGTGAAATTCGAGTTAGGGAAACAGGTGTGATCATGCTTGAGCCATTTCAGGCTTAATACCTACATCGTATTTTAGCTGTTTTCCCATATGGACACAGAACACGAGTGTAGTAAATTATACTGTACGGAATAAAAAAAACAAACCTGTTAAACACGTTATACAATGTAACTAAGGTGGAACGGGTAACATTATATAGATAACAGGCACAGTTTAAGGATAACCACTTGAAGACCAGGTGGGCACGGCTGGCAGATTGTACAACATCGAGGCCTTCTTAACAGCCAGATACTAATGACCTTTGAACATGTTATAATTATTTGAGAAGAACATCTAAACTCCTGTTATGCCTTCTAAGTTATATTGTAGTGAATTAGGAAAGGAGACGGGAAAGTCCAGACTATGGTCTTCTCAAACTCGCTTGAAATAGGTTGAACTCTCCACAACAAGTGGATGGGTTAGAAACAACTAATATGATTTGTCCGCCAAAAAGCAACCAATAATGCAATAGCAGTAATTCTTTTCCACAGGAAGGGGGGTGGGGGTTAATTTAAAAGAAGTTGTGTGGAGTTCATCAAGCGGTTGTGGCCAGAAATGAAAGTCGTTTTGAATAGCAGGTCAGGGGCTTAATGAAGCTCCCAGCTGGTTATGGGCTGTTGGTGGGTTTTGGGTACTAAGTGGCCAGTAACGCACCTCTGTGCCGCTTAGCTTCTTGGCATCGAGCAAGACAGACAGATCTCCGTAGACACGGGCTGGGTGGGGTATTGGACAGGTGAACACTATTTAAATTACAAAGATGAAGACAATCTCCTCATTAATCATGTCAATCTCATTTATTCAAACTCTCCTCGGTACATGTAACAATTATTCTGATTTTGCATCACAGCGTAGTTTGGCTTTTAGGACATCAGAACATTTTGCATGGGTCATTATTACATTGGGAAGGTACATTTGAAGATTGATTGTGGTACGGGTGACTAGGGTACAAAAATAAAAGTGAAATGCAGTGATAAGTCCTATGACTATACCACAGCTGTGTTAATAAAGTAAAATGTAATAGTGCATTAACTCTCTCCACCTCCAGGAGCAAAAACTACATCCCCCAGTAACTGAAGAGCGGCAAAGATGGGTAAAACCCTTCAGATTCCAAAGTATACCTTATATAAAATAACACTGAATAGGTAAAACATAGTAACATAGTTGATGAGGTTGAAAAAAGACACCAGTCCATCAAGTTCAACCTATTTTGGATCTCCTGCGATCCTGCACTTATATTTGAAATTAATCCAGAGTAAGCAGCCACCAATCTGTTTCAATTGTGAAAATCCCCCCAGACTCAATATTGCAGTCCTATTTTTACCCTATATCCACTACTATCCAGGTAATTTGGGGTAAACGATAATCCAGTGTTTCATCAAGTTTGTGGAGTTACTTGCTTTTAATTTCAGTTATTTAAGACCTCCTTGGTCTCATACTAAGGCTTGAATCTACCAGTTTGTACAAACCATTGTGTTACCTAGGAGACCGATAGATCGATGAAGCTTTAGGTCTCTGTACAGTGTCCATCTTCTCTATCTTTATTTCACAATGTTGTAAGGTTTGTAGCCTTGTTGCCTATTTATAGACAGGATAAGAGACATTACCCGTCACCAAGGGAATGATAAGATCGTAGATATAAATATAGAACAGATCTGCATGTTACCGGCCGTTATCACAGATTTAGCTGAGCCATACACATATTATATATGATAATTCTTCACCCTTTCGATTTAAAGCACTTTACATTGTCATAGAGGGTGAGGTGCGCTTGGCTGCTATTCTGTAGAATCATTCACATCAGCCTCTGCCCCATAGGAGCTTACAATCTAAACTCTCTACCCAACACACACTATGGCATACTTGCCTACCTTTAGTTGGGACCCTCCATTAAATGCTGGATAGGGGGCGTGTTGGGGTCAATCACGTCATTTTGGCCCCACCCCCGTGAAGAAATTGTGGTTTTGTAGTAGCCAAAGTGATGTGATTCACAGCGAATCACATCATTGAGGCCCCCATCCTGCACGCTTCATTAGAAAGTGGGCGGGATGCGGGAGAATTGTTTGCTCATCCCGGAGACCTACCCCGAATTCCGGAATCTTTCCGGGAGAGTTGGCAAGTATGCACCAGGTCCATTGTCAGAAGCTAATTAACCTACTAGTAGGTTTTAGGCGTATGGGTGGAAACTCGGGCAAACACAGGAAGAGCACAGAAACCTCACACAGATAAAGGAATTTAACCCATGACCCCAGCGATGTTAACCACTGCTCTACGTATATATGCCAAACATTGACCAAGGTGAGGTTGCCCCGCCAGTAGTTTCCACTTTCTAGCAACTTTTTCTATATTGGCTCGTACTGTCCATGTACTTCTGTAACATTTACTAAAACAACAGCTTTGCTGTTTAACTCTCTGCTTTTCAGCCATGTCTTCACTTAAATCAGAGCTTGTATCTTTGCTCAAGGGTGGGGCACAAAGCTACTGTCATGATGCCGTTGTTTCCAATGCAGAGAGCACAACAGAGCTGGGGATATGAATATAAACTCCTATAAATAAATGGCTGGAACTTGGATAAAGCAAAGTATTTAGTAAAAGTTGCAGTAGGGTGTGTACAAGCCAATAACTATTCATCTGAAGATGTAATACGCCGTTAAAAATGAATTATGTAAGAAATAATATGTGACAGGCTTAGTATTCCTCGAGCATCCTCTGCCTTAATTAAATCAGTAATAATAGATACAATTATATGTAATTATTACTACAATACTGTGTAGCTCTAATGGATGATAATTGCAGTATTATGGGAATGTCAATATAGGAATCAAACTCCTGCCGAGTTATCAGAAAGTGCAGCTCAATAATAATCAGACTGTGTCCGAGTCCAGGTAGCGGGAATGTAACGTGAACTAGACGATGGTGTCTATAGGATCCTTTCCTGCTATTTATTTATAGTGATCTTGTTCCAGTTCAATATTCCATCATCATTCCTGTATATCCCAGTAGCAATCCATGCTTCCACAAAGTGTATCTTCCTGTTATCTGCCTCATTCGCCTCTTACACAGCTAATGCTAGGACACAAGTGGCAAATGAGAATGCGCGGACATCCTAAGCACTAAAGTAATATGGCCACTGATGCGTCATTTACAAAGTCAGCTTTGACTATCCGAACATTCAGTATACTCTGGTTTCATGTGAAAGAAAGATCTTAATGCCCCTCCCCCTGCCCGGGTCACAACGGTCGAAACCTTGATTTATTTTAAAGATAATTTACGAAGCTGCAAATTGTGGCAACTTACGCAGCTCGAACTGCGCACATGTGCAGTAGTGAGATCTCATTTTGCAATATTAAATTGGAAAAGTTGTAATTATAATAGGTGGTTTTGCAGTGCCAGTCTAATACCAGCCCGAACTGGCAGTCTGTGGTATAGCACATGTTTACCAAAAAAAGAATTCTGAAAAATAATGGCACTTTTTTTCCATTTAATAAATGACCCTCTCTCAGTAATTCTGTAACAAGCAGTCTTTCAAAGCGATAAAATTCTAAGGATGCATACAAGTTACAAAGCAATTTGTTGTTTGCATTGTACTTTCTGTTCTTGCATTTCACGCCTCTTGTTATTATCTGAAGCAAAATTAGAACAGAAAATGTTTTAGAAAACAACCTTTAATCTCTTTCATTGGACCCAGCTATCAGGGAATTGGTTTTATATAGCTCTATACTGCCACCCTGTGGCTCAGTTTAGAAATGCTACTTGCATGTCTGGCTCAGAAGGTGGCAGCTTCAGAGAAAGTATAATTAATTGGCAGCATAAGCAGAACTGTTAGTGGGACTCGCATATAATAGTTTCATTAGCCCTGCCACTTATTTTCATAATATTGAAGTGCTTTTAATCAGAGACTTATGCAAGAATTGAATTATGTTTGTTCCTATACCAGTATTAATTTGCACCCACAAAAGCTGTGGAAGTGGGGTGTATACAGTGGTATGTCATAACGCCACTTCTACTGGGTTCACTGTAAAACTACCAACTTACATTCCCATTACATATTTCACACTGCTACTTCTAACTGTTCACTCTGACCACTGAGCCACAATGAACGTGGCTGTTGGAATATTAATGTACATAGATACATAGGTCTTTCTGAAGGACACCAAGCCAGGCTCTTTCTGTAGGCTGCACAGCAAATCTAAATACATTATGAAAGTTTTTATTTAACATATGAGAACTTTTGCATATTTATACATGTGGCCAGACGTACAAACGACCGGGTCTGTGGTCAGTTTAGTCAGACCCGGATGTGCAGAGGATTAAAAACTAGATTGTTTGACTGTCTGCTGATGACTTCATTCTCCCACATATGCAATAGAGACATAAGCCGACCAGATTACTGAATCTGTCCAATCACAGCCAATCATTTTGAGCCCCCAAATCCAGGGGTTATAAGAGAACTGTATCTAACTCCCCCCCCCCCTTTTGGATCTTCCCCAGCCAATCTGTTCCTAGAAAGATACAACAACATGAACATATAATATACACAGACTTTATTTATGTACAGAATTATACACACTTGTTAGTCACCAGAAATGTGTGTTTTATTTGTGAATCAGTGCTCCTGGTATCTATATTAATATATAAATATATTTAAGGACTATTTTAAACACAACTTGTTGTTTTTTTTTCCAGTTTTGGTCATATATATAATGCCATGTAAAAAATACACCCATAAAAAAAATGTCTGCGTAGGAATCAGAAGGCAAGTAGTCCATACGAATGTGTTGCTATATTCTAGTGCTTTCTATAAATTCTCTCCCTCTCCTGGTTCAGGATCCATAGTCCTCATACTTCACGCGTTTCACTAGACTTACTAATGATTTGATAGTGACATATAGGCTGCAATACGCTTCGGTCATAAAAGTTATAAGTGCCCTTTACTTTTCATAAACATGGACCGTTCCTAAACATAAGTTTGGCTATGAAACCTTCCTCTGTTAGCACCTACCATTTACCTATGGTTTAGAGGGGAGATACATGTCATATCAATGCCAAATTTGGTTTTAGCAACATTTTTTTGTGTTATGTACTGTACGGACGTTGAAGCAAAATATCGGGATACAAAGGAAACAACCTTTGTTTCATCTTATGGTTTTGCAAACAGACGAGAACAGCCGGTAACAGATGTTTTTGCAAAGATAGAAAAGCTGTGATGTTGAGAGGTACATTGTTCACTTCCTCCTGCCTTGAGGTTCCAAAGAAATGCGTTGTTTTCCTAGACAGAGTCTGGTTTTCAGCCCTGAGGATGATCAATATATCCATGATAAGGTTCGGGCTGATGGTCCCAACTCAAAACAAGCCTAGAAATTCCAAAATCTTTTAAAAAAGGGTCACCACAGTCAGATTTTAACTCCATGCTTGCTGGAAAAATCCAAACGATAAAAACAAAACAAAAAAAAAAAAGTTGAAAGACGGGACATTTTGCCCTCAACTTTCTTTTAAATACAGCTCAAAAATAACTTACTAAAAAAGTTATTCCCGTCCCCAGCCCTGTAACAAAGACACTTAGTCTTCATGGTTTTCATTCTTTGTAACAGTTATTGTGCTTAACAATTGGGAGGCATTCACTACATAACTGGATTAAGAGTTTCAGTAACAAACTGTGCATGTCTTGAAGGACCTGAAACGCGTTGGTGCATCAGAACCAGAATGCTCTCTGTTGTCACAGAACAGGTAAGATAAGGGTTCCAAGAATAAAGTCTCAGATTCTCTCACGTCAGTGGATGAGCGATCCGCTGTGCAACTAAGTCCAGTAAAACGGTCCAGTGCCAGTAGACCGACCCACGGATTAAGCATCATGTAGACAGTGCATCGTCTTTACACTGGTATCATTTTCTCATCCAGAAGCTGTACTTGGATGGTACAGGCCACATATAGAGTCACAGTGACCTTATTGTCCCCAATCGTTCAGTCACTTTAGTGCTTTAAAACCACTTCCCACAAAGTCTCCAAAACTAAGGTTATTTTACATGTTCCGCTGCGTGGGATGAACAGTAGTATTTTTTGTGAGCGATGAATGTGGACAGGCTACTGAACTTGATGTTGCAGAGGCGACAGTACCTGTGGTTCCCATTGGGCAATGGAGAAGTTAGACCTGCCTTTGGAGGCTGCATTGCTTTATCCCCAGGCAGCAGAGCATGAGTAGACATCCTGAGTCCTTCTTCCCTATGGTTTTCCACCAAAGGATTTAAAGGAAGGGCAGGGGAACTTGGCAACAAAGGTCTAGGGCTGCTGGTCATCATGGGCCGTGGGGTGACTGTTAGAACTGGACTACCACTGGCTGAGGAAGAAGAGGAGGAGGATGTAGCATCTTTGTTGTTGTTTGCATTGTCTTTATGGAGCCCAGTTAGTTGCAGTGGAGAAGCAGATGAGACGGGGGGACTAGGCAAGCTGCTCTCCGATACATTGCTCGGTTGCATCCGAGCAGGTAGTAAAACCTCCATTACTGTTCCCTGCAGACGGTGACCAACGGTGGGTTTTGCCAACAGCAGGCCATGGACTCCCCTGAAATGTTCAAGTAGGTCCCCTCTAATGACCACATTGGGAGGGCAGTAGGGACAAGTGGCGGTAGCAGATGGAGATGCCTCTGCCGCAGGGGAGTACTGTTGAATCGGTTTACAATCTGGGACAGCAGCATACGAGAGGGCGAGCGGCTGGATGGTTTCAGTCGCTGATCCTGGACTTAAAGTGGCTCTTCGCTCCACTTTCACTCTCGCTATGTCTTCTCCTATCTTTCCAGCTGCATTTGAGGGGGATTTAATTTTCTGAAGCTGCTGCAGAGCCTTATGCTGTAGAGTAGCCGCAGGACAGGAAAACTTCTTATGTGCCAGGTAGCTCTCAAGGCTGTTGAAACTGATCCGACAAGCTGTGCATTCATGGTAATCTGCCAGGGGAACCACGGTAGTAGCGGGAGAGGTCAGCGGCGCTTCAACCGATAGGCGGGGCTTCTTGCTTAGATCGATGGGCCCGTCGGCAGCATCTGGACTGGAACTGGGGGAGGGTACAGCAGGAGCCGGTATAAGGCCAGGCATGATGGGCAGCAACGATGGAGCAGTTACTTCGGCTGGAGTTACTCCATGGATTTCGTAAAGCTTGCGGCGTTTACGTGTTCGTGGAGCTGGTTGAGGCGTATATGGCAGGCCAGGCTTGTTTACCCCGCTGCGGCGCAGAGGAGGGTCATGGCGTGATGCACAGTAATAACGTTTGTGTACTACGTAGGTGTCGTGTCTGCTGAAACAGATGTTACAAGCTTCACACACAGTGCGGGTTGGATCTTCAACTGGGTCCTCCAGTGAACTGGGAGTCTGGCTGCCTTCTCTGTTTTGTCCACACCCCGCAGCTTCATTTTCTACACCCTCCTCTACTTTTATTGAAACGGCTGGGGCAGTGCTTTCTCCTCCAGCTTCTTCTTGAGGTGGAGTGGTCCTCTGTTCGTCAACAGCCGGTAGCGTTGAGTTTCCAGGGGCTACTGCGGCTCGTACAGGCGCTACCTTCACTTTGCGGCTACTTGCTGGACTGTCATCTGACACGTGTCTCCCAGAGCAGTAAAGTCTCTTGTGTACATAAAAGTTATTGATATTGTTAAAGGTGATTTCACACTCAAAACATGTAGCACCCTTGGGTGCCGGTGTCCCTGAAAAGCCAGCGGAGGTAATTGCTTGTCCTTGTTTCAAACGGCTGTGCACCAGCTCTGACATCTTGGCCAGGATCTCAGAAGCCTGTGGAACAATAGCCGGAGATGCTTCGTGCCCAAAGACGTAGTGTGGCATGATTACTGTCCCACCACCCGCTGCTGCCCCTCCAAGCTCATTGGGGACAGGGCTAGATCCTGGGGTGGGACTGGAGATTTCAGTTTTAACTTTCACAACAGGGGATGGTGCCAATGCCGCTCTGTCTCCAGTCTCGCAACCGGCCGCCTCTGGTTCGCTGATGGCTTCTTCTGGTTCCGGTTCTTCTTTAATTTTGACATTAAGAGGAGGTTCCTCACTACCTGGGGAGGATATCGGCGACTTAGCGTCACCATTTCTCAAGAGCTCGTGAGGCTGCTCCCTCTCAGGCTCAGACGGGGACTTGACAGACTGAGGGGTGAAAGGGACTGTAGTGTGCATGATGGCGTGTTGCTGGAGACTGGGAAGTCCATCAGCCAAGAATCCACAAAGGCCGCAGGTCAGAAGACTGGAGGACGACAGCTGGTTGACAGCTGTGGAAATGAAAGAGGAGAACGTTACTAAGAAGGGAACAATCTAATCTAGGATTTTTATCATTTATATATAATGTATGATTAAATTTAAAAAGTATCCATATCTCTTGTAACTGCAAACTTAACATTACCGTAAAGTCACACAATTAATTGACTCCACCTGTGTAACATATTAATGAATCACCTGTACACATAGATATCCCTCTCTGAGGTTCTACAGCAAGAGAAACTTTCCCCCAAAAAATATATATCTTTTCAGCATGAAACAAAAAAGTGTTCCCAAGAAGTCAGAAAGATAAATGTGTAACTAATCCCATTCCAAAAAAAAGTTAAAATTCCAGGCAGTAAGTCTGAAAGAAGGATACTTTTTAGACACAATAGGGGTAGGTTTACTTAAAAACTTTCTAAAAAGGAAAAGTAGAGGCGTTGCCCAGGACAACCAATCAGATTCTAGCTATCATGGATCAGTCCATTCTGGAAAATGATAGCTAGAATCTGATTGGCTGCTCTGGGCAACGCCTCTACTTTTCCTTTTTAGAAGTTTGAGTAAATCTACAGCTGATTATGCAGCTTGTCCCAGTTGATACATTGTATATCAGCTTCCACTTAATAAATGCAAAAGGTCATCGTTATACTGACAATTCATAGAGTAAAAGTGAGATAAAGCCTACTGAGACGTACTTGAGTTTGCCGGCTTGGCTGCGGGTAGTGTTTTTACAACCGGATACACATCGACCTTGGATCCTGGCTGGCAGATCATGTGATTGGTTACCAGATGGCTGTACAGAATGTCACGTGTTTTGGAGATAAAACCGCATCCATGGCAGACACCTGAGACAAAGAGCACAGAAGAATGATGTCAGGGGTTCATGTGTCTTGTACATCAGTTGCTAAAGAAGTCGTACAATAGATTCACACCACTGGCTTTCAAATGCCCCCCGACATATACAGGTAGTGGGCTAAAACATGAAAACACCAATATAAAGTCACTTAATAGGACGTTGGTCCAACACATTCGCCCTGACTGGATTGAGTATATTAAAGTGGAATTGTGCAAGAAGGAAAACGGCTCCGTTCTTGCACAAGAAAGTCCCTGGTGGAAAACACGGTCTCAGATCGATTGGGTCCAGATCTGGTGACTGAGAAGATGGATATATAGGTACCATCCTGCTCGGTAGAGCTGTCACTGAACTGCGTTTCATTGAACTGGCTTCCGCGTCGCAGGCTTAAAGTTTACCATCAACTAATCTGCCGTTGTTCCTGTATTTTGCACTCTGAAGTAATGCGCAGATCTCAGTCCTGGACTATACGCTCCCGCCTGCCCCCACTCCTGGCTGCCAATGGGTTTTCCCTCCGAGTTCTACGCTGGTGTCAGCTTAGACGTTGTTGCTCAGAATTGCTGGAAGGATGCTCAAGTATTGCATTGGCCACAGCTGTGTGGATGCCCTTGCTTTTAATATACTTAGTGTCCCTCATTTACCCAGATGATTCTATTTACACACCTGTACAGCCCCCCATTAATTAATTCTGTCAGGCCATTTTGATAGCCAGTAGTGTGAATTCTCTCTCTGATTTCGGGTGCCCTTGAGCTACAACAGCTTCTGGAAATCCCTATTTTAATCTGCTCCAAGTAGCATCATCCTGAACCTATTTTTATTTTTCAACCATGTTCTCTTTTCCACATTAACAGCAACACATGTGGCTACTTTGTATCAGAGTGTAGAACTCCGTCCTATGTACAGCTAGACAGTTAAACCTCTTAGCGCCATACATAGTGTGTGTATAAATTTGAAGGAAAGCTGTAACACACAGAAAAAGTGCTGTAACCCACGGCAACCAGAGGTTTACTTTCTATTCCAAAACTGCACTATAAAAATCTAAATCTGGCTGCTGTGGGTTACGAGACCTTTTCCTCAGCGCTCCTCCTGGTAACTATAGAGCTCCGCTGTATATTGTAGTAAAGCACTGACATTTCTTATGGGGAAAACTAGCAGGTACCAGAAGCATTTTCTGCTTCATCTCTGCGCTACTGATACTCGCGTTGATCGTCCGTAACTGTGAACTCAATGTTGTGGCTCATTCACATTACTCATATAAAGGACACATTAAAATACAACCCAATTCCATGCAGTCACCTTGTACCATTCACAGATAGAGATGTACAATTCACCATATCCTGCCAGGGATTCAGTAGTTTAACTTTGTATGTAATGTAACTACTCTCACCGCATCCGAAAACAGTCCCTCTATCTATCTATATCTATCTATCTATCTATCTATCAGCCACTTTATATAACCTTTCTATGTTCATTTTACAAGTTGCGGTTCTTGAATATGCAATAATTCATCTTTTGATACTAATTCCCCTGAATGCAGATAGATAGATGGAGTAGGGTGAGGGGAATGAAGATTTGGCCAAGTTACCATTGAGGGTGTCCGTGTGAACTTTAAGATGGCGCTCACAGTTGGCTTTAGTGGTGAAAGCAGACAGGCAGATGAGGCAGATAAACGGTCTCTCGCCTGTGAAAGATAAGAGAGTCAGTTATTTAGCCTCCCTGGGTCCTCGTTATCACACAGCTATAAAGAGTGGGCCGCTCTCTGATTAAGATGGGACGATAATGCCCTGTGGGGTTATTAATCTGAAGGAGGTCACTTTGGAGTGTATTATAAACCAGGAGGAGACAACAGATTATATATTTCAGATTCTGCATCAGTTAGACAGAAAGCTTAACCCGCCGTGTGCCATCCACTGGCACAAGAGGTCCCTTTCCTACATATTAACAGTCAGCTGAGCAGCTAAGGGGTTAAATCAGCCTCTGATGTGTACAAAGCGTCAATGGTCTAAATTTATCTCCTGATCTGCACTTGTGATTGGCTCCTCTGTATCCTTACATCACCTCAATGCTACCACGCTGCAGGCTTGTTGTACCAGGATGATGGCGTGTTGTCCTTATATTATGTAGAACCAGAATATATGCAGATGTTTGTAGATATTTCTATCAGATGGCGCATCAAAAAAATCTGTGTTCCAAACTGTGAACATTATTTTTTCCTTTCTACTTAATAACCATTTTTTAAAAGCCTTTTAGTTGTTATCTCCTTAGTAGCTGCCAGTGATATTTTATGTGACACAGCACAAGCAGACAGGAGACTCCCCTACAACTCCGTATGAAGAGAAATTAAAAAAATCTGCAATCTAAGTTGAAATTGTGTCTCTCAACCTATAACTTGGACTATGTTTGTTTAATTGCAATGGGGGGGGGATTTAATTAAAGGCGAGGTATCGCAATGTGTCTCCGGAACAGTCTGCGGAGGACATATTGCAGCTGAGATTCCTGTACTGTGTCTAGGATGCCCATTATATATCTCCCTTCCCCCGACATTTAGAGCCCTAACTCCAGAACTTGGGAGGTATGGAGCAGACGGTAGAAACTGCAAATTGGGGTAACTTTCTTGATTTGTTCCAATGGTGTAAATATATGGGTAGAATCAGGGAAACAACCCCCCTACCCCAGTCCCTCATCGATTAAAAAGATGAAACATAAAATAAAAACACAAAGTTTCTGTAAGGTAAACTAAGAACCTCAGGTAGTATATTATTCCCGATAAGTTGGTCACCTCCAATTATGAAAGAGTTAAAGCGGTACCAGCTGATGCAGATTACCTGCCTACATTATAGATCAGGGGCTCAATGGTTCGTTGCTCTAACTGCAGAGGTACAAGATTCGACCTCACAGAGTAAGAGCTTTGTAGGGACAGGATCCTGGAACACATCACCTCGGCTCTTAACTCACCCTATAACATGGCTGTTGAGGACTCAGGAATACTATAAGGCAGCCTGTATATAACCTATCGCTAACTCTGGCCGCACACAGGGGCTGATCCTGCTCCGTTCACACACGAGTATTAGGTTTGAGCGGTTGGGTGATGACTGCAGAACAGGAAGTGAAGATGCACTATAAAGGTTCAATGCTTGTGGCACGGGGTAAAGGGTCCAAGCGCTGAAAGACCCTTAATAAATAAAACAATAAAAAAAATCAAATACTGGCCCCAAATGAGACCTTTTATTCCAAATGGCTGAGAAGCTGTGGACTAGTGCGCGACATGTAGAAACGTCACACAACGAGATGACCGCTATCTCCTCGTGTGTTCAGTCATCTTAACAGACATCATTTACTAACAGATAAAGATGTGGTTGGTTTAAATCAGATTATGACTGGGCACTGGACTGGTGCGAGGTCACAGACCATGTGACATAAGCGCGGTGACGTCACTGTACTCACCACTGTGACTCCGCATGTGGATCTCCAGCGAGCTGGCGCTGGGACAACTCTTCTTGCACTGAGGAAAAGGACATATCCGCTCATTGGGGTAGGTGTCTTTGGGCTTTTCGTCCACTGAGGGGGAGGTGGAGCTCTGCCGACTGGCGCAGTAATACATGAGATGCGCCTGCAGATTACGCTCGCTGCGATACCAGATGCCGCAATCCTTACAGGGGAACACGTCCTCTGAAATAAAGAGAAATGTCATCAGGAGGGGGCATCTAAAAGAACGTTATGTGATACATTACTCATGTGAAGAAAACCATATAGTGATAGGCAACAATATTACTAGGTTTCATAATACATATGGACACCAGAGGGCGCTGTTTCCATGATGTATATTTAGGGCTAGGCAACAAAATTACTAGGTTTCCTAATACAACTGGACACTAGGGGGCGCTGTTATGGATGAAATTTAAGTATAAGCTAATTGACATTAAGTCATGTTTGGAAATGCAGCAAAATACGAATCTCTCAGCAAAATTATCAAATGACCAAATATCAAAAAAGAAAAATTGTGGGTCTAAACTTAGTCGCTTTACCCTTAATGAGCACCCAAGGCCTGTGTCGTGGTGGCAGCGATTTTGTGGGCTGAATTAATATACTAGGAACCGTTGACATTGCTGAGGCACGAAGTGCCTTATGCCTCTGAACACTCACAATGGCTGTGTGCGGTTCACACGCTACTTACTGTTCACCACCGCAGTGGCCAGAATGGCAGCCATGCCGGCTTGCTGAGGCAGCAGCTGGAATTCGGGATGGGCGCTGGTTCCGTGGGCGGAGTCACCGGGCTCCTCTTTCACAGGGAAGTTGGGGATGGCCTGAGGTTCAGCCATGAGGAAGGTTCTGATGACCTCACCTTGCTGTATAACCTGAGAGGTCTTACACCAGATCTGGTCCCCTGGACACAGGGTGATGGGAGAGGTGTTATACTCAGAGATAAACACATGGACGTAACGAGTAACGTGACACACGGACCGAGACGCTCACCTTTCCGGTATAAGACGGAGTTGGCTTCTAGTTCACACGGGACTAGAGTAATATTTTTCAGCCAGCAGTCATCATCCAGATCCAGCGATAGAGCAACGCTCTGCAGAAACAAACACAAATTACTCTTTAAAGAACCAGTAAATATAAAATATTGTTTTTGATTCATACAAAGATTCGTTTGACAACACAATCTTCCTGCATCAGTGTGACCAAAGCATCACATCATTCGTTGCTTATATACTCTGTGCTGCTGGGGACCCTGCTCCTTCCATTATATAACTCTCAGTCTGTGGCTTCCTGGTGCCTCCATTCTCCTCCTCACATCATGTCACTGCCCCTGTCACATACAGCCCTGTCCTCACTGACATATTACTCATCACACCTAGACAGCGAGCTTGGGGGTGGGATTTATAGTTACCAACAGAAATGTCAGGTAGGATAACTTTTGTTGGTGGGTGGGAATATTATTAACTCTGTTTTTGAAAGATTTAGTTTGAGTTGGCGAGAGGACATCCAGGATGAAATGACAGTAAGACAGTCAGTAACGTGAGACAACACAGATGGCAAGAAAATAAATTGCAGTTTTATTCTGGATTTTAAGAATGTGAAGTTATTTTCTTTTTACAGTATGTACTGCTCGAATTTATATAAAACGGAGATAGTGGAATGGTTATATCTTTCCCAATGGACAATCCTATCTTGTATTTTTATTAAGACATTTAATTTACTAAGGAGATAAGCAAAAGTTAACTGCTAGACTGTGAAAGGTGTCCTTTTAGCAACTTGCCAGAAGGTGGCGCCCCCCTCCTTTCAGATGTAGAATCTGCATCTTGGAGTGTTATCCATTACTTGGACTTATCACCAAGATCAAGTGTTATTCTGAGAAATGTCACCGTGTTGTACTTTGTTTGGAACTTGACACACTCAATGATTTTCATCAGCTTTCTGAACTGCCCACAGAATATAAACCGACCCCAAAAGATTCCTAATTATTTTCTGCAGCCAGCAGGTTTACAGAAAGGATACTACCCCCCCCAATCCTTTAAATCACATTTTTGTCACAAGGGGGCACAAAGCATTTGCTTGATCTTGGGCGACAGCAGACACTTCACATATATGGGTAATGCACCAACTCACAAGCAATGTTTCTAAGACTGTTTTATGTATTTACATTATAAAGCAACTTCTTTAAATCCATTGTACAGAATCCCGGCTCTCAGCTCTTCCCTGTAAGGCAGCCAATAGCACAGGCCCTGTGTCTTCCTACAGAACCCAGTCTGTGCAGGACCGATTCAGCCTTTCCACGTCTCTAATGAATATTAATGAGCGCAGAGAAAGAAATTAATCTGCCTGATCCTCAGATGGCTGCGTCAGTAACGATATGAAATCTAATTATTCCTTCCAATATTTCTAAGACCCTCTAACCGAGAGCGCTGGCGCTAGTCGGCTCTGGCTTATCAACTGTGATGAGCCGCGTGTTGCCGGCACGATAACGAGTTGGGCACTGCTGATGATGCAAAAAAAAAAAAAAAAAAAAAAAAGAAAAAAACCTGAGCTGACGGGCGTCTTCACCTTCTCCTGGCGCTGATCAGGATGCACTACAGAAGTACGGCCACCATGATGTCATGAGCAATTAGGCAAAACAGAAACTGGTTTTCTGCATTGGAAAGATATTCTGTATTCAGAGTTTAAAATCGATCCAATTTGGGTTTAATGTTGCTTTATAAAAACAACAAGACAATTTTAATAGTGGAGAGAGGCTGAACCGAAATAAGCTTATAATGATTGTGCTGTGTATTAAGCGCAGAGGATTCTGCATCTTTAAACACCCCTTCCTCAGCGTCTGTGACAAGATGTGTTGTTTTCTTCTGGAACAAAGAGGTCAGTGTCTCCGCTATGAACTTTGCCTGATACCATCAGAAACTCTATCTAGACTGCATCCGCTGCAAGAGCTTATCCTGGGAAGGTGTGCTCTAAATCCTGGCAGAGATTCAGGGACAGCATGGAGGAGGGGGCAGCCCAATTATAGGCACACATTCGGGATACCCCCAAATTCTGTCAGAACCCCAAAATTCCTTGTAAGCAAAAAAGATTTAACAGACAGAGTATTTCCCATTTGTAGCCCATTAGACAACCAGTGTACGGAAGAATGGGGGGTACTTGGATCAAATAAAGGACCACTAGTCCTAGAATACAAACTGCCTCACATAAATTAGCTATTAATTCATTTACACATTATATAATCTCCACACTTTAAATAACCCTGGTGTTTGTTTTATATTAGATTTAGATCTATCAGTGATATTCTGCAGGAAGAGACTGACTGCAATATCCTCGACTACACTCAGGAAGTCTGCTCTACAACAGACAGAATTCTAATTGTAGGGAAAGATTATGTCTCAAATATCTTCACATTTCACAAACTCCTGAAGCTCCGACCTATCTCTGTGAACGTTACCTTTTTTTAAAAAATTTTATAAGCCATATATTTTAGATTTAGGAATCTTCCAGAAAATAGTCATGCAGAGAAATATATTTCATATTTAGGAAAGTGTTAAGGAATACTCTCTTTTTAAACATTTTTGCATTGTTGACGGTCACTGAGATATTTACTCCGATTTAATTTGATCTCCGCCAATGGACTTATGTTTTACACATTTACTTTATGTTTCCTGGGTAAGTTCGCTGAATATTTACATGGATATAAAGCGGATGCATGGGATTTTGTTTGGTACCCAGGGGGGTATCTGGGAAAGGGTTAATATGAAGGTAGTAACCTGCCCCCTATCACAGAGGACAGGGCTATCTGAGCCAGAGGAGGATGTGCGACAATTAGTGAAACGGGAGGAAGAGAGAGAGAAGCTTTGGCCTACAGGGGGGGGGGGGGGGGAGGTAGAGGGGAGGAAGTTTAAAGTGCGAAGGATGAACAGATCCCATCCTGCCCCTCCTAGGGTTGCACTGATAACAGGGGGGGTGAGGGAAGAGAGATGAGCAGGGCTGCAAACCATCAAGACACCCGATAAGGGCCGGACAATCGTTGAAAACACTAGCAAAAATATTTAGACAATAAATGAAGTATCGGGAAGGCAGCTGCTATCTAATAGGAATCAATCATGCGGCTGTCTTGTGTCTGGAGTTCTGGCGCCACAAGATCATAACTCCCCAAACAGGGGAGATAAGGGGTTAATGAAGGATTTCATTCTGAAGAGATAACCGACTCTATCGCTATCACAAACCCAGCTTGCTCTCGTCTAATATTTCGAGCTTCAACCTTAAAGCGGAGGAGATAACGACCCTGTGCCCCCCTCCCCCCTTTCTCCCTCTTTGTGCAAGATAGGAAAGCTCAGATTTGTGTTATATTTGGTTCACTTTGCCCCTGAAGCAGAGACTCTGGTTTTAACCCCGTTGCATGAGGCATCGCTGTCCTACAACCAAAAACAATCTCTCTCTAGAAAATCACAGTCGGTTACAGCAGAAAGATAGATTAGTTGTTAATTAAACTGTGGCGGAAGTTCAGTGGCGCCAGGCAGCGGCTTTTGGCGCGACGTAGGACATAAATAGGAACGTTACCGCTCCGTCCTATGGACCAGACTGAGGCGCTGAGATTACAGATCCACGACAGATAGACCCTCGTTAATGAAGTGGTTTCTCACATTCTGCATGTTTTAGAACCAAAAAACTACCAAGCAATACCAAAGATACAGCAGGAACAGTCATACACAGATTGTCAACTGCTGGAATATAGAACTTAGAACTCCTTTATTTTTTGTGTGTGAACAAGGCCCAGAGGTTGTGTCTGATCACCATGTACCAAGAGAGGAGGAGCTGTCTAAGAGAACCTGCAAATATTTATATAGCGCCACCATATAACGCAGCGATGGACAAATATCAGTACAGGAGCAGCTGAGAGGAGCTCATCTTAAACTACTTAACACTGACCATTGTCTCATAAATGTAATGACGGCTTTTTACCACTAAGTGGTTCTATGCCTGTACCACCCCCGAATGATTATTTTTACCCCTGGGCTTATAATGGAGTTAACACATTGTTACTAGATCAGCATCTGAATAACGCAGGGAGGAAATGAAAGGAAAAACAGAATCTCACTGTAACTTGCAACACACTAGAAGCTGCTTAATACATTTAAGAATCTTTGGCCGGAGTCCAAGACCTGGATCGTTCCAGGCTGCTCATCCCCGCACTCGGCCATCCTGTTTACGTTATGTGAAAGCAGGCTCTTACCATTTGTGTCCGGTCCGGGGAAGATGCGTTACCGCTGAAGGTTCCTCTGAACGGTCCCCAGGTAAAGCCCTTGGCGATCTCGGCCTGCGCACGAACCTGACCGACTCCACCCGGTGAGGGAATCTCCAGAACCAGCTCATCTGCGGAGGGGAAGAAACACAGAATGACTTCAAGAGGAAGATTTCAGAGGGATCATTGTCATTTTCTCTGGACTTTCGTGTTTACAACTAGAACACTCTTATGAATTATTGGTAGAATTTAGGACTTACAAACACAGGCGCACAACTAGAAATTACTAGACGCAATAAAAAATAAACTGAAATTTAAAAAAAGGCCTATAACAGCCAAGAGTAATGTTAAAACGAAGCTCAAGCTCTAAAATGTCACCCCCCAATCTATCTTGAGCTACTGAATTGTTAAACGCTCAACACAACAGCACTGTAACTGCATTGTTACCAATCTAAACCAGATCCCTGAACTACAGACACCTTCATTGTATCCTCGGTAGCCGCTGAATAATTTACTGTATCCCTGGACCTACACTGGCAGTAGTGATCATTGCAGTACCTATTTATTGCCTACAGAGGTCACTGTTGCACCTGTCTTTGCTGAGTGACAAGTCACCTGAAGGGTGCAGGAAGCTTTGCTCAATGTAGAAATGTATATTCTATTTGATACAGTTTGGCTTTAAGGTTTTCACGTGCCTTAAAGCCAAAGTATTCCGGATTATAGGTCATATATTAAAGCTGTACCGAGTTTCCATATATAGCACCATTTATCAATAATCCTATTTTCCTATAGACCCGTAGGACTGGCCCACCATGGCTCTCAGATGGAGGGGCAGCTGATTGGAGTGGTGTGCAGAATGTATGAATCAACAACAACAAGAATTCTTTGTTAATATAAGGTTAACATCAGAGCTGGAGGTCAGGGCACTCATGTCCAACTGATAAGGCTTCTGGGCTGACACTTTCCATGTCAAAACAACATCTATCTTCTCTATATCAAACCCCACCAAGGAAAACACACAGAGCCGCTGATAAGGCTGCCTAGGCAAGCTGGAAGGATAAACTGACAAAACAGGAACACAGCACAGTAGCAAATCCAGCAGTTATAGTTCCCAGGACACGTAACCGCTCACAGACACTGTCTGGGGGACAGTGACCTCCAGGTAGAACAATGCACCTCTATGTAACACCACAGAGGATTTCTAAAACCAACCTTTCAATAACAAGGTCCTGAAATAAGAACATTAAAAGTATACTTTGGAAGAAACAATTCGCTCTTTTCAAAGTTGCTCTTTAGTTTTCTTAAAATGTTCACTAAACCTCACTGGCGTTTGTTACTCTGAACACAAACCTTTGCTACATATTCCGTATCTATAGACCACAAAAGAATAGTGCCACCCAGTGGTCAAATTATCATGACACATAACAGCACTCCAAGCCGCACATCAAACATGGACCTAACAGAACACCGGGACAGTCTTCAAAACGTGGGACGATAAAAGAAATGTATCTATAATAAGAATAAAATGTCAATTATTGACACCTTATTTTCAAGTGTTCAGTCTAAGTTTTATGGTCAGGTGAATTTTTACATTGGCTTAAAAATGTGATCTCATTTACTGTAATAGCCTTTAATATGTGAAACTACAAACGGATAAAAAAGTGACAAGTTTGATAAAAAACTTGACTGTCCCTCAATGTGAGACGTTTATAAAAACTGGTGCACGGGTAATTGCAGAGAAAGGTGCTGTAACACAGAGTCTGGTCGTTGGCGGTCATTTTACTAGTAAAATGTAGAAACTTAAACGGAAATGTCCTCTTGGTGTGGATTATAGCAGCGTTTATGCGCCAGTTTTCAGAATTGTCCCTTATCCCGTCTATTTGTCAGTGACGCGTGTGTATAATGTACGGCTTGTTTAGGCAGTATGGCTGCTCAGAAAGACAGACAGATGTCTCAGTTCTGCAACAACACCTGCTGTCCCGGTTGTATACCGCAGTCTGTCTCTATGGAAGCTGCCAGGGCAATCCCTGTTGATTAGTCTGTTGCCCCAGATACGTCAGAAGAGGCAGCGCACTCTGCACCCCGCTTGGCAGTCTGTTTTCCTCACACCGCCTGCAAGCTAGCATAAGATAACAGCTGACCTTGCAGTTATTAATATTAAGAACACAGTCTGCTAATAGTTAAAACTAATCTCCCCCCCACCCCCCGATTATCACAAGAGGCAAAGTCCGCTCTGAATCCTATCTCTGTATCAATAGTGTTGGTTCTCGGTGACACCACTCTCCAACAAATATAGTCCCCCGTAATCTAATCTCCCATCGCAGGCCAGCATCTGATTGGCTGACGCCAGCCAGCTGGTCTGCGTATTATCAGACTATTCCCTATCACTGGGATCATTAAGTAAATGTTGCAGGTAACTGGGGCTGTTTGTTTCTGATAAAAGTCACTCTGAAATGAAATAATAACAGCTTTAAACTATTAGCGGGCTTCCTGGGAGAGGGTGGCGGGAGGTCATTGAGAGACTTATTATAATGCTGACAGTGTACTTAGCCCCATAGACTGGCTGTTGTGGGCCTGGGGGGCGGTGTGGGCTGAATTGATCAATGTCTTGAGTTAGTAACATCACTAACTAATCCGTTCTGTGTGGAGACCGGTCCCTACATATTGTAACACATGTATTAAAGACACAAATAGGGTGCAATGTCCTATCCTGCCACTAAGGGGTGCACTGCATTCTCCCCAAAACAGAGGAATCAATATTGTAGATTATAATGTTTCGGTTAATGTTATTGTATGAAAACAAAATCTGCTTTTATTGTTGAGGGGGAAAGTCCAGACCTTCAGCACTGTGCCCCTTGTCCCGACTGGGATGTGATGCAGAAAGGGCAACTGGCAAAAATTGGAAAAGCATTTGACGGAAAACGGCTACAACAGGGGCTGTTTCGGAACTGCTACCTTAAGTAGTTGGAGCTACCAAGCAATGGATACTGCAGTAGATACATTCTATAAAAATTGTAATAATTAAATATTCTATATAAACTCAGCTTTAGTGACTTTCTTTGAGCACTAAGGGGAGAAGAAATAATATTTTTTTATACTAAAAAAATGTAACAATATAGGATCTTTGGCTGTTCATACTGTATAATTGTATAACCTGTCTTCTGAAAATTATTCTATTGCCTTCATTGTTACACATTGTTGGCTATTTACGGATCCCGGGTGTCCATCGCTGGTGCAGAATTAGCCAGTTCTGCTTCAGGCTTATTAATATTCCATTGTGCATCTGGCAGCACAAATATCTTTCTCCCGGTGACTTCCCCTTCTCACTGTGGCCTTGTCTAATATTTATGGTCATTGTACTGGAATTGTATTAATATTCTACCCCTGTTACTTTGTCACATTTGTGTTTGTTTATGCTTTGATGCACCTAATAAAACGTGCATTAAAAAAAAACAAAAAACTGTCTTCTTGGAGAACACTTGTGTCTAAACAGTCTATTTCTTCCCACTGTATGATATATAGCCCAAGGCTGTCCAATTGCGATTGTGGCCCTCCAAAACATTTTGTGACCCCCCTGAAAGCTCCATAAGCTTATAATAAGCTTATTATTTAGCCAATGCCATTATGCAAGTAAAAAAAAAAGAACAGCACAGATTTCGGAGTAGGATGGTTCGGCTCCTCAACAAGACTGTGGGGTTAGACACAGCAGCTTAGGGGTTAATAGCGCAGGAGATTCCCAGGAGTCTTGTTTTCGGTGGCTCTGGAACCAGCAGCCGGCTCGCTGGCGCAGTCATGTGTTATTAGAAAATACTCCAGTATTCCCTATCAGGTAATTAGCTGGGCAAGGAGAGGGAAACAATGAAGACAGGTAGAGGTCTAACAGCCCAATTACACATCCTGAGCGACAGATGGAGTATGAATGGGAGCAATGTCAGCCGGGAGCAGGGCCAGCAACAGCCAGTTAAAGGGACAGTCCCCACTGCTACCAGGAAACTATTATCCCATTTATAAATAAGGGTTTATTTCATGAATGTGTTCTTTTTTTTATGCCGTGAGGAGGTCTCCCACAGTGGGCAAGTACTTTGTCGGCAAAGATTATTCAGTGCTAGTAGCAGAGTTTATTTACTAAACCTTTTTAGTGAATTGGGATGTAAGAGGAACTCTCACAGAAATATGGCAGTGTGCAGTGCATGCTTTCTATATATTTCTTTTGAGTCAACAGCTCTTCTGGTCTTCTGTGAAAGACAAATACAGATTTCCCTCCTTTAAAACCTAAAAGGCTACTTTTTCACTTTAAATGGACAGTAAAACATGATCACAGAATAATGCAGAAAACTCTAGAAAGTCCCTAAATAAAGTGAAAGTCACTTACAAAATGGCTGCCTCCGTTGTAAGGAGACGAGTACAATTTCATCATCATTATCAACATTTATTTATATCGCGCCAGCAAATTCCAAAGCACTTTACAATTGGGAACAAACAGTAATAAAACAATACTGGGTAATCCAGACAGAGGTAATGGGGGCCCAGCTCACAAGCTCACAGTCTATGGATCTACATTTTGTACCTTAATATTATCAGAGTCTCCTGTCCTTGAGGAGCTCTGCGGTCAGACGCATTGAAATCATGAGTAGTGGATACATGGATTAATCTGTGGTGTCTTGTTTCTGTACAAGTTAGGCTGGGTACACACTATACAAAATTTCCCCCAATGAGATATCCTTAACAATTTTACCAACGACTGATAAAAAGTCCCGATCAGCAGCTGATTCCTGTGTACACACTAAACATGATTTACCTTCAGATTGTGTTCATCTGTCACAACCATTGGCTGAAAGATGGTGACTCTGCACACTCCATAGAGATCTATGGACACTGCCGGTCCTGAGTCCATACACACTGAGGGATTGGAACGACATCGTTCTATCGTTGAACGAGATTTTTCATTTGTTTAAAAAAAAACAAAACAAAGGAAACGATAAGATGAGCTATGGAACGATAACCAATCATCATTGGGGTGTACACACTGATGCGATATCAGGGCAAATGGTCGTTTTATCGTGTGATTGGCCTGATAATCTGATGAAAACCCTGTAGTGTGTACCCAGCCTTACAGGGGGTTTTCCTGGTGAAACATCACAAAATGGTTCATGGTAACTGGTATGTAATTTCTAAAGTATCCAGAACTGTTCATCAGATTCCTGCTGGTAAATTATGTAATCTATAATATAAATGCTTAGTGGCGTGTGTTAGTCTGTCTGTGTGTGTGTGTGTGTGTAAAAAATAAAACCAAGCTGCAGCGCCACCTGCTGGGCGGAGTTATACACTGACCTACTAAATTCTTAGTGTGTGTGGAAAAAAAAAAAATCAGAAAGGGCTGAAATTTGGTATACTAAGATGTTTTTAATTTGTTAATTTATTTTGTTGTTAAAAGTGTTTATAAAGATTTAAAAAATATATATATATATATTTCTTGAAGGAGAAGTGACAGTTGGGAGTGGTTGGTGGTTGCCGGGGGTGACAGTGGGGAGTGGTTGGTGGTTGCCGGGGGTGACAGAGCGAGAGGAGTGTGGTACTCAGGACCGCTGAGAGAGATCCCTGTGTCTGGATAGACATCTGGATAGATGTGGCGATGAAAATGAAGGATGAGGTGATGGAGAAGAATGATGAGGTGGTGACATGTGGACAAAACCACGTTAAAAAAGGGCGCTTACGTCGGGAAGTAACGCTCTTCCCCTGATGAGGCCTGGGCTATGGCCCAAATGCATGACAAGAACCTTTTTAACACCTTAAGTAGCTTGATTTGACTAGAATGCATGAGTATTATGCACAGGTTAACTTGTATAATATAATTGTTGATCAGGTGAGGAGGGAGTGATAAATTAAAGAGGGAACGCAGGCCATGGTGGTGCTGGGAAAATGGATAAAATTGCATAAAAGCAAACCACTGCTTAGTGATATTTTTTCCGTGAGCTTTTCAGGTGTTGCTTTTTCACTAGTTACAATTTATACTGTACCGGGAATGCGTTAACACATGTGAAATAGTTTTTGCTACATGCTACAATATTAGAACACAATGGCGACGAATAGCCAATAAGAAACCATTCATGGCTTTTTGTTTATTTAATGAATACACATTTCGGTTGTCAGGGGGTCATTGTGAATGAGCCCCTTTGTCCAAAGTGTGTCCCCTTGTTGTAGAATTCTTCTTTTCTAAAAACCGGACCCAATTGGTTTGATATATTTGAATGTTGTATCAGCTCGTTGTCCCGATACCTCTTTCTATACACCCCAGTATCCTGCTGGCTCCTCCCACTGCTCGTTGACCTTCATACGTCCTTGTCCTCTCTTATTACAGACCTTACCTCCGCATTCACCCTCTATTCTGCTTTCGGGTTTGTGTCTCGACTTTTGATATATTAAATATAGGATTCCACCCATACTACATTCCTCTATTTCCTCCAAATCATTCTGCATCTGTCTTGCTCCTTCTGTGGTATGAACCCCAATATACATCTGTGTTATAAGCAAAAAGACACGTTCCCTCACAGACCACAAGTAATATGACTGTGCCCCCCCTCGTGGGTGCTGTGGTTGGAGAGATACACCCTGACTGATCACCACGCTCGGGAATCACAATTCACATTTATTGATTTTTTTGACACAGCACAAACTGAAATCTTTATCAGCGCTGAACTGTGACCCACACTAATAGCTGAGAGATCTGTACACGGCGCAGATATAAGTACTGGACTATGCAGAAATTATCCGGGGTGGGGGCTGGGACAGAGCGTAATAATCTAGGTTTATACACTTACTTGTGATATGAGAATGAAATAACGTTCAGGAGAACTTAATGATGTACTGTATTCACATTATCTAATATGCACAAAGATAGTGTTTACTGCACGTACGATGCAGAGGTAGAATTCGCCATGACGGAGCTCAGGAATAATTATGTTCTGTACAAAAACGTTTTTTGGTGGACAAGATGAAAAAGAAAGTTACTGAGCAAAATTATAGGTTTTCCTTCATTGGGGTTGGTGCAGAGAAGGACGCAGCGAGTCCGATGGGAACACAGATACGGCCGACCTTCTGAGACAGTTTAAAATAAGGTAAAGGTTTAAAAATGACTCCAAGCTTCATGTAATATTAGGGAAGACAGACAAGGGGAGGGTTTTGAAAATGACCCAATGGATTATTTTGTTAAAGGTTTTGTTGCAGTGTGTTAATTGTTAGAGACTTTCTACAAGTGTCACATTTGTACAGTAAAATAGACCTAGTCCTATACTTGCTGTATGTTGTAGCTTTTCAATTAAAGTGACAGAAACAAGCAATAATAAGTTATTGCAGTAGTACATAATAAAATAAAGCTACTGTATCTGGGTAATTTGGTATAAAAAGAAGGAAAAGATATGAGGAATAGACCCATTGTAGTGCAGAACAAAATGAGTAGATCTAAAAATATAGTTCACTGATGACCTCACCAGAGGGCGAGTGCTTCATTGGACTACCTGAATGAATGAGCCCCTTGTGATTCTTCTGTTAAGCCCATGTATTTCACACCAGCCCGTGTGTTACAGCACAGAGTATTTCAGGAGGTGAGTGAGCTGATCATGTAGGAGGGAGTGACTGGTCTACTAGTGTGATTGTTTTAGTGAGGACAGAGCTGCATGTGACAGGGGCAGTGACATGATGTGAGGAGGGGAATGGAGGCAGCAGGAAGTCACTTACTGAGAGCTATATAGTAGAAGGAGCAGGGTCCCCAGCAGCACAGAGTAGTGATGCAAGGCTCCTGTCACACTAATACAGGAAACTTGTGGTGTCACACGTGCCCCAATATGAAACAAAACTCCTACATCCAACTTTTTCTGCTCCACTACAGCTGGAAACAAGATTTTAAACTCAATACTTTCTCAGTTTTTCACAGATACATTGTTAGAGATATGTACAAAACTCGCAGTAGCTTTGACTGTCTACCAAATTGTAAGAAATAAGAAATAAAGGGGATGAGAGAAGCTCAAACTATTTTATATTAGATCCATGCCAGCTGAAATCTCCATCTATGTAGGTAGGTTGGTAACAACTTTGATATATGCTTATTTTTCTCTGAAACTGCAGCAGGAACATTAATAATGTGCACGTCGTCTTATCAATTTGAAGATACCGTATAGATTTTCAAATTGCTACATTGAATTGAGATTGGATATAGAAGAAAATAATTTTTTTTTTCACAAGAATGCCATTTGCGAGACCAAAACGTCGCTCTAATTACATCTACAGATTCCCATTACTAATGGGCAGCAGTTATATAACCATCTTATAAAGCAGAATTTAAATCCATGACCGAGGATTGTAGATGATGTGTAGTATACCAGCCCCGACCCCCGGGCCGGGCAGCACTTTGGCATCACATGAACCTGCTCTGTACTGAGCGAGAGGGATCTTGCTGTGCAGGAAGTAGAAGAGACAGCTGAGGGCCAGCCTTCCAAGGATAGCAAAACTTCTATTCCCAGGAAACCGTGGCAGGAGAAGGAAGCTCAGTGCAGAGCGATTAGCAGCGTGCCAGATATGATGAGCCGTCCTGATATCCTGTGCCGGAAAGGGGGAACCACATCTCTGATGTCACCCCAATCGCTGATAGCCAGAGCACGGCTGTGAAAAACGGTACTTCAGATTGTCAGGGAGAGTGACAGGGCGGAGGGACCTCACCCCATACAAGCAGCTACAAAGGGGGGATTGGACCCGTAGTCAAAAAAGCCATCAGCACTTAAAATATAAAAAAAGATGGATCTATTCATAAAACTTTTATCAACTACAGGGCCTTAGATTTACACTAAAGGAAGGAAAATTGGAAAAAGAAATGTCCTAACATTGTTTCTTGAACTAATCAAAGATAACACATCTCAGAAAGGGACATTATAAACCACTTCTCTCCTTCTAATCTGTTTTTAAATGGCTTTTCGTATTTGAACCATTAATAAAAGAATAGTAAAGCAATTTGCTGGCAAGATCTCATAAACTGCCCACACACTGAACCACCGCTCATCTCTACCTGCCAACACTTAAGGAATTAAAAATCATTTAATATATTACACACAATAAACTGTTGCAGCATTTAATGTAACTTTTGTGGATACGAATACACCTGCTGCCACACTCCTATCACCCGACCCGGCCATGATGGAGGAAGCCTATTACAATTATTATTTATTTTCTATTAGCCTGAGTTAGTGTTTAATACAAATTGCAATAGTGAATTCTTTTGCAATCTTGTCCTATGGTGCATGGTATCAGGAGAGGTGGATTATAAGAGCCTACAAACTCTCCGCTAAAGATAATGCAGTAAGAACCCTGTTATTACATCACAGAGCTCTCAGACAGTTTGCACCAGTTCACATTGTCCCACAAAACCCAGCGATAAAAGTTTAAACCAAACCCTAAGAACTGTGGGTAGAGAAATGCAAATTGTACCTTTTACCCATCGGCCAATCAAGCATTTAGAACCAGTGGCTTATTAGCATGGATGCAGGCAGAGGAGGATATTTGGCTGTGGTCAGATCTCAGTTCTGCATTATTTGGAACATCGGCCGCTCAGGGTTTAGAGTGTAACCCAAACAGGGCACAGTTCGGGTTCTAGTAAGACTCTGCATGCCTGGTTAGTGTATGGGTATGTGAGGAAAAATGCCACTGTACCAAATAACTTTCCCTCCTACAAGCAGCAAGAGGTACACACATCGAAAATACATTTTTTCAAAAGAACGCTAGGTCTACTAGTGTTTACCGCATGGTAATATAATGGAAAACGGTACTAGAAACTACTAGAGCAGCCTACAGGATAATCTAACATGGAGGATACAAATCCTTGTGATACATTGTTTATCCTGCATTTATGACATCACTAAGCGACATTGTACATCTGTAATATCAATAATGAACTTAGAAGAACTGTCCTATAGAACGACAGCATTCTATGAGCTATCACTGTGTAGTTTCAAGACGGTCGTCTCCCTTTAAACTCTTCCTAACCCATCTGAAACTTCCCCTTTTTTTTGTTGGATACAGAGTGTTAATCTAAAACAAATACTTCTATCTGCCGTCAAAGCAAGCTCTGCCCGATAAAAGAGAAAATAACTTAAATAATTCTCCCCACCCACACATACCAAAAAAGTAACACTATCAGTCACATCTCTCCCTCCCATGTCCATCAGAACACACTGTACCCAGTTCTGGTCCCACAGATAGCGAGACCTTGAGGTTTTCACCCAAACTCCCGGCATTTGGAGATTAGGGAGGCAGGAGAACTGGGGGGAGATAAAAAGTAACTGAAACCAGTTTTCATCGCGTTTAATGAAAATGGCTTTGAAATTAAACAAACACTGAAGACTTCTGACAGGCTGGATGCAGGCGGCGCATTCTGAGGATAGTTGGATAGATTGTTGTATCCGACTACCTTGGATGTTCCCAATGTCGACTGAGTGATAGCAACGTGGCTGGTTATCCTAGATCTGAGCAGGTTAGTGGGACACTATGACCTCGGTCAAGGTAGTAGTCAAAACACACACAGTGATTTCTAAGAAAGACTCTCCCAAGCCCTCCAATATGAGATAAGACAAAGTTACAATACTGAGGTATGTAAATACACTATGAACCAGACAACAAGAAGCCACTCTCTATTCCCTACTTGTGTGGACGTAGAACACAGCAATGAAAGAGCCACCTCAATGGCGATCTGTAGTCTAGAAACCTGGCTGCTCCTTGACACCTCGATAACTTCTGATAAGTATTAACAGTTACAATGGTGCCTAGTTTAAAACAAAGGCTAAAACTATTCTCAAACAGATGACACTCTCGATAACCATTCCACAAGCCGTTAACAAAATCTATAAGTCACAGAATTATTGGTGCTTCCACCATTTGGATGATGATTCCGACACTCGTGTCACGGTCTACAGAGGACGTCATATTACCAGACCAACCAATGTGTCGGCATGCAGCTATGTTATATTGTATTTATAAATAGCACAGTTCTCTGTTAGGGGACACTGTGATCCTCATTTAAGCCGGGTGTTAGGTTACCCTTGTGGCCAGACTAGGTCGCACATCCAATTCAATAAATGTGTGTAACAAGGAGCAGAATAATGGGAGAGACGACTTCTCAGATATTGGGACATCACTGTTCCGCTAGTGGGAGGGAAATGTCAATAAAAACTATTCCTAGTTGTCCTATAAAAAGGTTATATTGGCACACTTGGAATATCCAATCATTGTCCTAAGGCTGACAACATGTGGCAATTTCTACAACTACCAAACGGACCCTAAATTGTTCCGTGTGTCTGATCTTATTTTAATTTTCATGAGGATAATAGGTGATGACCGCTTTGCTGTACGTGTACATCGGCCAAAAGAATCGTTGCTCCGTTGTGATCACCTGGGGACCAGATCTTTGGTAAAACTTGACAGATCCAGTTTTATTGCTTTCTCGCCGAATGACCAGATGACAAGGCGTTTAGGCTAAAATACCTTATTATAAAGGCACTGCTTGTTTGCTGTAGAAGAATTTGTTTTTACTGTTCCTTTAAAGCACTTATGTGTTGTTAATGAAGCCCAGGAGACCGTTACCCGGGTGTATGCATGAAACTTGGAAAGCTTGTGTACAAAGTTTGTGAATTATGTGCAGAGCCGTCCAATAAATCTAGTAGAAGCCTGCGAGGAAGCTGTAACGCTGGCACCCTGGCACACAGGGAGCAACCCGTGGCCCAGTTATCTGCAGCAATTCCTCCTTCCCTGCCAATGGAAACGTGTCCTGATAACATCTCGGCCCCTCGCGCAGTAATGAACTTTTAATTTTTATGCTTCCAGGCAAAATAACAAAGTGTCCATAAAAAGGGACAAGACGGAGCATTAAAATAGATTTAATTAAAGCATAGTAAAAAGGGTGGAAAATGGATCATTAAAAGAAAGAAAAGAGAAAAAGATCAATTGTACCCTCCCTACAGCTGCTGGAGGCCGTGAAGGAGCAGAAACTTCTCCCTACAGATAAGATAGCAGAGGGCTGCATCGGCTCTAGAGAGGACAGAAGTGACCCCTTTAACATCACGTTATAAAGTACCGGTTTACTCTTACTGTTTTTATTGAACCATGAGCTTTAGGACAGGTACCCACTGGTGCTTGAACGACCAAGTTTAAATGCCAGCGACAGCGGATGTGAAACGTAAAGGAATGCGGTGGTCAACGAACGCTTGTACGTGAGTTCAGGGAGGTCCATAGAGGACGCTGCATTGACCTCAGTGCTTTCGTGGAAAGCAAAAAAACGGCGACGGCAGCACCTGAAAATCCTTTGTGTTCCTTATCGCAAGAATAGACGCGAGAGGGTATAGTGACATCGGAAACAATTGGTTCCAGTGTCACCCCAGTTTACAGGCGTTATACTAGTAATAAATACATGTTTGTTTGAAGCTAGCGGGTACAAGGCCTTACAGATAACCAATAAAAGGCCGGGTGGAATACAGATACATTGAATGTCTTCACGAAGGAGTCCATACAGGGTTAGAAATAAAACAGACAACCCCGTAAGGAGATGTTCACCTAATTATTTTTAATGTTCAATATTCTCTTCCCCTTCAGGTATCAGTACAGCAGGACCCCGACCTCTGCCAGCTGGTTCCTGTAAAGCAGCTACTTGTCTTGGTCGTGGATGGTCTAAATCTGCCAGATACAGTGGGGGCAAAACTGGAGACCAACACATTGGGTCAACTATAGCTAAAGGTATCACAGGTCCATTTATCCAGCCGAGCACTCGGCAGCTTCTCGTGAGGCCCAAGTGGTGGAGGCTGCAGGATTCATACAGAGATGCAGTTACATTACCATGGTTCATGGAAGGGAACCAGAATTATTTTACTTATTCAATACATGAATCATATAGGAGAAATTAGTTACATTGCAGCACGTGTCGAGTGGAAACTTATCAGTGAATTTGTAGGTGAGGTTTAGGGTTGGGGTAGTGTGTGAGGGGTAGTGTGTGAGGGGTAGTGTGTGAGGGGTAGTGTGTGAGGGGTAGTGTGTGAGGGGTAGTGGGGGCGGGGGTAGTGTGTGAGGGGTAGTGTGTGAGGGGTAGTGTGTGAGGGGTAGTGGGGGGGGGGGTGGTTTCAGGGAACAGTTTGCTCATCAATTTATAAAAGTAAATTAAAAACAGTCCTACATCTGTAAATGCTCCCAAGTTGAGGATTATAGATTATAGTTATCAGCTATTTGCATATCAGAATTTTAAGCAGTCAAACCCCTCCAGCAAACAAGGTCATTCCAAAGATAAAAATTCAGTTAGTTGTTTTTTTTTTTTTTTATTCCCAGCCTCAACTTGTCTTGCTGAATGTGACATTATAAATTTAACCCCAGAGCTCCTGGAAGGCTGAGATCTAACGCCACTGTATATACACTGTAGTGTGTGAATACGCCATTTATCAGCAACTGTGCGCCTCACACGCGTCTGTCTACCACCCCCTACTCCATCCCTGCAGACTAAGTACTTCTAGACAGGTCCCAGAACTCAGGTGACTAATATCCTTATATTTTACATTGGTCCTTATAATACACACATTGCAGTTTAAGGAGAGATAGTTTACAAGGTGATCCTGATATCTAGTTGTACTGCGCTGACAGTGATACATCCATTAGGGAACACTATCGCTACGCTCTATATCTAAGTGACTATATACATTGTTTTACATATATTGATGTCACTTGTGTATTAAAATGTTCTACTTATGCTCTGCGGCAGATTCAATCCAGGTAGGAAGAATATTATTGGAAGCTCCATATGGCTACAGTACCTGTGTGATCCAGATGTACGATGCCTGAACAACAATTTAAAACCAGATAACTATGAAATCGGCATCCGAGTTACTCAGACCTGACTTTTCGTGGGAAAACAGCCAAGTAAGGGACATGCAGGTGTTGCTGATGCTTTTGCTGTCTATGAGGAGCAGACTAAAACCATCCCACAGACAGTGATGGCACCAATGACTCCTATATTTATGGGTATGTGTTTTATGGTCTCATGAATATAATGCCAGCAACAATTCTGCATATCCCTGGTCTATACTGTAATAGCTTTATATAAATCTTGTGTAACCGATTACGTTTGTTTGTGTTACACATTTGTCACGGACTAAGAGCTTTCTCAGACTCCCCCCATAGACCTAAACACCTTCACCGGCTCAGTCTGGGACAGGACGCTGCTGCAGTTGGTGTCGTCTAACGAGCGTACTGCTGGCTCGGGTCACACGGTTGGTTTTGGCTGGCACCTTACAAACCCTCTGGGGGTTTTTGTTCATTTTGTATTAAGAACAGACAGAGAACAACGGGCTTCTTTCTTGGAGGATTGGAGCTGGCTGAGACATTGGCAGTGCCAGGATTTATCCGCACTATTACTCATGTAAGTGGCATCTCTGATAAAAACAAAGCGGAGTAAAGATTGAACGATGAATCTGTGCTACTGAGGGAAAAGGGGACGTCCAGACGGCGCTTTAGGAGAAGAGAAAACAAAGTCAACCCAAAGGGGGTTCACACCTTCATCTGACTGTGTGATTGGTCAGGACATGACACAAAGCTGCTCTGACACAGGAAGAACAGACAAATTGGGTCATATTTCCGGATAACAAAAACAAACAACTGTCCAATGCTAATAAGACATCGCTAAAGAGCAGGTAGCAGCATGTACAAGACCACACACTTTATAACTTATCTGAAGGTTTATATATACACACACAAAAAAAGAACTTTAAGTAATCCAGAGACAGAGATAATATCAGTGTCCTACAGAATGTTACCTGTATATATGCTCTGTGGACAGTACGCAGTGCTCACAACCAGCGCTGTATAGACTGGACCAGAGACAGTGAGCCCATCCGTGGGCACTGGCAGGACATAGAGGGGATATTAGCTAATAAGTGTCACATTATATAACACAGACAATATATCAAAGCACATTATAATATATGCATGATAAACACAAAAATATCTTGTAATGGATCTAAAAAACATCAGCTGACCCAGTATGACAAGACTTCCTTCTAAGATATTAGGAGATGCGAGTTCTTGAAATTTTTTCAAACAGAAAAACTCCCCCAACTCTTAAACGTAATCTCCAAGGTGCAGCTCACCCTTGGTATGGAGCTGCCCCACTGCTACCTCCTCCAGGATCACACACCCAGACCAGCAGCTCACTAACCTTAGAACCAGCACAACCTTACATCCCTAATGGCGTTACTGAGGGTACATATTGTTCTGGCTGATCTGACTGATATGGGGTTCATTCCCCACTATGTACCCTTCTCCATTTGGTTTCTGTACCCCTCAAGTTTGGTAAAATTTCAACAACATGATTGAAAACCAACCTAGGACAGAGGAGCGCGATCTATGGGTCACGACCCCAAGTGGGTTCTCAAAATCTGTTTTTCGGGTGTCCTACAGGTCATATGTAATACTTTCAATTGGGAACAGAATCGTTTGGGGTTCCAAAACAATGGCCCAGAGACACAAATAAAAATAGAATAAGATCTCAGAGCGGCAATGCTGTAATATGGAGGGGACGAGGTTCATCCACCCAGATGTATAGGAACATGTAGGGGCACCGAGCGGTGGTCACCTATCTGCCAAGTAGAAAGGAGAAAAGTCGCGGCTTGTATCCGATAACTCTCTCCCCACAAATGTCACCTAAGTCGGCGTTGTGCAAGATTCTGGACATGTTTTACAAGCTGTGCAATGCAAACAGCAGGGATCCCGTGGCTGCTCCCGAGATGGAGAACACTATGGGATGGAGATAGCAATCTGAGCCTAAATTATTCAGCACAGGCTCAATGCGAGGAGGCAGGAGAGCAGGGCAGACAAAGGAGGGGGCAGACTGTTAACATATCCGCAAAGGGGGTTTCTGTAAAGTAATCCACTGGCTGCCAACCACGGCGCGTATCTCTGTACGGGGCACGGACGGAGGAACTGCAGCTACACATCACTTACACTCAAATCTGTTATTTAAAAAAATATAGAAAAAAAAAGTAGTTTTTACTGAAACAAGGGAACTTCCCATCTCAGATACAGATTTTCATCAAAGTCTAGATCTCAATAAAGTCTATGGATGGTTATCTCAGCTGTGAGAGAATATCTCTCATTCATGGCTGGGTGCTTGCCGTCCGCACACAATGAAGGCAAAGTAATCGCTGATGATGTCATAGCTTTGTAGTGAATTGATTGGCTGCATTCCCAAAACAATGAGCTCAACCCTCAAAAAATGCCTCCCTCTGACGTACATTTGGGAACAATAATACCAGACAGATAGAGAGCATAAGTGGAGGAAAGTGCTCCCTGCTCCCAAGAGCTGACAATCTATGCTCTAAGCAGAATTTATTAAAAAAAAACATAACTAATGTAACGATATGTTCTGCTTATAAACGGTGTTTTCTTTTCAAGTCATGTTGCAAACCTGAAAAAGACAAAAGACTAAAAATGAACATTTCTTTACGAGCACTAATCCGCAGCTGGCGGCCCACGTGACTGTACACTGCTCATGTACAGAGGAGGCAGATGATAAAAATAAAAATGATTGTTTCTCCTTTATTTCCTCCTGTCCCCTTTTCACCAGAACTGTCCCTGATAAGTGTGGTCTGCAGAGAAGCAGATAGAATGCCTATCACTAGGGTATGTGTGAGCGGAGGACAGAAATTAATAACACTCCAATTACCGGAACAGAGGCAGGCTGAAGGCAGCCGATAGGGAAATATCTCTTACATTGACAAAGCAGGGGGCTGGGGGGATGTCCATCTCATAGAGGAGAAAGACCACTGCACCCACCAGGATCCCAGTTAGTATCCTGCCATGCTCACTTAGGCTGGAGGTTACTTTCAGTATACAACCTACTACACATACAGAAAATGCTGTACCAGTATTTAAAATAATTAAAATAAAAAATAAACAGAGAAGGTGTAGAAGCCTAGTCATAATAAGCCTGAAGATCAGAGGTATCCAAACGCAGTCCTCAGGGGCTACCAACAGTCCATGCTTTCAGGATTTCTTTACTCATGCACATGTGAGTTAATCTATTTGGTTGGGTCAGGAATTATCCCACCTGTTTCTATAGACAGAAATCCTGAAAACATGACCTGTTGGTAGCTCTTAAGGACTGAGTTTGGACACCTCTGCTGTAGATAGTGAATCTAAATTCAACTTTTCTGCATCACCCAGAGGAGAATGGCCGTGTTTAACAAGCACAGTCCTAGTTGAACCTCAATAATTCTGCTACTGGATTTATGGAGATCCAATAGCATAATTAGAGATATCCAACATATTTTTAATTCATAGCAAACAATTGATAATTAAATACTAAATTGTTTAATTTTCTGCTTTACTATGGTTGAAATCCAGCATTTAAACGTGCAGCACTGAGGGATGAGTGTACTGGAGAATATAACAGGAGTCTGACAACTCCTGACTGGCTGCCAAGGACTGCTGTACTGAATGAGTCAGACTGAGTAGGGCAGGAAGACTGTAAATCCTAATTACTCCCTTGTCCCATTTACTTAATAAAACTTGTTGTAAATCTTCTACAGATATTTAGAAGTAGTTAAAAAACAGCTTTATTAAGTACTTTATTTCCACCAGAATGTAGCCCAAAAAGAACAATTGCAAAGGCATCTTGTTAATGGAGTGATAAGAATTAAAAAATACATTGGGGTGATAGTTCCTCTTTAAAGGTAAATCCAGACTCCCTCCTCTCTGGCCTAAAGCAAAGAAAATATGTTTATTAAATAAAGAATGTTTGGGTATAAAGTCTCTAGACGTAAGTTTGTGTTTTCTGTTATTTACATTTGGAACAGATGATAAAAAGTGATACAAATTCACAACGCAGACATTACACAGCGTCCCTGAACTGCCAGCTGGCACTGTCATAGATGATGGACCTATGGCGCTGTCTGGCTCTGTACATATCAGGGGAGACCACACTTGGCAGCTATAAAGCAGCAGCCAAACAGCACCAAGGGCCAGAGATCCTGGCTACATGCGAAATGTTGATTCAGCCTCCGCAGTATGCGCCATAAGCGCTTTGCTAATTTATACGATTTTAGAGCGACTTTAAATTGGACTATTCTTATGTTCTGACCCGGCTCAAGCCCACAGAGGAGTGTAGGGCAGAATCCCGCGTCCTGATGTGTAAGGAGTTTTTGATGCTTGTAATGTTTGTGTCTGTGACATTTCTACAAGTAAATATCACTATGTAATCACATCGGCTCACATGTTTACACGGGTGTGTATTAGTGCGATAGGCTGCTGGGTGTTTTAACACTGAAAGTGCCAATGGAAATCTACCACACAGCATCTCTCATCAGCAATTAATCAACACAGGCGATTAGCTAATCTACTGACCTTTGCATGTGTCAGATTAGTCATCAATTGAGTGCAGATTGTGTGCACCATGTGACCCTACCAATCAGATCAGGAGCGGAAGGGATTGGGCACAGCAGGCGAGGTTCTAGGGGCGGCCAAGTGGCTCTTGCACAGAAGAATGACAAAAAACCAAAGTGGTTAATCCCAGCATGCTTTGACTGCCAGGCTAGAAGAGCATGCTGGGACTTGCTGTCCCACAACCACTTCACAGCCAGAGGTTACCACTCTCCGTTTAAATAAGTGCATGATTCACGTGTCAAAACTGAATGGATATCTACCATCAGTCTGCAATGGGGTCTTTTATAATGAGCCCGAGGTTGACAACACACTGCCCAAAAAAAATCACTATAACACTAAAATCCTGCCAGCTCCCATCACACGTTGCTAATTCACATAGTATACAGTGGACATCCCTCTCCATGTCAACACAAGCAGCAGTTTGGGAAAGAGGAATAATCCCCAGGGTAAGAACGGTGACCTAAGCCTGTTCTTACACATACAGATTTATATGGGTGACCGGTATTACCTATTACAATTGTCTGAACGCTGTATCCTGCTGTGTACGTGCCACCTATTTCCTATCTGAACGTTCACTTCTTGTTTATGTGATCCTGCAGGATCCCAGAGCAGGCCCGTCACACTGCGTACTGTACGCTACTAGTATCCCTGAAACACCTCAGGAAGTCTACGTACTCCACGTTACAATAGGATACACCATTGTGTCAAAGCATAGGGATAATTTATTTAGCAAATAACACAGCGCACATCATTATTTTGTGTTTAAAATATAAAACTAAACCTATCTGAAATAGGACTTGTCCCTTTTAAGCAAGTATCGTTACAGTGACCTACTGACTTCCTATTGGGCAGAAAAGGAAGCCACTCTCTGTTTATGTCCTGTTATGAGCTTTCCTAAAAGTTCAGTCTTTCATACAAGCAATAGTGCTCTTTTAAAGGTGACCTATCCTTTCCACACACATTAGTATCCTTAAAATATCACTTATGAGTCAGTAGGAACTTTCTCCCTGGAATTTCGACTGTTTATTGCACTGACCAATCAGAGGCAGGAATTACCACAACAGTAATTACCAGTATTCCAGGGGACCACACCTTGTCAGGACTCTATTAATACCTGTTCCAAAAAGCCAGGTGGGGGCCGAGTAAATTACTTTGATGTTAACCTCTGATCAGCCAGTGAAATATACTACCAAACGATTGGGGACGAGAGGTTCCCGTCGATGCACAACTGGCCTCATCTGTCTAATAATTGCTCTCACACATTTTTATATTGCTGGATGCATTTTACAGGAGGATAATGTTAAGTGACAAAGACTCTTAAACTGCCCTTAAGTCTTCTACACTGAGAACTGATTGTAGAGAGTTGTCAAACTGACCTGGACCGTTCCAGCTCTCCGGCATCTCCGCGTTCTCCACACTCCGGGGACTTTCAGATGCTTTGAAATTCAGGTTTTCCTCACCCTCCAGAGACTCGGCCTCTGCATCCGAAAACAAATAGTACAATCTTAAAATCACTTTATAGGTTACTTTAAAAAATAAAATTAAAAAAAGAAATACTACAACCAAAAATATCCCTTTCCCGCAAATAGAATAAGGAAACCCTCGTGCACAAAAGAGGTTTGTTATTTGCTTGTAGAGCCAAAGCGGAAGTTTATCATTTACCATAAGTTTATCACTAGAGGGCATTGTGTCATTGAAGTCAATTAAAGGGACTATGCACTTTCCAAAATCCCTTCACTAGTGTCGGCCCCCCTATTAGTAAATCTGCAGGGGTCTCTGGTAACATCTGTCATTACCTGTCTCCAGTCCGGTGCGGAGGACCACCAACACGGATTGGCGCAGAAAAAATATAAACAATGTTTCCTGTTCAGAACTCCGAGGCCTGATCTGGATACGCTGGAACTTGTAGTTCTATGACAACTGTAAAGCTACAGGCTGTGTGAGCTTCACCATATTATTTATTTTAAAAAGAAAAAAGGAATCCGCTCATCCTGCAGAATTATTTTGCTGTGGATCGCTGTCCAGTATTGTCCCCATTAGTTTTTATTTCACCATTTGTCTGCAGACACAGTTTGGATCGGTCTACGTGCTTTCAATCACAGCCCATGGAGATCCGCCAGTTTCATACAGCAGCTCAACGGTTAACAAGGAGCAGAGACTGGGCTTTTCACTTGTTCTATTCCTAGCAACTGACTGATAATAATTCTCCCCATTAACTGCAGTTAAAGATGGCGTGATAAGCCTATCGGCCTATGACAGTGCTGCTGATTACTGCACAAAGTGCATGTTTGCATATTGTACTGCAACGATAACCACAGCTCGGATCGATAGTGCCCATAAGCACACGTCAGAATTATTAATAGCTATCCTGGAGTCTGATTAGAAATCAGCTGGATGGGAATTAAAACCGCACCCAAAACTTACAAACAACAATACCCTCTAACAGGGATTTTCAAATAGCAAAGCAGCAACATGGTCTAAATTAGTCACTATTGACTTTCCATTGATATTGAATATTTCACAATTACTACTACAAAAGTCTTGTTGCTGGGAAGTTCATTAATTTCAGCACCTTATCCCAGTGTACAAATACTGTATATAAACGGTCAAAATTGAAGGGAAACATTGTTGGTCTCTAGAGAATTGATGGGAAACCGTTCACAAAACGGCTGCCCCCACTTTGTGCTCAGTGCATGATGAAACAGTGAGACTCACCCCCAATTCCTGATATTACACCCAGCAAGCTGTGGTCTAGAGTATGGTGCGAATCCCACCTTCTTGGACTCTTCTCTAAGTCCTGTACAAGTCCCTCCACCAGTTTCCAATCATCCTGGGAGTATGTGATCGTTTCTCTAAACAGTTTTGCAATATTTCCTTTCCTAATAATTGAGGCCTTAATTTGTTCCCCCAAAACAACCAGTTGCTGAATTTGGTGTGGATTTCCTAGGGCAGAAAATCCGCCCATTATACAATGTAGAGCTAAGGTGTTAAGGTTCATAAGATTATTATCAGACACCTGCCATGTCACCGAGTGAATTGTAGCAACTTAAACAATAGTATATCTCCATTAATATCAGAGGAACAGCTGCCCCTCCCCATGACCTCATTGTCTGCAGTGAAGATAAGGCAGAAGGGATGGGATCTCCAGGTGTTAGGACCGGTCCATGTGGAACAAAGAAACTGTCTCGAGAAAAAAAAAAAAATAGTTCCATGGAAAATGTAAGATTAATTTATTTGTTAACAAATACTATGGGTTGCCTTGCGTCAAGTCTGAAAAGTGTCTAATCATAGAAATGGGAGTGGTTGGGAACTGAAAATTAAATGGTGAAAAGCTGTGTATAGTATCAGTCGGAGAATAAATGCATGATCCAATCTGCGCCATACTTGCTATTTATGGGTATATACACATGGGCGCTCCCCCCACTTTGTTAGTGAACAGAAGAGGAAGGCTCCTGGTGCTTGTAATATCCTTATAGCACTAGAGACAGTTCTCCATTCTAGACATCGCATGGAAAGTCATACACCGAATCCAATATAAAATACTTTTACTAACCTACAAAGCCATCAGCAGGGCTGCACCACACACATCTCCTCTCGTCTCAAAATATCTCCCAACTCGGCAACTCCGTTCTGCACATGATCTGCGTCTCTCATCCACCCTCATTACATCCTTCCATTCCCAGGACTTTTTTCAGGCTGCACCCACTCTCTGGAATTCTCTACCTCGCACAATAAGACTCTCTGGTCTACAAACTTTCAAGCGGTCTCTGAAAACCCACCTCTTCAGACAAGCTTATAATATTCCTCAACCACCCTCTTATCCTCACTACATTACCCTATTACCACCCGTTACACAATTTCACACAAGACAACTACTCCCTGACCAAATTTGTTGTGCGACGGGATCATTTAGCTTATGAGTCACTTTTACCTTTGCAGTCTGGCTGGGCCGAAATGCAAAATGTAGACTTAACCTCATGTGTCAATCTCCCATTGTCCCATAGATTGTAAGCTTGCGAGCAGCCTTCTCACCTCTTTGTCGGTTTCACCCAGTTTGTTTATTAGTTTACTGTGTTTGTCCCCAATTGTAAAGCGCTACGGAATATGTTGGCGCTATATAAATAAATGATGATGTTACATGCATCTTGTACTATTACCCATCCATGTTCCATCTTGCATCCTTGTTGTGTGGCCCTGAACATCTACGCTGCTTGTGATCCTGCTATGGACATTACAAGTGTCATCTAAAGGTGCATTTATGTATAGTTAATGTAACTGACTACTGATAAAAAGGGTGACATGGAGGAAACTGCCCATGTTAGCACCCCAAAATAATTTTAATAAAAAAATGTAAGAAAATGCCAAAATTGGTACAGTTTACTAGCTATAGTGCTAATGTAATATATAATAGTGACTCAACCATACAGTAACCCTTTATTGGTCCGTTATCAGACTATAACTCCCCTTATCCTTGACATCTCAGAGCAGGAACAATGAACAGTCCAACAGGAGAGTGAATGTTGCACAAAACTTCTCTACAGGAAGATACAGCTTGTAACTATGTCAGATAAAAGTTCATTTCTGTCCCAAAAAGCTTGCAATCTACTTTGATTACCTGAGACACACGGAGACGAGGGCACTTGAGCGAGTTGGCACAAGTTTGGCAACGACACGGATTCTCCCAGGTCTTGATCCAATGGCTGCGACACTGAGCTGCTTCTGTCTCCTACAGATAAGAGAAGATAACAGATCACAATGGGAATCTTGTGATTTTTGTTAAACACATTGGTTGTGAAACAGGGGACTTTTCAGCTCAATGTGTGACGTGATCTACTTCAATAGTCTTGGGAATTTTAACAGAATTTCAAGTAGTTTGTCAGGTACTGACACAATGTGCACAAAACTTTAGATTAGGCAGAAGAGAATGTAAATGACAATTTATTTGCAGGTGATGAACTCTGTGTTAAACAGTGATTACTGGATTCAAGGGCTTGTAATTCACTATAATGTATATATGATCTACTGGATACCACCCCAAGATATGAACATGTGCTCGGCGTTACCTCCTGGGCTGTCGCTGCACGATGTGCTGGAAGAGTCACAATCTGCCGATTCTTCCAGATCAGAAGTGGTTCCATCTTTTTCTGAATGGTTGGACTCCACTGCCAGGTTCTCCTCCGTTTCTTCCATTTCACCAAGAGAACCTTTATTTAAAAAAAACAAACAGACAAGAAAATACAGTTCAGCCCACATTACAGGAGAGGATGAACTTCAGCCAGGAAATTTTAAAAAATACTGCAAAGTTTATATAAAAAAAAACAAAAACTAAAAGACCAAAAATACAAGTGACATGAATCGATGTGAAATATCCTGTAAAATATAAATATAGAGCAGTCAGTGAAGGTAAAACACAGCTAAATAATACAACTTTCTTTCAACTGAAATGTTGTATAATAAGAATTTTTTAATTAAAAAATAAGTTGGATGTTAGTTTCAATAGAGGGGAGTTTGACGCTACAATCTTCCTACAGCAGTGCGACAGGAATCACTACTCTGTGCTGCCAGGGGACCCTGCTCCTTCCATTATATAACTCTCAGTCTGTGGCTTCCTGCTGCCTCCATTCCCCTCCTCACATCATGTCACTGCCCCTGTCACATGGAGCCTTGTCCTTGCCAACACATCACTCATCTCCTGATATATTATTCTGTGCTGCTGGAGACCCTGCTCCTTCCATTATAGAACTCTCAGTCTGTGACTTCCTGCTACTTCCTTTCCCCTCCTCACATCACACTCATCTCCTGAAATACTGACTAGTAAATAGGGTGCACGTGGATAAGAAGAAGACTGAATACAATAAAGGTGGCCAGCACGGTGGCTTAGTGGTTAGCACTACTGCATCACAGCACTGGGGTCATGAGTTTGATTCCCGACCATGGCCTTATCTGTGTGGAGCTTGTATGTTCTCCCCGTGTTTGTGTGGTTTTTCTCTGGGTGCTCCGGTTTCCTCCCACAATCCAAATACATACTGGTAGGTTAATTGACTGCTAACAAATTGACCCTAGTCTGTGTGTGTGTGTGTGTGTTAGGGAATTTAGACTGTAAGCTCCAATGGGGCAGAGACTGATGTGAATGAGTTCTCTGTACAGCGCTGCGGAATTAGTGGCGCTATATAAATAAATGATGATGATGATGATGATCCTATTCAAATGCACATTAAAAGATATCAGAAACTACCACAAAGGCTGTCCTGATCCTTGCACTCATATTTGCTAAAAACGCACCAAGATGTTTTGGTGAATTTGGTCAGCTGAGAGAAATCTTTCTCCAGTGACATCAATATTAGGCCTCCTCCAAAATCCCTGGCTCAGTACATTGTAAGGCCAGAATTTCAAACACTTAATCCGGGGGAACCACCTTTACATCACTGCTGCAAATAAATGTATCCAACAAGAATAGCCACAAGGCTGGAGGTAAGGGTTTGGGGAATCCACATATGTACTTTACATAAAGCTGGCACCTACACTGTATGGTTATATATACGTAGTATTCTCCATCATGTAGAACTTATGGAGCTGCTCCATTATATGAAATGGGCCGAGAGACAACTTCTATCCAATAATAATGTCGATCATCTATTGTCCTTCTCCAATAGAGGTTTGGCCTATATATCCCATCAGGCTTATGAGCGTTATATTAGGACAGACGGTAGCTGCGGAGGTCTTCACACTGTATTGTGAAAGTTTTGGAGACGAGATACTGACAGCTACACTCTCTGCAGACCTCAGAGGTTCCCTGACTGCAGGCATGTATATTTCTGCAGAGAGAACAAAGGGCCTATAATCTATACATAGAAGACAACAATAAGCGTGGAGAAAGCCACCCCTAGACCCGGCGCAGGCAATTTTTCTAATTCTGCTAATTTCAGTTCCAGCACAATTAAAGTTGGCACTGATAATGCTAAGAAACAATCAGCGGCTAACGAATCGCTTTTCTCCTCTTGTAAATGTAACATCGTTAAGCTAATTTCTTCGTTCACGGCTGCGAGGCTCCTGGGTGTCTGATAAAGTTAACCCTCGACTGGCTGGTCACGTGATCCGCTTTTTCTGCCAGGAGTGAGGAGACGCTGGCACTTTGTTTAGGGGACTGGAACAGGTTTTCTCTGCTAGTTGGCATTAAATTGGCACAGGGGAAGGACACAATAACCTACAATTAGACATATCCACCCTGACAATAAGCATCTACAACGGTCTTCTGATGGTGACTGTGCCTTCAAACTTTTACTAAGAACTGCACCTTAAGGCAGAAGTGCCCAAATCCAGTCCCCAAGAGCTATCACAGGTAAATTAATCAATTTGGCTGGATCAGTAATTATCTGTTCATACTGACAGAAATCCTGAAAACATGACCTGCGGTCAAAACTTTACACCGACAACGAGAGATTATTTGTACACATGGAACACCTGCATTTTACAAATCACCCTGGTTTCTGTATCAGACAGAATGAAGCTGAATAAGGGGGAGTTGTAGACCATAGTCCTAGATTTAAAGCCAGACTTAACAAAAACAACCATAGTTTACACCTACAGAAGTGCCACCTTTGTATATGTATCATCAAGTTTCTACTCCCAAGTCTTATTACATTTATGCTGTTCCTACAATCTAGAAAAAACCCACTTAGAACGGATGCATTTAAAACGAAAGTTATTTATATCCAGTTGTGTAATTCAAGCAGAGGACGGGTTACTTAGCTTTTCATAATAGTAAGATTTTCACACCCCGTCTAGATTCCTGCCCAGGAAACAGCAGCGCATAAAAACTGCCCTCAGAGGCTAATAGAAGAACCCCGGTTAAGGAACAAAGGATCTTTTCAGCTGACTTTAAATTCTCTCCTGATAACGATCTGAGATCAAACGCCTGCTGTTCAGGCCCCAGATCAATGCAATGAATTTAGTCTTCTGGCAGACTTTAAAAAAAAAAAAATAGATTAAAAAGGAAAATGGCGATATCTGACCCAAATTTCTTCCCGTCCCCTTTTCACGCTGGATGCAGTTGTCTTAATGTCTTGTCTCTCCGAGCCGGATTATTACAGGTCAGTGTGAGAGAATTACAGCTTTATAGCCATGGGGCAAAACAATCATATCAGCAGAATAAGAGGCAACTATCTGATAAAAATTAGCTAAATGGCCTTTGTCAATGCAGAAAACTCAATAACTGCATCTGAAGGAAAATTAGCTACAGGACTTATGAATAATGCTGCTGTATATGAATATATAACATAGGGAGATTAGCAGCATAACTTTTGTGAATTCTCACTTTTGAAGACCTTTCAAACTTTTCTGGATTATGACGCAGCACAAGTGTCAGACACCATAAGCCCCCGGTGCCCGCATCTCATGGGCCCATATTTTGAACCTAAATCCCTTGTTCATCTTTGTTCCAAACAGTCCCACTGTTGGGTCATGTCCATTCCAAATGTTGAATTGTCTAAGAGGATGCTCATACATTATCACAAAACGACGACACAGGGAGGTTAGACAATTCCCTTGTACAAAGAAACTAAAATGCGTCGGGTTTCCATCATTTTCAAAAAGAAAACCAGAACATCCACGTGACCCGACCTTTTCTCTGTCCATAAAATCGGCCCAAGGCATCCTTTTGGGTGACAGATACTGTAAAAACAAGTAGAAGGATCTGGGCCATGAAGAGTCTGAATCTACACGTTCCTTTATGTTAGCTTCACTTTCCACACACGCTGTTTACACATCCCACCTCCACGGGTAAACCGCTGATCTCTATGTTCAGAGGAGCACTAGTTCTAGTTTTTAGGTTAGAATTTATAATTGTAGGTTTGGCCTTGTTTTTCCTCATCCGATCCGGTTGATAAGCTGAACTGTTTACTGGTATATGAATGGTCTTCGTATGTACATGACAATGTGGATGATTATTGATTTCTTGGGAACCTGACTGCCCATGTGCTCCCACCGGTATATACCATGCTAAGGTTCCTTGCTATGTCTGGTCATAGCTTGCTTCTTATTACCACATATGACGTTTTCCTTTCTTGTACCTTTCAATTAAAAAAAATATATATATATATTATTCTTTTTTTTCTAAAAAAAACTGAATTCAAGAACAGTGTTACAGATTCCAATAGACAGAAAGCAGGACTGTCCTGGAAAAACCTGGGCAAATCTGAGCCCTTAAAAATGTGCGCTCTCAGATATTATCATTACCCAGAATCCCTGTCTGCCCTGTACCTCTTTTCCCAACATATGAACTAAGGCACAAAATTATTTCAAAATCTGTATAATTCTTATGGTCCCCCGCCCACCCTAGTGGATGGGGTGGGGGGGGGGGGGGGAGGCTGCCACCACGACCCCATCTTCTGTGCCATGGAAACCCCTGAAGAAATCTGTCCTGCACGTAAAAAGAATTGGTGTGAGGAGCACAGCTAAGCGTAATATGTCAGATCCGCCCAAATAGACGATAATGAGGATGATGCTCGACAGCCAACGTGACACGTGAAAGTCCTGATGGCAAGAAATGTTGTTAAAGCCTTAAACCCTCTTACCTGTCTGTATTACCCAGTATTGTTTTATTACTGTGTTTATTCCCAAATGTAAAGCGCTATGGAATATGCTGTCGCTATATAACTGATGATTGTTTATGAGAACCAAACAATGATTAACACAGTTGCACATATACTGTATACAGAACATACTGTAGATAGATTATTCCACAGCTTACAATACCATAGGACAAGCAGAACCAGGGGTGATGGCATTCTCTGCCCTCTTCTAAACTCATCCCACTGGCAGACCCATCAGCTGCTGGCCGTGCCCACGTTACACATAAGCAGCTGCTGGGCTGACAAGCTGCCAGGGCTGGGAAGTGTAGAGGAAGGGGGTTTGGGGAGGGGGTCAGAGAGAAACGTCTGTCTCTGGCTCACTGCGCTGGGATAGCTGGCACTTATCACCTCTTGCAGACATCCTCCGACAGACTGATCTGTCTATTCTTCATTAAGCAAATGCGCTGGAATGGGAATGAGAACATAATAGCCATTTGATTTGCAGAGAGATATTTTGCATATTGGTTTGTCGCTGATAGTGGAATTTCATCAACCTTCTTTTTCATGGTTTAAAAACGGAATTACTCGGCTGGTCACTGAAATGCAGAGGAGGGGGGAGGAAAAATCCCCTTACAGCATAGCTCAAACCATTAAACAGAATCTTCTGCTATTATTACTACATTATAATGGGGTCTCCCAGCCCCCTCGCTTGATAGAGCGACGGCATCTTGGGAATTAACTCCAGAAGATAAGACGCAATTAACTCATTAAATCCCTTAAGTTCACACTTATTCACTGCAGCACCATCAATGTTTTCTTTACTCCTTCAACCATATTTTAATTTACATTTTCGGATGCAAAATGACTGGCGATGAGGCCATAAGGCCTCATAAATGACCGGTACATTTTAATATGAATGTTCGAGGACAGATAAAAGTCTAATAAAATGTTCAGGTTACTGGGTAAAATAGTCTCCTCTGTATTCACATTTCTAAATAAAAATGGGAAATGTTTTGCTGTCATTAAAAGTAGCCGAAATGGCTTCATCAGAGGGCGATATTAGAATATGTTTAAATATGCCCTTAGAGTGGAGCCTGCAGTACCAGTAAACTCTCCAGTGACTACTGCAATCCGTCTTTTCAGTAAGAGACATAAAAATTCCGAAGCCCAAGAGCACGACATGGCAGAAATTCAGACTTACCATCACACGCACCATTTCCGACAGGCTTTCAATAAACTGCGACAATGCACGGACCCGGCGCTTGACCCCAATCCTAACCCTTAGAGTAGAATAAATTGCGCCAGGTCCCTGCATTGCCTTCTTAAAACCAGAAATATCAGTCGTGATTTTAAGTGGCGTTAATTTCAACTGTTGCCATTTCTGTACTTGCAGTTTATTGAAAGCCTGTTGATAATGGTGCGTGATTGTAAGTCTGAATTTCTGCCACGTTGCGCTGTTGGGTTCAGAATGTTTATGTTTTACTAATCCATGTCGGACATACCAGTATAGGCATAGGGAGTACCACCCTTCAGTATAACCAGATTGGTGCAGATTGTGTAGGTCACTCTGGTCATCCAGGGGTTGTGCTGAACAACCAGATCATAGCAGACAGCTCCTGTAGTTCAGGGCTGACCGTACAAGTGGAGATGGAGCCAACTGCTTCACCTAATTATCAGCAATGATTATTGTACAAACCCTGCACACTGTACATTGGGTTCATCAGTTGGACCAACAATAATCTCATGGTCTGTTACAATATCCAAAAAGTGCAACTCAGGTTTCATGAGCCCTTATGTATAATATGTCAGACACAGACATCAACGTCAACCAATTGCAGAATACCAGGCGGGACATGGATGCACCTTCCAAAAAGTGTCCAAAAAATAGGATTGAATAAAACTGGATGTATTTTATCCCATTAGACATCAGTGCACAGAAAGTCAAAATCAAGTTTTGATCATAGGGAAGAGACATGTGAGATCATGCAACCCACTGAGACAACACTGGAGAACACCTACTGGCTGATATAATCATAACAAAACAAGATATGTCTGTGGGCTGAAAACAACGCAATCTCTTATGTCCGGTAGGATGATTACTGGGCACGGCAGAAAATGTGGTCGGCTGATGAAGGCTGTCAGCCCATGTGCGCGGTCATCTTCCCATTGCTGTAGCGCAGCCAGAAACGACCTGCAACTATGTGAGTGGCCAAATTGGTTGATAATAACGTCACTTAACCCTCCCTTATGTGTGGCCAGCTTAAATCCACAGCCGGTTTCAGGCAACCTAATGAACGACGATATCCCCATATTAACCATTTGGCTAATTCTGTCCATTCACATGTACATTTTGTTAAACTGGCATAATGGTATTTTACCAGCAAGAATTGCCCCATTGGCCGTAGCCAACTGAATTATCCACTGCTGCGTTTTAGTGTCCGCACTTGGTTGGAGCCATTGCGCAAGACAGCGTAGATTATTACACAGTCTAACGCAGCTCTTGCCCGACACTATTAGTGCACCAAAGTCTTCCATATTCAGTTTAATTCTCAGCTTGGATTAAGGTTGTCCATGAAATGAATAACTTGATACTTTCAATGATAAAAGAGAAACTTTTGCCTTCACATAGATGTACAGGCGCTGGCAGATGTAAGGATACAGATTACAAAACAAAACTACATAAAGAGCAAACAGACACTATTTTTATTCTATGGTGTAATTTATCAACACAGGTCTCTGCATTAGAACCAGCATTGAAAAGTTTAAGGACGAAAGACATATAATAATTACATGAATATAATTAGTATATGCATCTGTAAGATACCACACAACTAGGGACTCATCCAAGTGACAGGTTTCTCCGATTGATCTAATCAATACAATAGGCCAGGTCCATTGGTCTCTATCTTGCTGCCTGTGTAGTACAGAGACACAAATTACACTACTGTGATCATCATATTGGGCTCATTTACAGCTCCTGATAAATTCACACTGAACACAAAAGTAACTGTACAAAATACTGTTCTGACTTAAATGTTGTAAAATCATCCAAGCGTTATATATTCACAATTTCTACAGGCACCGTGACCAGTGGCGGTGCTTGCAGCACTGTCGGAGCGGTTTGCTTGTGCCATCGGGATGCGATTCAAGAAGATGCTCACAAAGTGATCATCTGTAGGACCCCTCACACAACAAGATGTGTGCTAGTAAGTTACATTTGGGAATCAGATAGACACAGCTGAATTCCATGAAAGATTTTACAAACCTAAGGTCCAAATGAGGGACAAAGGCATATGGTAGCAAAAGAGGGTCAAGTTCAGGAATTGGCCTCCTCAGGAGCTGCACCCCCACCACCGCTGCCTCAGACTGGGAGTGTGGCGATTGGCTGTGTAATCATGGCCAAGCACTACACTCCTACCATAACAGTGACATGGAGGAGACACAACCGGTAACTTCACAAGTAAGAAGCCGTCCTGTGCAAGGCAGCCGCGGGGGCATCAAAATCACTGGATGAGTGATATTATGTCCCTACAGTGGTTTATGCATCCCCTAACGATTGGCACCTTAGTCGACTGTCTTAAGTTCACCTAATTGTAGTGCCGGCCCTAGGTCAGCTGGACAGTCAAGTAAACATTACTATTATAGACATTGTGTCAGCAATAATGCCATTTTTATTTCAACCTGTCAGTACTTCAACTCTGGTTGTTTAACTTACTGGTCAATAAGGAGTTAAACCAACGACGATGGCTGAGAACCAACTTCCCAGTGAACAGCAGCGGGGGTCTAAGGCAGGGGAAAGGAGACGAGCAGGACAAAGAATGGGGGGCAGCCACGGTTCAAAGGACAAAAGGATTCCGAGTGATTGTCTGAGAGCTTCACCCAAATTAAAGGCCGTATTAACTTCTTTCAACAGTGAAATAATAAACCGTTTCTGAAATGCTCCTCGTTTATCCACTAAATTAAAAGAAAAAAAAAAAAAATTGGTTTAAAGAGAAAGAATTCCAGGCTGGCAAGTGAAAGACCACGCTGTATCAGAGCCCAGGCATGCAGACAAGAGCAGGCCGATAAGAGAAGGCGATAACAGATAGAAAATAGTAACACATCCCAACTTTCCCACCAGCCTGGAGATCATGGGAGGATGGCAGTACCCCTCCCCTCAGTTATCTGCTGCTGCCCCCTGTGCCTCACATGCTGCAGATTAACCTCTAAGGGAGGATTCAATATCAGTCCTCTGAGGGGTGGGGGGGGGGGGGGGAGTGGAAAGAGAGTGGTGGGCATGGAGGTGTCCTGGGCAGACAACACAGGGTTAACCCCAACTTTTATATTATTTTTGCTACCCATTGGGTACTGGAGCATCACTATATCTCCGTTTTATCTCATTACCACTGTATCGGAGAGTGCCGTGAGCTCCACATTGTATCCAGAATAAGTTCTGGTCCATTAAAGTGGACAAGATGCAGAAACGCACATCATACGGCCACTGTGTGGGACTAACCAATAGTCACGAGAACCCAGCCTGTTCATTCCCTATGGGGACATAACTCAGGCATGCAGCGTTACCAAGAAAATGGCTGCCTCCAAGGTGCAATCTAAGGTTTGTAAAAATCTCCCTCCACAGAGGTGGAAAAGGGCATCTTTCAGTCCGGCACTACATGTCCTGCTCGCCCCTCCAGCGAGATAGTCACCTCTGTTGGCCATCATGAGTATAGAGCAGCATCACAATCCAGTCTATGGGGCACAGGGGGCGAACGGGAAGCACAGGGTCTGGAGGGTGTAGCACATACTCTCACTTGTGCACATTAAACGGAAATAGGAAAGTGGCAGAAGAGGATGGTGAGAAATGTGTCAGGGGTGCATCCTTGCCCCCCTCACTTATTGGTAGTGAGGAGTAAAAATAAAAAATAAAATTGAGCCTAAAGCACCAAAACAGGAGACACTCATAACTGCATAATATACCCACTTTGGATCATTTAGCACCCACGCCATTCCTATCATTACCTGTCCCAGCCTGCAGGTGGTGCTCTGTGCAACAGCACATTTATTTATCAGTGCAACATTATACCCTAGAAATGTATAAAGTTTATTCCAAATAACTTTATGTAGACAGTGAAAAATGCATAATAATTACAGTGCATGTAGTAAGTGTGATGAACTGATCAGTTGTGCTAAATAATGTGAAAATAAAATGGAAATATATTTAATGTTTCCTTCATGGCAAACACAAGTTTTTAACATCTAAAGTTGTCCCAAACAAAGGATTTCACATAAAATGGGCACAACTATAGCCAATAAAAGAGGATTATAATGGATCAGTCAACTAGACAGCTGTATTGTGGACTGATCCAATGTTTTGCCTTGATGTTGTTGCTAGTCCATTATTAAGAAAAATTCTCATGATTAACGTAGCTCCGCCCACAATATGGCTGCCCAGAGTGTAGGTGGTTGGTCCACTTTAAGACATTTGTAAGGAATCTCTCCCACATATTATGTTAAATTCAAGTGGTTTCTTTTAAAGCAGAACCTGTGTAATAAACAAATAAAATGCCATTCTGATTAACGCCTTATCTAATAATTTAATGTTTTTCTTTTCTTACAGGCTCAAAAGCACAGTGCAGCAAAATGTAATGAATGTAACAGATAAGAAGTATTATATGCTCAAAAAAACACAACTGATTATTTCCTAAGATGATAATAATGTACATAAATAAAAAAATAAAATGTCCTTTTCCATTTATCTCAAATCATTAGTCCTATTTGAGCTTTCGCCATTGTTAGACTCTGAGATTCAGTGGAGGTAGAAGCACAACTGCAATGATTGTACGGCCGGTCACTGCGATCACCTTCACCCTCAGTCTGGAGCATCCAGATCAGGGCTCCGTCTCTGCAAAGCTGCAACATCGTCACATCTGTGACCTCAACGTGACCAATAGTCGAGAGTGATCGTTCGGCTCTTGAACTAAACTGCAGGATAGCTACATCCCTGGCCAAGCTGTGGCGCTCCAGGTGTTGTGAAACTACAAGTCTCAGCAAGCCCTGCGGCTATCTTCTGACAAAGCATGCTGGGGCTTGTAGTTTCATACCTGGAGAGCCACAGGTTGGCAGGGCAATGTATTTAGAGCACTAAGATAGCCGATATCAGTTATGTTATACATAAGATATATAAGGCTGGGACAACATCATCATCATCATCATCATCATTGATTTATATAGTGCCACTAATTCCGCAGCGCTGTACAGAGAACTCATTCACATCAGTCCCTGCCCCATTGGAGCTTACAGTCTAAATTCCCTACTATAGACACACACACACAGACAGACAGACAGAGAGGGAGAGACTAGGGTCAATTTTATTTTTTTTATTGCAGCCAATTAACCTACCAGTATGTTTTTGGAGTGTGGGAGGAAACAGGAGCACCCGGAGGAAACCCACGCAAACACAGGGAGAACATACAAACTTCACACAGATAAGGCCATGGTCGGGAATCGAACTCATGACCATAGTGCTGTGAGGCAGATGTGCTAACCACTAATCCACTGTGCTGCCCCAACAACAACAACAGAACAGGTTTATGATCACGACATGAGAGCGATGGGCTACCCAGCCACGCAGGCCTGACTCCCTGCATGCCATACTTCGTTTTCAGGTTTACAAATAAACGTATTTACATATAATTACTTTTTCTGCCCTGTGGGCAGTGATTTATCTGCAGACAGCTTCCCAATGCTATTCATGAGAGGTACAGAGGAATAAATTGCCATATTGCAATGCAACATGGGCCTCTAGACTGAACACAGCTCCGTGGAATTGCTGCCAGTGAAACTTGGCATTGCAGATGATAAAACAGGCTTCTATGTGCTACGTGGTACACTGTGCTAATATAGGGTCCCAGGAATGAGAGGACATGTAATGTGTTCATGTACAGTAGAACTAAAAGCCTTAAAACTCCCTTTTCAGATAGTCTCGGAGCTTGACCCTGAATAGTACAGAGAGTAGTGAACTCTTTGGAATGAAGAAAACACTGGTCCTCTCCCCCACAAAGTGACTTGATAGAAAACAGATAAGATCCTTTTTCTGCATCTTTTCAGAGACCTTCAGTTGCTCCACAGTCGGTGACCCTGAATTCATCTTCAAATTAAACAGGGAGAGTGAGGAGTCAGCAGGCAGATGCTTTCTATCAAACCCTCGGGAGCTTAAATAGGACTTTGCTGCTTGTAAAACAAGGGTCTGATGTTTATCAATCACTTTGCAATTAAGGATCTGGGGGAGAGAGTATTATCTTAGCTTAAACCAGCTCTTCCCAAACAGAGTAAAAAGGGCAGTGTTTGAACTGTTTGCCGATCTACTTAAGTGGATGATTGAGTGGCATCCCCTGTCCTTATACAGACACCTGACTGTGTATACAGAGGAACCAGGAGTGTGTATACAAGGCCACAAATCAATCCTCTTATATTGGGCACAAGCGATGTATCTCATGTTGCAGATTTCTGTATAAATTGTAAGTTTATTACAATCTAGACATGAAAACAACGAGATGTCAGAGGGAAATAAAATAAACCTTTCCCAGGCTGTCCCTGTATCACACATTGAATATGATCAGACTTCATTCTGGGGCCTAAACCGGAATCTCAACCAGTGGCACAAAAAAATCTGCATTTTAAAATGATTTTAGCAAATACAGGCGGACAAGGAGCCGCAGATAAGTAAGAGTTATTATGTAACACAGCCGGCTCATTGCTGGAGAGGACAGCGCTGTGCACACGCCGTACGGTAATAACTAATCACATTAACATGTGTGTGCACCATAATCTGCCCCTACACCTCCTCCAGGAACACCCCCGGCAGACAGGAGGAGGCAAATATGGAGGAAAGAGTGGAAGTCTGAAAGTTAGTGACAGAAATTTTCTAACAAACAATTTTAGAAGCTGGACAAACACTTCTGGCAAATTACACATTATATAGCAGCTTGTGCTCCATCACTGTTCTCTCTTGCTCCTTGGCAATGCCTCTGCTGGGTGTTATTAAAACAGATTATCAGTTATAACAGCACAGTGGCCTAGTGGTTAGCACGTCTGCCTCACAGCACTGGGGTCATGAGTTCGATTCCCAACCATGGCCTTATCTGTGTGGAGTTTGTATGTTCTCCCTGTGTTTGCGTGGGTTTCCTCCGGGTGCTCCGGTTTCCTCCCACACTCCAAAAACATACTGGTAGGTTAATTGGCTGCAATCAAAAATTGACCCTAGTGTCTCCCTCTCTGTCTGTCTTTGTGTGAGTGTGTCTATATTAGGGAATTTAGACTGTAAGCTCCAATGGGGCAGGGACTGATGTGAATGAGTTCTCTGTACAGCGCTGCGGAATTAGTGGCGCTATATAAATAAATGATGATGATGATGATGATGATAACAGCCTCAAGCACCACGTTCCAAGACTGTGCCACCGCACCGCGACATCGCACCGTCACACCGCACCATCGCCCCACCGACACAATGCTCCACTATGCAGATTATAGGACAATACGCCTTTCAAATGAATATTTTCTGGTTTTACAGCAATACTGATCAGGCCCAAAAACGCCACTCACCCCAATTAGAACACCCCCCACCAAAATAAGTATATAAAAATTCACAAAAGTGCTCTCGGCTTTAAATATAGTTTTAGATTAAAGCTCACAGTTTATTGATACTCTTTGGTCCTTGTAATAACCGCAACACGATACCAATGTTATCTGCACTTATTAAAAGAAGTATATTCTATTATCAAAGTGCTATTGATTCCAATGACGGGTCTGCTACTTAACCCTTTGCCCGTCATCGCCCTATAAAGGCATTAACAAGACGCGGTCCTGACCATTGTATGCAGATTACAGTCTGCGATTTCTCGATTGCTGGGACACCAGCATTGGTAACAGCGTCTTCCCAGCTGCCTCTCCTTATCGGCCAAGAGATCTGGTCACTGCCTCATAAAGCAGAGAGCTGGGTTTAGTTGTTATCTGTTAAAAGACCACAACTGGGACTTAATCTTTAGCAGACAGCAGAGGCAGCCTGGCACAAGTGTGTGAATTATGAGGCTTTTCCTTACTTGCAGAATAAACACGGTATTACTAAAGCTGCAACAGATAACTTCAACCTTAGCACTACTTAACGCACGCTTTCCAACTTTCTTTTGTGTCCTCTGGAGAATTAATGGGCTTACAAGAGAAATGGCTATGGTTATCCTGCCCCTACCCTGTAGCAAAGTATATAGATCCATAACAATTAGCCGTACATGTGTCTGCTTTCAGACGCCGGAAAGGAGAGTGTAAACATGGTAACAGAATTCTAAGCAGGACATGTCCTACCGACACGGAGATCTATACTTACAGCACTATCACTGTCAGATTGACCTGTCACTAGTTCACGTCTTTATTCTTAAAAAGGCCAAACCACATTTAAGAGTAGGATCTGTTTTACGGTTATTTAGCTGGAAATTTCCAGCAATTTATACCACATAGATAACCTCCTTTCTCAGATCTTTATGTACTTAGATTGTAAGCTCTTTGTGGGAAGAGTTTTTATTTCAAATGCATCTTTATAGTGTGTAAACTTAATAATGCCCTATGTGTATGTACAGCTTACTCTTTATAGTATATTGTGATCCTTATGAAAATCAATCCCATCAATAATAACGACTTATACACAGGTATTTATATTAGGAACACATTTTTAATGCTAGACTGAAACAAACTTAGAGAGTTCCTACAAGTTATGATTGCAAATGGTTCAATAAACACACAAGTACTTTACCATATGTTTAAGTTACAATATAGTTGTGTGTGTGTGTGTATATAGAGTGCACTTATGAGATCCATCAATGCATCCACATAGACATTATAATTATCCCATATATATCTATCTATATCTGTCTATCTATATAACCAACATATTACACAGCACTGTACAGAACATGATTAATCCTTCACCCCAGTCCTTGTCCCAGTGGAGCTTACAGTCTAAATTCTCTCAAGTGTCAATGTGTACTGGCCTTTAATGTGAACCACAGATTCCTCCGAGAGAACTATGCAGTAGGGTTTGAGCAAGCAAAGCCTTATATAACAAAGCACCTCTCAGGCACGGAGTGAAGATTATTCAGGACTAGCTGCATAAAACATACATTTGTTTTTTTTGTTTTTTTGAAAGGTACTTTTAATAGGGAATGTTATCCATACTACACTAGAATAAAACCCCTGGTATCCATATTAAGTCTATACACACCCTAAAACTGGTGGTAATTAAAAGATAGGAATACAACTTGCAGCACACCTTTCTTATTTCTTTCCCAGTAATAAAGAGCAAAGCTGTCTGACTGGCATGGTTAGCCGAGACTTGTAGCTCCACACCAGTCACAGTACCGTCAGCTGTCACCTTCATCATCATTTATTTATATAACGCCAAAATATTCCGTAGTGCTTTACAATTGGGGACAAATACAGTAAGAAACAAACTGGGTAAAACAAACAGAGGTGAAAGGACCCTTCTCACAAGCTTACAATCTATAAGTCAAAGTAAGTTGGATACATGAGGTTAAAACTACATATTGCATATTGGGCCCAACCAGACTGCAAAGATAAAAGTGATTCGTAAGCTAAATGATCCTGTCACACAACAATGTTGGTCAGGTGGTAGTTGTCTTATGTGATATTGTGTAACTGATGGTAATAGGGTAATGTAGTGAGGTTAAGAGGGTGGTTGAGGAATATTATAAGCTTGTCTGAAGAGGTGGGTTTTAGGAGAACGCTTGAAAGTTTGTAGACCAGAGGAGAGTCTTACTGTGCGAGGGAGAGAATTCCATAGAGTGGGTACAGCCCAAAAAAAGTCCTGTAACCAGGAATGAGAGGATGAGATGAGGGTGGATGAGAGACGCAGACCTTGTGCAGAACGGAGTTGCCGAGTTGGGAGATATTTTGAGACAAGAGAGGAGATGTATGTTGGTGCCGCTTTGTTGATGGCCTTGTAGGTTAGTAAAAGTTATCACCTCTCTCTCTGCTTCTTGTTCTTCTGGCTCATCCTTACATCCCCCAACTTCGTGCATATTGTTTCAGCCATATTGTGCCTCCAAACTCGAGCTACTGCAGATCTGCAGACTATTTACAACTACAGATATCAAAGAAGTTGTGCTATAATCAAGTTGTACCTGTAACTTCTCTGGTACGGCTGTCATTTTTATGAAGTCAAGAAAACATGTCACATGACAAGAGCTCCATAATGTAATGTAACGCATAGCAGCCAGAGAAGGACTAGTGTAAACAAACAGACAACACAGGACATTACATTGGCCTTTTTCCAAAGTCTTGTGCTTCACGTTTTATCTGTCAATGCACATTTTCCCATCAATTTAAATAAACAGTCTTGTTTAAACGGGGCTAAGGATTGGTCCAGTTTTAGATAACGCTTACTTGGGGGGAAACAAAATAAAATATGTTTTTGAGGAGTCGCCATCCAAATCTGGACAATCCTTTTATTATATTTAAAAAAATAAAAAAATTTACATTTAAATTAAACATTTCAAATGACAAAAAAATGGGACTATCCCAGATGCATTCTCGGTGTGTGTGTCATTGTAGCTTCATCAAAGAGACCGATTCAGTATGTCCCATAGGTCACTTTCCATCTATAAAGAATTCAGGATTCCAAGACAAGAATACAGGATTCAGATTTGATCATTTTCAGCCCCAACGCATGGGACTGTCCGGGAAAAACAAGAACACACGGTAGCTGCTCTAAAGGCTGAATTATCACCGGAAAGGTCAGAACGATTTTTTGTATTTCGAGCAATAACTTTGGATCGAAGCATCGAACAGACAGAAGATAAGCTCTGCACACAATGTAAAACTGTGTTTATGATTCCAGCGTAACATCAATTTAATCTTCAATCCAGCATTAAGAAAGTCGGAAAACCCTGCATAAAAAGTGTCAGCAGCTGGGCCCAAAGTGAACTTCAAAACTGGTTATATATTTAGGATCCTCGGTGAGATTAAAGGCCCATTCACACACACACACACGCACTGGGAAAATGGGTAAAAATACATACAAACACATTTAACAAGTTTCTTTTATGCGATTTTCATGCGTTACACTTTTACTAATTCAACATGGTAGCGCGCGGGTATTACCATTTTAGAATGCAATGGGAACGGACACTATTTCATTTGTCCTATTTTCTTATCGGTTCATTAAAACGTGAACAGCACAATAGAAAGAGATAAATGTGAATAAGCCTTCAGCGATGAATCCGATATGCAGAATAGTAATCTGATTGCATTGGACCCATCTCTAATATCACCGTATCCCCCCTTTCGGGAGCTCCGACAGATGCAGAGCATTATGCAGTCGCTGTGGAAGGCTGATCGCCTCGGCCTTGTCCCAATACTGAGCAGCACCTTTCTCTAATTAGTAACCCTTTTCTATCCAGATAAGATAAACTCGCACTGACCTTTCCTATCGGTTGCTATGGAGACACCATTGCCCTCTTGTCATTAATAATTTTAGAGATTAAAATGGTAAATGGCAGGTGGGGAAAGGGAAGGGGGTGGGGGCTGGAGATGGGGGTGTAACGTAGCACCTATCCTGCTATACACAGACACGTGATCCATGTGCCGTGTCACAGCCTAGCCAGGTGTTGTCATTCACACGCGTGTGGAGGGGGGGGGGGGGGGGCAGTATTGCCAGACGTGTACAAAGAGGAAGGACAGGAGGACAATGGAAGGAAGAAGGTTGGAGAGGTGGTGAGAGAACCTACAGGGGGCGCTAGCAAGTTTTTTCCACACTGAGAAATATGAGATCATTTAAACACTGTTGTAAGCTCATGAAGACATAACATTGTGACATTTCCCCTTTATACGTCTACAGCAGTATTGCGATGTATTATTCCTTATGCACACGCTGAAACGATATTCTTATAGTAATAAAAACGGACCTAACATGTCACAATTCACCACGTCAAACATGACAAAACTTCTGAGCATCTCTACTTCTAACTCAGAGCCTAGTACATGACGCTTACCAGTTATAACACAGCTCTTTCTGCAGCTCTCTCATTTGTATTGTACACGCATGTCATTGCTATAAAGTCCTATCACTGTTACATTTAATTTCTTACAGCAAAGTCTTATTAATAAACCAGTGAAATTATGCTTTGTACAACTTAACGTATTATAATACAGCAATGACGTCGCTGATTATTGTGGTATTTATTTGGAACAATTGTGTATTATAAGCAATAATACAAACCTTACTGTAGATTATAAAACTATAATGAGGCAACCTGGAATTACTTCCCTTGGCCATCTCGTATTTCTACCCTGGGCTTAGAGAGGACATAGATCTACAAAGAAAGATTTAATAAAAGTTTTGGTCCCTGGGTTCTTTAACAAACAAGCAAAAGAGGCATTTGTCCCATCTGTCCCGGACCCACCAATGGATGTCCTTCGAAACCCCCCCCCCCCCCCCACCCCCGTCTGGTGAATTGCATGATCAAGGCAACCCCAAGGTTCCATGGGTGAAGTAAACTCAATATTAAACTAATAGTGCAAATTATACCCCTTACACAGCCCTCTCATTATCCATTGTTCTAAATGTAAACCTTCAGCAAGTCCTGACCATAATACCAATATAACAAAACCCCTCAGAGTCTCCACAAATTGTAAACCAGTAGGAAGCTCTCACCCTGCAGTTATTACTGTATCAGTGGGGATGTGCTGCTCTCTGTATTGAGGATATCGCAGCATATACTAGGATACAGTAGCAAGTTACCCCCCTTGGGGTTTATAAAGAGGTATCAGGTCTCACTAGTGTGATCTGTCCCATGAGCCCACTAAAATCTTAAAACGGCCCTAACCACAGGTTATAGGTTGTCCGATAACTGATCTCTAACCAGACAGTAAGTCTCCTCTAGTACACCAAGAGAAAGTAACATGACCTAGAAGAGGACGGTCCTATCGGACATCAGATGTGGCCCCTCCAGAATCTCCACTGTGACACTTCCACTGAGACCTGCAAATACCGTCCCACAGCGCTAAATAAATAAAACTAAATGATTAGACAAAGGAGATACTTTTATGTGACAGAATTGCACCAGACCTTTACAGTGAATGGACAGAATGAGGAGACAGCAATCAAGGAGGTAAGAGACAGCAGAAAACAATGAGAAAAGAGACACCCTGATGGAGCAGGAAGATAAAAGGAAAACACAGCAAAGAAAGGAGGGAGACGCAGAGAGGAAAGATAGAGAGACAGAGGTAGGATGAGAGTGAGGGAGCCTGAGAAAAAACAGCTCCAATGATATCTGGGAGATTGGTTTCAGACGAAAATGCTCTGGCTGCCAAGTCTATATCCCATGTAACTGGCGTGTACTCACTTAACATTCATCACTGCCTGAACTCTGAAACTTTATCAGCTCCGCAGCATGGCGCCATCTCTAGGCCCGGCCATTCTCAGCTCTCTGATAAAGCAGATAAACGTCTGATAGATTACAGCAGATTGTTACACTTCACGGGACACAATTACTAATACTAATAGTGAGCCCACGTTCTCCTCGAGCAGCAGGGAGAGGAGGGGGCGGAAGCAGGAGATTGGACAGGGGAGAGAATGAGTTAGTGCCTACACTGGGAGAAAGGGAAAAAAGAAAAATAGGAAGGTAGAAAAGGAGAACTTTGTGCCACGTATATAATGACATATTTATGAAGCAGAGGTGTAAGACAAGTTCAAAATGAGAATTAGAAACTACAGACAAATTATATATATATATATATATTTGCTCCTTCACTAGATATTGCTTGAGAACAGGTGCTAAAGTGGGATTAACCACCTATGGGCAGGAAGCAGGCGCTATGTATGCCAAATATAAACACCTTTCCTAAAATATCTCTACATTTGTTCAAATTACTTTATGAATGGATCCATCACCTATTTGTACATATAAAGAGTCTGTACAACAAGATTGAAAAGGCTGGTCTGCTGACATACAGATCAACCATTGGAAAATGATTTTCTCTCGTGTCGAATCAAACCTGAATCATCATCATTTATTTATCTAGCGCCACTAATTCCACAGCGCTGAACAGAGAACTCATTCACATCAGTCCCTGCCACATTGGAGCTTACAGTCTAAATTCCCTAATATAGACACACAGACACAGACATAGACATAGACAGACAGAGAGGGAGAGACTTGGGTCAATTTTGATAGCAGCCAATTAACCTACTAGTATGTTTTTGGAGTGTGGGAGGAAACCGGAGCACCCAGAGGAAACCCACGCAAACACAGGGAGAACATACAAACTCCACATAGATAAGGCCATGGTCAGGAATTAAACTCATGACACCAGCGCTGTGAGGCAGAAGTGCTAACCACTAGGCCACTGTGCGGCCTAACCAATTTTTATAGCGTAACAAATTCAACAGAGCTGTACAAATCAAACTTTGACCGGGTCAGGGCGCGCAGGGCAGCGAGGCCGGGGAGGGGGGGGTGGCCAGCCCAGGGCACGCAGGGCAGCGAGGCTGGGGGGCCAGCCCAGGGCACGCAGGGCAGCGAGGCCGGTGCGTGCAGGCAATTCTAACCACACAAGAGCTGTGCATGCTTCAATTGGCTAATGCCCAGTTTGTCCACACATATAGGTGGCCAAATTGAACGAGCTGTGTCTGACGCACAGGCCAGACTTTATTTGGCTCAGTTACACTGTAAACCTCCACAGTTGATATTATTAACAACAATATTATTACAGACGCACCCAATTCCAAAACAGTTTACATTTGTTAACAGTAACAGACAGTTCTTTATAGACAACCATAAAGTGAATACAAACATTCAAAAATAAAACCAAGAGCAGCAAAGTAGACACTTGAGTCCATAAAATCTGTTCTACATTAGATTAGTTCTCCCACTAGGAGCTCACACTCTACGGCTATAAACTAAATATTAATCCTCCAACACCCCCAGCAAAGTAACGACACTCCCTTAGATGGGAGTAGCGCAGTTTCTATGAGCCTTGCAACCATATACAACCCTTATCCCTATAAAGATGGAGTCAATAGACATCTGGGTGGGAACTTATTTTACAATCATTTAAGAAGGACTTGGTAACTCAGAATCATCATCATCACCATTTATTTACATAGCGCCACTGATTCCGCAGCACTGTACAGAGAACTCACTCAGTCCCTGCCCAATTGAAGCTTAACACACACACACAGACAGAGAGAGAGAGATTCTCTACGGTCAATTTTGATAACAGCCAATTAACCTATTAGTATGTTTTTGGAGTGTGGGAGGAAACCAGAGCACCTGGAGGAAACTCATGCAAACATAGGGAGAATATACAAACACCACACAGATAAGGTCATGGTCGGGAATTGAACTCATGATCCCAGTGCTGTAAGGCAGGAGTGCTAACCACTAGGCCACCATGCAGCCCATGCAGAATGAACCAAGGCAGTAAAAACAAAATAATAGTACAGCCCCCCACCCATCCCCCAAAGACACAATAATGTTATATATATATATATTTATTTATTTCTTGGTATTTGGCTACACAAGCTACATGAATATGTATATAAACATTGAGAATTTTTAAACATCATTCTAGAAAAAAAAAAAAAGAAAAAAAATGTCCAGAAACTGAATTTGTTTTTCGAACAAAGAGAAAAGGAAAACAAAACCGCTGCATATTTCTTAATTTATTGTTAACATTTTATCATGGGCTCCATGAATTATCAGAGTGGCTATTCTCTGTTCCTGGCATTTTGGTGGAGGGAGATAAGGTAAAAACAACAGCAGTACTGGAAGAGTGAGAACAGGCAGATAGATAACATTGATAGAACTCCTACACCAAACAGCCCCCACGCTTATCTTGGCTTTTTATCTTCCCTTCCCCTCCGACTCTCCCCCCCCCCCCCCTCCCCAGGAGCCTCATCAGGAGTGGACCAAAACCTTACAGCTGAACTTTACTCTGCTTTTGATACCGAGGTGCAAATAACATGTAATGATCGCCCTGTGATAAGTGCAAGATTAATTGTAATTGTGTTAGATAGTAACGAGTTTCCACGCTTTCCCTGAATGGTCTGTGCCCTGTGACTGGTACGCTGGAAACAAGGAGACTTTGGCACCCACAGGGTTAAACAGTGACACATCACCACCCATGAAAAGGAGCTGATCTGTATCTCCCAACATACTTAGCAAATCATGGATGACCAAGGTTGTAGTTACACAATATCTGACAGCGAGAGCGCTATTTCATTGTACACAGATATATTCCTGTAGGGATGCTCTGCCCAACAGAATATTTTTATTAAAGAGGAAACAACTTAAAAAGTAACTAAGGTTTAAAAGATTTCACCATGAAGATTAAATTTACCCCAACTTGTCCCTAATTTTTGCCCAGTAATATTTGTATTATGATCATGTCCAGTGGTCAGGTCATGTTGGGGGTGTAGTGTCCTATGTCTGTATAGAGTCATAGAATTGTATTATGATCATGTCCAGTGGTCAGGTCATGTTGGGGGTGTAGTGTCCTATGTCTGTATAGAGTCATAGAATTGTATTATGATCATGTCCAGTGGTCAGGTCATGTTGGGGGTGTAGTGTCCTATGTCTGTATACAGTGTAATAGAATTGTATTATAATCATGTCCAGTGGTCAGGTCATGTTGGGGGTGTAGTGTCCTATGTCTGTATAGAGTCATAGAATTGTATTATGATCATGTCCAGTGGTCAGGTCATGTTGGAGGTGTAGTGTCCTATGTCTGTATACAGTGTAAGAGAAGCATAATATAATTATCACCCACTTAGAGGTTTCTTACATTGTTTTTTTGTGTTTTGTTTCCCACTGCAGATCAGCAGGGATAACACTGAAAAACAAGCCATTGAATCCATGTCACAGTAGGTCCATTATTGATGGTTGTTTTTTAAAAACTACAAAAAGGTCAGATGTTGATCTGTGTGCACTTGGCACAGGGGACATAAAAAGATGGTGGCCTCACTAAAAGGTTTCCCCCTCTCCCACATAAACAAGCACACGTACAGATTTACATGTATTATTTACATGCAGACAGTTTGGCCCCAGCTCGGAGGTTACGCAAGGCATAGATACTGAACAATGAATTATATTCACAAAGAGGGTAACATTAGCTCCTGTGAGATATTATCACGTCACGTGGCGGTATTGGGTGGAAGAGGATTTATCAAGCAGTGAGGCCGGAGAGCTTGGTGATTCTGCCGGTGCTTATATGATATAATATCAATTTCCCACATCAAGCTGCGGCTCTCCAGATGCGGAGCTACAAGCTCCGGCATGCTTTGGTAGCCAAAAGCCAGCCGAGACGGTGTGCTGAGACTTGTAGTTTCAAAACACTTGGACAGCCACAGCGGAACACTTGAGAGATACTGATCCGTGTTTCAGTGTGGAAGGAGGGAGCGTGTTTAACACAGAGGGGCGAATCAGACTAGGACCCTGGAGATTTTCACGGTCACTAGACCCTCAGACCAGCACTGGTTCGAGTTTGTGGCCAAACATAAGATAGAGCAACAGAGAAGCATTAAAATGATTATAATCATCCAATATTAATGAAGTGCCAACAGGTTACACATTATTGTACTGAGTGCAAGTGGTTCACATGTATTGCAAACTAACAAAAAACTCAAGAGGGCACTTTAAACTTCCAGGACAGCACCTGTTTTAAACGCAAAATTTCCATACAGTTAAGAATAAAGCAATAGATCTCCGCGACTGTTTTCAGAAGCCATTGCCTGCTAAAGTATATACAAGGATTATACGTTTTATCTGAGGAATCTGCTACTCCTATCCATGGCTGCACACCGCTAACATCTTGTGATTATTTCTACTCTCTTGTTGCCCATAAATTATGGCGGATCATTAAAGTGTAGCCATCCCAGACACAGTAATGGGGCAGCTATTGTGCAGGGTTGGACCATATTCTTAGTTAATAGTCTGCATTATTGTGACGATTGCTTCAGCCTCCATTGTCTATCGTTGACATTGCGCTTTAACAGAACGTAAATAACGATCGTTTTGCAGAAAAATAAATATGCATGGATGTTTAGCTCAACATTTACAGAAATATAGGGAAAATACAAATTATTTATACAAATAATTTATGAATAAGTCATATGTGACAAGTAATGTATATATCTCTATTATAAACTATGCAATCTGGACGCTTGAATAACTGAATTTGTCAGTAATTTGGCCCCAAACACACTGGTACCAGATTTTCCATTCCCCTACAATTTCCAGGTCTCTTGAAGACCTCACATAAATGGTGATGATGGTCATCGCAAGGTCATGTCAATTTGTCTGCAAAGTTGGTCATCAATCGCTGCCTTTGTGCGGCTGCTTTTAGAGGAGAAACTGTCACTAAAGGCAGAGTCACTCCCTGTTCCCACTGTCCAAGCTGACCACATACTAGTAGTGGCAGTGCTGCAGGTTTGCCAGCTTCAAGGTGGCTCCATTAGCCTAAAGCCGGGTACACACTGCAGAAAATGTCTCACAATGAAACATCTGTAACGATTTCACCAAAGGCTTAAAATCCCGAAAAGCATGCAGATTCCTGTGTACACACCTACACGATTTACCTTCAGATCTGTGATCTCCATCTCTCAACCATCTACTGAAAAGATATCTGCCTACACTGTTGGTCGTGACTGCGTACACACTGCAGAATTTGTTCGATATCGCTGACCATGGTTTTTAGTCAATTAAAAAAAAACTATAGTGCGAAAACTATAGTACGATAAAATATGATCGTAGGAGCGCATACACTAATGCAATATCGGAGCGAACAGTCTTTTATCGTGTAATTGGCACACACAAGACAGAGGTTGAGCTCCAGCTCCGGAACCCAGTCCAATCCAGATCCTGCTCCAGCTGGGCTCTGGGGCTCAAGGACATGAAGGTGGCTCCTAAGCGACAGACGTTCCTACCACACACACGTTTCAATCCTGTTGCTTGGCCTGAGTGATGAGCGATTGTATCGCAGTCCAGTCTGGTGACACATGTAGACAATAAGACCTCCAATATGGGAGGGTATTGCCAGCATTCCTGTATGTACACAACATGCCTTAAAAAATCCAATAGGTCTCCCAATAAATCCAGAATCAATCCACTCTTTTCTTTCACCAAAGGTTACATATACATTGTATAAGCATATTTCCAAATGCAACATATAGCAGACATTATGCACCCAGCACCTACAGAGTCCCACTGCACAGCAGGATGGATCCAACCCAGCTTTTCACTGTAAACAGTGCTCTGTACTTCTAACCATAAAACTAAGCGATGGCTGTCAGGGACACTTGGGGAACTGAAGTAGGAACTTTACATAGATATTATGAATGACCAAGCTCTTCAGTGTATCTGAAAGATGAGACCATTGAGGTTTTAAAATCTCTGCTTGGGGATGTTGCAACTTTCAGTGATGATTCAGTGTGAATATAACCTCCACAACAGCCCATGTATTCGCCGCCGCTGTCCCAAGATACCACAATTGTCTGTGTGACCTCACACTACCGACTTCTTAAAGGAGCAACACCCCAAAGACACAAAATGATCCTATATAGAATAAACGATAATAATAGAGATGAAAATGAAGGTCCATACTGGGTATTCAAGGAGGCAGATTCAATTAGCCGCGATTGCTGTGCACTTTTTCCTGATACTACGGTAGAAATCTCTGCTCATTTTTCCTTGCGCAAAAAGATTTCTGCCGCAAGGTAACTCTATTGTCCCATGGATACTACAGAGACAAAGTTATATCACTAGTGGTCCACAAGCAATTTTACTTTGAGCTACTAGCCTTAACACTTTGACATTCCCTTCAGTAGTACAGTAAATTAAGTGTATATGGGTGAGATGATCAAGACAAGATCCGATTTCGTTGATATACAGTATACAGAATTATATATGTGATTCTTACAGTCATTATAGGGTTACCTGTATGTTTCTTTGGAAGGGAAATAAGTTAATGCGAGAGGAACGTGTAAGGAGAATGCAATGTGTGTATCAGCAGAAACAGCCACTAATGCTTATACCATTATTCACTGATAAGATTACACAGAAACCAAATGGACATTTACAACATGAAGACAAAAAACAATTTGCTTTCACTAGAAGGTCAGCTATCATGGAGCTAATTAATTATACTGGGGAACGCTGATTTCAGGTATGTGGGGGCAAAGACTAAAGCTGGCCAAGTTCAATGTGATCATTCAATCATATGGTTTTTGATTGAATTGATAAATAATGGGCATGTGTGGATGATAATCTATCCAACACAATGAAACGATCAATAATCCAACTGGATAACTCAGAAAAATGTCACCCAAATGGATGGGATTAAAGTTGATTAGAGTTTGTGCAATATAAATATATATATATAATAAAAGTGCTACAAATACTGATCATAAGTGTCTGACATTGTAAATGCACCGTAATTTATTTTTTTTTTACATACAATTCGATTCGCAATAATTGCATTGTAACGTGTGTGCCTCAATTGTATAATGAAGACAGTGGGCCTGATTCATTAAGGGTCTTAACCTAAGAAACTTCTTATTTCAGTCTCCTGGACAAAACCATGTTACAATGCAAGGGGTGCAAATTAGTTTTCTGTTTTGCACATAAGTTAAATACCGACTGTTTTTTCATTAACTGTCTGACTGAACTGGGCTTAATTAATTAATGCAAAAGGTTTTATTTTTGGTTATACTTTACATCAGTTAATAATGGCCAGGTTCGGTTGCTCAGAAGCCGGTGCTGAACCCAGGAGCAGAGAATGATCTCCGGGATTAAACGGGTCAGGCGGATAGAGAGATACACAGGATATCTTGGCCTAGATTAGGGCATATTAGAGGGTCAACAGCTGCAAGCAAACTGGTTTTCTAATAAATTAAAACATCAAACTTAACAGAAAAAGTAGCTGACTGGTCCCCAACCAGCCTCCTTACATAAATGTACACAAACCTCAACAAAGGCCATATGGGCAGCATGTGGCACAGTAGTTAGCATTGTAGTCTCACAGCACTGGAGTCACGAGTTCAATTGCCAATCAGGACTCAATCTGTGAGGAGTTCGTATGTTCTCCCTGTGTTAGCGTGGGTTTCTTCCGGGTGCTCCGGTTTCCTCCCACACTCCAAAAACATACTGGTAGGTTAATTGTCTGCTATCAAAATTGACCCTAGTCTCTCCCTCTCTGTCTGTCTCTGTGTGTGTGTGTGTGTGTCTATATTATGGAATTTAGACTGTAAGCTCCAATGGGCAGGGACTGATGTGAATGAGCTCTCTGTACAGCGCTGCGGAATTAGTGGCGCTATATAAAATGATGATGATGGATGAGGATGAAGGATGAGGATAAGGATGAGGATAAGGATGAGGATAAGGATAAGGATGAGGAGGAGGATGAGGATGAGGAGGATGATGAGGATGATGATGAGGATGAGGATGATGATGAGGATGATGATGAGGATGATGATGAGGATGATGATGAGGATGATGATGAGGATGATGTGTAGTATCGTGGTACTATATAATTAAAATAAAATAGACTCGTGCCAAGAGGGGCAGTTTCTAGGGGCGGTACTCTTTTCACGTAATTTTTTTTGTATAAATCATTAAACCCTGAACTCATTTAGGACTGAAATGATCATATCTGTATTTTTCACTTACACAGATTAGAGGTTTGTATAACGGAGTGCAGGAGGTGGTAAGTTAGGGGAGTCCAGGCGAGAGGTTGGGGTTAGGTCACAGGTTAGAGGCAGGATATATGCAAACACTGGGTAATAAATGTGGGGAAAATAAAAAAGTGTCACGTACAGCTGACAATGCTCACATGGCAAACGAAGATGGAGGTAGAGTAAGAACACAGGGACCCCTCAACTATCCATCACGGCGAGGGATGAATTGCAGTAGCAGATCGGTACACACATAATAAAAAGCTCTCCGATGTCTGACAGGCTGGAATCCCAATGGGATCACCAGACTTAAGCAACATTTACACACAATAATCATAAATCAATATGTATTAAATTACAAGGACCAATCTGTTTACTCAACTTGCAGTCCGCAATTATGACCACCGATGTACACTATAAAAATTCATATCAGGTTCTTCAAAAAGATTAAACCCAGGCATTCTGCTGCAAAATGGGCAACACAAGGTTACAACCAAGCAAATTAGCAGAGAGAGTATCCGATCTGTTCTACAGACAGTAAATAAGACTGCATATGGACAATTACACTTATTTTTCCTAATTGGCCAACACCAGTTTGCAGACAAGCAAAGGGAAGAGATAGGACACTTGGTGGTGGGGGGGGGGGGGGGGGGGATTTAAGTTCATTACAGGAAATGCACGGTTGCCCATTTTGCTCTGCAATCAAACAACAAACGGTGCTTTTTTATTTTATTATACTGTTGTTACAGTGTCAATGGCACAATCTGCATTATGAGTGCAGAGGATGGGGGTGGGTGAGTCATATAATACATGTGGATCAGGCAAAATGAAATAATAAAAAAAAATGTCCTTTTTATTTCACTCCCTTTCCTTACCTCTCTTAGAAAAACATAATTTATCTGTGCATTATCAAGAAAGCCAGACACTTTAATCAGTGAGCTATGAAGTCAGTGTTTCCAGCCTTATCTGGTGGAGGAGTGGAAATAAGAGTAGATAGGCAGCTCCCAGGCCGATCGCTGGTGGGGAATGTTAATGGGAGCAACAGCAAAGAGATTGGCTGCAGAAGCCTGCCTATCTTCACCATTATCAAGGCCTTATCAATTCAACCATCACAGCTCAGTAATGGGGCCAGTTCAACTTTCTGCGTTATCAGGGAGACTGATTCGAGCCAGAGGGACCTAGGCTGCAAGACAACCGGGAGAGTGAATAAGCATCTAGTGTATTTAGGAAGCTAGCAGATTACTTTATTCTCATTTTGTGTTGATCCTCTATGTTAACCCCACTCACTGCCAGTGGGAACCAGCAGCGTCAAAAAAGACCAGGGTTTATTAGTATTTTTATGGCTAAACGCAGCCAAGGCTACCGGCCTCTACATGACAGGGAGAGGTTATGAAACACAAACCAAAATAGAAAAGGTAGCAAGAACCTAGTCCAGGTGCTCACTACCTGTGCAACCAGATCCGTGTCATGGGGCAAAGGACGTCAGATACTGCGTGGGAACAGCAACACGGAAAGACGACATGGAGAACTAATCTGATATTAAACTCAAGGTTTCTGGTTGGTGGTTTGAGATTCACAAAACACATACAAAAATAAATAAATATTGCAATTGTTTTCGGTTCTAATGCAAATCACTTTAGCAGACGTTCACAAGTGGCTCCAGGGACACACAATGCAGGATATCTGTTAATATCATTTAAACGCATTGAGGCTCTGGTCCCAAAATGTCTCTGGCAAGATTTTTTATTTTTAGATTGGTGATGATTTGAGAACACTGGGCAAGATTTGCGCAGCTTATAGTGGACCTCTCCCCTACACACAAGGAAGGATGACATTTTCTGGGCTGATTAATAATTGGCCTACAAATTCATTAGGGAACTAAAGACATTAGTGAGACACCAGTTATATTACTTCCTGGTGAAATGATTGGCTACATGCTCAAGAACATTAAAAATGGCTGCTTCCTCCGGTGACGGACGTAAATACAGAATGTTAATCGATTGTGTATCGGCAGAAGTGTCAGATCTTATTTTGGTTTTAAACCTGTGGGTGGCGACTCATTCTGGGTTAGGGGTAACACCCAGGATCCTCTCTGCACATATTACGTAACACAAACTAAAATATGAATCATATCTTTGCCATAGATATATATTTCAAAATAATTAATGCTACATCATCATTATTATATACTTATTCAGAACGAAGGCACGGGTTCTAGAGCGGAATCCCAGATAGAGAAATCTAAGCAGAGAAGAAAAGTATGTTTAAGCTGCAAATCCCATAGCAAACAGTGGCAAAGATATCCAAGTGTCCTTTAGCAAGCCAACAATACTCAAAAAAAACCCTGAGATTTTCCCTCTAATTTGCATATTATGGTTTAACAGGAGGAGCTGAGATGTTAAAGGCCCTCACTAAACGTTCAGAGCAAAGCATTTATTTAAGAAAAAAATAAATAAAAGAAAGGCATCTATGTTGCAATGTAAGGGGTACAAATTAATTAATTTTGTTGCATGCAAGAAAAATACTGGCTCCTTACATACCACACACAGATAGTGGTCAGACTTCTTTTTACAATGCAATTTAGAGTTGAGCCAGGACATGCCTCCCCCCTCTATAATTTAGCTCATGCAAGTGATTTTTCTTTGTCCTGCAATTAGGTTTACACTTCGGCAGGTCAGATGGTACAGATTTGGCGAGTATTGCTACATTGCTAATATACAGCATTTGTTCACTTGTGCCCCCAGCCTAAATGTAACATGTCAAACTGATTTTTCAGACTCAATTGGAACGAACACTGAGGACACGGAGTAGAGAAACGCAACACAGAATATGGACCTACCAAGAGAGTTCACTATCCAAATTTGGTGCCAAAGATGGGAATCGAAAGGTCACAAGAACAAACCAGATCTCCAGCAACTCCGAGGGTACAAGATCCTGAACAAATATATTCTGTGGTGTTGTCACCATCTCTCATCTACGAGCCTAGCGCCGAGCAACAGAACGTACGACCAATGCTGTGGTCTCTATCTTCAGACATGGCATGGTAAAAATACCGGGAAAGACTGGCTGAGAAGTAGGAGCCCCCGAAGAAGATGGTACTCGGTGGCACTGAATGCTTTCTATGTGAGCTACAAATATCTTTCCCTGTGCCACCGGTAAATCAGACAATGTATTCTTATTTATGGTAAACCGATAATGTGCATTGTTTAAAAAACACATCCTTTCAGTGTCGGATGCAGCTGACAATGAGGGATATATAAAGACAAAGCAGGTAACCGCACCAACCCCCTCACACTCACTAGCCCCTACCAGATAAGTGAGTGGTTGGCATTAATCATGGCCAGGCAGTGACCTAGCAGAGTGGAGCCCTTGTGTCTTTGGCTCTATTCTCCGTTTGTTATTATAGCTGAATCCTTCTCCCGTCTGCTAGCTGGAGATAAGGGTCCTTTATCTGCCGGAGAGATCTTTATCTGAGTGCAGATCAGCCCATACAACTTATCTGAAATTTACATCTAGTCAAGAGCCTGAGAAGAGAGGAAAAACAGGCCGGCCAACTCCTGCCAACAGACCTGACTTCACGTTTCCTTTTCTCGTTTGTTTAGTTGATTGGAAATGTTCAGCTTCAGTTGGCAAACTGTGTTTCTTGGGGTTGACTTGAACTCTAGACAGTCAGACGTACAAGACAGAATTCATTTTTAGAGGGACACTAAACCCAGTTATTCTTGTGTTTTTTTTTGTCTTTTAAGCTTGTACATAATAAACAGTCTACCATAAATGCTCCATTCCATTGGAATCCATGGTCTATATTACATTATAACTTAGCCAAGGAACTAATATGCAGATCCAGCATGTACAGAAATGCATAATCCGGGCAGGGGGGGGAGAAATATTAGGAACTACACGTACATACGGTATACGGTGCATCATAACTGTCTCATTTATAAAATACCAATACGGGGAGATAAAATATAGATTAAATAACGTATAGGAAGTGACAGGTCTGCTCACAAGAGCTTGCAATCAAAGAGAAATATTAAAGCCCCAACTTGTAGCAAATGGCACTCCTGTCCACAGAGTTCTACTAAAGGGGGCTGGACGGATTGTGACCACATTAGGGGCACAATACGGCAGCCAGCCTCAGGTGAGGAGTCAGGAACGGAAGGTACAGGTGAATGGAAAGCATGGCTGATGCACCTACATGACCCCCCTCCCACCCCTACATCTCTACTATGCAGCATCCAAAGAGTTAATTTACTGGAATATACCAACAAGAAAATAAGAGAACAAAATCCTAGACTGTTCCTTCCAAGGGACAAGGGGGAGAGGAGGATTACATTACCGTGGCATTCACACATACCGCACACACGGTTAACATGAGGGCCAAAGAGTGGCATGCAGGTGAATGTACTAGAATATCAGGTATACATCATTCCGCCTGCCACTATCAGCCAGCAAGATCTCCAAACACATTGCACAAGAGACAGTAAAGGAAGCAGGAAGGTGTATACAGTAGAGATGGAGAGATATCAACACTGACACTATCATTTAATCCTTCGATTGTAAGATACAGTGAGCAGGGCCCTCCCACCTTCTATGTCATACTCGCATACACACACACACACACATATATATATATATATATATATATATATATATATATATATATATATATATATATATATATATATATATATATATATATATATATTTATTTAGTTACTCACATTGGACCACATTTACAGTTAGGTGCAAATAATAAAAAAAGGAATAAATTTGCACACTGACAAAACCATGTTGCACTGCAGAGGGGGGTAACTTTAAAGTAGGCGGACAAATTTAGGGGTATATTTACTAAACTGCGGGTTTGAAAAAGTGGAGAAGTTGCCTATAGCAACCAATCAGATTCTAGTTAGCATTTTTTTAATACATTCTAAAAAAAATAACAGCAAGAATCTGATTGGTTGCTATAGGCAACATCTCCACTTTTTCAAACCCGCAGTTTAGTAAATATACTCCATAGAGTTTTCAGAGGGAGTGTCCTAGTTCAACTCTAAATTGCAGTGTAAAAATAAAGCTGCCCAGGTACTTGTGTGCAATATAACAGAGCACCCAGCGTTTCCCCCGCATGCAAAATAAATAAATACATGTGCAACCCTTGCATTACAACATGGTTTGTCCATAAACAAATCTGCACTTTTTTTTCTTAACTCTTAAATCAGGCATGTTTGTCCCCAATTGTAAAGCGCTACAGAATTTGCTGGCGCTATATAAACAAATGATAATGATGATGTATTACGGTTGTATGGGTGGACCCCTGGTCAGATGGTATATTTGACCAAATCTTAACACAACTTCTGGAGAGCACAAACCTAAACTATTTATTTGCCAAGATTTAAAGATTAGACAATAAATAAAGAAGAAACAAAACAGTGAAAGTGGCGAGTGCAGGAGTGTCTCCGTAGTCAGCGACACCTCCATCACCAGGAATCACAGCCAAGTGTTTCCTGTATCCCCCCCTTTTCCCTGCAGACGTCTTTTACATCAGAGATGTTCTCAGGTCTTCTTGCAGGTGCTACATGTTTTTCCAGAGGGGACGGTAATGGCCATTCCAAAATCTGAATATTTCATACCTGTAGTTCACGGATCTTTTTTTTTTTTTTTTAACATCATCTTCAATTTCTTCTCTGACAATAGCTTCAGTTGAATCCATTATTCCTTCCACCCGGCAAATATTTTCTGTGCCACTGGCTGCTACTCACCAAAAAAATAATAATAGATTCGCCCCAATGTTTAGCACTTAGCAACGTTTTCTTTTCTTCCAATGCTTCAACCTCCTTTTCACAAATGCAGCATTCGCATCATTGACTACTCTCCTGGATTGGCCATGAAGCTCCCAGCTTATGGGGATTGTTCCCGGAGGAGCAGGCCCTCTCCTAGATCCTGTGCAGAGGGGTGGCTTCATGACGCAATTTGAGTCATTAAGCCCTGCCCCTGCCGCGCAACGCCACAAATCGTGTTAAGGGACGGGGTTACGGCAACACACCCCTTCCCACACAACCTGCCCTCTGAAATTAAAATTTGTCAGGTATGATCATCTGTGGCTGCAGCCAAAACGCTTCCTTGCGGATAATTTTTGTGTAAGAAACACTGCACTGTGGACTGTGGCTCCGGTATGTGGACCTTTAACCTTTCTACAAGTTGTGGCTCCTACTATGTATAATCGGGAGAGTTTACAAGCAGTTCTTTTAATGTGTGTTAATGAATCTACTGTGAGGGAGCCCAAACTTGTGCACATTCCATATGAACGGTTTCATTTTTTCAATCTGTAAATTCAGGAAATAAACAGTGCAGGAATATGTCATGTTTAAGTGTGCACTATGTAGAGGGTGATCTCTACTCAGTAAGAGATACAGTGAAACAAGCAATAGGACCAGGGATAAACTTGGTCACACAAATGTCTGTCTGTCTATCTACATATATTTCACCCATCACTAGTCTTGGAAGAGATATAGGTGGGCCCGATAAAATATTTTCGCAGTATTGGGTCTATGCTAGCAAGACACCACAGACTCAAATAACCCAACAATATTGCTTTTAGAATTCTAAGCAATTTTGTCATCTTCAACTCTAGATACATTTTTCAAATGGCCCAGTAACCAGCAGATAGTGGGAAATGAACTAAAATTAATGAGAGTGCAGCCTATCCCTTCACTAAGAACCAGTGACATCACTGAGAGTGCAGCCTATCCAGTCACTAGGAACCAGTGACATCACTGAGAGTGCAGCCTATCCAGTCACTAGGAACCAGTGACATCACTGAGAGTGCAGCCTATCCAGTCACTAGGAACCAGTGACATCACTGAGAGTGCAGCCTCTCCAGTCACTAGGAACCAGTGACATCACTGAGAGTGCAGCCTCTCCAGTCACTAGGAACCAGTGACATCACTGAGAGTGCAGCCTCTCCAGTCACTAGGAACCAGTGACATCACTGAGAGTGCAGCCTCTCCAGTCACTAGGAGCCAGTGACATCACTGAGAGTGCAACCTATCCAATCACTAGGAACCAGTGACATCACTGAGAGTGCAGCCTATCCCTTCACTAGGGATAGTGAAGGGATAGGCTGTTTGGAACTGTTCTGCCACAAACCAGTAGCACCTTTAAAGTGTAATACTATTTTTTTTCACTTGCCATATTCTGCAATAAAAAAAATTGTACTTTTTTCCTGCAATAAAACTATTGCATGAACACTGTGTGGTTTATTCTGGGTATTTTACAAATATTAGTTAATAAAGGTTAATAAGACTTTATAACTTTAATAGTTTATAAAGGTTAAAGTTTACAAAGGATAAATATGAATAGATTCCCAATATAGATGCAAAGGGTAATAACAAACGTGCTTTATACAAGTGTAATGGTCTGCAGCTAGACAGGTGCAATACACATCTATACAAAACACAAGTCAATGATGTGTGGATACCCTCCACATGGGACGGATACAGGCATCACAAATTTACATACACACGCCCCCAACAGAGCCCCAGGTCGAGGAAGTATCGGAGGATTGTCGTGGATCGGTCGGAAATTTATACACACTACACAACGGAAAGGAGACTGGAACGAAAATATTGAACGGTACGACCAACCAAATGAGGCGACAATCATCCATTTGGGCAGACTTTCGACCATCGTGTCACTAAACACACTGATCCGACTTTCGAACGAGCGGTCGTATGTTGGCTAGTTGAGCCGATTATTGGACAAAAACCCTGTATTGTGTACCCAGCTTGAGAATGCAGCCAATCCCTTCACTAGGAACCAGTGACATCACTGAGAATGCAGCCTATCCCTTCACTAGGAACCAGTGACATCACTGAGAGTGCAGCCTATCCCTTCACTAGGAATTAGTGATAATACAGACACATGGGGTGGGTCTGAACTGCCAAGATGAAAATTGGTTCAGCCCACAAAATAGTATAGTCCACTCTATGGCTGTTTTGCCCTTAAATACAAGGCTGTCTTAAATTTAGCTGTTAAGGTTGCTGAATATAGACGATTTGCAGAAATCGCAGTTTAATACATTTACCCTTCAGGCTTCAAAACTTGTTGGGAGAGAAGGACGAAAGAATTACATAGCAGAAGATTTGCAAAGGGTGCCTGAATTGGGAGATAACATCTCCACATCTTTCCTCAGCTGGAATAATTTATTAAAGTGCAGCTTGACCTCAGGTTTCAATCCAGCTCTGGAACTTTGTCCAGAAGATTTACCTTTGAATGGGTTAATGTTAAAACGCACAGATAAGTTGATAATATAGAAAGGTTTCACTCCCCGACTGCAATCTCCAGTCGATCAGATCAGAGAACGTAATCTGTTGCATCTCAACAAAAAACAGAAAAAAAACAACCTTCCAACACAAAGTTTCCTACCAGGCTCTCAGCCGACCAACAGCATATTTAGGTGCCATCATAGGGAGCAGATGACAGCACTTACATACACAAGCATATATATTCTCCATGCATGGAATCTCATTCATTGTTATTGATATAGCGCCAGCGTAATAAAACTGGGTATTAACAAGTAGACATAGGTAAGAGAGCCGTATTGATATGTTTACAATATATTCATAAAAGGATAATGCCAAAAATACCAAAAAAATCTAAGATTAGCTAGATCTCTGGATGATATCAAACACTGACATTGTTAAACCCCCAGCTGAAATATTTCAACCCCCCCCTATATATATTCAATGTGGTATTTCCCAGGCAACTTTGTAGGAATATATGCATTCACTGTACTCAGCAGGGTCCTGGTACTCTCACATAGCCGGAACCGCTGCCGCACGGGTGTCTATGGAACAGGATCACAGATTATACATCCTGTTTCTATAACCACTCTCTGCTTTTCAGTCATGTATTTATAGCATTGATTCTTCCCCCCCCCCCGTTGCGCCCTCTGAATTAGATACATTTTATACAGAGAGCAGCTCTGTGTCGTATGACAGGCAACAGAAACAAAGTTCAACTCTGCCCGATGTTATAAAGACATCGCTGAAAAGTTAGCAGGATGCCAAAAAAGATGATGTAAACTAGTAAAGGCTGCAGGAGAGCACATACAAGCCAAAGAATGAATGGTTTCTAAAAGACAGAAGACCTTTTTTAAAGTCACACTACCAGCGACTGTAAAACGTTACTGACCTACCTCTTACCCTCTAGCGTGTGGAGCACATTAGAAACATATTATGATAGGCGACAGCAGAGCTATAGTGTATGTTGAAAATGCGAAGTCACACAAACTCTCCTGTTTTACTTAAACAGATATAATATAATAAAAACCTGACACACAGGACTTCTGGGATTCACCCATCATGGATACTTTACATTCATGGAGCTCAGCCAACCGTGCACACAAAGGGTTAACCTCCAAATCCCCCAGATTTATTTCAGATCAAGTTAGAGTGCGGACGGCCCTTTTGTTGGATGTAATTAATTCTTCTCATTTGATGATCATGAGATTTATCTATTTATACCTAAAGAGGATCAGGCGGAGTCGCACATTTACAGGATTTTTTTTTTGCCACAAAGTCTCAATCCAGCTAAAAAACCAAAACATTTATATATATTTTAAGGTGACGGTTTTCTCTCATAATTCTTCTCACACACAGCAATCTGGTTGTCAGCACAAGTTCTGAAAAGCCCAGATCAGCGAGGGGCCAAATTGTACCCATTCAGTTGTTCAGTGCAGTCACAGAATGCACTCCAGTCATAGGCCTTGTGGGCAGCACAGTGGCTCGGTGGTCAGCACTTCTGCCTCACAGCACTGGGGTCGTTCGTTTGATTCCCGACCACTATCTGTGAGGAGTTTGTATGTTGTCCCCGTGTTTGCGTGGGTTTCCTCCGGGTGCTCCGGTTTCCTCCCACACTCCAAAAACACACTGGTAGGTTAATTGGCTGCTATCTAATTGACCCTAGTCTCTCTGTCTGTGTGTGTGTTTGGAGATTTAGATTGTAAGCTCAATGGGGCAGGGACTGATGTGAGTTCTCCGTACAGCGCTGCGGAATTAGTAGCGCTATATAAATAGCTCATGATGATGATAGGCCTTGGTATCTGCAGGTCAGAGGTAAGCCAGTCCGGGCCCATCCTGGGCTACCTTGGGTTGATCACTGGGCTGCCTGCATTTTTTCCCCCATTAAAATAGGCTGCCGAGTCGAGTCTTGGCCCCCGGGCTAAAATTTGCCAGCAGGTCCATCAATCGCCGTACACATAATACCAAATGCTATCAATTTAACAAACAAATTAACTACCATTAGTGCCCAGCATCAGGCCCCTTACCCACTAGTGTTTTGTTACAGGTATGGGATTGAACATATTTGTTCCAGTGACCCCCTACGCACTTTTGGTTACAGTTGGGAGCATTTACAACAGTATTAGAACAGACTGATGCTGGACTGCATAGGGCCCAGCTGGATGAACCTATGAATAGTTTCTTGCCATAGCCAAGCTGTGGGACCAGAGTCCAACAACAAGCCAGAGGCATTGCTACGGGTTTGCCTGCTCACAGCTCTGTACCATGAGGATGTAATATATTCTCTAATCTTGAATTTAACAAAACTAACATTCAAATCTGTGATTTTCTAAATTACTTGCTGGTTGCATTAGTCATGTAGTTTGTCTATCTTTTCAACAAGACAGGATAAAAGGTAACAACCCCCTGTTGTATGTTCAGGCTAAAAAACTGTTGGTCACCCACAGAAGGATTAATTAGCACGGGACTTCCTTTTTTACATAACCATATTTCCTCCAACATATGCCTACTGCTTCAGAAATCAATACATTTCCAAAACAAACATCAGTACATCTGCAATGATAAACATCGCCACTAATTGAAATAAATTTATACAAAAGGTAATTTATAAGTGATGCAGCCACATGTATGTTTTCCCCGTGTTTGTGTTGGTTTCCTCCCACAGTCCAAAAACATACTGGTAGGTTAACTAGCTTCATTCAAAAATGGATCCTAGTTTGTGTGGTTGGGAATTTAGAACGTAAGCTCCTATAGTCTAGGGGGCGTGACTGGAGGGGGCCAATCGCATCATTTTGGCCCCGCCCCCCCGCGAAAACGTAATTCACGTCGCGGGGGGGGGGGGGGGGGGGGGGTTTGGGCAAAATGACCCGATTGGCCTCGTCCCGCCCCCTCCAAAATGGCGTGATTCACCAAGAATCGCGTCAAATTACGCGATTCTCGGTGAGATTGGGATGCAAGCGAATTTCGGGAGTCTCCCGGACTTTCCGGGAGAGTTGGCATGTATGGTCTAGGGACTGTGCATTAATATGATTGGCACTATATAAATATAAAAAAAAGTTACATATACATGTGGAGCAGATCCACGAGGACAACCCTAGTGGTTCGGAAGAGAACTCTTAACCAGCCAGATGTTTTATCCAGCTGAATTTACCATCAATCCCCATTATAATTAAGTCAGTTAGACTAAATGGACAATATATTCACACTGTGCATGGGCTTTGTGATGACCAGAGATTAACTATGAGAGGGTCAAACCCTGGCACTCACATAGCACTCTCCGTGACACCGGACTCATCATTTGGCCAACAGATGGTACCTGGCAGGAGCGCCCAAAGAGGCTGCAACATACCTGTTTGGCTTCCTTTAGTAAGAATCCCGACCTTATCACACTGGAGATCAGTATTGTATTTCAGCAGCTAAGTCTTTCAAACACAGGAACAGCAGACAGCATGGCTGCCCCTCCGCCCTGGCACAACAAACGCGTGGGAGGCTCATTAACCCCTTGCCCTCCATCACAAACGTTTGTGTGAGCTCTGCGTTAGCCAATAGCAAACCGTGTTCTAGTACAAGGGCTTATTATTACTAACCAAATCACCACCTCGGTAAATCATAGGTGTGAAATGAAAGACTGTTTTGCCGTTCTTTTAACGGTTTTGTTAGCCCTTTCCGGCATTAGCAAAAGGGGTTAAAGGTGGAGGAAGTTGGTAAGAGGAAATGGAATAGGAAATGGCTTGAGGGATTTGGAAAGAGAGAAAAGGGGACAGAAGGAGAGAAAGAATCAGATTTATCAATGTAATAATCGCTTCTGGAAAAACCCAGACAGGTAGATAGAACTTCAGGATTGCAATTACTTCCCCCGTCAGATAAACCAGTTTTATCAGGCAGTTATTCCTGCCATCCCTAAATCGGCTCCTTATCGCCAGCCTAGATCTCTGCAGAGCAAACAAGGCAGAAGGTGCCCAGAGAACACCGACAAAGTTCTGGGAGAAACAGGTCACCCCCCCCCCCCCCCCCCCCACCCCATCTAACCCAGCCAAATATCACACAGCTGCCACCAAACCTCCATTATCAGGACCGATTAGCTAAATAAAATTATTACAAAATGCAATCTAATCCCATTTCACCATCTGCTCCTGGAAAAAAAAAATATAGGAGTCCGGTTTATTTTGCATTTAGATTTTAATCTTCTTTCAGAATCATCAGAAAAAAAACCACACACATGTCTGCTGGCTGCAGAGTAATATCTAGTGTGGGGAAGATAAGATCGCAGCAGCTGCGAGATCTCAGAAGAAATACTTTGTAACACACGTGATCCTTTTAATACAATGAATGTGAGAGTCACAGGAGATAAGATCTGCATTCAGGCCTGTCCCGACACACTGATTGTATCAGGATGTGACTGCATAATGGAATATTTTAAGCTTATCTGGCTGCTGATCTCAGCTCTTGCTGTTATCCTGTGCAGCATCTGGGTGGGAGCTGGGGCCTCCGAAAACGCAGAAGCAGCTTCTCACCTTTCACATCAGCCCCCCATCCCCCCTTCCTATCAAAATAATCTGCATAACAGCAAGCGGAGTAATGAGCTCCTGGACTCTCCATCTCCTCCATGTATCTGGGCTGGGGAGATAAGGTTACATGTGACTGTATGTATATGCAATATTCCTGGTGCTCGCTAGCTCCTTGGTGTAGTGTCCAAAAGGAAAATATGAAAACCTGCCCCCATCTCAGATTCTGATGTATTGCAGACATAGACCCAAAAAGAAGCCCTATGTAGCTGAGGCGGCAGACCTGGCTTGCTGGTGTTATAGGCTCTCTTACACAGAATCTTATACAGAATAAGATGTAAAGGACAATCATCATCATCTATTTATATAGCACCAGCACATTCTGTAGTGTTTTACAATGAAAATGTGGGAGCATGGTGGGTCAGTGGTTAGCACTTCTGCCTCACAGCGCTGTGGACACGAGTTAATTTCCTGACCATGGCCTTATCTGTGAGGAGTTTGTATGTTCTCCCCGTGTCTGCGTGGGTTTCCTCCAGGTGCTCCGGTTTACTCCCACACTCCAAAAACATACTGGTAGGTTAATTGGCTATCATCAAAATTGACCCTAGTGTGTGTTTGTGTGTGTGTGTTACAGAATTTGGACTGTAAGCTCCAATGGGGCAGGGACTGATGTGAGCGAGTTCTCTGTACAGCGCTGCGGAATCAGTAGTGCTATATAAATAAATGGTGATGATGATAGTGATGATGTTAGAGCACCAAGAGGTTAATTGAGGCTCTATGGGACAGAAATGTAAAACAAGTACCAAACTTGAACACTAAAAACCCTCTTTTAATAAATGCAAATTACAAGGCACCCTTCTGAATTCTAGCTGTTGCCAGTTGATGATTGTTACATGTAGTCCAGGGTATCTGCTTTACGGCAGGTGAATCCTGCCCACTAAACACATGTTGTTAGGAGGAGGATATACTGGAGACATAGTGGTCTAATATCAGCCTGTGTGTCATTACAGAAGGGATACGGCCTCTCGGTCCAGGGGACCAAAGTAGCCAATGATCCTGCTTGCCCAGCACTCACATCGATGGGCAGGATCTGCCCCTTGTGCAGCCCAGCTAACACTCAGAGCATTGCTATGCTGCCCCGTCGTCGTCATGACGGTTATTGAGCAAAATGGCCAAGGGCAAGGTCTTCTTAGCTTTCACCATGGGCCACTTCCTGTCGTTTTATAGCGCATGGCAATCCAATTAGCGGCCCATGAGTCAGATGTTGCCTTCCGATGCTTTTTGTGGCCCCGACCTCTGTACGATTTCAGGGAAGGTAATGCAGACTCACAGAAAGTCCTGGGAGGGCCACAAAAAGACCATAAGCCAGCCCTGTTCTAGAATATAAATGGGACTATTCATTCAGAAAGATGAATGAAAAATAATTGATGGAGATTTACATACGATAACAAAACCAGACATGATCAACTGAACCATACAGGCGACCTCAGCCATCACCATGGCCATATTTTTAAAGCCAAGGGTCAGTTAACAACTAAATTGTCTTCTAAAAGCCTAATGGGGATTTCCACAAGAGTGTGCCAGATCCATAATCCTGCATGACCCCTGGAAAAATCACACTCCAGTATCCCTCATATAAAGCAGAACATATAGTCTAACCACAGGAAACTAACCAGGGGGCTGATGTGCATAATTAGGGACTTCTGTATACATTAAAAAGAGCCCATGACCTGTACACAGCCACTTTATGGGATGACCAATATTCAGCCAATCATATCGTTAGACACTTGACATCCCTGATGTCATGGCTTTCTAGTGACTCGATAGGCTGCAATTATCTAAATACTGGTTCAACCCACAAAATGACTGCCTCCACTATAAAGAATCAGCTTGGCATTCTGCGGGCTTCTCCACATTGCCATAGGTCAAAATTTTAAACCACTAGAGCTAAAACCATAAATACAGGCTTTCAGGATCTCCTGCAGGGAGGAAGATATAATCCTCGGCGTAGTATTGGTGGACCTTCCAGAAAAACTGTTGGTGAATCTAAGGACTGAGTATGGTAACCTCTGTGTTTTCCAAATATAACTACATTGGATATGTCTTAAAATTCTTACAATGATTAAGGTCTAAAAAGGAACCGCAACTATTCTCTCCAGCCTGAACTCACAGGGTAATGAAATAAAATTACAGAACACCACATGATAAAGAACCAACACATGACTTGGAGCAGATGATAGTTTATAACATCTCACAAGAGTTCACAGACGGCCCTCTGGGTGCGAATATGGAAGTCCAATGTTTAGGGAAACTGTTGGAAGGCTTATCTAACAAACTGCGCAAGAAGGACTCGTTCCAGCTTCTCCTAGGCACACAGATCACACAAAAACAAATGAAGCAAACAAAAGTAAACCTTAGCTGAAAAGAAGCCCGCCTTTTACTGTTCCTTCTACATTTACAAATGATAAGCAGTGTATATTTGACAATGGGCCAGCAGTGTGTATATAATAGAAAATGAAACTTTCAAGACAGGTCTTTCTTTTTGGTGGTTTCAAAGAAAGACACAACAAGCGTACTTGGGAAGTGTTAGGACCCACAGACATCTTAATGCCGCAGGATAACTCAACCAAGAGGCCCTAATCACCAGGGGTGGACAATACTAAATTTCAGGGGCCAGGAGGAGCATCCATTGACACAGATAGAAAGGACTACCAACATTTAGGCACCAGTAGTATATATATTTTTGGGTCGCATTGAAAACCTGGCTCCTGGCATTTGTCCAGCACTGTATTAAAAAAAAACTAAAAAACAAAAACAAAACAAACAAACATTAAATGAGTAAAAAAAAATAAAAAATGTAAATTGAGATTTCAGGACTATCCAATCAAAGAAACATATATTGAAAATTACTACTGAATAGAATGGTGTGCAACCTGTTTAGAAAGCTTTGGATAATATGTGCACAGCCCTCTAGAGGTGAAAAGTTTGTTACTATGACAAAACCTTTGCATACACTTTGGAAAGGAGAAGGAAGAATAAAAAGTGGAGACAACATTGCAGCATGCTAGGAGTTAAACATTACTATTAATGGACTAGGCCACGAAGATTTAGGGAGAGCGGAGTAAAAGAAATGACAAACGGTCCATTCATTCTTGATATTAGATCCTGCGCTTTCATCTAAATCGCCATGCAATTGAGAACATATATTACATACACAGCCCTTTCCAGGTCCGCCATCTTGACACCCTACAATGCCAAGTAAGAGAAGATAAGATCAAGGTCTGCAACTGTCAGAACAATTGGATACGGTCTAAATTAATACTTCACGGCACCAAAAGCCTAAACCAATAACTGGCTTTAATATGTAAATCGTAAGATTTTATTTTTTCCTTAAGGGGCAAACTTTGTTCACTGCCATTTATTACATAAAAGACCATCAGGTAGCGGGTAAGCCGTGTTTCTCTAGATGCAGATAAGCCCTCCGAGTATGCTCTAACAGGTGGGAGATATATGGAAGTCCGCAATAGTTAAAGGCATTCTGGGAGCTGTAGTTCAACAAACAGTTGCTTAATATTCACTTAAAATGTGAAAATATAAAACCAGTCAGACAAGGACAATGTGGTAACATAATATTATTATTATTATTGATAGTAACAACAAAAATAATAAAAGGATATAACAAAATCAAACAAAAAACACTATACATTTTGCATTTAAGTCCCAACCTAACTATAAAGGTCACCCCGGAGCCCAAATTGCAATGGACAGATTAAGCAGTGAAGACACCAACAGCCCTAAAACAACTGTCTCTATACCAATTATCCTGTATACATTCTGTCACACACCTGAATTGTAAACGATCTGTTGCAAAACATTACCGTTTCCCCCTCAGAGGTGAGACAGAACACAGAGTGTGTATACTCTAGTGCTAGGTACATTTCTATTATATCTGAAGCTGTGGGATAACACCACCAAGTGTTTAGTTTACAGAGACATAGGCTAGAAAATGATTCAGACTTCTGTGTACTGCCAGCCCGTCTGAACTGTGCATCCCTGTTTCCTGCCACCAGTCACTAACTAATGTAAGAGCAGAGAGGGTACTTCTCACAGAGCCCCGAAAAGGAACAAAGTATTAATTTGACCTATATTGTGGGTATAATAGTATGCATTACCAATGCAACTTCAATATAAGAGAAAGGTGTGGAGTGAACAGTCTAGGGGGTAAACTAATGACCAATGTATAAGAGGGTACTGCACATTTTCCTAGCAATGGAGATCATGGCAGGTAACAATGTGGTACTTACGTTTAATCTGTCTAGGATTACTCTGTTTTCTTCTGGACATTTCTCTGCGATGGGCAGTCAGGGTGGCCAGGACGGATCAGGCTGTCCTCATGCCCACACCAGCCCCTCAGCCCAGTAAATAGTCCACACAGATGTTCAGGCCAGGAAAACGATCCGCATGAAAAAGACAAGAGGTTCCTAGTCTTCAGCCTCAACAGGGGTAAGTTCCTCCACTGTTGCAGCAATAGCCGTTATATTACTAGCATTTGCCAGGGGCAATTGTCTTATAGAAGGCTGTGACAGCAGAATCTCTCATATCAATAGCCTGTCAGTGGTAGGTGACTTCTGGTCTATCATCAGACTTTGGCAGAGGCAGTTCCCTTGTAAACAGCTTTTTTTTCCCAGGTCTCAATAGCCCTCTTTTTGGTGTAGTCTGAGCCAAGGGGTAGACAGAGCCCCCCAGGACTATCTGGGGATGCAGATTTGTAGGTAACCCAAATGCAGCGTGTCACTAGTCAATGTCATCCAGTAGCCCTGCTAGCAACAAACTGGGCGTGATAAAGCCCTAAGAACAGGATCCAGAGCGCTCCAGGGACAGTGATGAGTTGTGTGGGAGTCCAGGGCTGATGCTTCTGCAGATCGCGGTCCAGCTGAGCAGAACAGGTGTATAGTGAAGGCAGAGCCCCGGGGCAGGACAGATAACGGTACGGGAGGCAGGAGGACACTGGCTGTGTGTATTCCCGTGGTCCAGGCGCTGTGGGCCGGCCTCCTCTCAGCCTTACCCCGGATAGACGCGCCGGGATTGTCACTTTCTCAATGAAACCCTGAAATGTATCAAAGCGGCCGGAGCGCAACATTCCAAACAAGGCGTGACCACGGGAGGGAGGCGGAGCTCTAGAGCCCGCCCACCGATATACACAGCAGCTGCCGCCCAGCCTCTGACGTCAGGACGCACGCAGCATGGATCGGAATAGAGGACTTTCATATTTGCCGCCCCTCTGACCACACGACTACGGGTGCCTGCCTTGGACAAGCTTCTAGTTCACTATATTTTGACAAGAAGGGACTTCGTGATGAAACACGGTATTGTCTGGCTGTGCTCATTTTTAATTTACATCACTTGCCATGTTTAAAGTGCACAAGTCTGCCATTTCCACATTTCACCAAGTGTCTTTAAAACACAGGTAAACTATGGCTCTACAACTCTTGTGGAACTGTAAGTCCCAGCATACTTTGAGAATTTATTCTCAGGGCATTCTAGGTTTTCTAGTTTCACAACAGATGTCTTACAATATTGATGTCCACTGCAGTTGAGCCACAGCTTGTGTAAGACTGCTTTACAAAAATCAAATACAAGTTTGCTTAAAGCTGCATCACCACCTACTTTTCTGTAGTTTTACTAATGTGTACCTAGCCTTCCAGATATTTTTCTTGAATGTGGCTTGTGATTGTGCCTCCCGCATGCATATCCTGGTTTTCAGCCATGCTGTAAGAGGAACAGAGGGACGCAAGGTAAAATGGCTGCATGTAGCAGACCCTAAAACTCAGGTTATGGGTGGAGGCAGGGCCCGATTAAGGGTTCCAGCCGCCCTAGGCTATTACCGCCGCAGCGTGTGTATAGGAATACTCCTGAATATATATATTCAGGAGAATTCGCCAGCATTCAAAATTAGACAGATTGTGCATTCTCTCTTACCTGTTCTTGCTCCTCTCTCTTCCCTGTTCTTGCAGCTTTGTTGTCTGCTAGCTGCTTCTGGAAAGTCGGGGTCCTGTTTTGAAAATATGCAGCAATTGTATTATAATGCTAAATGTTAACAAAGCCTGAATGATTAGGCTCCAAAACACAACAGTCCATTATGGATATATAAAACTACCCCATAGCACAGGCATATGTAGGCAATAAAATATATAAAAATTGTTGTCAAAGAGCTATAATCAAATATAAACCTCTATCAGCCCCATCTGACTAACATTTTGCATTCTAATGACCCTAGAACCACAGAGACCATCCTCATAACCGTCACACAATACAAAGATTATGCCCCCCCAAAGCTGCTTTATTTTTTTTAAATAGTCCCCTCGACCATTTCATCAGCCCCGTTCAGCCTCTTCAACTGACCCCATTAGCATTGTCAACTGTCCCCTTTAGCCTCTTCACCTGCCCCTTTAGAATTATCTGCCCCCATTAGCCTCTTCTCCTGCCCCTTTAGCCTCTTTAGCATTGCTATCTGCCCCTATTATCATTGTTATCTGCCCCATTTGCTTCTTTATCTGCCCCATTAGCATTGTTACCTGCCCCCATTAGCCTCTTCACCTGCCCCTTTAGCCTCTTCACCTGCCCCTTTAGCCTCTTCACCTGCCCCTTTAGCATTATCTGGCCCCATTAGCAATGTCACCTGCCACCATTAGCCTCTTTAGTTGCCCCTTTAGCTTTGTTACCAGCCCCTCCGCCCCCAGACATTAGGACTTACCTGTTGTTCCTGGGCAGCAGTCTTCTCTCCAGCGCTATACATGACAGGCAGTCTGGCAGCGATTGCTGCTAGCTGCCTGTCAGCGCGGCCGCGGGCGCTTCTTACTGTGGTCACGTGAGATGTGGAAGTCCTGATCTCATGTGACCACAGTAAGAAGCTCCCGCGGCCGCACTGACAGGCAGCTAGCAGCAATCGCTGCCAGACTGCCTGTCATCTAGTAGTCGGGCCGCCCCCTTTAGACAAGGGGTGGTCCCGATGATTCAGGACCAACGCTACCTAAATAAAAAGAAAAAAGAAAAAAAATTAACCCCGGGGACGCTGCGCCCCCCAGACTCCAACGCTCCAGGCTGCAGCCTGATCAGCCTATTGGTTGATCAGGCCCTGGGTGGAGGCACATTAGAAAAACCTTGTCCATAGGTGGCAGCATGGCTGTTTGCAAATTCCTCTTACACTGCTACCCAATGCTCAGGATTTTGTAGCTACTCCTAAAACTATGCCTGTTATGCAAGTGCAAAATATGCATTAGTACACATTACTGCACATTGCTGCTTATCACGGTAGTGTATGTATCAATCCAAATCGGTGACTTGTTATGTGGAATGGATTTTCACAGAAATATGGCAAAGGGAAAGGTAATTTTACTACTTACAACAAAATCAGATCTACTTTAAAGGGTGGTTAAGCGTCACCTTACCTTTGAATCCTGTTTGTTACTAGCAAAAGCTTCAAACATTCTATACATCATATCCTAGAGAAGATAAACAAGCACATTAGTCTATACAGCACTTGTTTGTCACACATGCACTTAGGTTCACAATATATGTGATATCTCCTTTGAGATAATATCAACTTCTGCTGTGTTGTTGCATAGGGCTGATTAGGTCAGATTAATCAGCTCACAGAAAACACTGCATGTGGAGATGTTATCTCATGGGAGATCATATCACTCTTTTGCTGCTGCACCCAATTTAGTTCTCAATAAAGGCACACAATTGTGAAAACTTGATCTGTTGATTTTGTTGTGTTGTGTGATAATTGTTACAGAAATTGTATTCATATGAAATGTGTGGGTGGGGTGTTCTGTGTCTCCGGTCTCATCTGGTGTTACATTCCCTCAGTTAGCCAAGGTCAGGCTACGCAAAATAAATGCAGGTTTAGGCAACCTGTGGATCTGTAGTAGTCGTGGACCTACGAGACAGCATTCACTGCCAACAACGGCATGATGGAATTTGTAGTTCCGCAGAGCTGGAGAAACACTCATTGTTTACGTCTGCTATAGGACTAGGATTTTTTAACTCTTTTTTTTTTTTAACCAACTACGCACATACTTGTCTACCTCCTGGAATGTCTAGGTGACTCCAGAATTTCATACACAGTAAGCCACCCTCCTGAAAACGGGCGGTGCCTTAATGACGTGATTTGATGCAGTTAATGGCCCCACCCCCTTGCCCGATGATGCAAATTGCATCTTTGCTCAGCAGGGGCGGGGCCGTGATCATGCAGATTGCCTCATCACGCCCCCCAGGGGAGGTCCACAAAGTAATGTACTTAGCATGATGATAATGTTTATTAAGTAACCCCTAATGTGTGCTTGCTTATATTAACACCCCATAATGTATGAACATTTACTCACCCTACCCCCTAATCTGAGAAAATGTATACTAAGTCACTCGTTATGCATTTAAAAGCATTACAATTACTACATCTGATTAGTTTGTATTCTTAACTGCTCTTTACTAATTAATTAAGGGTATTTGAAACAGCCTGAATTACACTTTGAAACCATTAGAGGCAGCCTGCTGGGTACAAGTGCTTAGGCTATAGCAATGACAATAATAAGGTAATTACTGTAAATAAATTCACCTATTGTTTGTAGCAAACAGAAGAGTGACATTGAGCAGCAGAATGTGTCACGCTAGGTGTGTCTTATTCATAATGAGAAATACAATATTTATAACTCAACTGCAAGTCTTCCAGCAAAAGTGGGCAGGGCTAATCAAACAGCATAGTAAATAACACTTATAAAGAAAAAAAACTGCAACAGGTAAGGAGCTAAACAGGTTAACACATAATAATGTAGTGCAGGAATAGGGGTACATTCCTTTCATCATTTTTATTCATGTCCAACATTAACGCTGAGGGAGAAAAGCAACTGGGACAACAACTACGGCTCCACAATCTAGAGACATTAAATAAAATGTAAACTTGTGTGCAAAATGTTACCCACACAAAATAATTAACAAAAATCTCCTCCGTAAACATATGATTAAAATTTTTTGGACAATCCCTTCTTAATCAGTCCTGTACTTATAGCAGATGGGGAGGGCTTACACTGACCCCCTTTGTCACCTGAATCGGGTAGCTAGCTCTCCAGCATTGTGTTAGCTGCAGGGAACAAGTTTCCATTGAGATCTATAACAGACTCTGGGTTATATTTACTAAACTAATGGTTTGAAAAAGTAGAGATGTTGCCTATAGCAAACAATTCTAGCTGTCATTTGGTAGAATGCACTAGATAAATGAAAGCTATAATTTGATTGGTGGCAGCACGGTGGCTCAGTGATTAGCATTTCTGCCTTACAGCACTGAGGTCCCGAGTTCATTCCCGACCATGGCCTTATCTGTGAGGAGTTTGTATGTTTGCATGGGTTTCCTCCCACACTTCAAAAACATACTGGTAGGTTAATTGGTGCTAACAAAAAAATTGACCCTGGTCTGTCTCTGTATGTGTTATTGAATTTAGACTGTAAGCTCCAATGGGGCAGGGACTGATGTGAGTGAGTTCTCTGTACAGCGCTGCGGAATTAGTGGCGCTATATAAATAAATGGTGATGATGATTGCTACAGGCAACATCTCCACTTTTCCAAACCCGCAGTTTAGTATATCTAGCCCTCTGTCTTTCAGCGATGAGACTCAGGTAACAGTGGTATCCGTTCTACTTGCTACATAAATTGGCAGGATTTATTAAGAAGTAGCCAGCCCTGTTAATGCCAGTGATCCTTTAAGTGAGAATTCAGTTAGTATCCAGTCTTCAGGCAACTGGGAACATACAGAACTGGAAATCCTGTAAGAAATTATTTTCATATTTTCCCTAAATTTTGCAGCTCTTCAGAAGGGAGTGAAAAAGAATCAAATTTTGGAGCTAATTTTGTCGTACAGCTATTACATTTTATGCAAAATATTATATTATTTGTGAAGATTGTTCTGCAGACCTCTAGTGATGTAATATGCTAATGTTGTAGTATAAAAAAGTTCATTCTTGAACACTATTATGGTAAACTAATATACTAATCATTAACCAAATGTAATAAGAGTAAATATAAATTCTGCAGTGCAAGGAGATAAAATATATTTACATCCTTGCTTATTAGTTTCTGTAGTTCAAAGTCTGCTCATCGCTGTAACAAAATCTAAACTATAAAGGTTATTTCTGTGAGATAAAACACAATTCCTAACATTATCCAGACAGCCTTGGCTAATCTGTATATCAGCTACCTATTTTACATAACTGTAGTTTGGTTTGTCTCCTAAACACCTAACACCTAAAATCATAAACCGAACAGCGCCACCACCTGGCTTGAAAAAAAATAAAATAATCCCATGTAGGTTCTGCAAAAGTACAAAAATGTTTACATATTCATCAATCAGCCACAACATTAAAACTACTGACAAGTGAAGTGAATATATTATCTGGTTACAATGTTACCTTTAGAGGGGTTGGATATGTTGGGTAGCAAGTGAACAGTCAGTTCCTGAAGTTGATGTGTTGGAAGCAGGAAAAATGGGCAAGCATAAGGAACTAAGTGACTATGACAAAGATCAAATTGTGATGGTTAGAAGACTGGGTCAGAGCATCTCCAAAACGGGAGGTCTTGTGGGTTGTTCCCGGTATGCAGTGGTTAGTACCTAACAAAAGTGGTAGCCCGTCTGGTCCAATCCCACAGAAGAGCTACTGTAGCACAAATTGCTGAAAACTTTATTACTGGCTATGAGAGAAAAGTTTTAGAACACGCAGTGCATTGCAGCTTGCTGCGTATGGGGCTGTGTAGCCGTAGACAGGTCCGAGTACCCATGTGACCCCTGTCCACTGCCGAAAGTGCCTACAATGGGCATGTGAGCGCCACAATTGGACCAAGGAGCAATGGAAGAAGGTGGCCTGGTCTGATGAATCATGTTTTCTTTTACATCATGTGGAAGGCCGGGTGCATGTGTGTCATTTACCTGGGTAAGAGATGGCACCAGGATACACTATGGGAAGAAGGCAGCCGGCGGAGGCTGTGTGATGCTCTGGGCAATGTGTTGCTGGGAAACCTTGGGTCCTGGCATTCATGTGGATGTTACTCTGGCACGTACCATCTACCTAAACATTGTAGCAGACCAAGTACACCCCGTCATGGCAGCGGTATTCCCTGATGGCAGTGACCTCTTTCAGCAGGATAATGTGCTCAGCCACACTGCAGGAATTGTTCAGGAATAGTTTGAGGAACATGACAGAGATCAAGGTGTTGACTTGGCCTCCAATTTCCCCAGATCTCCATTCGATCAACATCTGGGGGATGTGCTGGAAAAACAAGTCCGAGCCACAGAGGCCCCACCTGACAACTTACAGGACTTAAAGGATCTGCTGCAAACGTCTTAGTGCCAGATACCACAGGACACCTTCAGAGGTATAGTGGAGTCCATGCCTCGATGGGTCAGAGCTGTTTTGGCGACACGAGGGGGACCTACACAATATTAGGCAGGAAATCTCTCCACAGACATCAATAACAGCAACACTAGCAGGTTATGGAAAAAAAAGAGCAATCAAAGGTTACATTACTTGTAAATGATGCTCCCCCAGCAAACTGAGTACTCACTTTGAGTAGCAGAGAAAATCATTACAAGCAATAATCATGCTCATTAAGTTTTTTTGTCTTATTATTCACCCCCATGATATGTTCTTACAGTATGTAACCCATACTGTAAATCATATGGACTTCCAATATCTGTATAATCTTTAGCTGGGTACAAGTTGATGTTGTTTTACTACTAAAAACAAATGCATCACTATATAAATGTCAACTACCCAGAGCCTCACACTTCCTCTCTAGAGGTGCGTCCCTGTACTTTTTATACTAGTAATTACAAATTATTAGTTCTCTGACCTGTCTGAGTTTTCATAGAAATGCTCTGATCCAACCACACTTTTTTAGATACATGTTTAAATACTCATCAGAACATCTCCTAACTACAAATACCCCCAAAGCTACAGGTTATATTTATAGTATAATCCAAGGAATATACTTTGTGTAGTGACAAGATACACAGTATGACAGAGAGGTAAACAAGTGCATAGTGACTCAATTGACCTGCATAATATATAGCCACCAACAGGTCCAAAAAATCATTGTATTATATAGACCTGATCCCAATGACCAGTACATTTGAGAGCCCCATTTAGCCATATTATTATATAATACCTAGTTGCCCAACAAGTTATATATTAACCATCCATCTATTATACAGCCTCCATTTGTCTAGGTTATTTATATAGTGATCAATGCACATTACTCAGCCCAACTAAAGCTGGGTACACACTACAGGTTTTTCACCCAATTATCGTGCCAATCGCATGATAATCGACTGTTGGGACCGATGTGGCATTAGTGTATACGCTTCCATTATCATGTTTTATCATAACAAAGCACATTGTATAGTTTCACTTTATAACTGGCCTAATAATCTCTATAAACGATGGAACGATGTCGGGCAAATTCTGCAGTGTGTACGCACGCACTCACGACCGCCAGATCTCCATAGAGTCTAGAGTCACAATTTTTTCAGCAGTTGGTTGACAGATGAAGATCACAGATCTGGGGGTAAATGTATCAAGCTGAGAGTTTTCTGGCGGGTTTGAAAAGTAGAGATGTTGCCTATAGCAACCAATCAGATTCTAGTTGTCATTTTGTAGAATGATAAATATAAATGATAGCTAGAATCAGCTTGATACATTTACCCCCTGAAGGTAAATCATGTAAGTGCGTACACATGAATCGGCTGCTCATCGGGATTACACCAACGTCTAAAAGTCGTTACAGAAAATTTCTCCTGATGTGATTCCTGTAGTGTGTACCCAGTCTCAGTGCTTCCTCTCCTGAAACTTTGACAATCTGGATTATTTCAGTAACTTTATTCCTTTTTATATGTACAACTGATCTATAGTAGGATAAGTTATGAATTATATTAAACATTAATAAAAGTACTTTTTTTTAATGAAAATTTACTCTTATTTCTTCATGTATTTTATTACCTGCGGCAATTGTCCCCCACCCAACTAGCTGCAGAGTAAAATAATTTGTTGTACAGCATTTGCTCACTATAGGATGCACAGCACTGGGCAACATCCTCGTGCCATGAAGGTGTAGTGAGGCTGCAACTCATGCATCTCCAGTTCCAGCTGCTGTGGAACTACAGGTTCCAGCATTGACGGCATGGGGTCGCCTGTAATAATAACAGTCAGTGCTAGATCGGATCAAGAGGAGAGAGCAAGAAGTTTTTTGAACAGGGGAGTGTGTGTATTGTGTTCAACTAAGAGGTTTGTGTGTGTGTTTTATTTCTCACTTTCTCTTTATGATCTAATGGACAGGGGTTCCTCCTACATTATACAGGGACCACAGTAGTGGTAATTATTAATTTATGATTTATTCATTTAGTTAGCAAGCCTAGTCCTGCATTGTAGGATCTCTTATTGAAGTACTACTGGCCTTCCTATGGAGATAAAAAAAAACAATAAAATTGTTACATATAAATGTGCAGCAGACACTCTGTTACAAATTCTGGGGCTATCTACATTTCCCATAGGGTGGTCTATCTAGTAGACTCTCTTTCATTCATAGCTCTAGTAAAACTGCAAATACAACTATCCTGTGCATTCTGTCCGTTAGTGAAGTTCTCATGACTTGTTCCTATTTTCTGTGTGTAGAGAAACTTACGATGATGCTACAAATAATGTTACGTTTTCTTTTATTACAATAAATAAAAGGGGTGACTGCTGTTCCGGGCGCCGTTGTAAGAAGTGCAAGTTTTACAACATTCTTGTTGAGCTCCGCCATTGTTCCTGCCGACAGCTCCTGCACAGCTATAGCCTAAAGTAAACAGGGTGGTCTTATTCTGATTGTTTTACAGCCACACAGAAGTGAGAGTTTGCTCCAGGGAACTAGAGAGTGAAAATGTGGGCAGGGTGATGAGCAGCAATAACCAGCTATCGCATGCAAAGATCTACACAGTGACTGCAACACAGACTTGTACTTAAACGGCCTCTAGATATAGGAAAGTAGTCGCTAGTGGTGTAGTAAACACTAAAGGTTATGTACCTGTCTTTATTTTGATGATCGTGTCCTTTTAAATAGACAATTCTGTTTTTGTTGAATAAAGTTTACACAAAGAATTGTCAGCTTCTTGTAAGCAGAGAGCTCACAATCCTGTGATTTTATCAATGTGCATTGTCTTTGTTTCTGTACAGCTCTGTGCAATACATTGGTGCCTTTTTAAATAAAATCTAATATTATCTAAGGAGTTTTCCAGCCTCCATCACCCTTCTATCTCTATCTCTCTCTCTCTCTCTCTCTATATATATATATAGTGTGTGTGTTTTTAAAGCTACAGTGATAATTTATTAAGTTATTTATATAGTGAAAATTTAATCATCAGTTTCTGTTCCAGTGGAGCTTGCCTGTTATATTCACACACACGTCAATTCAATAGCAGACAATTTACCTACTTGTATGTTTTTGGAGTGTGTGAGGAAACCAGAGCACCCAGAGGAAACCCACGCAAACACTGGGAGAACATACAAACTCCACACAGATAAGGCCATGGTCAGGAATCGAACTCATGACCCCAGTGCTGTGAGGCAGTAGTGCTAACCACTGAGCCACCGTGCTGCCCACCACACATTGACCTTAAGCCATACCTCCCAACTGTCCCTATTTTGGTGGGTCGTCCCGATTTGCAGGCCACAAAAGGGGTTGGGCTTAATGGGAAAGTGGATGGGTTTTTGATCAACTATGGGCAGGGTTTGGTCGCAACTGGATGGCATTTGGGCAGGGCTTATTTTGTCCTGCATTTGGGATTCTGTATGTTAGGAGCTATGCCTTAGGCACCCACTCCCCTCCTCTTCTTGCCTAGTGTGGAGTGAGGGCTGCTTCTTGTATTCTTGGAAATGTGGCACTGGGCTGTGACATCATAGCCAAGCGCCACACATCCGACCAATTACAAACATGGAGGGGCAGCGCGGTGATAATGAAGACACAGAATGAGTGACGCTCTCAGACACATGAAAATAGGGTCCTGGTTGGAAAGGAACCCATGACCCCAGCACTGTGAGACAGCAATACTAACCATTGTGCCGCCACACTGCCTTCTGATGAGAAGGCTTCCATCATTGCTGGCCGTGTGTGGGATTCTTCGCTGCTCAGAGATGGTTACGGAGACGGAGGTGCCCAGTAATGCTGAACTGAGCAAATGACTGTCTCCAGAAGATGGTACCCATCAATGTACCAGTATGGGATAAATGATCAAATATGTGCTATAAACCTAGAAATCTCCCCTTTAATACACAACTATTTGTAGACACTAAGAACACTGAGATTTCCCGAGTCAGCAAATAGGCGGCCCCAGCTCCAGACATTAATAACGTTCGTCATGGAAGCTCCGCATATGTATTGGTATGTGCTAATGCGACCTGGTTATTTTATAATCTTCTGATGCTTTTTCAACTGGTTTTAAGATGATAAGATTAAAAGGAGAATAAATACCACAAACTCTCCATTCTTCCCCTTTCACAGCAACAAATCAGCAGTTCTTTGTCCCAGTTTTTTCGCCAACCTTTAGCAGCATAAATGCTTTTATGGCGTTACAACCGCTGGAGAAAAAAAAGCACCAGAATTTTTTCCTCCTAGAGCAATACACCAATTTCTAAATTGCACGGGCACTAGTTGTCTCTTCTGTCAGAGTATTATAATTCAACATCAAAGGGAAGTGTCTGCCAATCACGGCTCCAATACACTCAAAGCTTTAGATATGAAAAAAAAAAAAAAGCTATAAAGATTAGTTTTATTGTCAATAGTGCAGTCAGAAATTACTTCAGCTTTCAACGGACTAGAAGTAAAAAACAAGATTAAGTATAAGAAAAAAAAAATAGATTTATATCGTATCTGCAGAAAAGTAGTTGACAATGGTTTAGATTTATTTAATTCTTAACATATATGCTGATCATTTACTAGGGAAACTGAAAGATGTTTCATTGAAAAAAAAGCAACAATACTTTACAGTTCATCTGCATATGTACTAAAATTACATTCATTTCTATTTGCTGAAATAAACCGATTTATCTGCCACATACACATATGGGTACAGCCCACACTACTGCTTTTGCAACTGATTCCAGAAAATGGAAATCTGACCTCTGCCTTTTGTGAAATTGTAGGTTTGGGTGGAAATCATATTAGCCAAGGCCTCTGATCCGGAAGTCAAAGTAGCTCTGTGAAGTTGGGACTTAAGAACACGACTTACGTCTTAATGCCTGGCTTAAAAAAAGGGCGATTATGCAAATAACTTCAAGCAGAAGTATGGAGCATGTATTACACTGGCTTTCTGTCCACCATTTTTTTTTTCTGGTCTAGCGTGTCTGTATGGAGATTGACAGACACTCTCAGAAGTCCGGGAGATCACCCACTATTTCGGAAGTATCATGAATGTTCTGGGTGAGTCAATGAGTATGGTAGAAAGAGTGAATATGTCATTTCAAAATCCAGCTCACTACCACTTTAGAACTGCCCCCTCCATTAATTTAAATATTTTGGTTTTACTCCTAAAGGACCGCTTGGTTCACTCATATTTTAAATGAATCATGAGGTTGAGGGGCACAGGAACGGACTATATAATCTGTGCAATTTACTGGGGTGAGGCTAATGGACTTACGTGTAGCTCTTTTGCTCACTCAGCCAACTGGTCAGCTTGAGGTAGCCTCCTGTGCTACCTGAGGGTACCTGGTACCTCTATGAGTTTTGCAAAACAACTGGAACTATAGGAATGTACCTTTTTATTTTCTAGAAAAAATAGATATATGTATATTTATCAATCACACAAAAGTCAAGGTGTCCATTGCACAGGAAGCCTACTGTTCCCTAAAGGAGCTATAATCACTGTTTACTCTGGAGCAGTGTCCCGATCAACAAGCCACACGGTTTGACTCCTTTGCCAGAGGAGAACAGACTAAGTTCAATGTCTTCGTGCTTTTTACAGGTCCAAATGGAAGCAAACAAAGTTCACTGAGGGTTTGATATCCTGGACCAGTCCAACAGGAGCAGTAACCCCTAGTCAGTATGTTCGAAGTAAAATGTAGAACAGGGCCTGCACGGCTGGGCTTCCTCTTTTAAGCCCAGTCTGGTTGACATGGTGGTGTGGCATCATCGGGGCTGGTCTCGGATAACAATTCAGCACTGGATTGGGTACCTTCATAACAAGGCGTTGCCAGTGAGTATCCAGGAAGTCTGGCAAAAGTTTGAGAGAAGAACAAAAAGCACCCATCTGTTTGGTCATAAAAGATAACTCACTTAAGTTATCCCTTTCCCGAATTAACCCTTGATTGTCTTTTTGGGCAATAGTGGTTCCACAGATGACCGGCATTTCCGGCTCAACATGGCTGACCGCTAGCAGAGAACTTCTCCGGATACCCTGATAAACCCAGGCAAAAATATGTCTTTAGGAGACATGCTGGAGAAACTAGAGGTGCCTAGGGAACCTACCTGGCAACATTTAAGGATATAAACCACCACTGTAAGATACATACATGCAAAAATAGATGTCCTTTCATACAGTACAGGGCAAGAGGTGATGCCAAGCGGGCTTAACCTTTATATAGATTCTGTCCACTTTTAGTTGCCCTACACAAAAGATTTGGATGATGACCTCACCCATGTGCCAGTGCCATTGAGTGATTTTCTTTTCACCTCTCACATTCCACTTTTTGATGTGAAATTGGAGAGACATGGATACTGATCTCCATGGAAGAACAGACTGACCGTGACGATGGACCCTTTAGTGAAACAAACGTTGGAACCAGGACAGAGGAGAGTTGAACATTCTGTGCTTAAAATCATTAATGCACCGTGATCTTATACAGTCTTTCCTCCATTGTCATGTCAAAAAATAGAATGCAGACAAGACAGAAATAAAATCAGCCATGTGCTGTTCTTATTCTTAGTAAAAGGGAGTTTTATTTTTTTTAAGACGTATTATTAATCTAGGCTTTCAGCCTTTTACGGTTAGGAGCGGATTACGTTGTGGGGAGCACCAGGGTAAGTAGCTTGTGGGGGCGACTCCCAGAAAAACTTCATTGTCAAAATGATATACTGGTGTTATTAAATGTGTCAACTAGCATTGTGTCTGTTTTCCCATACAGACAGGGGATAGGACGTTTTTTGAAAAGTAAATCGTACCGTTAAGCGTTCATGCCCACACATGTGCAGTTCTGGCAAACACTTCGCTGACTGCCTGCAGTTATTTTCTCATCACGGATCTGGACAGCGGGCACACAGAAAGGATAGTAATTTCTGCATGGCAGAGGGGCAACTTATTTATGGGGCACCTCCTATAATCCAGATCTGTGTATGGACTAATTTCGTCTCAGTAAGAACCTCATTCCTGCCTCTCCCTCATGAAGGTATAATACTTTGGTGTTCTCACTGCTATCACTTGTTCAATTGAGTCAAAGGTCATTTTTAGAGGAATCCAGACAAAGACACTATCAGCTGATTAATGATAATATAACCACCAGTTGTTTTCAGCAGTAGTAGTGAGAATGAAAGGTGGATAAACATTAGACACATGATGAATGTTATACTATGCAAGAAATATCATTGGAAACGTAAGCAAGTGACAAGAAATATAAGGAAGAAAATTATAGAGAAAAACATGATTTATTACATTTGGAGCGGTATCAGTAGTGAATAAAATGTATCAAAGGATGGGCACAGAGAACTGTGTGGGCATCTACAATGCTTTAGGATGAGTATAAAAAAAAATAAAGGACAAACGAAAAACAAATGCGACAGAGTGAAGGCAAGCAATGTATAGGATCTGATAAGTGAGGCGCAACTTATCTGATTTGACAACTGAGAAAGACCATGTGGGGAGTTGGGTGTATTTGGAAATTAATTTTCAGAATTGGTCATTGACGGGTAAAAGTGACAATTGTAATGTATACAGGATGGAGCACACTTAAGCTGGCCTAGAAGTCAAAATCCAACTCTAAGAAACCCAAACCTGTGAGGAGGACAGATCAGATGTAGACATCTAAATCTATCAATAAAACAAATCAAGAATAGATAAAAGCTGTATTCATTCACTAGCTTTTGATGACTGATTGGGTGCAGTCAGGGGCGGATCTAGACTTTATGTTTAGGGGGGCGATTTTGCATAATCACGCCCCTCCTTTACTCTGATTGGCTGGCCCGCGTTAAACCCCGCCCCCTCCCGTTTTGAGTGCCAACTGGGGCCACTCTGGCCGGTCCACATTTAGCCCCTCCCCCTGCTTAGCCCCACCTCTCCCATTTTACTCGGCGGCTGGGACCTAGCTTTTTGCTGTTAGGGGGGGCGAATGCCCCGATCGCCCCCCCCCCCCCCCCCTGGATCCGCCACTGGGTGCAGTAGACCTAGAAATGCCTATTTCCGGACACACCCGGGAAGAAGCAACATTACAAAACAAAAATTACATTGTTTCAATATTAAAAAACCCAAGCCGACAAGTAAAACAATTACAAACATATACAATCTGAAATAATCAAAAATCTAAAAAACAGGCATAGAGTGAAAAGCATGGTAAAAAAAAAAAAAAGAGGCTTAACAGGTGAAAATAAAAATAGAAGATAAGTGGTGAAAGAGGAGTAGGTATCTTATGACAATGGCAGGGAGAGTGGTGGTTTGGGTTGGGATTAAACAGGTGCAAGGAATGCCACTGTGCAGATGTCCGCCAAGACGCTTTTTAAAACCGTCATGGGTGGGCACTTTATGTATTGGCTGAGGTATCAAGGTCTTACATTTAGAAGACTCGCATATTCGTTATAGGGCTGGAACGCGTTTTAGGTTGTCATACAGTTGACACTGGTGCTTGAACCATGGGGATGCAGAGGCATAGTCTAACAATGTTCTAATGTGTGAAGCAATAGTTCATTGTTAATTTGATCTTTTAAAAAACAAATAAACAAAAAAAAAAACGGGTCTGCCCTAACTGAAAATGTATCTCCTCGTATATATAAATATCTAAAACGGGAAAAACTTTTGTGTCTATGGCATGCCTTTGAAGACTGACTACTGTTTTCCAGGTATCCGACCTCTGGCAGGAAACTATTCATTGCTCCTGCAGTTTCTCCCCCACCTCCTCCCAACAGAGTCCTATTGCTTTATAGCCGAAGTGTTGTAACTCAGTAGTTGATTTGGACAAGGAATTCCCTCCTGAACGCTTATGGTTGACCGCTGGGTAGCTGGCAGAGAGCTGACTCAGGAACCCTGGGTTTAATACAGAACAGTCGCGGGGTGCATGATAGTATTATCTCTAATCTGTTTGTCACAGCAACGCAGCTGTGCATGGACAAGGGTCCACACAGGGACAAACAGAATAACAATTTCTTAATTAACGCTTAATTGCTATTTCAAGTGTACATACCACAAATATATAGTAATTTGACATGGATTACTAGCCTGTTTTAGTTTTTTTTACACAGGTTTGACCAGTATCCATTGCCTGTCTATATACACCCAGAAGCCAGGGGCTCTCGAAGCATAAGCGTTGCTCACTCTGGGCAAGGAAATCTATTCTTTAGATCTACCTCCCAAGCTTACTTCTTGGTCGGATAGTTACCACATCTTGTGGGCTCAAGGAAAGTTGGAATCTAGACATACCCCCACTTATCTTACTCTTGTCCATGCAGATCACATCCTCACAAAATCGGACTCCTGGATGAGCCATCTCCCAGGAGTTTATCCATTATCTCCTGTACATCCTTGTATATACTCTTTATATGACCAGTTAGTGGCTGACTAGCAATCTGGGCTCTCTGTGTTTGGTAGAATGAGTCTGATGGGCTAGGGTTGTGACACTGCATGTCCATATTTCCTGCAGCCATAACACTTTCTCCCCAGCACGAGCTCTGTTGGTAGTGGTGACTAGCTAGAAGCATCCGGGTGGATACTTGCTTGGGAAGTTAAGTGGGCAGTAGAGAGGCACTTCTGCCAGTGTGGCCAGACAGCAGTTCTTCAGATGTTTCAGGCTTCTGATCCAGCACCCGTTCCTTCACTTGTGGTGCTTTCTGGAGCCAACTGGAAAAATTTTCATTTGGCTGGATGTCTCAAGGGTGATGGCATGAAGTTTTGGAAAGGCCCCCCTTTACCACATCCTAGTTCCCACAGTCCTCTGGGGTCACTCCCCATCTCTGGATTGTGGAGACCAAATGTTTAACCCACTTCATGGCAGGTCACAGAGCCTGGAGGACATCTCAAACACCCACAGATAACCATTAATGTCCTCAAATATGCACCCTAGCGTGCAGTGGCAAGTATCTATTCAAGAAGTGCTGCAATGTTAGTGTGCCTCGAATGAATAGGGTGTTTTCTGTTTGGGATACTGGGAAATGGATGTTTTTGTCTATTAATAATATTCTATATAAAATTTTGAGCACTCCTGTGTAATTGTTCCTCATGCTTTAAAGTATCTAATCTTCTCTGGAAACTGGAGAGCTCATCCACTGTTAGAGTGCGGTCTGTAAGAGTGAAAATAAGTGTATATAGTGCGTTTACTTGAAAGGCCCATGCCTAGGGTAGCACTATTAAAAGGGGCCACAAAATGTATTAAACATGTAAATGCTATCTATAAACACACTCCTAAGCATAGCGGGCCTTAGTCTATGATCCATGCACTTGTATATAATTTCACAGGTATAACAATCCCAACCATTGTGATGGTGGTTACCTCCTTTTCACCATTGTCATTTTGACAGTTCCATCCATTTGGGGCATGGCTACTGTACAATTGTTATATTAACACTGAATGGCCATTTTGTAGTGATTGTACTATGTGTATAAGCCATATTACATAAGATCACATAGCTTGTATTCTCAGGAAAAGCACATTCGCAGAGTTTTATGCAAATTATTCTATGGTATTAAGATGTACGGCGTAAGATGGAATCTTGATTCACAGTCATTTTGCAAATGCATACATTGTTACCACACCAAATTTGCATAAATTGATAGTCAGAAAGAAACTTCTTCAGAATAACTTTTAAGTCTCTCAGATTTTCATTAACTTTTTGGTGCCTGTACTAGTTTCTCTACAGACTTCCTCTAATAATGTTTGCTTAGGTTAGTTCATCTCTCACCTTTGCTTGATGTGTAGACTTTTTTGTCATGGGTGTAATAGACCCCGGCACCAGCCACTAGGGAGTGACGGAATGGGGTGCACTTCTGTTATCCTCACTTGCTGTATCAGCCATTCTCACCCAGGATAAACTGGGTGACACTGTGCAGTTGGTAATAAAAAAAAAAAATAGAAATATTGTCAGGAAAAATTCCAAGAATATATTTTTAAAACCTGGGACTATTCCTGGGAATTAGGGGCGATGAGCCCCTGTGAACGCAATACTACTCGATGTGAGACAGTAAAATGTAAATCACCAAAAATAAAACCAATGTACCTCCTGCATGGAGACTTAACATTCAAGTTTTAAGTTTCACTTTAAGGGTTAATTCACCTTCCACCATCTGCTCAATTTCTGATCCAAATTCCCGATATGTGCATGTTATGGTCTGTGATGGAAATGTGCTAAAGTTAAAGCCTAACCTCAAAGTACAGCTTACTATGTGGTCCGTCCCATTGATTAACTTATGTTCTATACAACCCATGACAGTTGGCCAAACAGACTGTGATATCTTTGGAGATAAAGGGCAATTGGCCTAATAGTGCAAAGTGGGTGGCCCTAAAACCACCACTATGCTGGATGAATGGGAGACGGATATCAAACGAGACATTATCAGGCATTCTGGTAAATGCAGTTGGGAGATGCCCGCCACGTGTGCCATCACATATGCAGCTGCTTGGTCCGAGAGCCGAACTGCCAGATCTTCTCCAAGTTGATGGTTTATACATGTACCAGATGGTATAGTGTTTGGCTGGGTTAAGGGGACATTGGCACTGACTCTATTTGACATAATGTTTTCTGTTTTTTGTTTTTTTAATCACTAAGCTGAAGAAAAACGTGTCTCACTAAAAAGAGTGTTCTGTTGCTTTTATCGCCAAATCCGAGGCGTTAGGAATATTTGACCGTTTTCATTACAACGATTCTACTAAATAGGATACGCTTCCAAATATCTGCAATCTTCATCACTCTAACTGTACTACAATATCTTTCCCCACCAAATAAAATTATTATGGATATCCTGCAATTCTGCCCTTATTCAGCAATGTCCATTCTAATTAAAAAAAATGTGCTCATCTTGCGACCAATGCCGTTTTGTTGGACTAGTTGATGATTTAAGTCCCTAAATGACCCAGACTTTTACAAAGAAAGGTGCAGAAGAACACAGCTGGGGCCTGTTTGTTTATTAAGCCAAAAACCATGAGGAAACAGCTTTTTCCGCATGGTTTAGGTATTTTTAAGTTACCAAGATATCTAACGAAAGCCTAATGCATTATATATCACAGATATCTCCTGCATTTGCAGGGCCGAATGGAGGCCCCCGGGCTAAGGGTACTGTGTGGCCCCCCTCCCGTGCTTACCTCCTATTCCTGATCCGTCCATTCCTCACTGTCTGAAAGGTGCAGGTGATCTTCCGTCACTCCCTGTAGTGCTTCCGCGTCGCGTAGTAAGCTCCTTACTAAGGAGGACCTTGTGAGAGTGAGACTGAGTCAGTCTCGCAAGATCTCCCCAGTAAGCAGGTCACTGCGCGCCGTGGAAGCACTACAGTGACAGCAGGCAGCTAACAGCATAACATTTGCTGTTAGCTGCCTGCCATTCTCCTTGACAGTCCCCATTGGCCCGGTGTTTAAAACACAATTAGGGAGGCCGGAGAGAATTGTCTGCCCCTCAGCTGGGAGGAACATGAATACAGTGTCCAGCCGCAGGCAGCCCGTCCCTGCTAGGAGGGGCGATTGCCCCTGTTGCCCCTCCCCTGGATCCGCCACTGGCAACATATACTATTAATAAACATCTTTAAATGCAAATATTTTAAATATTGTAGCTCCTAGTAAATAAAGACATTAATTTATATTTGAAAGGTGTGTATTACTAAGCTAATTAATAGACATTAAATAAATGGAGTGTTTGCACTTAAATAAATATGTTCACCATGCCCTCTCTCACTTCTCAGGTTTCTACAGTAGCGCAGTCAGGGAGTGACTGACAAGCAGGCAGTCTTACTCTGCACAAAGTGTGGATTGGTGCATGACAATGATGTCACAGCAACTGAAATAACTGCATTGCTCTTTAAACTGTACTAGATCCCATCGGGACACAGTCCTAAAGATTTGGTAGGGGCTTAATCTGTCTTTATTAGAGTTGGGAAATAATACTTTAGTTTTAAACACAGCTGAAGTGGAATGTCAAGTCAACAATGAACAATGACGATCACCTCCATGACTCATGTTGGAAAAATTCAGTTCTGTGATTTAATGGTCCCTTTAATAGCTCATTTACAATTGCCACTTTAGATGTGATACAGTGTTCGAGACCAAATAAAAACCCCATTCAAAACACATGAAATCAGAGGAATTCACTCTTGTGACCACTGTGTAAGGAAGAAACTGGCAGGAACTGCAACATATTGCAATGAGCAGAAAATATTTGGTGGAAAAATAAAAATGTCCCAGTTTGACACATGAAATGTAAGTTGGGTACATGAGAAGCTTCCTTTTTATGAATCTTTTTTCAGAATAATAGCAATATTGTGCCGTTTCCATTTATTCATTTCATCCCTGGTTGAGTGCTGCTGCTAATAACTTTCACAACAATAAATGGGATGCAAACACATATTAAGATATACAAAGTATCCACAGCAATGGTTAATCCCCGCCGCTGTGTTTCCCCCGCTGCACTCCTATCTGCAGGGCTATTGTTCGGATATAAGGAAATAAATGCTGTGTTTTGCAGAGAAAGGAGTCTCAGGTCTGCAGAGAGGAGATAATGGCACAGGAACCGCAGCTTCCATTATGCTCCGGCTGACACCTCTTACATACTTTTGCACACTTGTATGAGAGCCAATTAGACTGTGCTGATATTATTAGAGAGCTAAGTGGAGATGGCTGAGGAATGTTATGGCCGCTGGTGTGGTGTGTGCACAACACAGAGGACTTCATTCGTTTTCAGTTCATCAAGTGTAGAAGCCAGGAGCAGCTTTACTGTCTGAAGGATTAGAGATACTGACGGCCAAGATTTAATAACACTTACTGAATGTATCAACCTATTAACTTTTACATCCAGAACCTCTCACAGTTCCTCTTTTACAGACCAAACCCTTTTCCTTTTATATTAATCACTGGCGGGTTATTAGTTACTGACCTCTCTACAGATCATTGCTCTACCTCCTGACAGATACATAGTGATATATTCTGCAGATTATTACATTACTGACCTCTAGAGATCTGCAGAACATTGCTCTGTCCCATCTACTCCCTGACAGATACATAGTGATATATTCTGCAGATTAGTTTGTTAGTGTTACACAATGTGTTGTGTAAACCCCCCCCCCCCCAAAAAAAAAAAAACAACTACAAAACTTAATATTCTGCTCAGGATTAGAAACGTGGACAAAATTGGTATATCAATGACCTGAAATACCTCTGAACATCTCTGTGACGTACACTTTAGTAAGACTCGATCACACATACTGTCTGCCCACATGAAAAACTGATGAAAAAACATCAGAAATTCAGTGACCATTATTTAATAGCAAAATAAATGTGTAATAATCCACAAGTAATCAGAAATAATCTCCCAAAGACCTAGCGGTTAGATTTACTACACCTTCTAAAAAGGAAAGGTGGAGGTGTTGCCCATAGCGACCAATCAGATTCTAGCTGTCATTTTCTAAATTGTACTAGATAACAGAATCTGGTTGCGATGGACGCCTTCACTTTTCCTTTTAATAGGTTTAGTAAATCTACCACTTGTGCAGTAACTCGCTACGTAACTGACACAGTGGTAATAAATTCGTTTTTGTAAATGTGGTTTAGTTGTTGTATATTTTTGTTTAGTTACCTGTGCACTGATTGTCAGGAATGTTCCCCAATGTGAGCAATCTCTTCACTACTTTTCCAATAAGCAGACTAGGCTGCAGCCTAGGGTACAATAGGATCCTTTTCAAGCTCCTCACCACCACTTACAAAGCTCTCTCCCAGTCTACTGCCCCCTATATCTCTAACCTCCTCTCCATTCACACCCCTGCCCGCTCCCTGCGCTCGGCCAATGACCGTCGCCTCTCCTCTACTCTGATCACCTCTTCCAACTTCAGAATCCAAGACTTCTCCCGTGCTGCCCCCCTTCACTGGAACGACCTCCCTCGCTCCATCCGTCTCTCACCCAGTCTGTGCTCCTTCAAACGGGCACTTAAAACTCACCTGTTCCTCAAAGCCTACCAACCATCCACTTAACCCTTACCTTGTTGCTCCTTCGCTAACCTCCTCCTCTCGTTCTCCCCTCTCTCCACCAGCCCCGCCTTTCTCTCCCTTACTTTAATGGCTCCCTCTTGTGCCTGTTTGTCCACCCTCCCTTAGGATGTGAGCTTGTATGAGTAGGGCCCCTCTCCCCTCCTGTCTCCATACCTGTTCTTCTGCTCCATCTTCGCCCATATGTCTGCCCGGAGTTCTGAAGTCTTGGTATTTTGTGTTTATTGCTCTGTACTATGTCACCCTGTATGGTCTCCTGTTTGTATTATGTACGGCGCTGCGGAAACCTTGTGGCGCCTAACAAATAAATGATAATAATAATAATAATATTGTTAGGGGTGCAAAATTGTGACAGAGAGAGAGAGAGAGAAACTGATATTCATTTCAAAATATAAGCGAATAGTTGTGCTCCAAAGTAAAAGGAAAAAATGAAAAAAAAAACCTAGTAAGGTTTTAATCTTTCCGCACTTCCATCCTAAAGGTATCCTTGAGCTGGGTCTTGAAGATAAATGAGTAGGAAAGAAGTAGCAGAAGCAAGCGTAACACAGGACCAGAAACATTGATGGGGGGTTTAAGGAAGCTGGATTTTTACAGCATAAGGGATGTGTGTACGGATTTTACAATGTAGAAGCACTGAAAAGTAACAATGCCTCAATCTTAGAGCTTCAAATAATACTGTGGCTACCAGCTAAAGATACAAAACAAATGCGCTAACACTACTATCTCTCTCTAAGGATTAACAGCGGAGTAAATAATTACTAATAATAATAAGTGATTTACCCTTGCAGACTGCACCCAAAAACAAAACAAAACCCAAACAAACCCCAAAACAAAATAAAATACAAAACAGAGATTGTGGGAAAAAAACATGATGTTATTTTAGGTAATAATAGGAGATAAAGTGAGGTTTCAGGAGAAATTGGCTAGTTCAGTGATGCCACCTACTGGACAAAATATGTAGATGTCGCTTTTTTGCTGCAGACTGCACTGTTATAAACAGGTTACCATCAGACTATTTTATTTAATTGCAGATTATGCCACAATTCTGTTGTGCTCTTTGCACTGGACACAATTATAAGTGTTGTATCAGGCCTTAAAAATATACTACTATACTATGCCTTGAGATATAAAGATATGGCTGAAAAGCAGAGAAGTTAGAGAGAAAGAACAAAGCATTTAGTAATACCAAGAAGTAGAAGTCAATAATTTAGTCATCTGAAGGTGGAAAACATATTTTATTACTCCAAGCATAGAAGTGAAAAATTGTTTAAGTGTCAATCACTGACTAAACGTGTAACCAAGCATGTAACTTGTGTAAAATCTGCAGTGATGTAGGGTAGAAATGTACTAAAATTCAATTCCCCCTGAATTTGGGCGGCGTTAAAACTATAACCGTTATTATGGTAGTTTTAACCCGGCTTTCTGCTCACAAATCAGGGAGCTGCGAGCAAAAAGCTGGCGTTGTAACTACCGTAATAATGCGCAGGCCGCGTTACTTTTACCCGTAACGCGGCCAATTGAATACCCCCCTTATTACAGTCCAAGGGCTGTGCCTACCATGCAGCCTCTACACAGTGCCGCCTTGTACAAGGTTCTCTTCTTGCCGCATAGTAGGCCCTAATTAATGACTACTAATATTTTCAAGGTAAATACACAAAAGCCGGTCTGTGCGGGGGGTGCTTCCACTGCCATTAGAGGAAAGAGGTTTTTGCCACCAGGACAGAAGGTTACTGTTCTCTGTGAGGGCAGCCAGGCTGAGGAATTTCCTACCAGGAGAGGTGATGATGGCAAACTGACTAAATGAATGTAAAAATTTATTGTACACCTTTAATACAGGAAATTAGATTGATGGCTATAATTAGTAAATATCCTAATTAGGGTAATTTATTTGGGAAATTAAATTGATGGCTATGTATGGGATCAATGTAAGGATCAAACTGAAGCTGACGTTGTTGGATTTTTCTTTACCTTCCTGTGGATATACACAATTAGAAGTTAGATAAGGTTGAACGTGATCTTTTTTTTTCACCCTTGCTGTGTAACTATAGGCATTGTTACCAGGGGCAAACACAGGATTTGTAGAGGGGGGTTTCCCACACCACGCCGCCAGTGGGCGTGACCAGCATGCATGGGGGTGTGGCTATCATTTTAGACAGTGCTTGGCTGCTCTCCAACTCTTCCTATCCCCATAATATACATGGGAAATGCTGCATGTACTACTGTTAGGTGCACACAGCTCTCTCTTTTCAAGCAGAGCTGTGTGAAGCGGGAGCAGGGTCCATTCACCTCAATTATACAGTGCCCCAGGCTCTGAGTGGGGTTTCCAGGCACTAGACACCCCCCCCCTCAGTTTGCCTATGGTTACATCCACAAGAGCTCTACTGTGTGTACACAAGGTGAGCTGAGCGCTAAAGCAGAGTGAAATGGGGACCACTGATTGAAGAGAGTACATGAATACAGATTGAACACGAAAACAGATCCATGCATAATGTTGCATATTAAATACCCAATCAATAACACCAACCTTATTGTTTTGTTGTAATTACATGTAGGGAAGCAAACGGACATTTATCCAATAAACTCAGGGCAAACTGTACTCCAATTGAAGCTATATTAACATTGTTTTACAGCCAGCTTTATGTCTGCCATGCAACACACAAGAAGAGGAGAACTGTAATCTCTTTAAGCCTTCACTAACAAAAAGAGGACTCTGATCACAAATTGTATCAAGTAAATCTAATAAATGAAGCAAGTTTTACTTACAGGTCCACATGGCCTAGATTCAATTCGTATTGACAGCATTTTGCGACTGTTATTGCTGCGTCAATTAAATCTTGTAAGATGATCCTGTATGGGTACAAATCATTTTAAGGCAATCAGGAAAATATACTCTGTTTATAAGCTGGACACACACTTGACACATAATTGAAGCTTGCATTACGCAATTTGAGAAAACTGGTGCCACAATAGGAGCTATTTTCTCAGAATTTTTAGTTGCCTGATCAGTCAAAGAAAAATTAAGTATAAACTCCATCGCCACCTAGTGGCCAGATTATAATATACAAATATAAAACGAGTGCTAGTTTACCAACCTCTGCTCAGCAAGAAAAGCTCTGCAAAACATTGCATTATTTTAAAATAAGTCTGGTTTCGTATATGGTATTCATTTAAGATTGAATGGGCAGCACAGTGGCTAAGTGGTTAGCACTTCTGCTTCACAGCGCTGGGGGTCAGGAGTTAAATTCCTGACACTGGCATTATCTGTGTGGAGTTTGCATGTTCTCCTTGTGTTTGCATGGGTTTCCTCCGGGTGCTCTGGTTTCCTCCCACACTCCAAAAACATACTAGTAGATTAATTGGCTGCTGTCAAATTGACCCTAGTCTCTGTGTGTGTGTGTGTGTGTGTGTGTATATGTTAGGGAATTTAGACTGTAAGCTCCAATGGGGCAGGGACTGATGTGAATGAGTTCTCTGTACAGCGCTGCGGAATTAGTGGCGCTATATAAATAAATGATGATGAGAGGGGGAAAGGGAACAGGCAACTGACATGCCAGTTGCGTTTGGACATGAATCGGGCCCCATGTGATTTGGTGACGCTGTTGCTCTGTCAAATCTGCATTGCTTACAGTATATTGCATGCAAACTACTACACTCATGTCTTAAATCTCATCTAGTAGGTAACTGTACTTCAGAACTGAACTTTTTATACATGGAGGTAAAATGCACCGTTCGTTCTTACTGTGATTTTCCGCTGCTATTGTGTTAAAAAGTAAAAAGGGGGTTTATACTACACAATGGCTTCTATAAATCGTGAGTGTCATCGGTCCTAAATAACATGTTCTTGTTACGAGCCGCTGCGGTACTCACAGCCACCGCTGCTTGCTTCTGGTGCCCTCTGGCGCCTTGACAGCCGGGACGTCCTTTCCGCCAAGGCAACGGCTCGGACGCTTGCCCCTGTAGCGCCACGTCCTGGCAACTGAGGACAGCCGGGGGCGCATGCGCAAATCCTAGTAATAGCCTGTAGGCTATTAGGTTTAAATGGAATTAATTAGTAGAGTCCTGTGCGTGTTTCCAGAGCTAGGCTCTGACTGGCTGGCTGCACTATTTAAGGCAGTGAGGACTGAGCCTCACTGCCGGCTATAGCTTGCTGTAACAGTTTGCTGACTTGCTCCTGGGCTCCTGTTCCTGTGGATGCTCTGTTTGGATCTCCCGTGTTGTGACCCCCTGCTTGGATTTGGCTTTCTTGTGACCCTGACCCTTCTGGCTTGTACTTTGGACCCTGCTACTTTGCCCGTGACCCCGACTTCTGGCGTGTTTACTGACTATCCTGCTTGCCTGTGACCCTTGACCTTGGCTATCGTTTGACTGCCCGCTGCTTTCTACCAGTCTCCTGGCCCGCCGCTGTGGTCCTGCATTACCAACCCACACTACACTTGGAGCTAAGTCCTGGGGGCATCCGAGTACCGGTTAGCGCGTCAAGCTCTAAGGGAAAGGCGGCTGCTATAGGCGAAGATCCCCCGTCATCTAGTTCTGTGGGTTGGTGATCAGGGCCAGCAGCCTAACAGTTCTAAGGCATTAATATAGGAAAGTCATCACTGATTTTATTCAACATAAGCAGGGTCCATTTTGTAATGTGTAGCTATGTGTATATATTAGCAAATTATTTGGTAAATAGACCAAAAATGCTATTTAGAAAATAAGATTTGTTGATTTGTCATGTTGTCGTTATGTCATGGTTTTGCGAGGTTTCCTTCCAAGAATCAAACAATTGTTTACAACCAAAAAGTGATGTTTTCAATACTTGTCGCTCTGTTGCTTTGTCGCTATGTGGTCTAAAACGTTACTGTTCGATGCTAAATAACTATGTAAGATTTGGCAACTTTACCTGTGGAAGACATTTGCTCTGGCATGGCCCCATTCATACGCCTTTCAGCCCTGAGATCCCAGCCACACATTAACTTAACATTTAATGCTGTGAGCTGTACAGTTAAATAAAGAGGCTTCCTCTGCTTGGAAGTGCTGGTAATATTATTGGCACGCTGAACGCAAAAGCTACTGGACACTCACCTGGGTGAATGGGGATTTGGAAGAAAGTTACTTTTTGTTTTATGCATGCAACGATCACTTTTCTTATAACTGGTACCTTATAGGCATAGTAGTGGACACGACATTACTAACCAAAATGATGTAAGTAAGGATTGCAAATTATAATAAGGATATTAGAAGCCATCAAGGTAATCCACTCTGACACTGAGAGGGGGTATTGAATTGACCGCAAGTTTTTTTTTTTGGGACCACGTTAAGTCATTTTAACGCTGTTTTTTTTAATTTTCTAGCGGGTTAACTTTACCCGCGATTCAATTCCATTTTTAACGCTACGTTTTTTTTCATGAAACGGTCCTCTCGTGCTCCAGTAGAAGGTCTATTGAAAGTATAGGGTGTGCGAGAGGCAGCCGCGTTAAAAGCTATTCAACTGTTTTTTAACGCGGCGCGTTAAATAGGAAAATATGCTGTTTTATCTCGCACCTTTTTGGGGTGTGATAAAAATAAAAAACCTCTGAAAACTATTTGAAATCATGTAATAATGAGAATAAAAAAGATTCACTATGTTTATCACTAATGCCTAACATGTAAAAGTTGATTTTCTTGTGGAAAAAATAATGAAATAAAAAAAATAAAAATCACTAACTAAATATATTTATGTATGTCTTTTGGTACAAATATGTTTGCACTAACGTGTTTTGACATGGTATAGATGATTCTACAGTAAAAAATAGTTAAATAAAAAAATATGCTAAAGAAAGTACTATATTGTAGATATTATCAATGTGTAATGCAACCTAATGTATGAAAAAGTATGCAAATCCTTTTTACTATGTTATACATGACCGCGTTAAAACTCCCCTTCAGTCCCCTAAAAACTCGCAAACACAATGATTAACACACGGGGCAGCATTCCTTGTTTTTCAACTGCGTTAACTAAAAACGGTCGCTATAGCCGTTAAAAACCCGCGGGTGTTTTTTTTGTTTTTTTTTGTAATGCTGCGGGGGAAAACCCCCCCCCAAAACTTGCGGTCAATTAAATGCCCCCCTGAGAAGCCAGGAAACATGGTTACTTGTAGTAATCTTACAATACGTGTGGGCTACTTTATTAAAGCTAAGGTAAAATGCAGCAATACCCACCCACTCTGCTGCCCACCGCTATACTAACTAAATGATCGCTTGAATCTGATTGGTTGCTATGGGCAACACCTGCACTTTTTCTTTTTTAGACAGTTTGAGAAGTCTGCCCCTAAGGGTTAATCTTGAAATATAGCCATGGAAAAAAAAACAAAAAATAACTTACAATTACTGACATAAATCACATTACTAAATGAATAAATGCTTTTAAAATACAAGTAACGAGCACACATAAATAGGAGTAATGGAAAATAAAAAGACAATAAAAAAATCAATAAAGAATTTTGTGATAAAATTGTTTCAAATGTGTCTGCCAGCAGTAGTGGCTTTCTTAGTGTGTTCAAGGAGATTGAAGGCTAAACGGAATTAACACTGACATTTAAAAGTTCTGGACTATTTTGTGCCTAAAAGGACTAAATAATGTGATACACAGGGAGGGTTATTTCTACTCACACTCACTCCCGCCCATTCTGCTCTTTCCACTCCCGCCTTCAGGATTTCTCCAGCTCTGCTCCCAACTTTCGAAATGCAATCGCAACCCCAATTAGACTATCCACTAGAATTCAAACGTGTCCTAATAACTCATCTCTTAATACAAGCCTACCAGTACCTCCTATGAACTCTTCCTTATCCCACCTCTACTCCCCCACTCATTATCACCCTTTTTGTGTCACCCCTCCCCTCTAGAATTTAAGCTCTTGCAAGCAGAGCCCTCTTTCCTAGTTTTCTTTATGCAATTGTGCAATTTGCAATTAGGTAATTTTGTTGTTTTTATTTATGCCATTTTAATGTTTATTTTAACCCCCATTGTACAGTTCTGATGACCCCCTGTGGCACTTTATAAATAAACAATATTAATAATAATTCAGAAGTCACTATTGAATGTGACACAGGGGGAGGCGAGAGAACGGTAAAGAATGCAACACACAGGGAGCAGAGGGGACACTAATGAATATGACACGGGGGAGGTGAGGGGACACAAATTAATATGACACAGGGAGAGGTGAGGGGACGGTAATGAATGTGACACAGGGGAGAGGTGAGGGGACGGTAATGAATGTGACACAGGGAGCTGAGAGGACAGTAACACAACAGTAATAAATATGACACAGGGGAGAGGTGAGGGGACAATAATGAATTTGACACCAGGAGCTGGGAGGACACTAACACAACACTAATAAATGTGGCACAGGGTAGAGGAGGGGGCACTAATTAATAAGACACATAGGGAGCTAAGATCGGGGCCACTAATAATTGTGACACATGGGGGCTGAGAAGGACACTATTGACTGGAATTTGCCACACATATTCTAATGTTAAGCTCAGTGTATTTACCTGAACAATGCTACAGTGCAGTCAACATTCAATAACTTACCAAATCACAAAATGTGGGGGGGTCAGCGGGCGATGAAATCAGCAGGAGCCTCCAGGGTGGGCTGCGTGACGTCACGTTCAGCGAAGTCCGCGCTCAGAAGGGTTCTGTGAAGCCGGCGGGGGCGGAGCCTGAGCCCAGTGAGGGGTGTACCCGCCGCCATCTTCTCTCTGGAACCGCGTCTGAGGTAGATGGAAGTGTGACGGTGTCAGAGACCGAGAGTGGTGAGGAGAAATTAATACGCCCGATAGTAAAAACGCAGCCCCTGATTTAAAACTCTCTTTTATAGGTTATTTGAAATACGGGTCGTGAAATTCCTGTCAGTCCGCCATTTATATAGAAACCCAGGTTTAGTTTGCCGTAAGCCAAAATATTTCTCCAATAAACTCTGTGTATGAAGTGGGTGGCCGTTGTTGCTAAACACCTCCGATTATAACATAACAGTGGACATACAGCTGCAATGTCATTTGTTGTATTTAAATACATTTCCACAAATATTGGCTTAAGAGAGCTGCAGAATAATGGGTGTAATACATGAATAATCTGAAGGGAGAATGACTTAAAATTGTGTATTTCAGTTTTTCTTAATTTTCTGAGTTACATACGTGGTTTGAAACATTTTTAACCGTTTAAATTTTTAAATCAAGCTTTTTATTAGTACGATTATTATTTGTTAGCATTATTTCGATACCACTAGTGCTTTTCAAATGGAAACGAACACCGTAATAAATAAACACAAGAAAAAAAAAACAAAAATACCACTTGGTATCAACACACAAAAAAACACCACAAAAAAAGTTCCAAAAACTAAATTGTTTTTAATCTCCATTTCGTTCAACTAAAGCTTTCCTGTCAGAGTGCATTTGGCCTTTGCACATCTATTAAATACAGACCCTGAAATTTGCATTAAATTTTTCTACCTGTGAAACAAATTAAGGAAGGCAAAGTTGTGCAGGTATGATGGAAACAAAATGCTGCCGCTTCAGCTTGCACTTTGGCTGACATTACTTCTGCTCAGTTCAAGCAGTAGTGACTTTGGTTAGAAATGATAGGATTGAGAAGCCTTGGGGGTCTATTTATTATGCAATGTTTTTGCTTAAACCCCCCCCCCCCCTCCCTTCCCTGAAACCAGCAATTTTCAGGGGATAGCTGCATTTTTAAGTAACCTTTTTATAACTAGGGGATTGCAGCAGATATCTGTCCCACTGTTATGGTAAGCAAGAGCAGGCCCTATAGGTTTCTATGGAGGTTGCAATTTTTCGTTACCAAGTTCTGAAAATCTTTGATTTTCAGTAGGGATGTGCACTGGCCACTTTTGGTGTCTCTTGTTTTGTGTTTTGGATTCGGATTTGTTTTGCAAAACACCTGACAAAAAGTTTTGGTTCGGATTTAAGGTTTTGGATTCGGATTTATTTTGAAAAAACATAAAAAGTGTTAAAATCAAGTTTTTTGGTTTATTTTCACTCCTACGCTATTACTAACCTCAATAACATTCAATAACAATCATTTCCACTAATTCCCAGTCTATTCTGAACACCTCACACCTCACAATATTGTTTTTAGTCCAAAACGTTTCACTGAGGTAGCTTTCTGGACTGCATAGTGCAGTGGTCCCGGTACAAAATTTGGTATCGGGGCCACAATACCTCCGCCTTCAAATGGTCTGAATTCCACTGCACAGCTGCATGCAGTAATATAGCAGTACCACTGGACTTATACTGCTGAATCAGTGAACTTTGTAATATAGCAGTACCAATGGACTTATACTGCAGAATCAGTGAACTTTGTAATATTGCAGTACCAATGGACTTATACTGCAGGATTGTTTTTGGATATTTTTTTTTTATTTTATTTTTTTTTTATAATTATTTATTTTTTTATAACTTTTTTTAAAAATTTTTATAACTTGGGAATAATGGGGAAATAACAATGCCCTTAGAAGGACAGAGCAGAGGACACAGCACCACTGGACTGAGCAGAACACAGCACAGAACTGAACAGCACAGCACGAGATATAGCAGGACAGAGGACCACCTAACACAACCTCCCTCTACCCTGATCAATGCCTGAGTAAAGATGGCGGCGGCTAGCGGGGAATTTATAGAATACGAGTATCGCGAGATCCGACAGCGGGATTATGACTCAGAGCCTCGGCTTTAGTTTTGCAATTGGCGGGAATACCCGGATCTGTCTCGGATCGGCAACGTTCGGGTGGGCTCGGATTTCAGATATCCGAGCCCGCTCATCTCTAATTTTCAGAACTTGTGCCCGATGGCGAACGCGATCTGAAGACATTGAAGCCCATGGGAATAGCATTGCATTATAGAGGGATCTTCGGATCCCTCACCGTATCTTCCTGTTCTCCCCTCTGGTTACTAATCACAAAAGTGGTCACTTTGCGATAGTGACCATAGAGGAGATGGGTAAACTGTAGTGTTCGACGGGACAGCCGTTTATCGTGACTGCTTTTCTAACACAACAGTTTTAATAAATGGTCTCAATCTTTCATTCCTTTGCATTGTGATAAGGAACGAAAATGATTGTGCCAAACAAAATGGTTATTGTTAAATATTCCACTCATACTGAGCAAAGTAGTGAGGCAGAAATCATGAATTGAATTCGAAGAAAAAGGCAAAGCAGCAGGTGCTTTATTAATAAATTACAACTATACATTAAAATGCATCTGTCCTCCGAAAACTGCCATTTTCGTGGGATTTTGCTGTAGAAACAGTTTAAGAAATAGCCCCCCTAGTCATTTGTATTTGGCACACAAAACATGTGATTTCCAAGGTAGTCACAGGTTTTAAAAAAGTATGTCTAGAAATGTTTGTCCATTTTGAGTTTGATATGCATTTTTACTAGCAGTGGTAATCACGTTAACGGTCCTTATAACACCGACACTGACTTACACAACAAATAATGAGCAACGGTGACAAGGGCGACATTAAATACATGCAGACTGCCCTGACCAATGACAACACAACTATCCGACAGTGTTCTGAAAAATCACGAACAGAAGTAATGATGGCACAGCGTTTTTACGTCATTTAAAATGGCGACCAACACTTTTAAAGCGGCAATGCCTGTTGTCATGTAAGGTAAGTTTAGGGTTGGCATTAGGGTTAGGGATTGGGAGCCGGCATTGCCGCTATAAAAATACTAATATGCCCATCGCCATTTTAAATTATGTAAAAGCGCTTTGCTTTCATTACTTCTGTTCGGGATTTTTCAGAACACTGTAGAATAGTTGTTTTGTGGTAATTTAGGTCAGTCTGCATTTATTTAATGTCGCCTTTGTCATCTTCGGTCATGTTTTGTTGTGAAAGTCCGTGTCAGTGTTTTAAGGACCGTTAATTTGTACCCAACCCTTTACTAGCAAGTGTATGCTTTACAATGCTATGAAACGTGTGTGACACCTGGAAAGAGAACAGATAGCTCTCCAAAAAGGCTACTGCAATACAATTAAAAACTGCAATGGGTATGATAATACTAGGGATATTTATTTAACTACATAAGTTTATATACATTTTCCAAGCAATATAAACAAAATCACCTCAATTTCTGAAAGATTTGGTTCAATGTTATTTTGCATTACAATAACAAGTGTTCCAGGTGTATATTGATATTTAATTTTTTTTAAACAATGTTTTTGCTTGCACAGATGAATAGAAAAATTTAAGTTGACTATAAGTGGTACTTGGTATTCTAATTTAGCTGTAATGGCATGTAGAATACAGTATAACGGTGCCACCCAGTGGTCAAATTATTTTAGTTTGTGGAAATGCTTACTTGTTATTACTTGTCATAATATTTTCAGTCATCATTTTTGTGTATTTTAGATATATTTTTAATTACCTTTCCCAGCTTCATGTCTTAAAACTGGTGTAGGAAGAAGTCATCTTATGTCTTTTCTAACTGCATATAGAAAGCCAATTTTGTTTTTATTTTGGCATAGTGCAAAATTCTTGCTATAAGCACTGAGATATCCATCTGCATTGTTATAATGCTCTTTGAATGCTGCTTAGATGTGTCCTTATATAGATATGGAGATAGGGTTTTAGTGCAGTGTGGTTACTCAGAATTTCTAAGATGTTTATTAGATTTGGAGAATAGCAGCACAACTCTTTCAGCAGAACAACTTCCGCTGTAGAACTTTGTAATAAGTAACTTCTTTATATCAAAGCAGAAATAAGCAGCTTCATTAGTATTTTGACATCTCTGCTTGGCATTTTGTGCATTGTCCATTCTACCACAAGCTTGTTCACACACCAATGACAACGAATGCACTTCAGTGATATGCTTTTACTGTGTATTCCATTACGTAAGTATGTTTCATGCTTTGTGCTTCTAACAGTGTAGACTTACAAAAGGCGTTAGTGGCTGAAAAATGTGTGACCGAGCCCTCAGACAAGTGTGATCCAGCTATCCATATGGCCTATTGATCTACAAAGTAAGTTAAATGAGTTCAGCACCCACACTAAGGGGGAGATTCAATTGACTGTGATGTCCGGCTGCCCACATTGCCGGCCATTACAATAAGGAAAAATAAGCAGAGATTTCAGCCCCAACATCGGCGCGATGCTTGTCCTTGGACTGTTCAGGAGACACGTTGCTCTGAATTGAATCTCCCACTAAAACTGATTTTTTGAACAAGCTGTAGATTGTGTACTCAAGAGAAGTTTAACATCCGTCTTTGGTGCACACATAAACAGTGATCAATAGACCACTTTGAATCTCTTAATACTCACAGTATAAAATGCATCCAGCCTGATCTTCAAAGTCAATTTTATGAGTGCTAACAGTCTAGCTCTTATAGTGATTTATAGTTAGGCTGCTCTTACCATTTGGGGTAACAGACCACACATGGATGATTAACCACTCCTGAGTAGATACCTATAAAGTTGACTTTTCCAGTGTTTGTGCATTTTTAGATCACCAATGTCTAACTATAACTGTTATGGGCTGATTGGCAGCTCAAGCCATATTTTAGTGAGCAGAATAACATGATATAACGTAAATGGCAAAGGCAGTGTTTTCCTACACTTTTGTGTTAGAGGAATGTGTGTCCAAATTCATTCTAGTAACTCATCTCTGTTGCCTCACAGACAACATAAACCCTCTGGTCTGTAAGTTAACATCTTTCCTCATGGTCTCTCAGAAAGCAGGTTTTCTAGGGATTTTTTTTTATGAAGGGTTCAGAGATGTATAAATTCATTGAATATATAAATGATTGTAAAACGCTACGGAATTTGCTGGCGCTATATAAATAAATGATGATGATGAAGAATGAACATTATCAATTTAAATTAAAAGTTATTGAACAGCTTCAAAGGGAGAAATAGTGATACAGGAGCAGTGACAGTATGTACAATGAGGAGAGAGAGGACTAGCAGAAAGAAGAGGAGGAGACATAGGACATACATTGGTGAGTATGAGGGACACATGGACCAATAAATGAAGAGAATGGGGTTGTCAGGGTTGTACACGAAGGATGAGTGAGATCCTGCTGTCTCAGCTGGTACTTGCTAGACTCGCCCAGAGGCACGGAGTCTAACAGAGCGGAAGGTATTCACCAGGGATCCCCGCAAGGAGATTTGGGCTTAGCGGCTTCCACCCTGCAGGTCGCGCCCCCCTAGGGAAGTTCCAAGTGTGAAGAACAGAGAGGTGACTTTGAGAGGCAACTTGAAGAAGGGCAGGTACACGAGCCTCTAGTAGAACACTGGAGAGGAGAAGATGATGACCTTGGACAGGGCAATCCACGGTGAGCTAGCTAAGCAGAGGTCTGCAGTATACAGGATATGCAGCAGATGATGAACCACAGCTATTATCACTTGGAGGTGGAACGGATCAGCGGTGCATGCAGAGTAGGTAGCGGGCGTTGATCACAGCGATTACCACTAACGAGTGGAACAGGTGAGCAGAGACCAGCGGTATCCAGGATTTGCAGCAGACGGTGAACCACAGCTATTACCACTTGGACGTGGAACGGATCAGCGGAGGTCAGCGGTGCATGCAGGATACGTAACGGGTAGCTCACAACTGAGAGAAGGGAGCTGCTTCAGGCCAGGTGAGGACTCGAAGAACCGGCACTGAAAGGTGAGGGGAGGAGCCTTATAAAGGAGTACCGACCAATGGCCAGGTAACACAGGTGAAGCAGAGCACAGGTGCAGACTGCTGCTGACAGCATGCACAATGGGGAGAAATAAGATGAGGGCAGGTGTGCCGATCCTCGAGTGGAGATACCCGGAGAGCGGTGTGTGATAGGGGTACAGTGTGTTAGTAGCAGAAGAGGAGGAAGTATTATGGGGAAGTGACGGCAGAGAATGGGGAACCTTGAGGCAGTGACTGGAGAAAATGGGTAACGCATGGAGAGCGGGTAGACATGGAGCAGTGAATGAAGGTGGGCAAAACGTGGGTCCACAGTGGAGAGATCAGTGGAGACAATGTTTAGACGTGGGAGATAATAGGAATAAGGGAAGACATTGGGCAATAACTGGAGAGAACAAGGACAAGAGACAGCTAATGGGGAAGAGAGCGACAAGGAGCAATCTAGAGAGAACGCGAGGGACTTGGGGCAGTGCGTTGAGAGAGGAAGAATAGGTAATCATTGGAGAAGATCATGGTGTTTTAGAGGGACATGTGGGTTGTTTTCCCCAACTTGTATAATTTTTTAATGGTAAAATCAAGGGAACTTTCAGAGAAATTTGTCAGGTTTTATGTTAGAGGAATGTGTGTCCAAATTCATTTTAGTAACTCAAATCCTTGTTGTGTTATTACTGTAGTCTACAAATATATCACTATGTCTGGTATTGCAGCAAGGTATACCAGTCGAATGTACCAGGATATTCTTGATTTTATCATGTACTTGGATTTGAAACATGCTTTGTCCTAAATTCAACTGTCATCATGTGTACTCCTCCAGAAATAATCAGCCATTTCTTTTCATCTCATATTTTATTTAACAACAATATAAAGAGGCATTTTTAGTCATACAAAATAACAATATAAAAAACATTATGCTCTTTCTGCTTTTTTTGGACACATATCAAAATAAAATCTTTTGAGTTAGTCATTGCACCAAATAACTAGAATATTTTTTTTTATACAATGCACTTTAATGATACATATTAACAGGTTAAAGCTTTGCAAAGTGTTTGTATGTCTCAGGATTCTGTGCAGTAAGCGTACTCTGGTCTCACAAGCTACATCAGTGCCGTACAACGCATATGTCTATTAGAGGTTTTCAGCTAAACCAGGGTGACTGCCCATTGCATCTGAGTTTCCATGTCTCTCTATATAAAAGATAAATCTACATACAGGCCTATATAAACTACATAAAGGGTAGGGTGATTTTAACACTGTTCCGGCACTGGACAATGAACATTTAAGGGTTTATTTTCACATTACTTGAACTATGAACAAATAGCACCATGGATTTCATTAAGCAAAATATTCTGGATGTGTTACAGTAAGATTGTCAAGCATTTGATATTAATATAAAGCGCACCAAAGTCCTTCAAAGACGGGACATTTCCTATACTACAGAAAGGTTTTACCAGAGCAAATTGTAGGCTTTATTGTGTTACCAGCAGCTGTGAAGCCTCATGTGTATGTTATGTAATAATAGGGTAGCAAAATACTGATACCGTTTATTTTACAGTGGTCACAGAAAGGAGATACATAGAACAATGCACTGTATGAAGTATATTAATGAACCCTCATGATTATTAAACAATATTTTATGTAAGATTGACATTATTTTATAGTTAAAAAGCAACATTTAGGCTATTTAATAATTCTTCATCTGCATGTGTATTTATTTCTTGAGGCCCAGTAGTTTATTTTCACACTCTTGTATCCAATGCAGAGAAACAGCAGCGCTGCTTAATATCCCAGGCCAGTAAAAACAAACACTGCCTGATAATATAAGTACATGGCTGGAAAGCACAAAAGGCAACCAGAAAGTTAATTGGCTTTAATACAAGTTGAAAGAGGGCACATAAAAGCCAATGAATTAGTCATTTTTGTATTTTATTTTTGACAGGCCATGCCCCCTCCAGTGTCTGTGAGCCCAGTGAGGCTCACTAGTGCAGGAACATGTACTGGGCTGCCCCTGCTCACAGCACCCTCATGTCTATTGTTTCATAACAGGAAATCCTGGGTGCTGATTTGTTACATTACATGTAAGCATGCAGGATGTTGTCCATATGAACAATGCTTTCTGATATTAACACATAACAGGCAACATATGCAGAAGCCAGTAAGGCATTTCTTACATAATATTGGTACAGTGTGTTTGGATAGTATATAATTTAGTACAGTGTGCACTGATTTTGGACCTGAAAACAACATGAAAATGTACCCATTTTCCACACAGGATTCAGGCATTTTGTACGCTGAATACTTGTTCAGCACTATCAATTCAATACAAACAACTGACATCACCGTCAATAACTACCTAGTGATGTCACAACGGCCTAGTTTATTGACCATTCTAATGAATATTGAATAAGCGGCTGCCTCCCCTATGTGTAAGTGTCAGGTCCATTGTAATGTATAATTCTATCTATGTTTGGAGCCAACATGGTGAACAATATTCAGCAAAGTTAAAAGCTGATCATCCAAAATGAAAATTTTAATCGGTAATGTGTAACAGTGCCATATAGCAAATTGATTATTGCTCCACTAACATTTTGCTTCATAAAAGTTGTGTTTCTTTCCATCATTCTATTTGAAATGTACATGTTAGGTATAATTTAATTTAATACAGAATTATTGTTCATATTCTGACCCATTTATAATTCGTACATGCAGTTAACATTTATGTGTTCGTTCAAATCTGTCATCATTACTAGATGGTCAGGAATACACCAAAACCTTATCAAGATGACTGCTTGTAGCTTTGTGCATTTCAATTTTTTGTGAATAATTTAATATGTATTCACAAAAAGTAGCATGAAATTATAAAGAGATTAAATATCTGGTTTAAATTACTTTTTTTATGGAAGAGCACAGGTTTAATTTTTAACCTGTAACCTCAGCTCTTCATCCTGCAGAAAAATAAAATAGAAATTATATACAACAGTAGAAAAAAGCTTTTGACTATTATTTTTGTCCAAAGCAGTTAAAATATTGGTTCTGTAACATCAAAATACATTTGATCGTTGACATTTGCATAACATATTAGATGCATTGAAGTAGATTACAGCACAAAGAGAACTATTTTACAGAGAGGTGGCAGTGCAAGTTTGGCAAAGCTTAAAGGGGTTGGGGGATGCAATAGAGTTTTTTTTAAAAAAATAGCAAAAAAATGTTTGCACACTTTTCATTCAGTTTTTTTTTTTTTTTACTTGGTTGACCTTGTTTGCTTCTCAAAGAAGGACAAGGATCACCTAATGTCATTCTGTTATTTCCCTTCTTAAAGGAATTTTAAAGCTAGTTAATTTCTGTCCAAAAAGTTGACTTAGCAAATTGTTCTGTGATTCAGCTGTCCTGTAATTCGATGGCTCAGTGGGTTTTGTGTTGTTTCCCATTTTGCGTTTGTGTGAGGGGCTGTTCAAAGATAAAGCAGAACTTTTTGGAGTGAAGGGCTGCAGAGTTTTAGTAAGAACAGCTTTTTTGCACTTGTAGTCCCCGTTGCTGGGCTGGGAGTTGACTTTCTTTTGGTTGTGTGTGTCCAACACAACCTTTTTCAACTGCCCACTGATCCCTCCAGCATGTGGCTTGGGGTAAGGCCGACAGCCCAGTGCCTCATCTTTAGTGTCCGAGAGACTGCTTACCCATTCTGGCTTCTTTACATTACCAGAAGATTCACTCTTTCCAGTCACTACCAGTTTGTTTGTTTTTTTCTTTACTTCTCCAGCTAAGTTTTCCTGGGATGCTGTGTTTCCCTTATGACCAGATATTTTGTGCTCCTTGCGCTTCTTTTGGTGGTGTTTTGTACCCATTGCTGCTGACATTTTGTCAGCTGTTTTGATATCGGCGTTATTTTTCGATATGTTGCCAGTTGGTTCCTTTTTGGCTAGCTTTTGTTGACTTGTTGTCTCCTTCAAAGTACAAGCACTATTCTCCCTTGCTAGAGAGGATGCTGCTTTCAATCGTTGTGCAGAGGACTTCACCACTTCTTCACCATTAGCAGCTGTAACGTTTGCCTGGGCTGCAGACCTGCTATTTAGTTGGCTAACTGACTTGTTCTTTTTCAAGCCCTTGAGGTCTTTTGCTAAAACGTTTGTGTTAGTCACCAGTGACTTTTCCTTGGGGGACATTGAAGTGACTGGCTCTGTCACATCTAATAGCAGTGATCGCGACATATCTACTTTATCTTCTCCTGCGATTCTAGGTATTAAGGAGTGGGGCTCTTTGCAGATATTCTTGGAGTGTGACATCATTTTGTCAGCTGTAAACAGCTCTGTTGATTCTTCCAATGGCAATTGTGAGAGATCATTGTTTTCTATGATGTGAGAAGTTTGCATATCTGGGGGTTCATCGATCTCATTCACGTGTTTACATAATATTAGCTCATGTGTTGACATCTCTGTCATTTTGGTAAACTCAGCATCGTCTTTTGTAACGTCACAATTGTTTGCTACACAGACATGTGAAGGTATAGTCATTTCACAATCTAACTTTGGCAATGTTTCACTGATTGTATCGTTATCTTCCTTCTCTTTTACTTCTACCACAGAAGTTTTAGGAGAAAAAGGATACATGTCAGCGCTCCATGCCGTCTGCTCTTCCTTCCCTTCAGCCTGGAGTTCTGGGGCATCCATCAGCATCTCCTCCACTTTCACTGTGTTTTCATGTTCATTTCTCACATTTTCCTCCATCTCGTTATTAAAAACCACACCAGGCGAGAGCTTTGGGCATTGAGACAGATCACCATGATCAATGCCTACTACTTTTTCAGATGTGTCAGAATAATTTGAGGTCTTTCGCTTTTTGGAAGGTGGCATATTATCATATGTCAAGGATTCTCTTACTCTTTCTTTTATCTCCTTTCCAGAATTTGCTGGTCTGGTTACCCCTCTAAATTTGAATGTCATACTGCCACCAATCAAGTGCTTTTCCATGTGTCTGTCATACTGTTCTTTTTTAGAGAACGTGTAGTTACATGTGCTGCAGATGAAGGACTTCTTTATCACGTGCATAACATCTGCACACAGTTCACACGCATAGAGTGTGGTGTGCTTTATTTCAGACTTTTCTGCAAATTGGTGCTCACTGTTAAGATGGCTTCTCAACTCCTGTACCTCCTGGTAAGATTTGGGACATCGGTGGCATAGGTAAATTTTTTGCAAACTATGAACAACAAGGTGTCTTTGTAGTTTGAATGGTTTGGGGAACTGCTTCCCACAATGGTGGCAATCTCTAGAGGGATCTTTACAGTGGGGATGCATTGCTGCGTTTTTATGGATGTGGTCACTCTTTTGAGAACTGTCCAATGACGGACTGACCGAAAGCTTTACGTGGATGGGCGTAGACGGAACAACGTGGACACTATTATCTGGTTCTTTCTCACTATTCACTTCATCTTCAACCTTGGGCTCTTTTTGATCTGATTTTTTAATCGCTAGACTTTTATCATCAGCCTCTGAAGTTTTTGGCAGCTTGCTCGGTGTTCTGTATATAAAGGTACTTAGGAATGTCCTCACCATACTATCTTCTCCAAAACATCCTGGAATGCCCATGACAGATTTCTGAGCTTGGCCTTTCCTAGCAAATTGGGTAGCATGCTCTCTCAAGTGCTCATTATACATCCACACATCAGAGATTTCTTTTAGACACATGCCACAGATCCATAGACCGGCCTTATTTTTTGCATGCTTTTCTTTTAGATGATCTCTCAACTGTTCTCGAGAACTGAACTTGCGCTGAACACACATGTAGCAGGTAGGGGGAGGTGAAGGGTTATGAGTAAGCTTATGAAAATCTAGCTCTCCCAAAGTCAAAAACCATTGAAAACAAACCTTGCACTTGTACTGTTTGTCCTTGGTTTTCATTTTAACATTGTTGCGATTTCTTGCCTGCCTCCTGTCGTCCATTTTATTTTTGGCATGCTTCTTACGTCTTACAGTCTTTTGTGCGATATCATCTGGTGTGTCTAAATCAGATTGGTCAGAATCATCCCCACAAGCACTAAAAAATGACAGTTCTCTCATGTCAAACTTTGCACTAAGCATCTTCATGTCAATTGTCGGAAATTCTGGGAGACCTGTTTCGTCGTTGATTTTGCAGGTGTTAATCTCTTCTACATCTGGATCTCTCTGGTCTGAGCTAATTTCTGCAGACAAATCTAAAGATTCTACACGTGGCTTGTAGAGACTACCGTGAGTAGAGACCTCTGTATCTCTTTCATCTTGAATTCCATCGATCAGCAGTGATACATTCATGTTTTCTGCCTGACTGTGACCTACAAATGTGAGCATTTTGCTCTCATTGTCACCAGTAGTTTCCTTTGGAGGACTAGCATGATCATACTGTGCAAAATGTTCTGTATGGGCAGAAGAATTTGTACCATCCAGTAATGTAGAATCAAGTGAAATCCTCTTATGATCTCTTGTATAGTTTATTTGAGAGGGGAGACAATGTTCCACCATGTCTACATCTTTCAAGTTTGCTTCGAAACATGATGTTTGCTTTTTGCTTCTTTTCCCATAAACTCGAGTGCACTTCCTTCTGATTACATGATCATCTCTTGGAAATAGTTGGGAAAATGTGTTGTCATCATCAAATAGTGTATGGAGGTCGGTCACCGTTTCCTTGGATAAATTTGACACATGGTTATCTTCTTGATCTTTGGCAGTTTCTACAGCATTTAAGAGTTCTTCACCTCCAGCTAGCAAAGTGTGGTCTTTAGACAGCATGCTCTCTGCAGGTTGAGTTTTGCAGTCATTTATAATGTATTCAACATGCTCTTTAATGCTCTTTGTCCACATTTGTTCATGAAGTAAACTCTGTCCATTCATTTCCAAATCTAAAACGTCACTCACCAGCTTCTCATCCTCGTCTATACTTAAATCAGCAGAAAATGTTTCTAAACTGATGTTTTCCAAGCCAGTCTCCTTCTGTGCAATGTCTTTATCTGATGACTCTTCCCAACTTCTCTTTTCTTCGGAAGAGTTAAAGTTGTTTGACTGCCCAATAGCCTTCAAAATATTTGTTTTGAGGATGTTTAAAACATCATCCGGTAGACATTGAGAATCCAAAGACCTGTTTGTTAACTTCACCTTTCTTTTTTTTATTTTGCCGTACAATTTTTTTTTGCAAGCTGCATCTAAAGGACCAGTGTCTTCAAACTGTCCATTAGTTCTTTTTTCACCTTTGGTTTTTGCAGGCAAAGGTCTCTTTTCTTCCTCTGAAATTAGGAGGTGGGATTGAAGATTACAGTCTGGGTTTTGAAGATTTGCAGTTAAATTCTGAGATGTGTCGGAATGAGTGCTTTGTTGGCTATCATTGCTGCAGTTCCATTCAGATATTTTATTTTTCACATTGAGAGATTTATCACTTATCATACCATCTTTGTGGGGTGTCAGTGACCCGTTATGCTTAACAGCCTTGTGTCTTGTTAGTCCTGGTTTTGAACGAAAGGATACAGAGCATATATCACATGTTAGTGACAATCCAACTGTTTTTTTTTCTTTTATGGGGCTACTTTTTAGTGACATTCCAATGCTCTGCAGTATTTCTTTGCTCTTGTCACCTTCTAGAATTCGCAATACACCATCTATAACAGAGTGCATGTCGTTGGTGCATTGCTTCCCAGACTCCTCATTGGAAGCATTGTTTCCAGCTTCAGTAGTGTTTTTGAAATGAGGAACTAAACTTGCAGCTGTTTTTTCTGCAGTGTTCTGGTGACAATCAAAATTCACAAACCCTGGGTCTGCAATATCCATCAGGTCACCTACCATTGCTGATGACCTGTCATCTTCACTTGGAAATACATGTTCTATATTGTGTCCGTCTTGTGTGTTGTTCCAGTCACACTTTCGGGTTTCTTCTTTTTGACAACACAATGAGGGCCCTACTGGTGTTTGTGTGTTTTCAGAAAAAAGTTTATTTTGGATAGCTGAAAAGTCATGATTATTTTCTCCAGCATAAATTTGATAGGCATTGTTTGTTTCTATTGATGGACACCCAAGAATAATGTCTGCAACAGATTCCACGTGTTGATCTTTGTAATGCGTACAAACTAATTCTGAGCAGAAACATGGGGTTAGGTTGCCCTCAGCATTTGGTGTCATAGAATTCTTTTCTGCTACCAGTTGTTGTCCGGCTTCCAATGAAGATGTCGGACTTTTGTTTTCACTAACAAATAGCTGTACATCTGTCCCTTCAACTGAATGCTTTACTAGTTCTTCTTTTAGATTTCTCACTTCATTTTGGCATTTTTGGGTGATTTTGGATAATGCATCTCTTTCTATTGAATTTAAATCCTCATCTGTTGATGTGAACAAAAGTGTTTGCTGTGGTGTTGATTCTTTTAAAGATACTTGAGGGAGCAGATCAAAACTCAACATAGAATGTGCTGTAGGTAAGCCGAGGGAATGGAGCTGTGTGTCATACTCATTGTTGCTGCTACATAGGACTTTGTTAGTGTCAGGATGCAAGGGAAAGTGAGCAGAAGACTTGTCACTGCTGTCTGGGGCATCACATTTGTCTTCACTCAGCACAGAGGTTTCTTTTATGTTATCAATTCCCAAAAATAGTTCTGCTTCTTGCAGGATATCCATCTGCTGCTGATGGTTCCTTGGACTTGTATAAACAGACACTTCATTGTTCATGTTTTGTGTCTCTTGATCATCTTCTGTGTTTTTGGGCAATTGTGCTACCTCAATATCTAAGGCACCTGGATGCAGACAACCGTCGTCAGGGTTATCAGGTGACAGCTCCTGGACATTGAATACCTTAGGTGTGATCATTGAACCAGCTGTGTATGTTTCATTATGAAATGTATGGCTGGAGCTGGTAGATTTTCTCTTTTTCTTCCCATTATTGTCACAATAATGACTTATTTCTTTGCTATCCTGTACCAGCTTTTGTGACCGTTTTTCAGGGACCCTGCATTCAGATGGTAGGTTATCGTGGTCTATTCTCAAACCGTCTGTGCCAGTATCAATAACATTCATCCATGAGCATTTGTTTTCTAAATGGTTTGACTGTTTGTCACCATGCTGTATTTCATTGCTTATTGATGCCAGGAGCATTTCAGAACTGGTTTCTAGATCGTCGATCTTCACAGACTGCATGCATGCTTCTGATAGTTGCGGCATTGTCTCCTGCTCTGTCTCCTTTGGTGTAATTTCTGATTCCAGTTTAGAAGTTAATGTGCTCTCTACAGTATGTGAAGAAATGCTTTCTGTTTCTGACTTGTTGTCAGCAGCTCCTGAAGCTGCCAGCACCATTGGGAAGCATGGCATAAGCATCTCTACCTCGTTATTTTTGGCTGTTCTCGCCACAAACAGTTGGAGCTGTTGCAGTGGATTTTCTGCTGACTGTTCTGCAATTATGGCCTTTCCAGGTTTCGCACTCTCTTCCTTCACTAAGACTGGCATATCGAGGAGGACAAGATCTTGTTGACTCATGTTCTTGTTCTTCTCTAAACATTCTTTATTTTCCACACTGAAATGATTTTTGCTGTATTCTATATCTGTTACAGTAGTTGGAATTGTAGATTCCAATACTGGGTTGTGTAGAGGCTTTTCAGATACGCTATTATTGTGCTCTGGAGTTTTATTGATATTTATCACTGGAGTGCTATTATTTTGCAAAAGAAATTCAGAATTCAGTTCTGAGACACTTTGAAAAGGTTCCAGCTCAGGTGGTTCATCAAATTGATCTTCCAGTTTTTGTTGTTTATCCATTTGATTTTCAGCATCGCTTTCTTTTTCAGCATTATCTTTATTTTTATGAATCTTAGAAAGCAGTGTTTCAGCCGTGAGCAGTGTCTCTCTCAAAAGGTCAGGATCAGAATATGTCTGACTCTCCACTTGATTTGAGAAGTTAGGCAGGCATACTTCAGGAAGGACAGAAGGGTCACTGTGGTTATTACTTAAACATTCCAGTTCTTCTGTTAGACATACATTGCTCACAGCTGACTGATACTGGTTACAGGTCTCTGTGTTATTGAAGGAATCCAATTTGTTGGCCTGTTTGTGACATTTGAGGCCTGAAGTAAAAGTATCAAATTGAGCTGAAGAAGTCCAAGATCTCTTGAGACTTTCACAGCTATCATTAACTTTTATAAGTGGTTGAGAATCCTGCAGGTGATCTACTTTACCGGGATGCATTGTATGCTTCATGTCATTTACATAGTTTGAATTTTTATTAATATATGCATCCTTTCTGCAACTTTCATTTGTATTTTCTTCCATCTCTGGAAATGTGAGATTAGAATCTGGGAGCTCTGGGGTAATCTGATGATTGGACAAGGTTTGAGAAGTTGCGTCGCTGTGGACTTTGCTAGTTTGAAGTTGGTTTTCTAATTCTGTCACCAATCTTTTGATTTCTAACTCATCCTCTGACATGTTGTTTATAAATGGTACATTATAATCTGTGATGGATCTTGGCATATCTATTGGCATTTGTTCAGATGAGACAGGTATATGTTCAGCATATTTCTCCGTGGCTTGATTCTCCAGCACTTGAAACGGAGACACGTTATTCGATGACATTTGCGCACTGTCCCCAATTAGTTCCCAGCTTTTCTCTTGCAAAAACTCTGGGAATTGGTGTTCAAAATGAGTTGATTTGCTAGGCTGGTCAAATTCCACATAGTTGTCTTTTGAAGATGTTACGCTGTTGTATAATGGAGATTCAAAGTCAGATATCGGTAGCTCTGCAAATATAGAAGAGGAGTCAAATGAAAGAGCCGTTGAAACTTTATCGTTGTTATCAGACGGATAAGATGTCACATCTGAACATTTATTCTCAAACGAGTTCATGTTATTGGAATTGCATTGATTTACATATATTTGCTCAACTTCTCTGGAACCAACATTTTGGGTTTTGGAAAAAATATCATTACAATATAAACCGGACATTTCTTTGGGATCAGTAAACTGTTGGCATTCATTGCTATAGGTTTTGTGGTTTTGCTGTGGCAAAATATTTACAGTTGAGTCTCCGTTGTAGCAAGACATGGGCATTGCAAAGTCTTCGTGGCTACTGCACAGTGCTTCATTTAAGTATTTTACATTATTGTCCGAGTAAGCTGGATTTACTTCATTGTTAGGAATGGCAGGTGGACATGATGAGGAGCTGAGTTGCTTCTCTTGGTAATTTGTGTTGTCCACGTGAAAAGAAGAAAGTTGTTGGGGCACATTGTCTATGTCTAACATTAAATCAGGTGTATAATTGTCTTGTGATAAGGTGCTTCCTTCCATTGCTTTTTGGTAAGTGCTTAGTCTGTCCTCCTCTCCAGCATTCTTGAAGCAATGCGCCTTAGATGTTTTACTAGTGTTCTCCTCCATTGAATCAGTGCTTTTTCTTAATTTATCCTTCTCTCCATAATGTGTTGCAGCATTTATATTTGATGGGTTTACTTTTGAACTTGCAAGCAGATATTTAGCAGACCCAAACCTTTTGGTTCCTTTGGAAAAGTCTGAATGTATTTGTTTTTCTGATAGATTTTTTCTGTAAAGAGGCTTTATCACATTTCTCTCAGCTGCTGTTTTCTGAGTACGTGCAGTAAAACTTTTACACCTCAGCACACTTTCCTGTTCGTTTTCAGAATCAGTCCGCTCAGTGCTTTTTGGACTTGACCCCGTTTCACTTGAAATACTTGTGCTTTGGTCACTACTGTTTGACGACTGACTGCTTCTTCTTCGAATTCTGTTTGACATCTCTTTATTTGTGTTCCTCAAATCTTTGTTTTGCAGCTGGAATCTTGTTGCTTCTCCCATACGCCACACAGGTTCCTTTACGTTGGTCCTGCCACCTCTCCCATGCAGATCCCGATTAAAGCTATATTTCAGTCTGCCATTTGTCATTTTACTGGGCAGTGAAGGAGCAACAACTTCTTCATCGGAATCTGAAATGTAGTCATATTCTCCAAAGAGATGACTTTTGGTTGGAGTAAAAAGTCTCTCAGTTACCAATGAAAACTGCACATCTTTATTACTCTTGACGTGCAGCTTGTGAAGTTTATTTTTTTGCTGCACAATTTTGTGTATAAGTTCCTTACTCCAAGTTCCATTGTGTGGCTTCTTTTTCTTCATATCCTGCAAACCTGTCCTTCGTGATTTTGTGGTATCTGTGATTGGGAAATGTTGTGGGTCTTTTCTCGTGGTTCTTCCTTGTGAATCATAATACTTATTGTCTTTTTCATCAGAATACTCAAAATCTTTTGTAATTTGACTAATTTTCGTTTTCTCCTGCGTTGTGATACTTTTCATAATGTCTGCTGTTTTCTGCCATTCCCGGTCATCTGATTTTGTAGTTGTCAACTGCTTAACGGTTGCTTCTGTATTCACAGAGAACTGGTAAGCAGTTCCTACTTCTGTTATTTTATGTTCATTTCTCAATTTTATTGTATTCTTGAGATTATAGGTTGTCCCTGTGTCATAATTTTCCTCATATGCATAAGAGACTTGGTTATGGTGAGCTTGTTTTTCTTCGGCACTTAACTTTTTTTTAGCTTCTGTAGACTCTTTCACCTTGTGTGGCTGGCTGCATGCAATTGCCTTAGGAGTGGTGAGGTCATCGTCTACAAAAACATCGATAAAGGTGGAATCTATCTCAGGATTGTCTACTTGAAACTCCAGGCCATTCAGTGCTTCAATGATTAAACTGTCCAGTTTTGCATCATCCATTTCCAAAGTGTCACAAGCAGTCAAAGGCAGTAAACTTGGTGTTAAATTATGGAAAATATTACCCTTCATAAGATCTTCTTTGGTATCACCTTTGGCATCACTGTCCAGAAGATAATCTTTGTTAAAACCAGCGAGATGTGAATGAAATTCCATTTGTCCTTTGGGAAGGGATAATCCTGGTACTGCTTGGGAAGACTTTAAGGGGTCAGCAGCAGACTTCCTTATATCTCCACCATGCGGAGAATCCTTCATTTCATTCTGGAGGGTTGAATTTAAATTACAGTACTGCCTGTGTTCCAGGAAAGAAGATAAATTGCCAAAATTGTGGTCACACTGTTTGCAGGTCAGAAGAACATCAAGCTGGTCTAAGTTTGCACTGCTAAGTGAGCTGGCAAGAAAGTGGTGAGAAGAATAGGGAGGTGGAGGTTCACTCTCAAAGTTCTCCAGGCATCCTTTACTGGCCTCGGTAGCTATTTTTTGGTATTGGCTCTCTTGTATATTTTTAAATGCTTGTTCATCTTTAGCATCTGGTATGAAATTGAAGCTTTTTGTAGGCTCTGAGTTGTGATACAAAAGGGAACCAGAACTTAACGAGTCAGCTGGATGAAAGGACTTTTCTGGTGGGTGGCATGGCTGGTGAAAATATGGGGAAGATATAAGTGTGGGAGGCACTTGGTTCTCATCCGAACTTGGATTCACAGGACTACTGGACATAGGTGAAAGTGAAGAGCAAGTACTACCAGAGACTGGATTATTGACAGGAGAAGGAAGAGGTGATTCACAGGGAGATTCAGCTACAAAAGTATTTCCTGACAGTGGCCCAGACTGGTTGCTATTGTTTCGTGACTGTTGAATGGCTTGGCTCATGCCATATAAAATGCCTTTGCTTCTTGAATCGCTCATCTGAGAATTTGTATCCTTCACACTGTCATACAATATATCATTACTTGAGCTGTAGCTTTGTCTGGTCGTGTCGGTCCTTTGTGTGGAACTCCCTTCCGCCATTAAGTGTTTGTTTGTGTGATAGCTTGAGGAAATTTTTGGCATTAAATTGCTGTTTTGCCAATCTGAATTGCTAATGGAATATGGAAGTTTTTGGTTTTCTACGTGCCTTGACAACTCCATGCTATTTTGGTTTGCTGTTGCAGAAGTAAGGTGACCCTGCTGCCAAGACATCCGTGAATTTTTCAGTGCCTGTCTGTGGTCGCTTGGCTGGCATTGATAGGGTATTAGGTTTCCGGAAGCGTTAGGATATGGTACAGAGTTTTGGTCCAGAGGTGGAAAACTGTTGCTTGCGGCATCCCAAGTCTGAGGTATTCTGGAAAGATTTTTATCAAAAGGCACAGGTCCTGTGTTTACACTGTTACAGACTTTGCTAGGAAACTGCACTTTGTTTATAGAAGTCTGTGGTATTGTCCTTCGTAATGTGTTCCCTGGAGCCAGGAGTCTTTGACTGTGTACAAAGTCTTTAGGTGACTGTTGCCTTTTGTTGATTAATGCTGGCATACTGTTACCATGTAAACTAAATTCACTAGGATTAAAAACTGATTGGTTTTCTTGAAAAGTGCTTTGGGTTTGTTCTATAGCACCAGAGGAAGATAAAGCACCAGATGAAGAAATAGCACCACTGTGATCAGCCGAATGTTCATTCCTTCCTGCGTAACAAGGGGTTGTGGGCGGATGCTGAACCCCCTGCTGGGCATATAAGAAAGGAGCCTGCTGAGAAGGTAGTCCATAAGTCCGGCTGTCTGGCAAAACAGTATTGTAGGATCCATTACCCTGTTTATCCTCGGGTCCTTCTCTTGATGAGGACTGGAAGAAGAAAGTATTATGAGCTGCCTGGTTTGTAGCCAGTGCAACATCCACAAAGTCCTGATTATTCCCATTGTTGCAAAAAGAATTCCCAGTTGGGTCCTGTAATGATGGAAATGGATACTGAAATGACACAGGTGCAAAACTATGTGAGTCAGATTTGTTCCCATCAGGAAAAGGACATAGTTTTTGACTTGCGATGGCATATCCACTGGCACCAGGAAAGTGTTTATCAGAGGGATGCCATGTGTTTCCATTTGGTTGAAATTCCAAGTAATGCAACTGTCCATTAGAGTTGGCTGTGTCATGAAGGTTGCCCGGCTGGATCTTTAACCCATGCTGAATCCTGGAAGCAGGAGCTGTTTGTGAGGTATAGTTGGTGGAGGTAAGGCTGGAGGTGGGCTCTGGGAGAGACCTGTTGAAGTTGAGGTCTTCCTGATGGAGTTCTGCCTCCCTCTCGGGAATACTTGGGACATGAAAGCGATAACTTCCAGAGACTGGTCCTTGACTGACTTCTACTTTTTTAGGCGGTGTAACTTTTTGCTGAGGGTAAGCAATTCCAATGGTAGGGTTGGCTCTCGAGCTGCTAATACTGAGTCTGTAGAGCTGTTGTTGATTGCGGTCTCCCTTCCCAGACCTCTTATTTTTGTCTTTCCCTCTACTCTTTCCTGTTGGAGACAGTGGGCTGCTTTTACCATTAGTCCATGTCGCCTCACTGGAAAACTTTGGCCTGTTATGTAGTGACTTGAAGTCAATTTTCCCTGCTTGTTGAGGTCTTATCACAGCTTCCCTTTGACTGTGAGTCTCTTTTTCCCTACCATTTAATTGAGATACTTTCTCAACAATTAAGGCACTTTCATAGCTCTCCGAGGTCCCATTTGTTTTACTATTTGCTGCATCTTTGTTGCTGAACTGTTCAAAAGCAGAGTCATTCTCCTTGGAGGTTGGTGCTTTAGCATTGATGGTATACGCATGTTTTGTCTCTCCCGTCATGGTACCACTCAGAAGGGATAGGTGGCACTTGGCTTACCAGCCACCCTTTCTTTGCTCATGTTCTTCACATAATGATTGCAGCTTGTCATTCTTTGAGAAGAATCCTGATGGGAGATCACATAAACAGCCCCATTGTTGTCTTTCTCATTTTTGCTGTTTAGACTCAAATTCAGGAGATCATCGCTTCCAGTATATCCAGGATCAACCTACAATTAAAGACAAATAAACGTTAGTGGGAAAATATAATTACATATTTATTTTCATACTTTGAAGCCTTTTATTTATTATGTTATGGTTACAGGTAATAACAAAGTACTGTAAAATAATGTTTTGAGTGGCATAATAAACTCTTATGCTTGGCAAACAGCATAATTGCATTTAGAGTTCTGATGAGGCAGTTGCAGGTGTAAGACTTTCTCCTACTTTATGATATGTGGGATAAATATCTGACACCAGCAACTGCCTTACTAGAATTCTAGAAACAGGTGTACTCTTTTTATTCCTCTTAATAAATTAAATATTCATATATGCAGTTTTGCTAGACATATGTACAACTTAATAGCCATGATTGATCTCCCACTACCGTACACGACAATTGTTAAATCTTTTAACTAACAAAATGGCTAACTTGTTTCCAGGAAGCCCAGAGATCTGTTAGTGGGGCATTTGGTATGGATACGACTGCTACCATAGCAAAGTATGTGACAAATGTTTTGGGGTATTGTTAGGGATACACCTATTTTACTTAATTTAAAATATATAACATTGCACAAAGTGGCCTGTCCCATACTGACTCTCAGTTAATACCATTGCTTGGAATGGATTATGGGATATTGCTTTTCTGTATAGTATCTCTTAACACCACCGCCAGTACAGTCTTCCTGCGGATTTCTCACTCTGATCCCGATACTATCCATACAGCTGTAGGCTCTCACTCAGTTCCTGCCGAGTTGACATAGCTGAATCCACAGGCAATCCTCGCGCATGATATTAGCTTGACAACAATCTACCACTTATACCAAATACTACCGTAACTATTAAGTCTGTTCAAATCTGCAAGGGCTTCCTGCCAAGACTAAGTAGACGGCCGATCCATGCCACATTATCACAGTTGTTGCCTTCCAGTCGCATAAAGAAGGTATTTTGAGACTTGAGGCTGTATCTTAATTTAGTAAAAAAGGTGCAGTCTGTCCATTGTGAGGGAATCCTGATTAAAGGTTATTATATTGTAAATTGCCAAAAGAAACAGCGGTGCGATTGTAAGGTATAAGTATAAGAGGAAGTTTCCTGGTCTGACTGTTCTTGTTATTGAGTCTTAGCAAAGCAAGGCAACTGATAGGTAGCAGAGTCATCATCAGACTGAAGCATCTGCATAACCGATGGGATCATTATCACACTGCAGACTTCGTTCAGTATGTAAAGATTGGAGGAATGAGGGTAATGGAGACATCTGTAAATTCTTGATCATTTAGACAAGTGAGAGGATATTACACTTATAATACAGAATACAGTGTGTGATGTCATTGGAAGCTGCATAACCTCTTGAGACCGTTTTGGCTATAATTACGTCTTGTGCAACATACTAAACTACTTGTGGAGCACCGTACCCACCTTAGCTTATGAATGACTGGACAGTGTATCGGATATTGCTTCCTATGTGATCTGAAATCTCTAGACTACAACCACAATAACCCTTTTATCCTCTAGCGTTGCTTTTAGATAATGCAATCTAGTGCATTTGCAGCTAGACTAATGTAAGTTGTCTGTTCTGCATGACTGTGATGCAGCTACTTTGCAGTAAACGTAAGCAGGTGTATTATCATCTGTGCCTCCGCTTTCCTTCGCTTCTTCTCACATGTGAAATAAAGTATATTGACCACTAGGTGGCAACTTAAGCATCGGCAATTCACCACTGAACGAGAAAATACTAATTTTATTTGATGTGAGTATCATGATGCATTTAGCTACTTGAATGTAGAATGGCAATCATTTTACTTATACCAGATATTTATTAACCAAATAGCTTGGAAGATAAGTGGAAAATGTCATATACAACTGTTTTTCAAAGCCTAGATATCTCCGTGAATAGCAAGGGGTTTTTCAGAATGAGAATGATGTAACTGGTTTATATATTAAGAATATTACAATTAAGCCACCTCAAATGTAAAAAGAAAATATTACAAAATTTAACCTCATTAATGTAAAAAGATATTTAAAAGTTTTACTCTGACTTGTGTGCACTGCAAGCTGAAGTCTATGGGTCTGATTCATTAAAGAAAAGGAAAGCAAAAAAAAGTAGTAACTTTACACCTTAGCAAAACCATGCGGCATTGGAGGGGGAGGCGAGTTTAAACGTGCGGATAGATTTATGGTTGGGGTAAGGCATGTTTGAGATCAACTTTAAAGTTTAGTGCACAAATTAAGCTATTAAGTATTTGTGTGCTACATGAAAAAAATAGCCAGTAATTAACTTATGTGCAAAATAATAAACTAATTTGCACTCCTTTTTTTGACTTCCTTTCCTTAATGAATCGGGCCCTATATGTCCAGCAGTAATTAATGGTCAGCCTTTCTGATCAGGACAATCACTTTGCAATAAACACTCCTAAACTTTCAGAGCATTATAAGTGACAGCTACACCATTACATTGCCAGGTTAAATCTGCAAACTCTGGCCTATCTTTACTTCACTAATAGCTTAATTCAGTCATCTTTGAGTACCTTGAAAAGAACATAGCCTATCGAAGACTGATATGGTTAAATGATCTGTTTGACACACTCCTCATTATCTGCATTAATCTGCAGTCTCATAGACCAATGAGTTATATACAGCAGCAGGTTTAGTTCTGGGAACTTGCCAAGTCTATGGCTTGCCTGCAAAAAATGACTTCCTTCTGTGAATTGACCCCTCTCAGGAGCTGACTGTGGCTTACGTTGGCTCTTGTGCTTCTAACATAGTGATGATTGAACCAGTAGACAGAATTATCAACTACATCTTATCCCCTTCAGGGCTGGAACATAAGGTCCCACATTGACTGACGATGACGAGGTCCTGAGCAGACAGGACATTTGGAATAGTTTAGTAAAATTCTGTTATGGTTAACTGTCCAATTAGTGATTATCATTACATTTGGTTGCGGAGGACACTTGAAACCTATTTATATATTTAATTCTATTGTATCTGTCATTGTTATATGTACTGCTCAAATGATACATAGGATATTTTTAGGGTTAGAATTTTTTTTTTATTTTTTTTTTATCAAAGAATTTGACAGTAGTTAGAATTTTTTTTTATTTTATATAGCTATATAAGTTTGCTAAATACCTTCAGTTCCTGTATACTGTTTTTGACTAATGTCTTCTTTAACGACATTTTCTTTGCATTGTCAGTAATGTTAATATTATTGCTATTATTTTTTTTGCATCGGTTTTTTTTTGTTACTTTTTGCTAATCATTATAATCTCAAAGTCTATTTTTAGCTCCTTTAAGATATATTGGCACTATTTACAGTTCACCCACAAAGGATTAACACCTTTCTAGTTGCTCAGCCTTAATATATGTGCCTACACAGATCAGTTATCTTCACCACCGAATTTCTGAATGCCAGTATTGAAGTCCTTAGAACTTATACATTAGTAACCAGTTCTCTCTAGTAGATAAAGGATTAATGTTGAATGCCTGATGATATTTTGAAGGCTGTTGGCGGGCCCCTAAGAACATGTTTAAATCTTTTACTTGTCCGCTGTTTAGCGCCTCACATCCTACCTTGGCTAGGAGCTCGACCCCTTCATGGAGTAGAAATTCCTTTAGCCGATGTCAAAGTTGAGTTATTTGAGGAATCTGCTAGTGCTTGCCTGCTGGCTACAAGATTAGGATAGTGCATGGGGCTCATTTAAATCCCCACTCCGAAAAATCTATCTAGATGATAATAATAATAATAATAATAATAATGTCTTTAGCTGCAGGTTTTCTAAATTTTACAGGTCGGTAAGCTATTTCTGTTAATGACTGAGCACCTGAGCTGCATGAAGGGGATGGCTGGGATTTCAGTGGCATCATTCATATGTAAATGTTTGTTCATAGTTCAAAAGCCTTTGAATGGCAAAGCTTTCCAAGTTCTTAAAGCTATATGTGTAGAGAAGTAAGTTAATCTGTTATGTAACAGAATAAAAATAGATATAAAGCAGCTATTTTTTTTTCTTTTATTTGTTTTTAATATGTTTTTAAAATACAACTATTAAAAAATGAGGCTGGTCTTTAATTAAATCAGAATACTTTTAACTTTGAAGGTTCACGGGGATCTGCTTGTTTCATGTTACTTGGGACTATTTATACCTCTGCTGTTCAAGGTTCTTCTGCGGAGGGCTTTCCTGTATGTTATAAATGCATATTCCTTGGCCTTGTCTGATGACAATAATTGTTTGTAGAGTAGAGCTGCTTTTTAGATTTATTGGGAGGTTGGTGTACACAATAATCCTGTGCTTCTGTCTATACCATAGATCAACCCTTCTACAGGAGCCTTTGTTTAAATCAAACTGTCGCCCCCCCCCCCCCCCTACCGAAAATGTTTCAGTAGCCTCCGTCTCTTAGTATCCACTGTTGTAAGACAAGTGGTTATTTCCACAGGATTAATAAGCAGTGGAAATAAAGACAGTTCTTGGACTATTCCTGGTTCCTGAGTATGAGATGTTATATAGGATATAACCATATGGATTTGTTAAGGTACATTCTGCTGATCTCTAGGATGTTGGTAGTCTGTAAAACTTTGTCTCATTTAGAGGCAGACATTTACTGTGGGACATTCATGAAATGCGTTGTACGCGTAATGACAAAACCATAGGAAACTACATTGTAACTAATTCTTTCAGTAAGAAATGGAAGAAAAATTCTGATTAGTTATTATCCTTTCAGGAGAGTTAGGGGGAAACTCAATTAAATGTGTGGTGTTGCTGGAACCTCGCGTAATGAGCTCTTGTGTTCACTTCCGGTTAATATGATGCTGAAATCTTTGCTTATTTTTGCAGAGGTGAGAGCAAATATACGTGAAGATTTCAGGCTGGACATTGCTGGGGAGCCTCATTATGTTTTAAGATAATATATGGTAGGCTTTTGTATTATTGCATGTACTATTATCTTACTATAAGCATGTTTCCGCTGCTCTGTCTTATTTTAGGCAAGTATGGGTCATACTTTAAATTCAGGTGTATAGTAAGTTGCTGTACTCTTCTGAAGCCAGGTAGTCACTGCTCTAAAAAAAATAACAGTTGTCACCGCTTTATGGAGCAATTTCTCTGGATCGCAACTGGCGCTTGGCATGCTAGGTCCTGGCACAGATGACGTACAGATTGGTCTGACTGGCTGCCATATTTTCTGCCATTTTGTCCATACCTCACTGAGCTCCTGCTCTGAATTGTCGGATATCGCATGACATGAAATAGATACAAATCAAGTTTTGGCCATATGCATGCTTCATGTAAAACAGTGTCCAGTATAAAATGTAATAAGGATATTTCAAGTTACCTTGCTACTTTTATTCTTAATAATTGAGCCCCGATCTGCTGCTAATGCCGTCTTCAGCTGCTAACGCCTGAAATCCACAATAAAAATAGGATGATCGGTTTCTTATGGGAAATGTGTAAAGCACGTGGGAAACGCATTAAGGGGCATCAATATCTAATTTATGCTTTTGTTTTCATGCCTTTTATCTATTTTCATAGCACATGCATTTGAACGTGCTCTTCTACTTCAAGATATAACATTGGAACGATGTGACTCCATGGACGTTTTGGAGACACATTGCGCAGAATTGAATATCTCCCCTTGAATCCCATTTGTAGCACACTGCCCCATGGTGCTGAAACGGTTAAATGTCTTCTCCCTTTGCAGAAAGATCTATTACCACAGCCTCTGATAAATCACTGAGTAAGGTGATATCTCTGCTGATACTGTGCAGACAACTACATTTAAACATACTTCCTAAATTATCTATTGCATTAATCTTAATTGGGTAAGAGTATATCCCAGCAGTGCCTGCTCTATTGGCTGGAACACATTGAGCCTCTATTAAACCAAATGTACTAAAACTGTTAGCAAACCTGGAATTGTTTTGTAAATATTTTTAGCCAAATAATCATTTGCTGCTTTTTTGGCCGTGAAATCCTTCCAAAACAAGGAACCTTACTGGCACCAGATTTATTGGGATTGGTAAAATGTACTGAAAAATATATTTTTAATAAAATGATATATGCGTTCTAAAACAAATGTATTTCCATCTCTTACACACTTTCATCATCATCATCATCATCATCAATTTATATAGCGTCACTGATTCTGCAGCGCTGTACAGAGAACTCATTCACATCAGTCCCTGCCCCATTGGAGCTTACAGTCTAAATTCTCTAACACACAGACAGACAGAGAGAGACTAGGGTCAATTTTGACAGCAGCCAATTAACTTTCTAGTATGTTTTTGGAGTGTGGGAGGAAACCGGAGCACCCGGAGGAAACCCACGCAAACATGGGGAGAACATACAAACTCCACACAGATAAGGCCATGTACGGGAATTGACCTCATGACCTCAGCGCTGTGAGGCAGAAGTGCTAACCACTTAGCCACCGTGCTGCCCATACACACTTTGTTCAAATGTCACAATACAAATTTGACCTCTTTGGGACACTGTGCCATCTCTGATATTTTTGGACATTTTTCCCCGTGTTCCAGTGATTATGAGTGGTAGGTAACCTATTTCTGGCTGTTGTGAAACTACATTGGCTGACAGGACTTGGCCATTGACTGGAATGCTTAGACTTGTAATGTCACAACATCTAGAGGGCAGCAGGTTGTATGGAATGCTCAGACTTCGATGTGATTTGAAAATGCCATAATTACAGTTTAGAACTTAAATGTAACTTTTCCCTATTGGAAAGGTTCTATTGAGATCCAAAGGGTTAAATATTACTGGAGCACTAGTAGCTTTCATAAAATAGCAGCTTTCTTGACTACTGTAATGATCTTTCCCCTGATCATGACTTCCTTTGGAAGGGATTGGGCTAATAAGAGAGCACCCGTTAGGTATTTACACAAGTGGAGCTTATTATGGTAGCATGCCCCCTCTATTTAAATAGGCCACCGATAAATCACTCCATTGTTCAGGGCCGTATACTCGGAGAAATTAGATTTACTGTAAAAATAATGTAGACATCAGCTTGTATTCCTGACCAAAGAAGGTATTTTTGGGCTCTCTCTCATCTCTCACAGTCTCCTGTGGCTATAGGAATCCCTGCCTTCCTGAGCCATTTTTAACCTAACTAGTAAAAGGACTGACCGTGTTACTAGATCATTTCACAGGCCCGTGGAGCTGGCAATCCAGTCATTGACGAGAGGCGTTTAAGATTAAGTAGATAACAGGAGTCAAGCCGGAGTTTCCTGTTCCACACAGACTTTAAACCTTTTCTTGTTGAGATTGGAAAAAACAAACAAACAACAAAACACTGCGGACTGGTGTGAGAATATATTTCCAAAGACAGAACGAGTCGTCTGCTGCTTCCACAACTGCATATTTTATTAACCTTCAAATAATAAAAATGAATCCAAGATATTTGAAGCTGTAGCTCATTGCCCAATAATCATCAGTATTTGAACCATTTACTACGTTTTAGTTATATATGAGCCATGAAGTTGAAAACAACTTTTTTCAAGCTGGTGTAGAGCCACTGGAGGTACTATAACAACAGTAACGTCCATATTCTTTACAGTAAAAGAATGATCTCTATGTGCAAGTTCAGACTGTAAAGCGCATTAGAACGGAACATTAAGATCCGTATTGATTGACAAGCCACATGGAACATTATATTGTATGTGGACTGATAGTCAGGAGGGGTGGGTGAGCGATGTAGGGGGATTGCAAATGAACTTCTAATAAATCATAAATTCACTCGAGCATCAGAGGAGCTCTGAGCAAAGAACCGAAATTTCACAGATTCAGCAGCCGATGACATTTTTAAATTCTTACTGAAAGACTGCAGGTAAAACCTCGGTCAGGCTGTAATGTGACGTTTTATTTCAAACATGTGGAATAAATACAAGTCTTACGATGAGTATTAATGCCATTCAGTTTATTTTTGCCAGATGTACAGACTGGTGATCTTGTGGCTTATAAACCAGGCCCAAATGTACATTGGCTTCTGATTTAAAATGTACCTTTCTCCTACATGAGTGATTGGCCCTCCATGCCTATACCTGCGGCCCCCAGCTCCCTCCTGCTTTGTCAGATTGGTTAGTTATAGCGGGTAACACTTGTTTATAAGGCCTGCTGATATGTTATTGCAGATTAGTGTCTCTTTCTTTGATTAAATGTATTGTCTTTACTTATTACTGAGGTAATTGAGGGTAATTTGTCGCCCTTTGATGGTTAGAGGGCCACCCAAACGTAGACAGCATTTTAGGGACTGAACCATTGTTCTTGAGTGATATCACTGAAATATGAAGCACAGGGATACTAGGAGGTATATTTACTAATCTGCGGGTTTGAAATAGTGTAGATGTTGCCTATAGCAGCCAATCAGATTCTAGTTATCGACTATTTAGTACATTCTACAAAATGACAGCTAGAATCTGATTGGTTGCTATAGGCAACATCTCCACTTTTTCAAACCCGCAGCTTAGTATATATACCCCCTTGTGTTTTTTTTCTCTTCTGTACACAGTGTCATGAAAACTTAAAACTGTGTATAAATTAATAAAAATTTTAACGCATGTGTGTGTGTATATATATATATTAGAAAATGTGTGTATAAGAAAAAAAAACAGGCATTATGTGGTTGATCACCCTCTAGTGGTCTAAGACCTGTTTTGTGAATCCTTTCATATACCCCCAGCAAGCCCAGAGAATTCCTCTAGTTCTCACATATGTGACACAGGAAAATTTGCCTTGGTGTATTTCAGGTGATGTAATGCCAAAACATAGTATAGGTGGATGGACTTTCCACATAAAGGCTTCTGGACAGATATGGACACCCAGGGCAGGAATGATTTGTTTAGTCACCTTATCCATTGCCAAACCTACTAAGCCATGACAAGACTGAACCCAAATGGTAAAAATGGTCCTTTGCTCAAGTTCCTGCTCAAGTACTATGTAAGCATCATTACATAGTACACAAAGCAACTGACTTGTTGACTTCTCTTACATTCCAGTCATAATACATAAGATCCCAGAGATCATTTTCCCAGACCAACGCTAACCCCAATGGCGACATATCTATTGACTTAGATTAAGCAAAACTGCCCTCCCCCAAAAAATCATAATGTAAAACTGTATTCATCCAAGCAAGCAATGCCATGCTTTGCAGCTACTACTATTTCCTGCAGAGGGAGCCAGCAAAGCTTAAATCACATCATGTTATATGTAGTTCTCTAGAGATTAGGCATTGCCAAAGCTGCAATTATTAAATATGTCTAGATCAGCATTGTGCTTTTTTATCTATTGTCGAACTAATCACACTACTATAAATACAGTGGGCATATGTTTGTAGAGAGAATTTAGAAGCCAGTCAGAGAACTCAAGGGAAGATGTTTCTTCCAGTGACATAAGTAGCAATGAATCCTTTAAGTAGTCATTTTTCCTGGCCCTGTATTAGTGCAAAAGGGGGCCAGTCCTCCAATTTAAAGCTGGCAATAAATACAACAGGGCAACACTGTGTGTTCTCATAAACATTAGCACCTAATGTATCTCAGCACAAAGTACTTGCACTGGTTTCATGGATTCACAGAAACAGTAGGAAGTATATAGGAAAAGGTGTTTGATATCCCAGTACAAGACGGCATGGAAAGGCTGAGGTGTATGAACATCGGGTTGACAGGACCACTGTCCAGTTTGGCCGCACCCGTAGTGGTCGTATTGATTGAGGTCTGTTCACTTGGCCTCTTGCCTGTTAGAGCTGTCGGAGGATGAGCACACACAGGCAGATTGTACAACCGTGCCCAATTATGACCTCATTGATTTCACTTGGATTACTTTTGGGCATTAGGGTTCTTTTTGGTCCCTCGCTGCAATGTTGAACTAATTATGCTGTGATATTACAAGTTGTGTGGCCAGCATTGCCGATACTGATGACAATTTATATCCTCCTAGATTAAACGCCTCAATAATCTCCTTTAATACATTAATATTCATCATTTTTAGGTTTCGTTGACAACTTGTGCGGGTCCAGACGCCATACTTATGTGAACGGCTGACACTGTTGACTTCTAAGAGGTAATTCAATCTATGAAGTAATAGCTTGTAATATTAACAATGTATTGTCTGTAACGGACCACAAAACCTGAGAGCAAGTTGCCTTATATATGTTATATATAGTTGTCACTAGTAACAGCCACCAATATAGGTGTAAACATTTTAGGGATTTAACAGAATTGTGAGAATGACAGAAGCACAATGAACACTAGACACTGTCTGTAAGTCTATCCCACAGAACCTTTCTGGGCCTGAATGACTGATGCAATGAATGATAGTTTACTTACAAGGCCACAGCCTTTCCATCTTTAATATTGCACTAAAAACTACTTGTATATCATGTTGTTTGTTCCAGAACAAATGTAACAGAATGCTAGTAGTGTAGAAGGAAAGGTGGCCCCTGATGTAGTTTAGGGGAGAGTAATGACTAGGTCATTGGGAATGTTCTCCTGTTCTATCACCTAGATCAGTGGTCAGGGAACAGGGGCAAATTACCCCAAATGGGGTAAAAATGAAATTCCTGGGGGTAATGCTGCCAATTCACACGCTGTCAGTTGGATTGCAGACCCCTTTAAATGTGAAATTGCTGTTGTACCAGAAGAGCCTCAAGGGTTGGCAGAGGCACTTCTTGAGCTTTGATGCAATAATGAAGCACGTATTGCATTTGAAAACAAAGCAGATCTGTCATATTTTTTGATGTCAACAGGTGCAAAGACATTCAAAATAGCACATGAGGATGCAGTCAAAAAGTTGTTGTCTTTTGCCACAACCTACCTTTGCGAACAAGGATTTTCCACTCTAACGAACATAAAAACAAAGCAGAGAAATTGATTGGATGCTGAAGACTGTATCCAAATTGCTCTGACATCAAAGTGCCCCAATATTGATGCTCTCGTATCAAAAATGAAGCAACATCATTTCTCCAAAACCTGAAGTTTTGAAGTTGAAGCTTTCAAAGAAATTTTGAATAGATTCAATAAAATTTTGAATCCCAATAATTAATAATATATGATTTTCTTCCTTTCAAATCAAGGGGGTAACGTTGGCGTATCTAAATATATTTTGGGGTAAAAGGTAAAAAAGTTCCCTGACCCCTGACCTAGATATATTCTTTGTGTATAAGTAGTGTCTTGTGATAGGAATATTTACAGATTCATTAGTGAATGTTAAAAGATGCATTTTAACAATAGATAGATTTTAGGCTTACAACCTTTTATTTCAGACCCACTGTGTTTATGCAACTTGAATTATCCACCCTGCTGTGTGTTTTAGTTATTACAGTGTGACTTTATCATGCAAGCCTACACTTTACCTATACTTATAGAAGAGACATGCAGTGTTTGCTATTATAGTTCAGCTCTGTGTGTTTCTGTGCTGTCTCTTCTGATGCACATTGTTTCCACTTTACTATAAAGTTAGCCGTCTTATGAGCTGCGCTGTCTAAAACAGTGATTGAAAGTGGAACCTCTTGCAATATAAATCCAATGTGAGAGGAGTCTGTTGGAGGGTATAGAATATATAGCAAGGCTCTGATAGTACCTGGGCATATCTCTGTTTAACCCTTCAATTGCTGAGGCTGGTGTTCAGTTAAACAGGGGTTAATAAACCCGCAGATGTCAGACAGACACTCCAGGCAAGCTCTGGAAAATGGACCCTGTTGCCAATTTTCACAGCTTGCAGCGAGAGATTTGAAGCCGGCTCCTGTCTGGCCGTTCCATTTAGTGTCTATTTATCCAACAAGGTCTTCTTTAAAAGACAGCCTCTATTAATTGGAAAAGTCCCTCCCTTAAAGAAAAACACACACACCTTGTCCTGTGGATGTGGCTGGGAAGAAACGCTGACAAGTGGTGGGCACTGTGAGGGAGCAGGGAGGGAGTTAAAAAAGATGTCATGGCAATTCTGCATAGAACTGTGTATCTAAAGAGTTTTAGTGGAGACATTGACAGTCATTCTGAAGCTGCCATTAGTAAAGAGTAAATGACCTCTATCGTGATCTACACCTATGTGCTGAGTCACACGGGTGTTACGGTCTGTGCAAATCAGCATATAACTGCGTGTGTATGAGTAAAGCGGTACGATACGGCATTAAGGCCTAGGCCATGATGGCCAGTGCACTTTGGGGGGGGGGAGGGGGTGGTGGTCACACCATTTTTATTTAAACATGGCAAAGCTTTGTGCTGATTAGATAGTCATCAGCACGGATATTTGTACCAGCAGGCACCCGCAACGGATACTCTTACTGACGGCGCATATACGTGTCCCTGCAGGCCGGCAACTGTCCGCTTTTGCAACAACACACCCTTACTTTGCTCAGGCTGCATTTGCACGGCCTTTTTTCTCCCCCGTTCTGTCTCGCTATACGCATGGAGACACAAGTGTCCAATGCAACTAGTGACATGCAAAGTGCAAGTTTGCGTATCGTAAATTATGTGCCTGCGGTAACTCTATATCATGCCCTCCCTCTTTGTCAAGGAATGAAGAATACTTATTTTGAGCAGTAGTAACTGGACTACATGTACATTTTCCAAGTGTCTTGTAAATATTAATATAAGGCTTATATAAGGATATGTAATATTTTGTTCTGGCCTCATTATCACCCGTATTATGTTGGTATCATTGATCCACTATGGAAGCGGAAGAATGATTTGTCTCTGTTGTGAAACTCCTAGCATGCAGCAGGAGAGAACCTTCAGTTTGATTTCCCTTTCCTACTACAGATAAAGAGGGCACACAGCTTACATGATGCCGAGTGAAATAAATGTACTTTTCATTATGAATGCCAATGAACTCCTTCCCCACAATTGTAATACTTGTTAGCAATAGCCTATCGGCAGAACTGTTGGGCATAATGGATAGCAATCAAAATTGTACAAGCAAATTGCTGGACAAAAGGCCAAGTATTATGTAAAATGATGATTGAAAGTATGTGGAACAGACCAAATGGTTGAGAATTGTACTTAACTGTGCCAAAGTCAATGTCGCCATGCTGTAAAGCAAACATCAATAAAAGAGGGATTGGACAAGCATTTGACCTGTGACCTACAACAATGGGTTTGGCTGCAGAGGAGCCTCTGGCATTACACCTCCAGGGAGGTCAGGGGAGTGAGCACTGTTTAGTTTGCACAGCTGGAGTACTGGGGGATCTGCTGTACACAACTGATCCGTTAGTGCTGCTTTGTCTTTGGGATGCCTAAATGAATATTACTAATTGCTGTTTACATTTCTATAAATGAGGATAAAAGATTAATAGTACACTCTAGTAAATAGAAAGCGCCCTCTATCCTCTTAGGGGAATAGTTACGCCCTTTGGACCTCATTTAGAGTTAGAAGGAAATCCAGCTAAAATTTGCACCTGGAGAAAATATGCATGAAGGGAAAATACTGGCTGTTTCTAAATGTAGCACACAAATACTGGGCAGCTTTTTTTTATTTTTAGAGTTGAGCTCAGATATGCTCCCTCCCAAGTTTAAATATATCTGCACATTTTTAATGTGCCCTCCTGCAGTACAACATAGTTTCACCAAGGTGCAAAATTGCACCTTCTGCCTGGATTAATTCTTTTTATTGAGGTTCTGTATAAGGAATTTGCCCATACAAATGTTCACAGTACATATGCATTTTTATTATTTTACCTTATATCCGCTTCTTTTCTAGCCTTCAGAAGATGAATGGTCTTCTCTCATGCAGAGAGGAAGAATATCTGGTGATATAAGGAACGTAATTCCCTAGTATTCCAGATCATCCCTTGTTTTAACAAGTAATATATTTGCAAACAAAAAGCTCCAAGACCACTAACCTAGCGTTCACTAGTACCAGCACTAACCCCGCTGCCTGAATAGCCTCATAATGAATAACCCCAAATTCTAACGGACTTCTGTGTCACATCTTCCCAGGAAACATTTACAATTGGCTTCTAAATCAGACCTCACAGTCGCATCTAGGGCTTTAGGGGCAATATGAAGCCATTGAGAGGTGGTGGTTAGATGAGATACATCAACAGTCCTATTAGAGCACTGAGGGACAGTCTAATGAGTATAAGTGTACAAGTTTATATCTCTTAAATTTTTAGCTTAAATGTATTTTATTGAAGGAGGCAAAGTAAAGCTATTTTCGGTACCCACGCTAAAACTAAACTTCCAAGTTACCAAAATATAAAGTATCAGAGGAAGACGGCAGCATAATTATGAAGTACAAAGAGTATTGCAGCTGCAGATGTTCACATGTACATTTTTAAGATGAAAAAAACCTGCATTTGTCTCTTGACAGATCTGATATTTATAAATATTGAAGTACATACATTGAAACCTAACTATTCTGAAGAAATACACCTCATGTGAAGCTTCTTGTGTGTTCTAGCTTGAATTTTACACTAAACCCTGTACCTTACTTGTTAATGTCTTGTAGAGTTCATGGTTGGTTTGTAGGGTAGCGAATACTTCCCCCAGGGAGTCTTAATTATCTGCACCTCTTCTACGAATAGCTATTATTGTACAAGCTGAATACTAGGTATGTGCTACAGACATCTTGCTTTTATCCCCAATCTGGGCACCAGAACTTCTAGATCAAAGGAGAAACACTAATGAATTAAATTAAAGCAAGTATAGATGCTGTTTATATTAGGAACAACTCTTGCACCAAATAAAAGGGGAAGAAGACGTATTTTAAAACAGGAGGGTACGTTTTATGCAACAGGCTGCATAGCTCGTTCCCACTGTGGGCCAGTATATCTGTCTGTTGTAAATGGTGGAAAACATTACAAGCTTACTATACAAATTCTGCATTCTTTAACGCATAGCTATTCCCTCATGATCCAGAGAGCTTAAAAGCCACTGCGGACTTGGCAATAGGACTCCAAACCACATTTCTATAACCAGTATGGCTTCGTATCGCCGACACAGACTGTCCCTTTCTCTGGATGTCCCACTGGATCGTGGCCGTTATGGTGAATCCAGCAGTGCTAGAAGTTTTACATAACCCCATTTGTGACCACAGAATAATACCAATATTCATGCTATGGTGTGGCATGCCTTCTGTCTGGAAGCCTATGGCTTGCCTCCTGCCTGCATGTTTTTCTTGCAGAAGTTAGAAAGTACAAATTACATATTTGTGCAAGGATGAAAAAGGCATTGTAAAAATATGTACTTTTCCTGTTGCCTTTTAAGTTGTGGAGAGCTTTGTCTCCATGAGGACACACTAGTCACAGCTGAAGTTTAAATGAGGAACTAAAATTATACAGGACTTTTGTTACAATCACAACTAAACCCAAGAAGTATAGTTTTCATATGTGAAGCATCAGACGGAAATTACTGCAATGGATCAAAAAAACTTAAGTAGCAAAGTGAACCCTGCTGGGGCGTCATTGAATTCGTATCTGGATTCACCAGTCCAAGGAAATATTTATTTAACTAGGAGACTATACATTTATAAGTGATAAGACATTGATGCCATGCCCTTCTTCTCCCTCCCTAGTCCAGTGATATAAGATGAAGAACCTTTACTCTTTTTTGTTTCTTCCCCCCTCAAATGTGAGTTCCCAGCAAAGGAAAGGGCGATAACATGCAGCACAGAGATAGTTATACCTCCAGGCTGTGTATATTGCTATCTTACTGTTCAGTACCCCTATTGCTTACATTTTACCCATCACATCTCTATGAATATTCACTCATTTGAATTAACGAGATGCTACTTTTTAGCTGTAGCAGCTTTTTCAAATTAATTGTTTAGTTCATCATCATCTATTTATTTATATTATGCCACTAATTCCGCAGCGCTGTACAGAGAACTTATTCACATCAGTTCCTGCCCCAATGGAGCTTACAATCTAAATCCCCTAACACACGCACAGACCGAGAGAGACTAAGGGCAATTTAATTTAGCAGCCAATTAATGTATCAGTATGTTTTTTTGGAGTGTGGGAGGAAACACACGCAAACACAGGGAGGACATACAAACTCCACACAGATAAGGCCATGGTCGGGAATTGAACTCATGACTCCAGTGCTGTGAGGCAGAAATGCTAACCACTGAGCCACCGTGCTGCCCACGGTGGTATGGACGAATAATATTTTTAATAATATAATTAATAATATCCTAATTGCTACCTCTAACGAGTTTTATGTGCGTTTTGTAATTGTCATGACCACTTTGTGTTCAGTTGATGCTTATGGACGAGGAAAATGTAAATAACTAGTAAGTATAAATATATGGGAAAAACTACTTGTAAATGGAGTATACTCCCCTTTTCTGGGGTATAGTAATGTAATATAGAATACTGGGGCTCTGATGAGTAGATTCACAGCTCTATGTTTAGTGTCATAGACCAAAGTTATTGTATCATTCGCATCTGCTAAATCTATCGGGTGCATGGTTCTGTCATTACCAGCCTGCTCTGTTCAGAGGGACAGAGGAAGGGTGGAGGGAGGCCTGTCTGAAAGGATCTGTGTTGTGGATGATGGGATCACTTTACACCACAACTTCCCATCACTGTCAACCCACACAGGGCAGTCTGTGTGCAGAGCGTTCAGTCACGGCCGCTGACACGTGTTCCTACAGAAACACACAGGCTACAATTTATCTACGCTCCGTCATAATGATCCTTTTCTCTTTTAACTCCTCCCATGAAAAATATCTTCCGTTTCCTTGTATTTCAGTCGTTACTACCTTGTGCAGTTCTTCCAGCCTAAGTATAATAACCGTAAACTATTACTGCTGCTCAGCATGAGAGCTTATTGCAGCCATAATTAAAATAGCAAAAACACAGACAGAAGGCTGGGGACAGATAATTGTGATGTTTTCTAAAGAAAGTGTATTTCATAGTTATGAATGGTACTTCAGATTATCTCTGGAGCCTAAAATTGCAAAAATAAATATTAATAATAGTATTAAATATTATTTGCAGGTTCTGGTCAGAGCTAACTATAACACATGGCACTGTACAGATAAGATTACACCAGACCTGCTGGTTGCAGTGTGATTTAGTAAAGGAGAGGTTCTAAATCAACACGTTTCTTGTAGTTACATAATCTGCATATGAGTAAGCAACGGTTTGACGCCTCCTTGATATGTTTTATTGTGGGTTTATCCGTGGTCAGTCAGGATGACTGTGAAACCCACACGGTGCCTCGTGTGAGACATTTCAGAGTAGAAAATTCCAGGAGATAATGGAGAGAGCAGCAGTTACATGTTTGATTCTACACCAGCCCAGAGGCCATTGTGTTATATGGGAAATGATAAGGATGGTAACGTGTGAGACTGTGTGTATTGTAATACTATAAAGCTTGGTGGATTGAGCAACTGCCCCCATTCTACCAGTGTGCTGTACAAGATACAAGAATCCCTGCCCTGTGGCTGGGAGCTTTGTAAACACAGATTTCACTTAATGCTTTGTTTCCTTGTGGTTACCATTGATTTAGAGAAAGGGAAGTTGCTTGTAATTAACATTACTTTCTAGATATGCATAAGGCTGCTGTCTCGCCATCTAAATGATTTGGATAAAAAAAAAAAGTTGTCCTTAGTAATGATTCATAAACTGACACATCACATTCTGCAATGAAAAAAACGTGTATTAAAACAACCTTCTTTGTCTGATTGTATATTGCTTAAGGTAATTTTATTTATAGATGGAATTTAGTGCATTACAGAAGTCTAAAAATGAATTAAACACACTTAATGCCGACAGCTAAACATCTCCATAAACATGTGTCTATGTGGGCATCAGCATTTTATTAGAACTATCTTGACTATTTAATAGATGGGTTTGTTTTAAAAAGGACAGTCAGAGTCAGAACCGGTTCAACCAATATAAATGCCAGGGAAGGAGGGGTGAGGAAAAGTGGGATCTATATAAATGTAAGCTAAATGAGGCCGACAGTCCAGTTCAGGTGCTGTTGCGCTCTGATGTCTAGGACTTGGGCCTAAGGGATGGTTGAGATAATTCTGCTTTAATGGAGCAGAATTAATTCTGATCAGAGAGTCGCTGGATTACCACGTGAAGAAACCCCATGGAAACCTCCCCTCATTTATGCTTGTACCTCGTGGAACGGAAATTCCTCTACCTTAGTAACTGGTAGTGTGCATAGCTGAATATCACCATGATACCCGGCGGCACTTGTTGCAGAACTGAATCCCCCCCCCCACCCAATAAATTGTGATTTTCTAACTTAAATCTGTCAGTTGTGCTAATCTAGTAGCTGGAAGAGGGAGTTTGCATTCTGACTGATGACAGTGTATCCCTGCTAAGCATCTTATTACTTGTACAGGACATCAACCTGTTATACTTTATTACATTATACTGATTATACTGTAAATTGGTCCATTATAAGCTTTGCACACTTGGGCCCTAACTAAAACCGTGCAGCAAGCATGTCTTTGTAATACAACAGCCATGCTCCCCCTTTCCTTCAGCTGGATATTCACCTTGTGCTAACAAATGCCCCGTGATAAATATCAAGAGCAACCTTTAATACTTTCGCTCCGTACTACTTTTAAATCCAAATGTCTTGATCCAGCCAGGAAGAGAGCCCTCGTCTCTTCAGCAGCATTTCCAGATAAAAGGCAGGAAAAGGTTGACATTTCTGGGCTCCCTGGAGCCTGTTATTTAGCTGCATATTTTATGTGACCATTTCAGTTTGATTTATCTCTCTCGCTGGGCTGAGGGATGAAAGCAGCTCCTCACATGTTCCCTGTGAAGGGGGCTCTTCACAACTAACAGATGTGCAAACACAGGAACTAAATGGAGATACTGTAGGATCTCTGCAGAGAGTGGGCGAGCTCACGGGCCCGGCACTTTGTGCAGAGGTGGCAAATCTATAGCGTCTATATGAAGAGGGTGCTGGGTGGGATGTGGACATCTCTATACGCCGGCTTTTATCCCTTCACAGAATTGATGAACTTTTGGTGAATTTTCCCTTTTTTTTGTACAGTGATGAACTTTAGAGTCCTCCACACGTTTTCTTTCTCCAGCCCAGACTGCTTAGTTTATTATTGTACAGCATTACCGGCTGTAGAAATAAACACTTGCTCCACTTGTCTGTGCTACTTCATTCATCTTGCCATAGTCTGTATGCTGTTTGTTCCTATTGTGCCTGTGCAGAAGCAAAAGAGGGATCCAGTGTTACTACTACACCGAAGGGAGGCAGAAGCTACTTGGTCAAAAAGTCTTCTAGAATCCCCACGACCTCTCTTTAGTTTGCTGGATATGGCCACAGGCCGATGATGATGCCACTTCTTACCTATTTTATCACTATTATTATCATTATTATATTTTACATATAATGGATGTAATCTTGTGCATTAATAAAAGTGGGTTGCATGTTTGAAAGAGCGCATTTGTAGCATTTTCTGTTACTTAACGTTTACTTAAACGGCTGCATAATTTGTTATAATGTTTTCATTCTTCTTCTTTTTTTTCTTTGAAATTGTACAGTACATATCTGAAAGCAGTATTGCTTCAACTTGCACAGGACTTTGTAGTGTCCCTTCTGCTGTGGAGATGTTTCATGGTTTTCTTTGATGCCGTGTTGTGTAAATGTGTAATGTATATGTCTACATCAGTGATGTCGGACTTCTTATGTATGGAGGCCACCTGTTTTGCAAAGTTCATGGTTTGAGATAGCCCTGTTGCACCCCTTATACAACTCTAAACCCAGCACATTGTTACAGTCATGTGCCCCCTGTAATAGCTTCATGTCCCCATCATATGGTTGTCTCATATTCCCTTCATGCCCACCAGTACAAACCGTGCTACTTGTCCAGCCATGTGCCCAGATTAAAAGCCTCACTCTTGCTACAGTTCTTTGTGCCCAGCATAACAGACTACCATCACATACAGAGTTGTAGAGATTAATAGCCCCATGCCAACCAGTTCCAACTCTACCACTTACCTATGATTTAATGGATCGTGCCAAGGAAGCAGTAGAGACTCGTCTAAGCTCTAAGTTACAGGACAGCAGTGAGTTTTGCAGGGATTATTTTGTTGCTTTGATCTGCTTAGAGCTGTAGTTCAAGGCCTGTAAACCACGTACAGCTATTGGCATAATGTGTCATTTTCAGCTTTGCCAGTTTCCATGTATGCAAATCACATCATGCGATCACTGTGCAATAATATACTTGGAATATTAATTATTTATCTAAAGTAAACATGATTTTGTACAGTATGCAGAAAAGGAACAGATACTCAGGGCAGTATCCCCACATAGAGCAAGAGAAGTTGTACTGTGCAGTTGTCCATACAACTAGAATAAGAGCAGGTGCTGAAAATTGCATCCAGAGTATAGACAAGTAAGAGAATAGCCTGCATTATATAGAACAGGGTGCTATGCCGTTGTCCACGGAATAAGAACAGATGATGTAAAAAATTTTTACAACAATAGAAGTTGCACTGTGAGATAAGCAGTTGTCAACTATGGATATTCTTAAATGATCACCAAGTATGTGACTGTATGGAATTAAGCATTGCCAGTTAGTCTTTTTTTGTTGCTACTTAAATTCTTTCTATTAGCGTAGGCTAAAGAAGATTACACTTTAAAAATAAGGCCTGCTGAAACGTTTACTGCTTCTTACATACATTGCCCTATGTGTGTTGAGAGCTAAAATATGTCCAGAACTATGTTCTATCTTGCCCGTGGTATTCTTTCACCTTAGCAGTCTGGCGGTGAGTTGAGATGTACATGAAGAATTATGGACACTGAGCGCATAATATAATCTGTCGTCAGCCTACACTTCCCCAGGACCAATACAGCTGTTCAGGCCATTACTGTGAGTAAGATATGTGCTGGCAGCCCAGCCATTGCCATACAGACCTAGGAGCAAGCGCTTTAGCGGAGAGACACACTAATTATCTGATGACAGTGACCTCTCTTTTGGAAGAAAAACAAAAACGTCTGCTTATTTTTGAGGTCAGGGATTCCCAATGTATGTCTGTCAGATCCAGACACAGCGACTACACCAGGCTTCTCAGAGGACGGATCTTTATGCTGTCAAACGGAAGATTACAGGAAATATGGATTAGGAATCTACCATGCGGAATGACCTCACAGATGTTGATTTATCTGCATATTCTCTGTTACACCTTTTCCTACGGGACTCAGCGGATTGAGCCTCCGAACACCAGATCTTCATTGAAAAACCATTTGTGCGAGGGAAGGGGGTGCACATATATTGTGGTATCATGGCATTTTCCTGGCTCTGTTTTGTCTTGGAAAATATTGAAACCGTAAACGTCAGTAGGATTCTTACCTAATCTCCTGCTTCATGAATCATGACTCTCATTATCTAATATCCCAAGCAGTAGCAAATTCTGTGTCTCCTTATGTGCCAGTGTTGGATGCCAGTTATTGCATTTTTTCACGTGTATTGTTGGTCCATGGCAGTACAAGTCAGTGATGTACACATGGTACGCTCAGAGCAATGATGTCACACTCCAGGCCCTCTTCCTGTTTGCAGCATGCATGACCGGGTCAAGAGTTCACTGCAGAGCCTTCATGTCACTCATTTCAGGCTAGCTTGGGGACCACCAACATTGAATGTGGAAATATCTCCAGCAGCTTGAGAGTGGAAGAATGCTGTTTATACAGGGATATTGCACACACACTTGCACATTTCTTCTCTAAGCACGGTATATGTCCTGAATGGGTGTCTTCAACTTTAATACATTTTTCGGGAACTTTGTTTCGCATAGCAGTGCCCTCCTGGGGCACCGAGTGACCCAAAAATACACCAGCGCATTATAGTTAGTGCTTGCCATAAAGCAAAACTTTGATGTTGGACTTTCATAAGAGGGTCATAAAAATTCTGCCTTAAAGACTTAATGTATCAGCTGTCAGTTTATATCTACATTCTTCCAAAACATTTAACTACATTTTATTTTAAAATGCAGATGCTACAAATCTTGCTGATGTTACAATGCTGAAAAGTAAAAATCTTATTGTTTGCTGTGCACTTTAGACATTAACAAAGTTCAATCTTAGGTAAAATGGTAAATTACAAGTCAGGAGATATACAGGCCAACTTATTCTGTGGGAGTTACTCATTATAATCCACTAGTGGGCATCTGCATGAATGGATAGACGCTACCAGACTTTGCTAACCCCATATTATAAGTTCCTGAATTCTACGTTACAGCACATGCAGTGGTGCCCCTCCCTATCAGCAATACAGGGAAACTTGGCCACATCTGACAGCTAAAATAGACACTTGTAATCACAAGACTCATGTCGGCAGACCTTGCAAATCTGGCAACTTTGATGTGGGCCACTTTGGTTTAGGATACACTCCTGTCTCCAGTTTTCATCTTTAAAATAGATTGCAAGCTTTTAGGTGGAAAAAAGCTTAGCCTCATAGAGCTGCATTTCAACTAAATGTAGTTATTCACCATCTACTGTAGATCAATACTGTAAGTTGTACAGGTTACTATTAGCAGAAAATAAGTTTACAAAGGATGTGCTGATAACCCTGCTCCTGTATATATAATAATATATTATTGAGTCCAATAGTCTGTAGAGTTTACACGTAGTTATATAATCCGCAGCACTGTCAGCTGAGCTTATCTTGGGAAATGGAAGCTCAGTAATTGAGCAGTGAAATAGTCATAGATTCATGAATTTAGATGAACTGATTTCCAAGGTATAACGTCTTCTACAGGCTCGGGAAGACAATTATGGTTGATACTTTTGTAGGGTTAATGCTATATAAATGACAATGAAAAGAAGACAAGGAAAGGAGCCTTCCACTGGAGACTATCTTAACCTGACTTAATGGTCCCTATAAATTCCCTGTCAGGAATCAGACACAGGCAGCTCTGATTATAAAGAAAGTCTATTAGTGCTGAATTCAGGCGCCAGCCATCAGCGATCTGTACGTGGCAAGATTAATGTAGGTGGAATTACCCCTGAGGTGGGTTAATGGTTTCAGCCATCGTTGACTCTGGGTACAATAGATATTAAAAAAAAAAAATAGACTTCTGTCAACTACATATTTGAGTTGTATAAAATGAATAGTCCATTAGAACAGTTTATTAACAGGGCAGGTGTAGAAATACGGAGGGGCCTGGATGAAAAGGAATGTTCAACTCTTAACATCCAAGCAATTTGAGGCGGAAATTTAAATTAATAAAATTAAAAAGAATAACACAACATGGGATGTATACTGGCAAAAAGACCTGGTGTACGGGATCCTTTATTCCCACTGTCAGTGCATACTGCAATGCCATTTGTACAGGACCAGAGAGTGAAATGGGAGTACCACAGACACTTTTGTGCAGCCCTGTTAGTAAAGTTGTGTAATGATCACTTGTGCAGTAAAGTTGTATACATGCGGGCGGCCTGAAAAACAATGTTTGCTGGGTAAATAAACAGAGACATCTGGACTTGTCTTTTTAGAAAATACAATAAAATCAAAGGCTACTAATTCCCAGTGTGGTAAATAAGCAGTATGACCATAGTTCTGTGTGATATTAAGGACTTCTCCGGTAGCCAAGCGGTTAATTACCCGAGACTGAAAGGAAACCCCCGCATGGATTGAGCAGCGTAAGTGTCAGCCAAATGAATACACAGACATCAACATTGTATATTCTTCCCAGCTGTATAAACACTGCAAGAAAATCTATCTATCTATATATCTATCTCATATCAGTCTGTAGGCCTATCTCTGTCTGTGTCTCATATCTCTATGTGTGAGTGTACAGTATGGCCACCCTTTTATAAATGGTTTTCTGCTGCCATTAGTCTGCAAAGCTAATGGGAACCACATCCTGAGGATGGTCTTGTTTGGCCAAAGCATTGTCTCTGATTACATTGACCTGGGTTGTTCTGTTGAATTAGAACATAGACCAAAGATGGCTTAAAGAGGCACAGAAATCAGGGTTGCTCAGCTAGAGAAAGACATAGATCAAGGTTTTCCAACTTGATGGATACATAGGTGGATGCTGGCCAGCTGTTAGAACACAGAGATAGAGGCAGATGGAGGAACACGTAGATTGAGACTGCCTAGCTAAAGCAACATAGATTGAGGCATCTCAGAGGAACATACAGATACGGGCTGCATAGCTGATCGGGATTGAGGGACACACTGATCAGGACTCCCCATCTTGCTGGACAGAGATTAGAGGTGCTCAGATGATGAAACGGACACATCAGAGTTGGCCAGCTGACAGGACACACAGTTCCACAAGCGCCAGTATGCTCTGGCACCCACGGGTATGCTGGTTGTAGCTCTACAAGCGTCAGCATACCCAAGCAGTTTATCGCTGCCAGGACTTGCTTGGACAAGTAGTGCCTACTTTAGCTCTGTGCTGAATAGGCTGGGGCCTGTGCCCACTATAAAAGGGGGAATCCCACAGAAGGAATGTGTATAGTTTAGGGATTCTCAAGACAGACTCTTTTGTTTATACTGAGAAGCTGATAGATACACTGGAGGTTGCCATCTTGAATTTAAGTGCAATATTTCCTTAAAATCCTACATGGCTGTTTATAGAGGTCTGACTTTCAATATGTTGCAGATACAAAAGGGTTAAGTAGTGCTGAAAATGTAATTTCCGCTAAACCATTTGCTTCTACTTACATTCCACTGAAACCCTAGACTGCTGGCAGCCCGGAAAACATTGCGTTTCCGACCTGCTACGTATATGACCAAATACATCAATGTTGATGGGAAAGAGGCATGAAATGATGGAAAATTCTACCGAAAGCTGGATTTTGATTGTCATCACACTTGAATAAGCCAGTATTAACGTCTATTCAGCTCCATGGAGTGAGGGGTTAAGCTCAAAGTTTTACCTTCACTCCTGCTGAGTTGACGCCACAGGTGGATTAGTCTTTGTACGGTAATCTGATAAATATGTCGCTGTAATGACAGCATAAATGAAGCTCTTGCATTGCAGTTTAGTTATTTCCCCAGAAGTCATAACAAATGCACACATAAAGCTACGTTCTGTCCTCTGTCACCAGGTCGGCATACTAATTTTATTAGGTCACAATTTCTAACTGTTCACTGTGTTGAATTGTGTGGGACTTGCGGAGCTGGTGACTTCTGTCATTTTTTGGGAGGAATCGCAGTGATAGGCAGTTCCTGCTGGGCCAGGGGGAGATTTTACTGACCCTTAGCAAAGGGTGACACCTCTTCATTTTACTAAGGAAATTCTGCTTTATTGACTACTAATATTGTATTATACCAACTACATGGTTTGTTTCCTGTGATATGGCGCGGCAAGATTTGCCAATTTAGTACCTGTTATTCACAATATTGTATAATATCGTAAGATCACAAAAATATATAATTGTTTTAAAGATCATCTGTGGTACTCCCATGTCACTTTCTGGTTCTACAAGTATCATTGGATTGTGACGCTGATCACCATTATTAGTCCCTCTTACATTCTGTGAATGTACAATCATTGTGGGATTAGACTAGTGATCACCATTGGTATTCCCACCTCACTCTCTGGTTGTGTAATTGTTTGCATTTATTATAAGTTAAATATCTTACTTAGATTCACCTTCTGGTGGTGTAATGTAATCACTCTAATTGTGTTGATCCAGAGGATGGCAGAACGAACTCCATGTTAAATAGCAGATTAGATTGAACCACTTCTGATGATGGCATTGAACATATGATAACACTGGTACAACTTGAGGGCTCCAGGTGGCCTGTACTTTTGGTAATGAAGATAATGTGCCAGATCATTTAAAACATTTGAAACCTTTCCTGCACAATTGAACTGACACATTGGTTGTGAACCATTCAGGACACACTGATCTCATGTGTGACGTGCACTTGGTGCGCAGTGCTCACCACCATCATGTTGCACCCATGAGCCTTTACGATTTCCCCTGCATGCTGTGCTGCCTACTTTCTGCTCGAGACACCTACAAACTAGAAGCGTGCTTAGGTGCGCAGAGCCGAGGTGGAATTTGAAAGTACACACACTGCAAAAGTGTAAACGTCACATCACAAGTCCGACCACCTATTACTTACGAACTATCTTTTTAATTTTCTAAAAATTTTCTGTTTTCTTCTGACATACTGCTCGGTTTAAACTCCATTTATGCTGTATATTATCCATGAGAGGGAGGTGACACAGGGACTGGCTATTGCATATGTCTCTTTCGTGTGTTGCAGATTTTACATTAGGGAAAAGTGCCCAGATATGCCCTTCTCTGCTGTAGTGCAGCTGAAAGGCCCAAGATGTGACCCATTATAGGTATAGAACGAGATCCGATCTCCGCCAGCTCAGAGGTTGCATAAACTTCAAGGCCGTTTGCTTAGTGGGCATCAGGTGCCTTTTTTGAAACAAAGGGCCACCCCATAAAATTGTAATTTTTGTCATTTCAGTAATCTAGCGATGCTAGGATCACTTGTGCTCCTTATCTTTACTTACCAAGACACTCCCTTACTCTACTCGACTTCTGCCCTGGACCAGTGCAAATCCCTCTTATCCACACATGTTGCTGTCTTGCTCTGTAGACTACACATTGTAGAGTTGTAGGCACAGATGCACAAAGATTTTTCTCTGGATTTTGGCCGTTTTGCAAAACATTAATTCGGCTTAGGGTTGTGTGACATGAAGATCCTTATGGATTCCTCCCACTATCTTCCCTGACTGTCCGTTTTCCCTGTAGTGAGGAGTCTGTCATTCATATACGCTCCTTGGTTTTACAACATTCTGTTTGTGTTCCATGATGGAATGCAGGCAAAGCACAAATCCATAGAACAATAACCTCAAACAACTTGCTGTCTTTTGTGACTACTGAAAGCAGCACCATAAACTATAACCTCTGTTTGTCACAATTGAGGCACGAAGGGTGTTGCGGGGTGTAAGACTGTTTATTATATTTAATTCTCTTTATATGGCGATGTTAACTCAACACTCTATAATGTTGCATTTGAAGAAAAAAGGTCTACACATGTCACTGAGACAGTTCCTTTCAAGACTTTCAGTTCCTCAATTTGATTTGAAAGAAATAATAAAATAAAACATCTGTACAAACATCCTGACCGTAAGGAACTGGTTTCTCATTGGCTCGTTCACATCTCCGTCCATATGCCTTAAATTACAGGCAATAACCCTCATATTATTCCCCATGTGCTGAGAGCCTCTGTACACGGATCCAACGCAAGATGGAGCAAATCCGTCGGCAGCCAAGCGATGGGCTGCTTCCATAATCCTGTTGCTGTTCGCCCGCCAAGTGGAAGGCTTCCAGCGATACGGGGTCACCATGCATAATCGTGGTCAGATATTTGGTTAGTGAAATCCTTTGTCAGAGAAACCAAGATGTCAGTCATATTTTCAGAGAAGGCCAGATCAACTCCATACAGCTGACAGCTTTGTAGCCCCCACTCTCATATATAGATCTGGACCTCTTAGATGATTTGTGGTTTACATTAGCATACATTCTACTGGCCAAGGCAGTGCCGCCCCCGTTCGATCAGTTACCATGTTGTCATAGCATCTGTTATTTTGTCAGTGCTTATAATTGATATAATTATGAGAGTTTTACAGATGAGATAGTTGATATTGACACTGTTTTAAGAATGGCATTGTCACTATGAGCCTCTGAATGACCCCACACCTCCTACATTTCCAAAATCATAATCTTTCCTTGCTGCGTGACTTGTTGACAGCAGCAGTAATCCAAGAAACTCTGATGCCTGACATCAAAATTACACATTTGCAATTGAAATGAGAACTTTTTGGTTTCTGTACTGAATCAGAACTTATTTTGAGCAATCTTTGGATGGAGGTTCTGACGTAGAATGCTGTTCTTTTATATATACTTGTGGAACAGATCCTACTTAAAGAGAATATGCCATATTGGGAAAAATAAACTGCCAATCAGCAGAATAAAAACCAATGGCTTTAATTACCTATAATGATTGATATTCTTCCATAGACCACAATGAGGATTATTTACCAACAAACAAATCCACGGTAACCCTCAACAACCAATCAGTAATGAGCTTCAAACAAACAAGGTTAAATTAGACAGTGAAAGGAATGTTCACTTGCTGTGGGTTACTGACCTTTTACACCCTGTTAGTAAATAACTCCTATGGAAAAGTAAAATGGTTTAATTATGTAGCATTTACTACTCAAGAATTCCAGGTCACGGTTCTGCCATGTACAGGGAACCATGCCAAAGTAGTAATGGGGGGAAAGAGGAGGGCACTTTGAAATGAGAAGGAATTATCCATTTTAAATATGATTGGTTATTTCAAAAGATGAATGTTGTAAAGCTGGTTCCACACTACAGGTTTTTCACCCGATTATCGGGCCAATCACACGATAAACGACCGTTCGGCCCAATATGGCATTAGTGTGTATGCTCCAATGAACATGTTTTATCATTCCAAAGCACATCGTATGATTTGATTTTATAAACAGACTAAAAATGTCTGTAAACAATGGAATGATGTCATTCCAATCCTGCAGTGTGTACACACTCATAGCCAGCAGTGTCCATAGATCTCCATACAGTGTGCAAAGTCACAATCTTTTCAGCCGATGGTTATGACAGATGAAGAGCTCAGATCTGATGGTAAATCTTGTAAAACGTGTATAGTGTGTACACATGAATTGGCGCGCTGATCGGGACTTTCAGTTGTTGGTAAAATCGTTAACAGTAACGATATTTTGGGAAAAAAATTCTGTAGTGTGTATCCAGCCTAAGCCTAGTCAGACAAACTATTGGTGATCTTTGGCAAGGTCACAGAACTTTTCCATTGTTTCACGTATTTTTTAACTGCTAATGAAGTATAGAAAATCATAACAAATGGTCAATAATAATTTAATGTTTTTCATTGGGGCCTTCTGACTTATGATTGAAATATAGTACTTACAAATGCCAAATACTTGAAAGACTGTGTTCTCTGTACAGCGCTGCGGAATTAGTGGCGCTATATAGATAGCTGCTGATGATTATTAAATACACTAGTTTGGGCTTTACATCTTACTTGATGTGACCCAGTGACAGGAGACGACCTGTTTAGATCTTCATTACTGGAACTCTGTTTACCAAAGTCATTCTGATGTGAGGCATAGCCATGATTAGAGCATATACCCACTGAATCATGTTCTGATACTGTCTGTATCTGTTTGTGTCCAAAGGGTACAACATACAGCAAAATAGTTGGCACCTTGTAAATTAATAATGATGGTATATAGTATGGAGCGTTACAAGGATGTTTCTTATACTAGATGGAACATAATAAAATTTTGGTGACATTTGAGGCCTTATGCGGCCATTAAAACAGTGTAGAGGCATTCTAGCAGGTGAAGTGTTAATACCTATGCTTCCCTGAATCCCGGGTGAATCATTCTGGAGAGAACAGGCTCTAGTACTAAAACACAGCACATATAAAAAACAGATGCCTCTTATAATGTTACAAATCAGCCGAGGCGGCTGACGGGGATTTGCTGCAGGATCAGAGCATGGTACTAACCTCATCTAATAGGCGCTACTGTTGGGAATCCCCATGGCTAGCACGTATACTTTTACACTGAATCCACATATCATGTGAGCGTATGTCTGACAGCAGGCCCGAAACCGATCAGATTTTCCTCTAGAAATACACTCAAGAAGCGCTAAAACTCTGTACTGGTCTGTGACTGCTGAAGAACCAAGACAGGGAATAGACTCAATGGACAACTTGTTCTTTCCTGGAGTGATTATCCAAAATGTAAAAATAAACAACTGAATATCACTCTTTGAGCATTTAACTTTGTGAAGCTTCTAGTTTCTAAGCTACAGAATCTTTGCTGCACATGTACTGTAGTGTTAAAACACAGTACAATACGGTGTAGCCTCTCTGATATCCCCTCAGTATCATATTTTATTTCCAGTCTATTCTGATACAAGTCCTGTTAGTAGGTTTACAGTATTTTGAGAGCTCCTAACCTATTTTGATTTGCAAGAAAATAAAAAAGTGTTTACAGTGGTAATAGCATGACTACTGTTGGGTGCCCATAATTAATATATAACAATTGAGTGAAGCGTTACAGCTCTGCTAAAGCAGGGTATTGACGCTCATTGTGACTTTCTTTAGACCTTGAAAGTTTGGATTATAGGACCTGAGTAGTTGTCACTCACATTTGTTGAATTCTGCAAATTGGCCTGGTTTGAAGGGAAAGCTGTACAGAAAAGGTTGTTTGTAACTAGGATGTATAGCCTTGCGAACTAAGCCAAATGATTATATAGCATTTTTGCTGAAATGGAATAAAACTAAGCTACCTTCCAGATTTACAGTGGTTGTGTATTACTGTGTTCTATACCAGTCTTCTGGATGGAATTCTGATTATGGGGCCCAGGGTTTTCTGATACATTGAACAGCACACAGCCTGTGAAAACGAATGGTTTCATCGTTCTCTCCCACTGCAGAGCTTTTCTGTAATGTACCCTGTTGTCTCAGATCAGTGACTCTATCTATAGCAGCCCATGGCGGCCATAAAGCAAGCTTCTGTTTATTAGTCTTGGCTTGGATTCCTACAATCAGAAGCTGTACTTAAAGTATAGTATATGTGTGGTATGATATAGTATCACCTCTAAGCTCAGGCATTACGTCCTTCCACAGCAAAGAGATGCAATGATCCCAAAGATTGGAGCCATATGTGGTCCATCAAGGCATCTACATGCAAATCAGGTTAACTCTATAGTATGACATATTCATGAACTGGAATAAAAACTAAAATGGCAGCAGTCTGTTTGTCATGTATCTTCAGATCAGGAGTACAATTAAGTGAAAAAACACATTGGAAAAAAAATTATCTTGATTTCACTATCCCAAGTTTCAATGCAGCAAACTTAATGTGTCTAAATTCCTGGGTCCAAGTACCCATTAATTGTTAGATTTTCATGATTTCCAACTGTGGGAAGATTGACCCTATCGAATACATTAGTTAACCATGGCACTGTGGTGCCTTGCAAATCTACAATAGTAATAATACTGGCTGATTATGAGAAAAACATTATTTTGTTTGCGCAATAAGGGTCCATTTGTCTATGTAAATACATTATTTCTAGAATTGGTCGCATTACAGCACCAACTCACTCAGTTATTATCCAGTGCCCAAGACCAGAGATGAGGCCGAGTCCTTGTGTGAAAACCTTTCTAGTGTCCAAGTAATAGAAGAGTAGGAGAGTGACAAGGATAGGTAATTAGTTGTTTAAGGTAACACTGTGTGCAGATGTTTTCTCTCAGTTACATAACTGGTAACATAAAAAGACGTTCCATTGACATCAACTTTTCATAAATTGTAATGGTGATGGTGTGCTGCCATGGTCTAGCTTTAGAAAGTAAAGCTTTTTATGGTCCGTTAAGTAAACACTTCAGACCTTTAAATAACACCAGTATGTAACATTTTTCCCCAAGCATAATCCAACAGAATAAAACAAACAGCTTTTCTATTTCACTCAGAACTTGTCAGCAGACGGCCAAGTGCCGATTGCAGATGTTCACACACAGATAAATCTCATCTCATTTTACAGTCCCTGTCTCAAATTGGCAGTAAAGATGCATTTCGTGTGGTCATGATTATACCCCTACAAAAAGAAAACTGTCCTCTTGTATAGTTGTTCATGTGCACAAACCCATAGCAACCAATCGTCAACAAGCTTGGATCCATCTACTTCATGTTTGACAATTAAAAAAGGAATATCACATTGCAAACTGATGTTGCACTAAATATCCCCAGAAGCCTGAAATATAAAAGGCTGTTTTTGTGTACAGTCAAGGTCCTTGGGCTGTCATAGAATAATAAAATGCTGGCAACAATGCTGTGATATTACAGCCAATATTGGGCAATAAGTCCAATATTGCAGTGTGTGTTCTCAAAAGAACTACAATGCCCTTGTCACGGGCACTAGGAGTTCTGCCCAGGATTCACCAGTTGACTATGCTTACCAGAGGGGGCGGAGTTTGCACAGCGGTCCTCTGGCAGCAGGGTGAATAGTGGAACGTATATAACAGCAGATGGAGAGAGGATGCCAATGGAATTGATGATAGTCAGTGACTTACAGCTATACTGGTAGATGAGTCAGCGACTTGCAGCTATAGTGGAAGGCAGGTTTCAACCACGGAGAGCAGGGTGGACGTGAGCAGGTGAAGGAAGGTAATGGGAGAGTCAGTGGTCTGCGTTCAGCAAGTTGTACCATTGCTGTGATGAGAAGACTTGTCCAGGTGCAAGTAGGTAGAGGAGGCGTAAGTGGTCTGCGGGCAGCAAGTTGTACCACTGCGAGGAGGTGAGGACTTGTCCAGGTGAGGATAAGTGGAGGAATGAATAGAGTCAATGATTGTATAAATACAATGAGAGCACAGAGGAACTTGCTCCAAACAGATATGCAGCATTATAGCTAATAGTCTATGGGGGTATGTACCGCTGCTGAGTTGAGAAGCTTGTCCTAAGCGGATATGCAAGGTAACAGTTGAAAGTCAATAGCAAGTAAGCATACCGCTGATGAGTAGAGAAGCTTGTCCACGAGGATATGCAGGCACAGCAGGAGCGCTGAACGGCTGAAGCGGGTAATGGAACCGCAGGTGAGCAGAGCAGGTAATCCAACAGACAGCTGAAGACACGAGCAGGATACAAGAGTCAGTAGCGGGTATGAGAACCGCTGATGAGCGGAGCAGGTAATCCAGCAGACAGCTGAGAATACAAGCAGGATACAGAAGTCAGTAGCGGGTATGAGATCCACCGATGACTAGAGCAGGTAATCAGCAGGAAGCTGAAGACACGAGCAGGACACAGGAGTCAGTAGCGGGTATGGGAACCACCGATGACTAGAGCAGGTAATCAGCAGGAAACTGAAGACAGGAGCAGGACACAGGAGACACCTTCAGAGACTCACAGGGAATGAGACTCAAGATCAGGCAACGAGGTAATGAGCACAGGTGCCTTAAATAGGGAGAGGTGCCTGATCCTCTAATAAGATTAAAAGCAAAGGTCATAAGAGTTCTTGGGTGCTGCGCATGCGCAGTCCATCAAGATGGCGGACGGCTGCGGCTCAGGACAGGCGCCGGCAGGAAGGCTAGAGAACCACGCACCAGCGCAGAGGCACTCACGGTCCGGTGAGTGACAGTCCTTTAAAAATCTGAATGAAATCGCTTAGATTATTCTTGTACATATTGCCAATTGTGCTTAAAAGATGACGGCTGTTTTCCTGTGTGTACAGTCATCTTCCGATTGTACTAGCAGGCTCCAGTAATGCCAGAAGGGAACCAGCATGAAGAGACCAATGGCCACTATTTATCCAATTCGGTCACCTGTGTGGACAAATTTTACCCAAAGATCCTTCCGCTAGGCGCTTGTACGAAGCACCATTATCAGTCTGTGTGTGGCCTGTTTCTCTGTTTATGTCTCCTGAGTGACACTGATACTTTATGCAATCTTTATATTAAACCCTTACTGCTTTAGATAAATCACAAACACTTTGTTTAATTTCTCTGCACTTTGGGACTTCACAAAGCAGTTCACAATATAGACAACAATAAAAAATGTAGACACAATAATAAAAAGAGTTAAAAAAAAGTTACCACCATTACCTTTACATACAATGGTCTGAACTAGCACAGCTGTTAATAGTAAATAGTTACACTTTGTATTCTACAGTGTCTTAGCTTGTTGTATCTTATAGGTCCCCATTCATATCTCGTTATAAGCACAGTACTGTCAGAGAAAATAACATTGTACCACATGCAAACAGAGATCTCATTCAGAAAAAGAGACTTTACTCAGCAGATCACATCCTCAGTCCCAGAGCTGGAATTACAGATTAAAGCTCCCATATCAGCAGACAGAATTATTTACACAACACGCGACCAAGGAGCATCTTGTGCCCACATTGTCTCTTGAATGAATGAACTGCCGTCTTTGTTGATTTATTCCAGTCTCTGTTTTGGGGAATTTTCCTTTATTCAGCTACTTCACAGACACCCCACAAAGGAGAATAAAGAGGAATTAGACAAGCGTTTATCCTTAAAAGCTGAAAGCGGAGCCTGCAGGCCTCTAAGATACTATTTTGGGTTTGATGTAAAGACACAGTTTGGAGGAAACCACATGAAAGGCTTCAGTACCAGACCTGAGCTGGAATGGGGAACAAAACAGTGTACCTCCAACCTGTGCATCTGCAAGTTGACCCTGTGCAATTTTCATCTGCTGCAAGAGCTGCAAATTTTGTTCTGCAAAAACGTCCAGGTCCTTCATGGAAATCATGATCATTTTATACTCTGCAATTTAATGTATCCTTAAATCTGTGTATCCACCGGTGGTTGAGATCTGTCCCACTGAAGAGATTTACATGCAGTCATTTGAGTGTATGTGTTTTGAGTAACACTTTTACACTCGGGACGTTTCCTTTAAAAACGCACGGAAATCGGGCATACGCAAGGAGTTACTGTAAAGTCTGTTGACGAAACCGGGTCTAGGTCCACTCTGCACTAATAGACAAGACACTGCAGCGAACGTTCAATACATATGTGATTTAAAGTACAAAAGAAGACACAGAAAAGAAAAAAAAAAAATCTATTCAAGTAATGTCACCTGTTAATAATAGTCATTGATGAGAAAAAATTGTAAAAGTTGTGTTTTTGTTTTCATTTCCCCCCCATAAAATACATCTATTAGGATGTAATTAATGTCTACTGTACATAAAGTACATTGTTACAGTTGCTCCTGATTGCAAACACATGTTCTAGCTGTATACACAGCCGTCATCCCTAGTAATCAGCACTTACACCTGACCTGTAGCTGGCGCAAGTGATACAACAGAAAGTATGTACCTTAGAGCTGCCCATGCACTCGAGCTTGGCACGCCTTACTGTACATTGACTATGTGCATACGCCCATTCCCCTCCCCCGTTCCGCCCCTAAAATCATAAGCCGTAGTAAGGGTCCTTTGCGCTCGGAGATTAATTGGACGTCGCTGCGTTCTCTGGCATATGGTTTGTTTCTGGGTATGCGCAGAGCGATTTTACGCAAAGTACGGCTCATGTCTGCATTTACATTCCTTACTGAATCAGGCCCTCAGTCTTAAAAACGGTGTCTGTGCATATCGCCAGGAGTTTCCACTATGCTATTTACCAGTGCTGGAGCTGGCATACTGAAGCTGGAGCTGAAATTATAATGGAGCTATGAGACTGAGCCAAGCTTATGGAACCAGATTCTCATGTCTTCATTTTCTACAAACCAAGACTCCTGGTTTTCACTAGCCCACTTCCAATAATAATAATCCAATAACCAGTGCAGCAAATAGAACTTATGTTGTATGTATGTGTCCAATGTACCATGTTTCCGTTTACAATACTCTTCCGTTTTAATTAATACTTGTTAGTAAAAAGTTGCTATGTAAGCAGGAACTGTTAAAAGCCAGATGTGTAGGATGTATAGAGGTTGGCTTGGGGATATTGTAACGGTATTTCCCAAAAATATGCAGATCATCAGTAACCTCTTTGTTAGATTTGAACATCAGCGGCCTGTGGCAATAGAGGTATCAGCCTACTGGCTGAATCCCAAGCAAGCCGCATACAGGAAAGTATGTCATTATATAGTCTAATATCTATAGATGTAACCACTGCTGGACGGCTGGTGTTTTGGAAGATAGCCACTTCCTCGACCTTTGAGATCCTAACGTAACGTCAGATCTTCAGTCCAGGGGAGAAGCTTCTCAGCAGCTGCGCACAACTAAATATAGATCTATGGCTGGATTACATCTGTTGCGTATAGGATTTCAACTAAACTGCTTTGTGATCATATGCTTGAAGTGACTTATCTTCTATGTTTAGTAACAAAAGTGATTATTAGCAATGTACCATTGTGTCAACCTTCTCTTTGCTCAATCTTCTCTAACCAGTTAGAGGGCAATGATTTATGCAGCAAATTGTATTTCTGGTTATAAAACAGGAGCAATTGGTGCTGCACAGAGTTTATGCATATGTTCGGGTTTTATGAATTACTACATATGCAAAGTATTGAAATATTTTCTAAATATATTGAGCCAGGAAGCCAGTTTGTCTGAAACTCACAGTTCAAATACACAAAAGTGACCCATGTAAGAAAGACAGTTCCAATGTCCCCTCATTCATTTAAGACTTCAATTAGGTTAAACGGAGCAGTATTTTAGAAGTAGTAGGTTGGACGTAGAAGTTGCCATGCGCATTTTCAGTCACAGTGGTTGAGGCGCAGACAATTAGGTATTCGCGCATAGTGTAACCAACCAGACAACTCCTGGTCAAATGCCCAAATCTGCATCCACCCACCAGAATTTGTACAAATGTAAGATTTACAGTGAAATACTCTGAGTCATCACATTATGTTCATTGTAGACATGATCTATGGCAAAGTGCACACAGTTACCCCGACCTCCACCCTTCTAATCTTCAAGTCTAAGATGTGCATATTTAGTTGATAATATGGACTCCATATCCACCAGCACATTTCCCCAAGAAATAACTTATTGACCCTTATGAGGAAAATACTTCTTTATTCAGATAGAACAATTAGATTATTCCAGAACTACACGCTTTTGATGTTTTCAATAAACCATGATAACCCTGTGTATGTTTCCTTTTATGTCTTTATTAAATATGTGGCCACATCCCTCTCCCTTATCACTGACTTTACTATAAAGCTTTGTTTCCCTTGCTTGTGGCAAGTCTGTTAATTCACTTCTCAAAACAAGATTTTTTTTTTTTTTTTTTTAATTAAACCTCTTTCTAAGCAATTTACTAATCAGAGTATAAACATCTATATATGCGTATAGGGCCATTTCTCTGCAATTTTTCTCTATTCTTCAATTTTGTATTGCTATATATTATATCTCCAACTACCCATGTGCCTTAATAAGTTGCATAACCACAATATGAATGTAGTTTCAGGATTATATTTTGTTATAATCACTTGGTGAATAAGAGAGCAAGTAACTCCTCTTTGGGTGTTCATATAACATATATTACTGAGCTAATAAGTAAGCCTGAAATAACTGATATGTTTAATGTAATTGAATCTGTCCAGCATGTTGGCTGTTCTGTCCCTTCAGAAAATGAGACCATTCCGTGGGAGGGTGGTGTTTCTCTATCTTACATTTTTTGTAAAAATGATGAAGCTAGTTCTTATGTGATTGGCTTCCCAATGCTATTTACATTAAGATCCCATTGTGCAACAAGACCCATGGTTTTTGCTGTTTGTGATAGAGGTGTGGAGGTGAGGGAATATTTTAGGGTGATCTGTGTAATTTCTGTTTGTGTATTGTCTATAAAGACAAAGAAACGTCTGCAGTGCTTGCAGCTTAATAATATGTCAGCCATGTATGCTACAATTACCATCGATTTCACTGCGTCAGGCACTAACTAGCGTCTTATACACAACACGCACAGCGAGGTCACCGTTGTGTAAGTCAGCGTCCTTATATTCCCCTTCTATGCATAGATCAGATATAGCTGTTCAGCATATTGTTACTACAGTAGGCAGCAGGGTTAACCAGACTGGAGTGTGCTGTGTGTCCCAATATTATTAATACAAGCAGAGGAATTTGGACATTAACACAGATCTTAACAGCAATCTTGTGGAAGTGTTTTTGTTAAGAAGTCTGCAAAAGCCCTTTCTCTGGTCTTGCCTTGCTCCTATCATCCTGCCTTGCCCTCCGCTGGGAGCAGGGTCAGCATGCCACTACAAAAGAGCCCTGTATAAATATAAAAGAAAAGGCTTCACGTTCACTCATCTCACATACTCGGCTGCACGCTGGAGATTACCGTTTCTCGCCTGGAAAAAGAATATGCCTTCCAATAATAAACAGAAGATTTTCCTCACCCACTAACCAGAGTCACGAGCCTTCCCCGCTGTCTAACCCCTGCTTTGCTGGATGAGCTGCCTAGCTGTGCAAGCTGCTGCTAGAGGCTGGAACAGGCAGGGTTAAAAAGCACATTGATAGCTTGTTTCGCCTATAGGATTGTGTAGTATTGAGTAATAGTGTTTTTTTTTTTTTTCATAAATGTCAGCTTCAAGCTTCAGTCACAACTGCAACGAAGTTAGTTTTTATTTTCTATTTAGTCGAATTGCCATAGAGTACACAGTTCTAAAAAGCCTAAACATCTGCACATAATAATGAGGTAAAGCGCAACACAAGACTCACATATACTTATTTTACCCCCAGAGTATCTGCGATTTGCATTGAAGGCAAAGATGCAACAAAAAATTAAAAAAGTTTCTGTTGCTACTTATGCCAATCGTCCAGTTTGAGATATTTTCAACACAAGCCAACTATCACATTTCTATGTCTAGATTATAATCTGAAGTGTGCTGTACAGTGTTCAAAAGCTAATTAAAATAGAAAATAACTCTCAGAATCCAACCTTTTTCTTCTGTCTTTGTCTTCAATCCAGACCTCACAGAGCTGGACAAATTCTTGGCGTTGTGTGAAAAAAAAAATCATCCTTAAGCTGCAATTTAGGCCCAGGGTGGTAATTAAACATGCAGCGTTGACAGCAGTAGAAGCTGACAGTAGGGTGACAGGAAGGTCTTTAAAAGAACTTTAAAATTAAATAAGCAGTTCAAGGAAGAAAGGGGAGGTTCTCAGAATAGTAATCCCGTCCTAACCTGGAACACGCTGGATAATAATAATGATTATCTGAATACACTTCCATCGCCGCAAGCATCGCTTTACAGAGGAAACAAAATGTACATGCTACCAAAGTTCTGCTGTGTGCCCTGTATGTCTGTATACTGTGCCGTCACTGTACCATCCCATCTGGTCAGACTACGGGCAACTTTCCAAGTGTTTTCCTTTGCACAATGGGGTGAATGAGGAAGAGGCTTTGGTCAGTGTATAGATACAAGTATAAAAATTATGCACTACTTAATTGTTATTCATGAGTGTTGTTGCCTGGTACAAGGCAATTTTACAGCTACCCCAAGCTGTCGGATAACTACCTGTGCAGCGCAAAAGCTTCTTCTACAACTAGAAGAGGAAGAAGGTTCAGAGGGGATACATAGCGAGGAACATTTATGTTTTGTTTGAGATTTCTACAGTGAGTGGTTCATGTTTCACGTCTCCACCTTCTGCTGTCTCCTCTTCCAACAATGATGCACCAGCGGTGGCTGCACAGAGATGTCAGTAGCCAATGGCTGCTTTATTACTGATGGTGGATATTGCTGCCACACCCACTTTCCCCACCACCAGCTATAATTGTTATTCCTCTACCTTATGTATCAAGTGTTCCCTACACCTCTTAGATTGTAAGCTGATTTGGTCAGGGCACTATTTACCCTCTGTTTCATGTCTTTCTATGTAATTTGTTTGCGTCATGAGACACTCAATGTACAGCTCTGCGTAATATATGTGAGCACTTTATAAATAAAAGATAATATTGTTAGAGTCTGTTGCAGTGATATTCCTATCTGAGGACGACAGAGCATGCTGTAATAGTTGTGAGTTTCTGAAATGTGAGTATTACAAAGTAGGAACACAAATTAAATCTATCGGGCAGTAGGTTAAAGGAGTTGTACACCTAAATAAATCTTTTATAATAAACCCTTCACAATGAATAATCCTTCTGACAACCAATAGGAGCCATCCTGGACATTAGACACCTGCCACTCTGATATCTGGCATAAATGGAAGATACTATAACAACATGGCTTTAGGTAGAAATGTGTGACTGTGTCTAGTCAGTCCACATTACCCAAGTGGATATGACAAAGTTGGTCCTGTTAAAGGAAAACTTCCACAAAATTGAAAAACCAATAAGAGCTTTATGACAACAGATATTGTTTATCTCAGTGTGGTCACTGTTTAGTATCTTTTTACACATTTCTAACTTTACATCTGACAGAAGAACGCGGACCTCTAAATCCAAGTTATGATGTATGTGTAGGAGTTTACATATTGGGCTTCACGTGTTAAACAGTGACCACATTCTTAGTGTAGTTGTCCATTAGCAGCTTAGTAGATTTGGTCTAGTGATCGGCTCAAGTAGAACATACCTCAACTCGCCACCTTACCTGAGGCACTGTAGATAATTAAGAGAAATAAAATAATGCTCAGGTGTGGTGAGGGTTAAATAGCCGTGCAATCTCTTGCAACGCTACACGGTGCTACTGTTTCTTGTTCTTGGCATTGAAACTATGAGCTGCTGGGTGCCTCTGGGGGAATCATTTCAACTTTATTTCCATTTAATTAGTGGCTTACATAATTTTCTTTAGTTATTATAGAGGGTGTATAGTATTTTTCTTAACAGGCCCCATCCAACAATGCATTGAACTGTAGCATGTGGAATGCTTTTTCAGTAGTCATGGGGTTAATTGCTGGGGCAAACTTGCATCTGGTTCATTTCTATCCTACCCACTATATATTATACTTCGTTTCATGTAATTTGTCTTTATTTGCCCCTGTCAAACATGTCTTCCAAATGTTTCATTCACTAGAATGCAGCTGGAGCAGTAGCATTGTAAAATATATTTTATTGAGCAGCCTCTTGTGAAGCTTTTCCTCCAACTGATCCACTTTACTTTCACGTTTTCATTACTACAAGGCAGACATCATTACTTAAAGTGTACCTGTCAACTACGCTCAGTGAAAGCAGCCATGCTTACACCCAACAGCAGATTGCACATGCAGAGGGGGAATTTGGATGGATGAAGGTCCTCCCGTTAAAATACAGAAAGACGTTTTCAGAGTAGCGCAGAAAGCCGATTTAGTTTTGCAGAGTGAGATTGTGGGAGTGAGGTGCTCTTCCAAACCCCTTCCTGGGCTGGAAGCGCCGGGTAATTAACAAGATTTGGACCCCTGAAGTGGCACCCCAGTGGCCCCAGTATAATGGATAGAAGCCCCTAACACTACATGTCCAGGACTTTAGAGCAGTCCCGTCATGCACACAATACACTACATTGATTTCTTCATAAAATTGAATAATAGTTTGTCTGGATAAGTAGAGGAACTGTTCTCATGACATGTTCTGTTATTCCTAAATGCAACGTATATGTCAGGTAGTTGTGCATATACTGTACAATTAGAAAATCTTAATTCATGGTGACAGCAACTTTTTCTCTCATCAGAGAGAACAGTAGACTTATTTTGCTCCTTAAAGCGCCCATAGACTCTTCAATTTTGACAGCTGGGTAGCTCTCTTTAGCCTTATTTGGCTGCAGATGATAGTGTTTATGGGCCCTAAAAGACAACATATGATTGGAAGCTGTAAGATGTCTTTTATGATGGACAGTAAATGCTGTCAAATAATGATTGCATCTTATAGTGTATACTGTCATCCAGCCCGCTTCAGCACCAAAAGACCAGTATATTTCAGATATTCCCACACACATGTATGTACTGCTGGATCCCAGGGTGTATGAGCACAAACTATAAATGAGGAGACTGTCACAGGAGAGCCCAGCTTTATACTTACCTAACAATATTCCTGATTGGAGCAGAATTGGCCACATCCCAAATCACCTATATGTACTCAAATCACACCCATATTTCAACCCCAACAAGGTATGCTGTAAATTCTGTTATCATACGGCTTCATATGGTGATCAGAAATAATTTATCATTAATGCAAGTGGGTTCTAGTTGTTAGATGTTACTTTACTTAGAGAGATGCGTGGCCAAATTCACAAAACAGTGTCAAAATAGTTGTCTCATATCCAAATTCAAAAGTGCTGCAAAGAACGTTAAACCCAGATTGAAAACAGACACTTTAAACATCAACTATTGTACGTTAACAATCCAAGGACTGATCTGCTTAACACTGTATTCACAGATTTTGCTGTATATCTGGAGTTAATTTAAACTATTTCTGGTAATCTTCTTTGTCACGATACCCTATAGTGGTCTCAAATTGTATTAAGGCATTTGTCTGTAAAGCATTAAGGTGTTTCCATGAAAGGTACCACAGACGTTTGAAAATCTACGATTATTATTTCAATCTAATTCCAGTCTACGCACCTTTCTTGAGGGAATCATCTTAAAGATGTGCCCCTTTCTATTTGTCTTGAATTTTTGGCTATTTTGCCTTGGGCAAAAAAGTGCTCATTTGTTTTTGGTGGGGACAGTTGCTGAAGAACAGGTAAGATTTAGGGATTTGCAAATGCTCATTTAGACTCGGCTTATCAGTGCAATCTTCTGTTATCCCTAAGAACTAATGAGGAGAGTTTGTGCTCTAACACTTCCTACATTGTGTGATGAGGTCACAGGAAGTTTCTAAGCACTGTGAGTACTCCTGTATCTACATGGTATGTTTATACCCCCGACTTGCTGGGATGAAGTGAGGAGACAACTCTGCAGATGTAGCATGTTTATTTGTGTGTCGTATTATCAGATATCTGTTTTATGTGTTTGAGTCAGTGTTAAAAAGTGAGGTTATTATACCACATTGGTGCATGGTGTAATGGAAAGAAGATCGAGAATTGTGTATTAGAACGGACCAGAAAGGGGATTGTGGCAAGAACTGGAATCCTGGATACACATCATGTGCTGTTTTGTTGAATTGCTTGGGAAAAAATATAACTAAATATAAAAGTTCATTGCCAACAGGTGAGTTGTACTATAACTAATGTCTGTGTTCCAGCTTACTTGAAATAACCCAATTACATGGGAATAGTAGAGTGTGTGAGGCTTCTCTATCCTAGACACTGCAGACATGGTCTGGGAGGCATAGACCAGACACAGATGTGGAACGGAAGCTGTATATTTACTGAGGCCGCTAAGCAACGAGTCCTTCATCCTCATTCCACAGCACGTATATGCTATACGCCAACGGGTAGGAGATTGAAATACACTCCTTTTCTTTCCTTAGTGCTTCCGAAATTCAAAGCTGTTTTTACTTTTGTTTGATTGCAAGCTCTGCAGGGTATTCGTAAGTGACAGCTGCTGTGTCAGTGATTCTATACTATGTTAGTGAGGTGCAGTAACCAGCAGTGCAGAGAGGGTAAAGCAAAGGTCAGCTGCAGTATAGCAGAAGGGGCTCTAGGGCAAGATCGAGGTATAGACTTAAACTTGTGTAGACTGTAATGTAATAGCAGGAGCTGCTAAAGGGCAGCATTAGTGTATATTTTAGACACACTGGCCTACTTCCGTTTCTACAGATCAACTTTCTGTGTATGTCCCTAGAGCAAATCAACCAGACTTTTTACACATCACCCAGAGTTTCTAAAATATGACACGATTCTATTACTTCGTAGCACAGCACAATGCAGAATAGGAATGAGCTGTCAGAATAAAGTTTTGTCAGTGTGTCATGTTTTCTTTTAGGATGTCCACTTTTGTTGACTATACACCACTACATTTGTAGCCCACTGGCGTCTGGTAAATGCCATTTACATGACCACATTTTCAGCCAATACATACTGAAATTCCAGGCATGACAGAGGACAGTGCTGAAACTCCTGCAGACAAACTGTTTCACTCTAATTAGAGTCTATCAGTGTAGGGTAGATATTCCTGCTCAATATGTGAAGTGTTGTAGAAACAACAGGAACCGCTCTCAAGCGGCAGCTGTCATGCTCTAAGTAAACTTAATTTCACAGGAGAGTTTCATTTTTGGCTTGAACAACCCAGCCTAGCTTATTCAGCGAAAGATTATTGTAGCTTTTGTGAAGTGCCTGAAAACTGTGTCCCTCTCTGTAACAAGCAGTGCTTGTCCACTTCACAAGTTATCTCCCCTCAGCAAACACAATGCAGGCAAATGTTTTACAACTCTCAGTGTAGATGAGGCCTTAGTGAGTGGTGTGTGTGTGTGTGTGTGTGTGTATATAATATAATATTTCTGAAGGATTGTACTTCAGACTCTCTGTATACTTGGAGTATACTTCCCATCTTCCAGTGACAGCTGACATGTCGGGTTATCTTTGTCTCCTTCCGTTTAGTCCTTTGAAGAAGTGAGAGAGAAGGGGTGAGGTGATCTGGTATAGAGAGTGAGAGAGACAGTGTGTATGGGAGGCCTGCGCACTAACGTCCTGAATTATGACTGGCTCCAGGCGCCGCTGCTTGTCCTTAACTTTATGAGCTAACCCCAGAACACCTCATTTCTTAGAGAGGGAACAACGAGAGGAAAAATAAATGCTAAATGGAAAAACATTACTCTCATCACACAAAGCTCCCAGCTTGCGTTCAGAGCAGCCCGTAAGGATTTAGAACAGCTGATGGAGGAGACGTATGCACGGTGCACAACCAGTCAAATCCATGCCAGTATATATTAATCTGTTATAAATTATGACATCCACAGAAATGCATTTAGGCCATCAAGAAAGCAGACCTTATAATCCAGAATCTCACCAAGTCAATCAAATCAACACTGAAATAGGTTTTATTGGAACTTCCAGCTAGTCCACCCTGCTGCCACAGGTTTTCAATGATGATCCGTAGGTCTAAAATTAGTTTTGCTCTTCATAAAGTCAACAAGACAAATCCTTATTTGATGCTTTAAAGATTACCAGTTGCTCACACACTCTTTCAGCTTGTGGAATGACATTTTCAACTCATAGTTTGATTTTCACAGAATAGATTTACAATTCGTTTATTTATAGTTGAACTAAAAAAATATATTTTAAAGTTATAAACCGTGAATGTAATACATATTTGTCCCATGTATATATAAAAAGAGGCATGGCCTTCGCAAACTAGTTACAAAATGGTGATATTCCAAGAAATTCGACATTTCCTGAAATCTTTAGGTCGTCTCCACATGCTGATTGCCCCAATATTAAAATCTCTATGCTTAATGTCATTGCATGTAATTTATTTGTATTAAAATAAATATATATATATATATATATATATATATATATATATATATATATATACACACACATATATATATATATATATATATATATATATATATATATATATATATATATACACACACACATATATATATATATATATATATATATATATATATATATATATATATATATATATAGTGTATGTGGACATTTAGAAGTGGCGGTCTGATAAGTGTAATGGACATATTGAGGACTGGAACTTGATAGTTTTACAGTTAAAGCAGAAGGAGAAGTGGCAGTTTGACATACCCCTGTATATCCCCCGCTGTGTGTGTGTGTGTGTATATGTATAAAATATATATATATATATAATTACCCAGGTCCTCTCCATATGTGGAACTAGAAGATATTGGTAAGGTGGACCTTAGTAACACTCTATAGGGTTATAAGGCCCTACAGAACAGTCCTAGAGAGGGTTAAGCAACAGCATCTGGGAAATCTGGGAAACCGCAAGCTTTGCTTTGCCCAGCAGTGAATGGGAATTCGCTTAAGTGCTTCGTCTTTCAGTGACAGCGTCCAGTGTACACATCCAGCATGGTGTAGCAGTAAATACCAGTAGCAATGTCATATCTGACAGCCTGTGCTCAGCTCCCTGGTGGTTACTCATCACAAAGCCTGACTGCACTAGGTGAGGAACAGCGAAGGTGTTAAAACTTTCAGTAATGGCAGTAGGAGCTTATTTGCTTTACCAAAACAGATATCCTACAACTCTTGCGTAGGGACACATTAATAGCATGTCAGAGGAAGCCAATGGGACACACCAGTGTGTTGGTGAGCAATTGGACTAGCAGGGAAAAAGGTTCAAAGCTGGTGGACTAGTGAAGGCCCACATTGCGTAGCCAAATCTCCAGCGTTGGTGCTGCTGAGTGGCAAATAGCGTAGCTTGGACAGGACCTACGCTACAGAGACAGTTGCACGTGTGCTTGGAGAATAACCCAACTGTACTCAGTCTAAATACTGCTGCTAACTGCTGTCATTATCTGTGGAAGAAATCACACAAAAATGGGCCCTCATTGAAATTTTCCTTTCTAGAATCATAAATTACTCCTGTGTGGGAGTGACAGGTTAACTCTATGAAATAGGTCGTTCCCCACAGAAGCACTCTTCAATGATGCCAGACAGACTGCTTTTTATCTATCAACTGAACTTTGACAAGTAAAAGAATAGTTACCATATCAGTGTATAGGGACTGGCAGTGAAGGGGTTTATACCATACGAGGATTGGAACTGCTGGGGTTAATAATGACAGTAGCACAGAATGCAACAGGAAGAAAGGAATGCCTCTAAGTGTTTTGTATGAAACCACCTCAGTAATATTAGGAACTCCCCTTGAGAAGACAGCTGCTTTCCCCTACAGCTGATGCTGATCCCACTCCCCTTCTCCAGGGCAGGCACAGATTTACACTCCTTCCCATTTCAGAGCAGCCTCATTGTAGAAACTACCTGGTTTTAAAAATATAAGACCAAAACGTTGATCTCTCTCTCTCTCATATATATATATATATATATCAAGATGTTTGCAATAAATTCATTCATTCATTGTTTTAAAGCTCTCTAGGTATCACATGACTTAATTGACTGGGGTTTTAAAGACGCCCCACCTTCCTCATGTGCTCAAAATATGTGTATCATATTGCGTTCAACTTTCCAAAACTTTGACTTGCATTATTTTGGTGTCAGCACTCCCAGTCAGGAAGGAGTTAATATCATCTTTTGATGCATTTAGCATACAGTAACCATCTTAGTGCTTTGAAGGGTTACATGTCTGTACAGCTGAAACAAATAAATCGAGTAACTTCCGAAAAAGGAGACAGGGGGAGCTAGCGACAGCTTCAAAATCTGTCATCTAGAACTGACAACGCACACACAGGTCCTGCGCCAGCCTTCAGTACTGGGGTGGGGGTGGACTCCACCTGGCACAGACAGGGTATATCTATAGCCATAGCAGGAGGGCAACACTGGAACCAGTAAAGCCGGACACATTTTCAGCACCATAGTGCTATAACCACATCTGTCTGCTAGCCTCCTCTGTCACTGGGCATTTCACTTTATTATATACAGAAATGTCAATGCTCTTATTTTGTATATATTGCAATTTATATACAACATACTCAAACAAACTCAGTTTCTAGTTACTCCATGAATGCAGACACGTTACTGGCATGGTGATACTTATATCATACAACATCATGGGCTGGCTGCGTGTCAGAGTTATGCATGAGAACCTACTAGCGTATACTACCCATTGCACACAGTGCCAACAGAGCACAGCTGCTACCAGCTCTAACCACAGCTCCTGCTACTGGTAGAGGAATAGGTGAAATGTATGCCACTAAAGACAGTAAGGCTGCCTCTGAGCAACAGAACTTGCAATCTATGTAAAACAGCATCCTGTTCAGCTGTGTGCCATTTGCCAATCACTGCCAACTACTGTATCACCAGCATCACAGGCATTCCTATAGCATGCACTCTGTATATGGAAAATGTAAAAATGTTGTTTAAATTAGGATATATAGAGGCTGAGATGCCTTACCTCATCAGCAGCATGCCGTTTAGTGGGATTGCCTTATTCCTCCGGCTGCAGTAATAATTGGGAGTGAAAGACAGCAGCAGTGTGCTAGTTCCGTAGTAATGTATGAACAGACTGAGAAAGCTTCATTACTGAGCAGAGTCGCTGGCAGTGTAGCTCACGCCCTCTCCAGCTGCATCAGCCAGTAACATACAATATTCAGAGGGCTGTAGATACACAGAGCTAAAGAAGCTCATTCTCAGCTCAGCTGCTGAACGATTGCTTCTCTCCTCTGTGCTGCAGTGCTTAGTTCTGCTGTCATCTGTCATTACCTACTGCTCGTACCCTTATCTTTTCCTTATTTTTTCCTTTTTGCTCATCACGTGTGTTTATAGGCAAACATTTTTTTCTTTTTGAAGCTGAATTTATTACAGATTTCCAAACCTCTCCCAGCTGGGAAAACTGGGGATCAGATGGAGGGCACACAGTATGTTGAAAATATGCACCAGATTAAGTGTGAGTTTAAATGGGCTGTATCCAATTTAAATCATTCATAAAGTCCGTAATATCTGATGCCTGCAGACAGAGGAGGCCGATATCTTGCGCATTCACGAGAATGGAGCTTGAGTGACATCAGTTAGTTACTTGAAGTCAATGACGTTCCCAGAGAGTAAACATGTTGGGGGACATTTATGGAAACCGGTGCACAGAAAGGTGCTGAAACCCGCCATAGAGGAATGCTTGCTTCCATTCTTTAAACTACCAGAAAACAGGAGCTAGAGTTAGATTGGTATATAGGGTTTTGGGGCAGTGACTTGTTGGCCATATTTTACAAACGCGTTTATATACACAGCTCCTGCTAACATTTTAAACAAATAAGAGGTATTCAATCCTTTGGAGCTCCTGTAAGTTATTTTATAGCTAGTGTCATGTGACCAGCCCTCCACTTATACGCCACCACCAGGACAGTAAAAGGGTTAATTGTCTTTTTGTTAATTACCTTTTTATTTTCCTCTGGTTCACTTGTCAGGTGTATATGTGACTGCATGCAAGGGTTGTACACATAGCGTGCACTGATTTAGAAAGCCCTCTGGCGCTGAAGGGATTCATCTTAATGTATTTATATGACTGTTTGTGTGTAGGGGAGGATCAGAGTTTCTGCAAATTACTTTTAGAGGATGTTTTAGCCTAAACAGGACACACATTCCTTAAACTCATCCCCCTGTCACTCTGTTTAGTCACCGCAGGAGGGATAAACGCATGCACTATAAATAATCAGTCTATATATGTCTCCAAAACACTTCTCCACAGCAAGAATCATTGTGTAGCCCGGCCATTGCTAGGAGACCTGTCTCCTGCACACAGTGGAGAAAACCATTCTGAATCAATATTCAGCCACCCAGTTCACTAGGAAATAGGATCATTAATGAGGCACTCTGCATTCTCATTAATATGGGTTCAGCTCACACAGTGGCTGCCTCCACTGTGTATAGGCTTCTTGCTTTATGGACTATTTATATAAGCTCTTTACTATACTGTCATTCCAACTCAGGCTGCAGTTTTCTGTCTTCCACTTTAGAAACATGGCCTACAAACACAAGTATACTTCCCGATGTGCATACTTATTAGCTATGTTGGACATTGAAGAAAAGACAGTGATTGGTGGATGTATACCCACTGGAAGGGGACACTCTGCAGGAGATGGTTAATGTCAGTTTGGCATTAGTATCACACTAGCATGTGCATTTAGGAAACACTGTCTTGCAGTGCTCTTCCTTGCATGCAGGTTACAGTGGGTGGTTGTCTGTAGAAGTTTCACAGCAATAAACAAATTGACGATGTCACTCATCTGGAGTCAACTGCATTCACAGTCATTTTCACTAATGCCTGCTCAGCACATAATCTACTTGTCACTAATATACTCTATACATAGATTAAAGAAGAATATTAATAATACCAGCTCTACACAGACTACCGAAATATCACTCACTAATGCCAGCTCTACACAGACTATCGAAACCTCAACCTCTAATATCAGCTCTACACAGGCTCTACTGACATCTCACTCACTAATATCAACTCTACACAGACTACCAAAACCGCACTCACTAATATCAACTCTACACAGACTACCAAAACCTCACTCCCTAATATCAACTCTACACAGACTACCAAAACCTCACTCACTAATATCAACTCTACACAGACTACCGAAATATCACTCACTAATGCCAGCTCTACACAGACTATCGAAACCTCAACCTCTAATATCAGCTCTACACAGGCTCTACTGACATCTCACTCACTAATATCAACTCTACACAGACTACCAAAACCGCACTCACTAATATCAACTCTACACAGACTACCAAAACCTCACTCCCTAATATCAACTCTACACAGACTACCAAAACCTCACTCACTAAACCCAGCTCTACACGACTCTATCGAAACCTCACTCACTAATATCAACTCTACACAGACTCTACCGAAACCTCAGCCACTAATACCAGCTCTACACAGACTCTACCGAAACTACTCACTAACACCAGCTCTACGCAGACTCTACCAAAACCTCAATCACTAACAGCTGCTCTAAACGGCTTGCGTTTGCCAACTCCATTTTAATATAGAGAACCTTTTTCCATACAGGGTCAGACAGAGTAGCTCCCACTGGAAAAATGGAGGCAGAGTTTCTTTGTTCTGATCCCTCAGTTTGGAACGGGCAGTCCCATACATAAACAATCAAAATAACCTGTCTTTTTAACCACAAACCCATGTTCTGGTCACTGTCCTCTTTTTGTTTTTACGGACTCTACCAAAATCTTACTTCCTAATATTAGCAGTCTAATGTGGATAATGATGTCACTCAAATATAATGGAGATATAGGCATCATTCAAAGCCCGATCACAGCAATGGGGTTTTGTTTAGTATCGCAGCCCGCACATGTGCGCTGGAGTTGAAAGCCAAGATGTTTGGCCTTTTAGTTCCATTAATGGGGGCAGGGGATAAGTATAGTTTTAAAATAGATGAGATATTTTCTTTCAGAAATAATGTTTTTGTTCTGTTTGCACCATTCTGAGAGATTGTATGTAAGTGCCAATACATACACCAAATGGTAGGATATCCGTGGAGGATCCCACACCAAAGTATGATCAGGAATGGAGCGGATTTAGTACTTGATTCATTGAATGTTCCGGCATTCATTCATTGTAGAACTTGCAGGATGATTCCGGATAGTGAGAGAGTAACCAAGGGTAGCGAAGTTCACTATGTACTGTAAACAAATATCAGTTTGGCTTTTATTTATCCTACAGCAAAGCACTACTAATAGTCTGCTTCAGTCTTCACGAATAGTACCAAAGTTGTATATAGTGGATAATATACCGAAGAGATACATTCTGTGGTTTAAATGTAAAATACTAATCAAGTAACAGGTGCTTTTTTAAGCAGAGCAGTAGTCTGGCACTAAACACTCATGTCTGGAGCTAGACTGTACAAATCAAAATACTTGGTGGATTAGGTATTCTTTAAATAAATTGTTCCTTCATCATCTGTGGGTAGACAGTTTATTTGTGCTGGTAGCAGTGCAATGTCTGCAGAGTTTTAGCTTCTTCTTCGCAGTCAGTGGGTTGCACAATATGCAGCCTCATTTATGAGCATGGTCCACCCAGTGCGCATCAGGTTGCGCACCTACTTCCCGTGCTCTCGAAAGGCCTCTGCAAACTAGAAGCGTGCCTCGGTGTGGTGGAAAAACCTAACAAGGCGCATTGTGCAGAAGTGTTACCCTCACATCCAAGTGCGATCTCCTGCCACATTACAACCTTTCATCAAAATGATTTTTTTCTGTTTTTCTCTTGCAATGCTACTGGGTTTAGCCTCACTAATGGCTTAACTTAATCACGAGCATAAAGGGATGCCGGGACCGTCTCTAGTACACGTGGCACTTGTGTGTGAAACTTTGCTTGAAGACTTCCAGCTCTGAGTGGGTGCAAAATTCAAGTCCTTTTGCAAAGCGAAAGTGGTCTTGTGGCCGATCTGCAGGAATGCTCCCAAAATTTCCTTCTCCCCTTTATTTAATTTCAGTACTCATGCTGTCCAAAATGATATCTCATTGAGGAATTAATTTAGAGTTGGATGTTTGTCAATATTGTTTTTTGCATAAGTTAGGCGTTTCAGTACAGAGATGTGCAGCACGAGTGCGAATGCAGATGTGGACTATATCATATTCACCAACTTTACTCCTCCCCTTCGGGAGATCCCAGATGTGAGATCAAGTTTGGCTCCACACTAGCATCTTTGCGCCTCAGAGGGCAGGGCCAAATTGCCACGATTCATTGCAAATAGCATCATCGAGGCCCCCCTGTCCCACTCACGTCGCTAGAAAGTGGGCGGGTAGTGGGAGGATGGCCTGTTCTCTATGACTCCGGGGGAACTATCCAAAACTTGTTCGTCTCCCGGTCATTCCAGGCAAGTATAGTTGACTTGCACTCCCTTGTGCTTGGAAAAGCAGAAATGGGGGCGAGCGGGGTGCTTTATCATCTATTGATATTACTTAATTGACATTTTAGCATTTTCTATTAACACCATCAAGCCACATCTCAGTCTATAGTGGTGGGTAACTATACACCTGATACGTCCGACGAAAATGCTACTGTTACTGAACTTTACAGATCTTGAGATATGTGCGACTCAATATTCTAAATATACTTAAACCAGGCTCAGCTTGTGGATATTCAGCTATTGAGGAACTTCAAACGTTTGCTTTCAAAGCCTAGTGAGACTTTAGATCAGTCGTGTGCCAGCGGCCCAATGAGCCTTTACCTGTGGCCCCCAGCTGGCATCCATATACTGTGAGACTTATAGCAGAACAGGCTTATAATGCTTGAACTGTTTATATTAAGTGTTCATTCATACATACTGTTTCGTAATATTTTTGTTTCATGTACACAATGTTATAAGTGATGGCTGGAACGTAACCATAAGCCAAGACAGGTTTATGCAGCCATAAAAAGAAACAGAAGTTAGTGAGTATTGCAATATATCTTAATACATATTACTCTTTCCAACAGTGAAATAGCTCAGGAGGAGTCTTGGCACATATCTTACTTGTCTTTGTATCATTATATACTATATATTGTCGGGTTGGTAGATTTATGAATTGCAGAGCCTTATAAGGATCATGGGTATGAGGGTTTCCACAAGCCTCATGGGTGGCCCTTGCTTCATAAAAGGGGCACACTTTACATTTGCAGATTTTATTTGGAATTGCTATGTGCAGAATACTCTGTAGTGCATCATCCACAATGCATTGTGTTCTTATATCCCAGGCAGCAGTTGATCATCAGTTGAAATCACTTCTGGTCAGTAGGTCTGCAGCTGACCTATTTGTGAGCCAGAGTCTGTTACGTATTCACTCCTATCAGGATTCTCTTTCTGGAGTATGTGACAAAATAGTAGAGTATTCATTATATTTGATTATTCTCCAAGCTATGGAGTTACCCCCCCTGTCTTAGAGTGGGACAGCAAAAAAAGGTGCAGCATCTTCCTGCATCCTAACCTAGACATTGAATCGGAGATTCCTTCTAGTGAAAGAAAAACACAGCAGCCTGGAGAGCAGAGGCCCAAGGTGTGGTAATTTAAGACGGCAGGGCGGCAACCATGAATAAACCCTTTCACTCTGGTCCAGCTATGCAGGCCACTGCCACAGAACCCAAGAATTTCAAGGATTCCACTGCAAGAGCCAGGCAGGAGAAAACACTGGGGAAAATATGAAGACACATAGCTTAGAATGATTAAGACGTAATTGTAATATTGCTCTGTAGCCTCAGAATAGAATGAATGGTCCTTTTAGTCAGTCATTTCTACTGCAGTTCTCCATAGACTGGTCCCACAGGCACCATAGAGGTTAATTCTCATTGCTTTCCTGTCGTGCTATAGCTGTAAGGGTTAATCATTTTTATATTCATCAGAGTAGAATAGCAGCTATTCTTAAGGACATTGATATTTCTGTAGAAAAACTTTGCATACATCTCTGTAAAATATCTGAGAAACAACCAAGTCATTGAACCACATTGTGAGTTTTATAAACTCTGTATATATAAACAAGGCCGATCGTGGGAGCAGTATGAATGAGAGGAGTGTATAGAAAAACTTTATATAACACTTTCTGGCTCTTACTCACAGCTCTGTCACCAATTTGCTCTTTCCTTTGTGTCTGCTTCCAGATTCAAGGTAAATGAGCGGATGTGTCAGACAGTTTTTGGGAGTAAATTGACAAAAGAATAAAAATATGTCAGTACAAAAGGTCAGACGTATTTCAAATGGGTTCTTGGAAGTACTGAATTGCAGAACTGATCTTAGACTATTAACAGCCATATTAACTCCCAGGCTTAAATTTACAGTCCTTTTAATAAAATGTGTATATGTGAAAAATACACTAATGTATGTGAGCTAGAATTATTTAGCTGTTGTGGTTTTAGCCATTGGCTACTTATGCCCATGGTCATGTGTGTGTATAGCCTTATGCACATTTCTGTGTGGACATTGATAATCTAGAAAAGCAGTATATAAGTCCAAATATGAGTCCTGTACATTGTCTATTATAGGCTCTGCTGTAATGAACCTGGCTGCTCTTTTAGTTTCCAACCTAAGTGTATTTCTGCCTGTGACTTCACTAGACCTCTGCCTGTTCTAATCAACTGTACTGAGCAATCTCTTGTACCTGATTTGGACCAGACTGAAGACAAAGTGTTTCTCCTGCCTACTATTCCATACTTCAGGCTTTCCTGAATGTCTATAGTAGGCCTAGACAACCTGTAGCTTTCCATGTCTCCAGCTGATAGCTGGTAGGGTATGCTGGGACTTGCAGTTTCCAAGCCTGGTCCAGAGAATACCTGGTACTATGTGCTGAAGTTCTATCAAGTACCATTTTGTTTCAAAGACAAGGCGGCTGTTAAAAATTAAAATCATGGTAGGGTAGGTTCCCGTGTAAAAGTAGATTCAGGTGAGTATTCTGGTGAAGTAGGGATAAGTACAAGGACTAGGATTTCTAGCAATATACCCTTGCAAAACATTTACTTTACATGGTTTCCACTGTTCTTTAGCTTACGATGCTCAGTGACTGCTTCTGATACTGATGCTGTCAACTTAAGTCCTAGGTTTTAGGAAGGGCTCCTACCAGACTTTAGTGGAGTCAGTTTGTGCTGGCACATCCATGTTGGAAGGAACTGAAGCTGCTTCTAATCACTGATACCCACAAGCATATTTACCTTTTCCCTGGTGTAAGTTATCACAGTGGGTTTGACACACCAGCACTAACCAAACCTCTTATGAACCCCTGTATTTAAGACACCAGGGGGTAAATGTATCAATATGCGGGTTCTTCAACACCCACGTGTTCAGCCTCTTCCGCGATTAAATTTCAAGCGGCGCTGCATTGTAAAGGGTTAACTTCCCTTTACAATGCAGCACAGCTTGAAATTTAATCGCGGAAGAGGCTGAACACGCGGGTGTTGAAGAACCCGCATATTGATACATTTACCCCCAGGGGTTAAATGTATCAAGCTGAGAGTATTCCTGCGGGTTTGAAAAGTGGAGATGTTGCCTATAGCAACCAATCAGATTCTAGCTATCGTTTTGAAGCATGTACTAAATAAATGATAGCTAGAATCTGATTTTCTGTTTTTTTCAAACCCGCCGGAAAACTCTCAGCTTGATACATTTACCCCCAGATGTGCAAACAATGTGCTGAATTTATCAAAGGTTTATGGGTCACACCAGTCTCCTACATTGACCATAGCTTGGTTTGAAACATTTTGTGAATAATGGTGCTACATTTTGGCCAACACAACATTTCCACCCTGATAGTGACTTGCAGCAGTCATTGAGCCACAGTGATTCACGGGCTGGCTCTTCCTCTCTGATGTTTTGATATTCAACTCATCATTTTCCAATATAAGGGGAACCTGAGCAATTGATTTGGGCTCTCATAGCCTTTTCCTCTAACCTGTTCTCTGCTGCCCCCCCCCCTTTGCTTCAGAGCAGTTACACAGAATGGTTAAAAGGTACAGGGGACACAGTACCTCTCTGTGCTCAGAGTCCCTCACACACATAGATGCTATTATATTTATCTGGCCTCACATCTCTGCCTTAATATTTTTTTTAGCAGCGGACTAAATATTTTTAACATATGCAAACATGCATGAGTTAAGCTGCTGCAGGTTCTGGGAGCGACTTTGCTTCTGTGTACCAAGGCAGAGACAATGTCAGCTTTCTCTCCTTAAAGCATCTGCCGTCACCTAGCTCTGTTGCTCCTTTCACTTGTAAGTGGGAATAATATTGAGCTTCATTTTTTGCTTTGATTGATTTTGGAGATTCTTGCCCCTCAGAATTACTGGTTATGGCCATGATCCCATGCCTGCTATATTTCTAGGTGTGGCGTGAGGACGTCACTGCGTTCTATCTAGAGGATTAATTTCTAAATACTTACTTAACAGTCCTGGCAAACATCCAATATAGGGTATAAGAAAGTCGGACCTATGAGACAGACAGTTGCCCCTGTTCCGGTTGCCTACTATGTGTGGAGGCAGCCAGTTAGCGGGCTGAAACAATATTCAGCTCATCCATTCTGATCAATTTTACATGACTATTCATTTTGTACACTGTGTGTAGGCAACAGAGCTGTCAGTCATATCCTTCAGGACAAAACACACAGTAGTTCTTCTGCAATAGTTCATTTTGTGACATTAACAATTGTCAATTTTGAATTTATTCAAGTTTAAAAATAGTAGAAAAACAACAAATCCCCATTGTTGTATAATATGGTCAGTATAACCAGTGAGGGGACAACAGGCGTACAGTTAGAGACCCTTTCAACAACACCAGCTCAAAATCGGAGAACCTTGGTCTCCTTTTCTCATCCATAACAAACACCTGTGATTAGCTCAGCTTAGTCTGTGTGTACGGTTGTTACTATTAGAAGAGTATTTTTTCAGTGCCAAAAACTGTTTTGATATTAATCTGCACATACACTATACAAAATTGGTAGCACAGTAGAATTCATTTTTTTAAAGCAACACATTATGTTACAATTGTGGCCAAAATAATATACACTCAGGAGACCGTCGAAGTTAGGAGCCATCAGGATCTATTAAAGAACCAGAGAAGACATGGACCCATTGACAACAATACAAATAATCCCCAAAAGTATAATAAAATAAACCACCAGCAGTCATTTTTTTTAGGTGCTACATTGCTCCTGGTATTTGTCCTCCTCTGGTTTACGCTATGCCTGTTATCAATTATCACCAGTTTCCTACACTGTCCAATACTTAATTATGTTGAAAATACTTTACTGAACCATCACTAACTGTGTCTCTAGCAAGAGGCTCTGCTATCTTCCATAACTAATTCTGGAGCTAGTGCCCTATCTGCTGCAGGCCGCAGATCCCAGGGGGTCGGTGTCTGAGGGTCTCTTTGGAGGTGTGGGTGGGCTATTTAAAACCAGTAGCTTCCCGTTTCCCTTGCCTGATTATTGCAGTTATGTACCTGTTATTTCTGTGTCTTCAATTATTGTTTTTTTGGATTCCAATCTTCTTGTCATTAACTACGTCTCTGATTTCCTATTTACGGATTTCGGTTTCTGTAGCTATTATGCTACTTCTGCCTGCACCGACATTGGTTTGTTCCTGATTCCTTCCACTATGGCAATTGAATTCTTTCTTTGGTACCTTATCAGTTATAGAATAATAAGGCCTCAACCATGGAGAGTGCGGGTGTTCTCTCAGAACTTGCACTCTTGGGCCCAGGTTATACACCTTTTCCAATATCAAGTTCAGGATGTTACTGGCCAGGTCAGCAGTTATACATATCAAACCATTGCTTAGCAACAGCAGATTGAAGAAATACACGTCCATCCTGTCTTTCCTGTACTTCCTCAGGAGACCCATTCAACTATCCCTCCATATTTCAGCAGAGACCAATGTCACTGCTAAACCTAAACCAGTGCAGGTTATATTTCCAACTATAATCTTCCCTGTCCCTCACCGAAAGAGATGAAGTGGTTTGGATAATGTACTTTTCACCACAACTGAAGCCATCTTGACAACTCTCTGGAATGGAAGATGTACACAGCAGGGAAAGGCTTTCTAAGAGACGAATGAAGATTCAAGGAGCATCTACACCATGCCTTGGGTATAAGAGTTATTTGTATTCTAGTACTCAATTCTTTTCTAAAACTACTTCTGGTCTGGATCTCAAGCCTGAACCAATGCTGATGAATTTGATTCCAGGACACTCTGAAGAGCTGTGTATGTGCTGCAGGAAGCCTGGTCACTATGTAGCTAATTGTCCTGACAGTGCCAAGAACAACATTTACAGGAGAAGAATATAAACTTTTACGGGAGCTTTTATACCAATGTAATTCATTCTACCAAACAACTTCTGTCAGGAAGATAAATATAGGCTGACCATATATTCTTCCATCTATTGCTGCCAATACTAATTAAGGACCCTATACATACAATTTCTACTACAGCAATGATTACGTTTGGTGCTGGGGGCAATTTTTTTCCGAAAGACAACCACATCCTGTCCAGCTCCAAATAATCACCTTTGATAATGGAAACTGTGGATTGCTCACCTCTGAACCTCTGATCTGTTACTCATCATCATCATCATCATTTATTTATATAACGCCAGCAAATTCCGTAGTGCTTTACAATTGGGAACAAACATTAATAAGACAATACTGGGTAATACATACAGACAGCGAGGTAAGAGAACCCTGCTCGAAAGCTTACAATCTATAGGACAATGGGAGTTAGAAACACAAGGGCATGTGCTACATCATATTGCACAATGGACCAGCCAGACTGCAAAGGTAAAAGTACTGAGTGGGCTGTGTGTGTTGCAATGTTGGTCAGAAGGTTGTTGTCTTGCGTTAGTAGTGTAGAGGATGGCAATAGGGTAATCTAGGGAAATTAAGATGATGGTTGAGGAATATCATAACCTTGTCTGAAGAGGTGGGTTTTGAGTGAACGCTTGAAGGTTTGAAGACTAGAGGAAAGTCTTACTGTGAGTGGGAGGGAATTCCACAAAGTAGGTGCAGCCCGGAAAAAATCCTGTAACCGAGAATGGGAGGATGTGATGAGAGTGGAGGAGAGACGTAGATCTTGTGCAGAACGGAGGTGTCGAGTAGGGAGATATTTCGAGACAAGTGAGGAAATGTATGTCGGTGCAATTTTGTTGATGGCCTTGTATGTTAGTAGAAGAATTTTATATTGGATTCGTTGAAATACAGGCAGCCAATGTAGAGACTGACAGAGTGGCTCAGCAGAGGAATAACGGTTTGTAAGGAAAATCAGTCTAGCCGCTGCGTGCAAAATAGATTGTAGGGGTTCAAGTCTGCCTTTGGGAAGACCAGTAAGGAGGGAATTGCAGTAGTCGATGCGGGAGATGATGAGTGCATGAATTAATGTTTTTGCGGTGTCTTGTGTCAGATATGTGCGTATTCTGGAAATGGTCTTTAGGTGTATGTAACATGATTTAGATATAGAGTTGATGTGGGGAATAAACGACATAAGACATAACCACTGGAGTTGTCCATAGAAAATAGTCAGTACTACAAAGCCATCTGTTTTTATCTCAGCTCTCTCTCCTCACAGTCACCGATTTATCCTTAGCATTACTTGGTTTATGACTCACAATATCTCCATTGATTGGTAGACCATGGATTAAATTTTTTTCTGAAAATTGTCACCTTTGCTATCATCTTGAGACACTCTAATGCCGCTGTGAGTATACTACCGGGCTTCACAAAATATACTGATGAACTCCTGCCTTATAAACCTTATGATTGTCCCATTGGACTTTTGCAAAAACTTTCAGTCATATTTACTCTACTCTTTTTCTTGAATTAAATGTGCTCAAGGGAAAATACAGCCAAGCAGTTTATCTGACTTTCAACCTCTATGGCTGGAGCAGCTTAGAAAAAATGGACATTATGTCCCTGTATCGATTAACTGTTAAACATGGATATCATCTCCAATTGATTCCCGAGTCACTGGAAAGAGTGTAGTCTACCAAACTGTATCGTCAAGAGGCCTAGAGCTTGACCTTTATTAGACCAGGGGATGAACGGAAAACCACTTTTCGCACCTGTTAGGAGCACTATGAATATTTAGTGATGCCTTTTGGCCTCAGTAATACCTCTACAACATTCCAGCACTTTATTAATCTCTGCAGGATTTCTTGGACCAGTTTGTGTTGACCTATCTTGATATTTTTAAGATAGCCTTAAAGAACAGCAGAAACATGTAATAGATGTTTTTTATTTGCCAACATAAATTATATGTTGTAATAGGAAATTGTGAAATTCTAAAGACTCTATTCAAATTTCTTGGATAGATACATTCTAGTAAAGCCCTTATTGGAATGCCCTTTCTCCAAAATTGAGAAAGAAGTGTAGAGATTTGTAGGGTTTGAAAACGAATACCAATCATTTATTAAAACCTTTTCCAGAATTATTGCTCCTAGTACCTGCCTTACTCACAAGGATATTCTGTGTAACTGGTCTCCTGATGAGGAACCTGCAATCGTATTCTCCTTCATTCTAATCCAGAATTGTCATTTGTGGAGCCATCTGAATCCGCTCTTGAGAGTTGCCCTTCTCCAAGTGCCTACAATAATGTTATATTCTTGTGAGTACTATTACCATGAGGTGTCATCAGAAGAAATAAACTATAGTATAGAAAACACAAAAAACTATTTTCCTTAAAATTTGCCCTCTGTCAATTGTCTAGGGGAGCACTTCATCTAACAATTCTTTTTTTTTTTTTTATAATTCTTTATTTTGAATGGTCAAGCAGGAATATACAAGGAACATAACAGTAGAGCCGTGGTACAATTATGGGGAAACAGAAAATGGTACAGTGAGACCATCATGTTGCATCCAAATGGAACATAGGATGGAGAGTGACCAGCTTTTAGGATTTTACAAATGGTGTCGAAAAGTAGATTGTAGAGATAGCGAGAACTGTAAGTGAGCTCTCGAAGAGTGAACAGTGAATAGGTAGCTCAGAGAAATGGAGGGGATGTGTGTGGAAACAGCTGGTGCATGGCCCCTGTCTTGAAGGTGTAGTTGGTAATCTCTTCCATAGCTGCAATGTGCCAAATCAGCTTTTTGGTGTTCTTCCAGTTGAGTGCTATAAAGAACTTGGCGGCCATCAGTACGTGCTCTGTTAGTTTATTGGAAAATTTGTCAAGATCTTGGGGAGGGCAACACAGTAGGAATACCCAGGGGTCATTCGCAACAGGAGCCTCAAATAAAGTTTTTAGGACGTCATGGACCACGTCCTAGAAGGAGGCAATAATCGGGCAAGTCCACCGAATGTGGAACATAGAGCCCCTGAGGCCACAGCCCTGCAAGCGCTCGGGCGAGGAGGAGGGAAATATTCTATGGAGTCGAGTGGGAGTATAACACCAAAGATCGTACATTTTGTAGGAAGTTTCTTTGAGTTTGGTTGATATGGAACTTTTAGCTGTCCCCAGTCTCATATCATCCCAGGCCTCTTTGTCGAGGTGGGGGGGGGGGCAAGGTCCCTCTCCCAATCGTCTTCATGGGATCTTGGAGAGGGAAGGGCAATAGTAAGAAATATATAGTGTAGAGTTGGGAGATCATGCCCCTGGCCATGGGGTGATGTTTACAGACATCTTCAATATGGGTGAGGTCTTGTAGTACATGGCTGGGCGGTAGGGATCGTAGGAAGTGACTGATTTGAAAAAACTCAAAGGGGCTGAGTGTCTGGGATGGGGAGCGACGTTGAAGCTCTCCTAATGGGAGCCATCGACCTGCTGAAAATGTAAGACCAGCCCGGGTCCAGAGGCTATGGGCTAGATTTACTAGGCTGCGGGTTTGAAAAAGTGGGGATGTTGCCTATAGCAACCAATCAGATTCTAGCTTTCATTTATTTAGTACCTTCTACAAAATGACAGCTAGAATCTGATTGGTTGCTATAGGCAACATCCCCACTTTTTCAAACCCGCAGCTTAGTAAATCTAGTCCTATGTCTCGTAGCTAATAACAATTCTTGCAGATTATTGGAATTAGAAGTTCAGTATTTCAGCCAAAATATAGTCAGCTAGGTAAGCTATGTGGACTCTCAACTGTTCATAATTTTAATTTCCTTGTTGACCAGGTCTGTTTGGGAAACTCTGATGTTTTGTTGCAGCTGTCTTTTGACTTTTTTAAAGACATTGAACCTGTTACTACAATTGTTCCAGAAAACAACTCTTTATGGGTGATCTAACCTTCTGATATTCTGCCTCATATTAAAAGAGGCTATAACATTGGAGGTCCTTTATGGGATCACAAGTGTAAACCTACAGGCTACCATAGGAACAACAAGAATACAAGCACTGTCCCATTCCAGTGACTTAAATCCACAGTGAAGGGTCATAAATGTGATGGCCTAAATTGCTTTAGGATGTCCACAGCTGTGTAATTTCCTATACCACTTGTGCTCTGAATAGGACTTATTAAGCTCTGCTGATGACTCTATTGCACTCTCCCCCCCCCTTTCCTCTAAGCCTTCTCAACCTTGGGTGTTCACCTCCATGGATTTTATTGTTGATATTTCCAATTCCAGAAGAGATATTACTATTTTAATTCCTGTAAATCGTTTTAGTAGAATGTCTCACTTAACTTCCACTGGCCATCTAGCCACTGCAGAATGAACAGTTGATTTGGTGATACAAGAAATGTTTAGTCTCTGTAGCATTCCAGATAAAGTGGGGGAGGAATAATTTTAAGAACTGAACCTGGTGGGACGTCGAACCCTGGATTCTTTGTTGCAAGTCGGTTGTCATGCTTGTCTGCAAGTAAAATTCTTTGAATTGCAGTTGTTGAGAGACTTTTCCCAGGGATTTCTAATTACTCAATCGGCCTCACCTGTATTTAATCAGTGGCCAATCAGGGGAAGCCCTTGCTGATTATTGTGGTTTGTGTCTGACATCTTGCCTTGCTACTTCCACTATCCTTACCTGTGTACTGAATGGACTTGTCCTAGTCTATGTCCCTGCTTGATGTCCCATGTCTTGTTTAACAACACCTCACTTCTGCCTGCACTGACTTTGGCTTTTTCCTCCTTTCACTTTGGCTTCTCTGATACCAGATCTGTTACACCATCTTTGTAAACCATAACAAAGCGGGCATGCCTCAAACACTGTACTACCATTATTCACTCCCTTTACCCCTCACTGGTATGTAAGTTCAGGGCCTTTCACAACTAATCAATTGTGATGTTTTTAGACCAAACAATCACGTTTTTGAGGAGAGATTTTCTTTTTCGTTTTACATATGATGTAATGTTTCTCAAGGAATCCTATTGAACTCATTTGACAGCCAAAGATGAAAAATGAACCTGTATATTGTAAATATAACTTAATTTATAAATAAAAGCTATTGTGTGTCTGTGATATGATCATGGTTAAATCTCAAATATATTTTTCTCCTAAAAGATACATTATGGTGGGAATTCAATTCCCACCATAAACATAAAGAAATAAAGACACTCATCGACGTTCTATCTTCACTGATTTTTCTTCTCATGTGTGGGTACCGCAGTTCCCGGAAATGAGCGCAGCTAGATATTGGAGTGATAGTGGTTGCTTAAATACCCTCCTAATACAAACAATGTAAGCTGGTACAATCGGATACAAATGGTGGCCAATTCAGTTAGCCACAAGCCCTTAAAACAAAATCGGGTTTTACATTGGGCCGAGCAAACATGAGCATAGATTATTACCAACGTACAAGGTTCCTAAAGGTTATTTCAGCTAGTTGAATCCATTTTCATTTTCTACTACTGCAGGAAGTAAGATTCCAATATTACTTGTAAAGGGGAAAACAAAAATGTTTATATTTAATTTGTATTTTCTACACTATCCCTACACTATCTCTATGCTATTGTGGTGCTTAAGTATACAAGCTTGTAACACCGGAATTATATCTTGTACAAATGTCACAGTTCTTGAGCTGGATGCATGTTCAGAGCATACAACTCAACACATGCAAGTAAATACGCCGTATTGTTACCTGTGTCTTTTCCTAGTTACATTCAGAGCGCAAATGCTTTCACCTCTAAATGACCCCAACAGTGTTTGGCATGGGCCGACTAGTATGCAGAGAAGACTTAGTTTACTCTGTGTCCCTGGCGAGTAATGATGGGCAGCCTGATACACCCCGGTGGCCACATGATGCGGTCCTCTGACCTTTAAAAGGGCCGTACATTACCTTTTAATCTTAGTGATATGTTGAAGAACTTATCTGTAGTAACACATCAGCAGAAGCATGTGTTACAAGCTATAATACACAATAAAGTTGGAACAGACTACGGACCACTGGAGGAGGCTCGGGGGCACCTGTTGTCCACCACTGGTGTAGAGCCTGAGGACTGGCTGCTTGTCATTATAATGCCCTGGGCCATATACATAGAGATGCAGTAAAATTCATGGTTTTTAGTTTCTATTTATTTTGGAAGTACGATATGTTTAATTAAGGATATAATGTTAAAACAAGCAGATTTTTTTTTTAATTGATCAAAGTCATTGACTAGGAATGATTAACAGACCTTCACAGAAATGTGGCAGTGTGCAACTTCATATAAAAATATATATTATTTTGTTCAGTTCCATTTTAAAACAAACAAAAGTTTTATATATATATATATATATATATATATACATACATATATATACATATATACATATATATATATATATACATACACACACACAAGTTGATCGTTGCCAACTTAGATTCGCCCAAGGAAGTTATTGAGAAACAGATTTCCCCTTCCAGGTGCTCTGCAATGTATCACACATGAGCGAGCAACACGGGAGTTTAGCAGAAGCAGGTCTGCTCAGTTTGATGGATGAATTGCTTCCCTGTGCGCTTACTGAAATAGGGATGTTGTTTGCACCCTTTGTGTAGAGGCTTCCGTAGCTTCAAAAGTGCACAATGCTGCTGTTAGTTTCAACCTGCGCTTCTGCAGCTCTCCAGCATAGGTCACCGGTACAAGGAAGTATAGGCGCACGTCACCGGTACAAGGGAGTATAGGCACACGTCACCGGTACAAGGGAGTATAGGCACACATCACCGGTACAAGGGAGTATAGGCACACGTCACCGGTACAAGGGAGTATAGGCACACGTCACCGGTACAAGGGAGTATAGGCGCACGTCACCGGTACAAGGGAGTATAGGAGCACGTCACCGGTACAAGGGAGTATAGGCACACATCACCGGTACAAGGGAGTATAGGCACAAGTCACCGGTACAAGGGAGTATAGGCACACGTCACCGGTACAAGGGAGTATAGGCACACGTCACCGGTACAAGGGAGTATAGGCACACGTCACCGTACAAGGGAGTATAGGCACACGTCACCGGTACAAGGGAGTATAGGCACACGTCACCGGTACAAGGGAGTATAGGCACACGTCACCGGTACAAGGGAGTATAGGCACACGTCACCGGTACAAGGGAGTATAGGCACACGTCACCGGTACAAGGGAGTATAGGCACACGTCACCGGTACAAGGGAGTATAGGCACACGTCACCGGTACCAGGGTGTATAGGCACAAGTCACCGGTACAAGTGAGTATAGGTACAAAGGAGTATAGGCACACATCACCGGTACCAGGGAGTATAGGCACGCGTCACCGGTACAAGGGAGTATAGGCACACGCCACCGGTACAAGGGAGTATAGGCACACGCCACCGGTACAAGGGAGTATAGGCACACGCCACCGGTACAAGGGAGTATAGGCACACGTCACCGGTACAAGGGAGTATAGGCACACGTCACCGGTACAAGGGAGTATAGGCACACGTCACCGGTACAAGGGAGTATAGGTATAAGGGAGTATAGGCACAAGTCACCGGTAAAAGGGAGTATAGGCACACGTCACCGGTACAAGGGAGTATAGGCACAAGTCACCGGTAAAAGGGAGTATAGGCACAAGTGCTGAGGACTCCAAAGATGTACCAAGGTTGAGCGGAGGTGAGGTATAAATCCCTTTAATAGTGCAGGCAGAGAATTAGACAATTATACAGCAATTAATTAGCTTTACATTATTAAATGTTTATCATCATTTTTTTCATTATGATAGATAAACCTATATTAAGCACTCAATTCTATATACAAAGTGTATAAAAGCAGAAAGTGTTGCATTATATACCTATACAGTATTCATAAATTGCGTATATTAAGCTCTAGAGATTGTTTACATCGAGTCCTAATTGAGTACTAGAGATTAATAATACATACATAGAATACAATATGATTATGTTGCATGCAAGTAAGATCCGGATGAGGGAAGCAACCATGTGTGATGGATTCAGACCGCTAGGGACCTCAATAAATTAGAATCCAGGGACTTGTATGCTTCAATGAATTATGCATGGATCAGATGAACCTCCATGTTCATCTATTGACATGAACTGAGTTACCTGATATGTAAAAGTGTTTGTTTTGAACCCTCTGTCCCTCAGCAAGCAGAATGTCAGAATGAAATAAACATAGCAGGTACATTTTATTTCTTAGTACCTACCGCCCCCACACCCACCACCAAATTATATTCCTGTGATTTTGAAATGAAGATCCACTTAGCGTTTTAAAAGGGCCACTCATTTAATTTTCATTAAAATCAGAACTGTACAGTAGAGCGTAGGTCTGAAGGGTGAAAATGTGAAGGTGTAGGAGGGGGCTGTCATGCCTGCGCCTGTCACTGTCCTTGTAGCTCCTACTTGTTTATCATTGATTGCCCATCCAAGGATGACTCATTGTCTTCAACCGTTACCATTGGAATACGTCAAGATTAAAACTTTTCTACATGTTTCTTTCAGGTTTTATTTTACCATTCTTATAGCCTAAAATATAGCCTTTAGATTGTTCGCTCCTTTGAGCAGGGCTCTCCTACCTTCTGTTTCCATCACTTTTAACTGCGCTCTCCAGCTACTCAGCTCACCTCCTCTCAGTCCCTCTGCCCTCTGTCTCCTCTCGCTTCTCTCCGCTCCTTTCAGTGACTCTCAACCTGTCATCCGTGCCCACCCTCTTGGGCCATAGTTACCTGCCTATACTCACTTTTCCCCTCCCTCCCTCTCTTTCATGCTGTGCCTGAGCCCCCAGAGTTATAGTGCTCACTGTTACTTGTACTGTGCTGTTTCACCTTGTACTGTGCCATTGTTTGTCCTTGTACGGCGCTACGGATACTTTGTGCGCCCTATAAATAAAAATGAATAATAATAATAAAATTACTTTCAGTTCATACCTGTCATAATTTTGCACCCCCAAAAATGTTGAGAAAGTATATGCTGCATGTACAGCATTTTGTAATTTAGATTACTAAGCTTTATTTAGGTAATATAGTGTAAAGAAAAATAAACAAAGGGAGCAATATTAATACTAAACACTGAATGTGCTGATATGTTGAAGGAAACAAATAAATTGCAGAGTGTGAATAACTATTTTTGCTGTTTAATTTTGAACATTCAAAGTAGTCACCTTGAGGGGAGAGATGTAACTTACTGTACTATAGACCCACATATAATTACTACAGAAGAGCTGTCACTGGAACTCCTCACACTAGAAGTAGACAAGTGTATAGGTCCATAGGTTATATATGTAAGAGCAGTAACTGAGAACAGCGTTGACCGCGCCATTTACCAGTCACTGCTGATAGGTGTAATTCCAGATGACTGGGGAATGGTAAATGTTCTTCTACTACACACAGGAATCTGGTAACTACAGACCTGTGAGTCTCGTGTCAGCTGCAGGAAATGAATGGACTCTCATTTAAATTAATTAAATTTGACTAACGTATTTCAAGATCTAAGGCAGCATGGATTTAGTGCTGTGGGTCATGTTAAATCAGTCTATTGGATGTTTTGTTGTAATGTGATCATGGTGGATGAGTGGATATCATGTATTTACATTTTAGCAAGGTATTTGACAGAATCTGATTGGTAGCTATGAACCACTCCTCTTTCTGCACAATTGCTTGTGCCTTAAATGTGTCGCATTATAATACTTATTTGAAAACATGGCGTTTCTTACAATAAATTCATTCAGAAACTGAAAGTGATTGGATTTGACTTGGATTGGCATATTTGTCTAAAATATAGCAGTGTTGTAATCAAGCTCAGATGAAGGTTAGGTAACCAGTATTTTGGGGATCAGTCCTGGCTGCTGTTTTGCATAATGTATTTATTACTGATATTACATCAAAATAATGCATGTGGGAGACAGAAATCTGGAAGCATAAGATAGATGAGTGGTGATATAATTCAACAACAACAACAGAGACGATATGAAGGTCAGCGAGCAGTGGGAGATGTCTGTAGGGCACTTGGCTGCATAGGAGGATGTATTAGTAGCAGGAGGAAGGTGGTGTTACTACTTTATAGTCATCGGGAGGACCTCACCTCAGGTACTGAGCGTACAGCTTAGAGGACAGAGGTGATATCATACAAACATTTAAATAAGCCAAAGATATTAAGTTCAGGATGAAGTTCCTTTAGATAGATTCTATGACAAGGGAACACTCTGAAATCTGGAACTCTGTAAGGAAGAGAGTCTGAAAGGTAATATAAGGAAGAACTTCTCTATAGAAAGGGTGACAGATCCAGCAGTTGTGGTTGGGACTCGTACGATAGAAGAATTCAAGAATGTATGGGACAAACATATGGCTGCTATTAAGACTTATGTCTATAATATAATAATATCAACACATTAAGGATCCCCTGTAATAGTACACAAGAGAATCTGATGGTTATGAGCAATGCAGTTAGATGTGTTGTATATGTACCCCCTTAGCCCACAGGAAACTGATCAAACATTTGCTTTTAAGACCCTTGGTGCAGCATGAAATAGCTCTCTTCCAAGTCTGTAATAAACACAAATACTAGATTGGTCTGCTGCCAGCCGTATCTCTAAAACTGATTCCATAAATGTATTGTAGGTTAAATCCAGTAGTTTTTTTCTTTTTTTCCTTTTTAAGTTTATACTACATGAATATAACCATATGTGTCTCTGTAGCTGCAGTTTCTATTAATAACGTTTCTGGTCTGTCCAGATACAGCTGATGATGAATCTGATTTATCCAGCTGCAGTATCCCATGTGTCATGCAGATGGCGATATTGTTCTCTAGCAGCAAACCGCATTGATCACCAGAAATCTTGTTTAATTTTCATTGGAACAGTTCTAATAAGCCCCCTAGTCATTGATTTAATGACATATTCTACCCCTGCGTTAGATTAGCTGTGAAGGGTTAAACAGCTTATCAGGATCACACAGCACCCGTGCTGTTTTCTCTCACACAAGAGAATAACCAGCTCCATGTGCAGGTACCCTTCATCTTACACCTGTATCTCAGATGTGAAACATGCACATAGGGAGACCGCTCATTCCCAGCTCTGCCTTCAGTAACCAGCGGCTGTGACTTATCTAAACTAGATCATCTTAGTTCTCTCCCTATCAATCTTGGTTCACTTTCAGGTGCTGTAGCTGAACCCACAGCAAGGCGTGTTCTAACTTGATGGGGATACAAGTTTAGTATGACAGATATATGTGAATGCTGCTGTCCGACAGGCTGTGAGTTTTTATGTTGCGGTAGTATATCATTCTGCATGCCTCGTTAACCCCTCCTCAGCTTAACTTTCTCAAAAGAAGCTGTTAAAATGAACTGTCACCTACAGAAATTGGAGGCAGCCATTATCCATGAGAACGTAGCCTGTCAGTTTACTGGAACTTCGTCCTCGCTGAGAAACTTCATGAACTTTGTGACTATTGTTTCAGCCCACGAAATGGCCACGGTGTGTAGATGGCACCTTGATACTATGAAGATAGAAACTTTGAGAGTGGCCATCGGGACAAGGTCAGGTGCTCACCTTGGATTCACCTTTGGTTGAAAGCTGACATGTGAAGGGTCTTTTCTTCTGAAGTACAGATTAGGCCAGAAGGAGAATGTCAGAGGAGATGATGTATCTCATCTCAGAGCTGACAGCTGGAGCAATGTATTTAGAACATCAAGGGTACAGTGACCAGGGGCTCAATCTGATAGTTATTATAAAATAACATTCTTTACTGAAAACATCAATAGGGACTTTCCTAAATCACAGGTAGCACAGAAACAATACATTTGTTATCAAACTCTTTTCGTTATGTGTTTAAGGGTAGGGTATAAGAAAAATATTTGTTACAAAGTGGCAGCGTTTTAGAAGCAGTGTATCTCCGCTGCTTACAAACAGAAACAATAGCTGTACTGTACTTTCTGTAATATCACATTGAATCTATACACTGTACTTTCTGTATTATCACACTGCATCCATAGACCTTACTTTCTGTAACATAATACTGCATCCATAGACCTTACTTTCTATAATATTACACTGCATCCATAGACCTTACTTTCTTTATTATCATACTGCTCCATAGACCATACTTTCTGTAATATCATACTGCTCCATAGACCGTACTTTCTGTAATATCACACTGCATCCATAGACCTTACTTTCTGTAATATCATACTGCATCCATAGACCTTACTTTCTGTATTATCACACTGCATCCATAGACCGTACTTTCTGTAATATCATACTGCATCCATAGACCTTACTTTCTGTAATATCACACTGCATCCATAGACCGTACTTTCTGTAATATCACACTGCATCCATAGACCTTACTTTCTATAATATTACACTGCATCCATAGACCCTACTTTCTATAATATTACACTGCATCCATAGACCTTACTTTCTATAATATCATACTGCATCCATAGACCGTACTTTCTGTAATATCACACTGCATCCATAGACCTTACTTTCTGTAATGATGTTTAATTAATTGCCTAATGAGTCTCTGAGCTTTTACTTGTGCTTCACATGTGGGCAAGTGCCTGGGAAGTATTATGGATCACAGTTTGCATCTGATGTAACACAGGAATATCTCCTCCGCCCACTGTGTAGCGATGCACTTTGACTCCTCACAACAGACACAGCGTTATGGATGCCAGTGTTTTCTAACAGTATAGTAGTTGAAAAATTTCCATCCTAAAAGTGTCATGGTAAATCCGGGCTTTTCTCCACCTCAGTCTTCCAAGATCAAGGGTGCCAGGAGCAGCCCCTGGCCAAGTCCTGGAGAAAGTCCTGATCCTATCAGTTAATCCCACCCACCCCCCTCCCCCCCCTCTATAGCTTAGGCTTCAAAATTGTAATTGGCAATAGACCAGACACTTGCCATTTTGAACTCTAATCTCAACTAACTAAAAAGTCTAGGAAGGTCCTCCTGCACTTTGGGATGCAGAGATATATTTCCGACTCTGGCAGGTGGAGGGAGCTAAACAGTGAACTAAAGTTATAACTGATCAGAAAGACCCCGGAGGTGGCATTAACTGCAGTTTCCAGGTTATGAGATAAGAGCTGTCTGCTATGATTATACTCAATATATATTGAAAAACTAAAGTGAATTTTTTACATAATTTAATACATAGGCAGCACGGTGGCGAAGTGGTTAGCACCTTTGCCTCACAGCGCTGGGGTCATGAGTTCAATTCCCGACCATGGCCTTATCTGTGTGGAGTTTGTATGTTCTCCCTGTGTTTGCGTGGGTTTCCTCCGGGTGCTCCGGTTTCCTCCCACACTCCAAAAAGCATACTGGTAGGTCAATTGGCTGCTATAAAAAAAAAAAAAATAAATAAATTTGACCCTAGTCTCTCTGTCTGTCTGTGTGTGTTTGTTAGGGAATTTAGACTGTAAGCTCCAACGGGCAGGGACTGATGTGAATGAGTTCTCTGTACAGTGCTGCGGAATCAGTGGCGCTATATAAATAAATGATGATGATGATGATGATAGATTGAAAGGTTCCCCAGATTTGTAAACCCCTCACTACATTCACTCCACAACGTCATCCTACGTATGAGAAACATCATCTTCATTATTTTTCATGTAGCTAGATCTTTCCTATTACAAGCCTATAAATAATACAAGGTCTTGAACTTTAACTTTAGCAGATATTACAGTCTTTTAGTATTATCCGTTGATATGATGTAGAAATATTCTTTGATCTTTACAATATATGGGACTGGAACACATTTATAGAAGACATAACTATGCAATGATTCTTACATTTTTAATTCTTTAGAACAACACGGTCCGCGCTTAATTACCGTTGCTACAGTAATTTTAACACAGATTTCTGCTCGCAGCTCAGGGATGTGCAAGCAAAAATCAGCATTGATATTACCGTAGTAACGGTAATTGTGCGGTAATTGCCCCCTTAAAATAATTTTAACTAGAGTGAGTACCATGGTTGCGAACAGTCAGTAAATGTAATGAATAATAAGAAAGTATTTGTCAGGAAGAAAAAATAGAGATCAATACTAAATAACGCATAATACTCATCACACCAAAGCTCAGAACCTCTTGTATCCCTTCTGTTACCTCCTTTTTTGTCCAGGTAGAGTAACTTGAGCAAATTGTTTGTGAAAAAATGATTGAAAGTCAATAAAGTTTTTTACATTTGTCAGTAAAAATATGTGTCAAGTGTTGGCAACGCTGATGAGAACTTCCAGCTGGACAGTACAAGATGTCATCTATATCTATTTATACAGAATATATTCTTTTCTAAATCTGTATTGGAATCCATATGATGTACTTTTAGGTTGGTGCTTCTTGCTGTATACATTGCTGCTACTCTGTTTCCAAACCTATTACCCCCAATACTAGGCCAGCAGAACGTGGAGCACTACAATCCCCATCATGCCATGTTTACTAAACTGGGTTAGTATATACTTTTCTTCCCTTTGAAGTAGTCCTCTCCAATGAATATGACCTTGCAAGGTACAGAAAATAAGAATTATTTCAAATATGAAGAAATAATTTCTTTTATTAAACAGTGTGGTTCATTCCTCTATTGCTTCCTTCTTCTTCAACTCTAGGCCTAGATATTTGAATAATCTAGTGGACATTATCCACTGTCCATCAACTTCAGAATATGGAGTTGATGGACAGTGGGGCATACGCTTGTGGGTATCTTGTGTGAATTTGATCTGCACACCGTCAGAAAGTGAAGACAAGCATCTGCTCCTGTGCAGTGTTTCTGGCACTTACACCCGCATGTGCCTGGAGAGGAGGGACGGGGTGTGCAATTGTAGGCCGAGTGCACTAAATGCGGCTCTTGCAGACCTGTAGAAACATGCATATACGAGGTATATCTATTAAATAACGAGATGGTGATTCCACCTAGTAAAGAAAGCAGTCAGAAGCGGTTATAACTGCATATGTAGTAACCTTGAACCGGTCTAAACCTGCATGACAAGCTGCAACACTCTATGACGTTCAGTGAGTCGCCATTTAGTTTGGTTGTGTTTTCTGTAGAGTGCCGAAAAAATGCTAAGTTTAAAAGCTGAACGTGTCAATTTGAAATTTTTAGTAAAATTGCACAAAACACCAACCGAATGTTTTCAAATGCTTACTATGATCTATGGGAATGACGGCCTGTCTCATGCGCGTGTGTCTGTGTGGCACAAAAGATTTAGCAATGGGTTCCAGAAGGCAGAACAGTTAATCAGCATTAGTATAAGGAAGTTTTGCAAAAGCTGAGGGAAAGAGTCAGAAAGAAACGGCCGCAACTGTGGAAAAATGGTTTCTTTCCTCACCAGGACAATGCGCCTGATCACACAGCACTTTCTGTGAAGCAGTTTTTGACAGACAAACACATTACTACACTTGAAATTCCAAATTCGCCCGATTTAGCACCTTGCGATTTTTTTATCTTTTCCCAACAGTTAAATCAGTGCTTAAAGGGACAAATTTTGAGTCAGTTGATGCTGTAAAGAAGAAAATGACAGATATGTTGAAACAAGTGACAGAAATTGATTTACTCCATGCCTTCCACCAGTGGAAAACAAGACTACAGCCATGTATTAGTGCAAATAGGGGGTATATTGAAGGGGACAAACATTAAATTTGTAATACCAATAAATAAAGGCGAGTTATTTAATAGACATACCAACTATTTAGCTTCAGCTATAGTGCAGGTGAAACTAGGCGCTGTTGCTGAAGACTTAATGTAAACCAGGAGAATGTGCTGCTGATAGAGGCGGACACATCTCGTGATGCGTTCTGCTCTTTATATGGGTGGAAAGACGCTCATTTTCTGTTCTCTATTTTGTAAGAGTAAGTTACTTCTGTTTTACATCCATCTCTCAGCCCCTATGTGTTGAGCAAACATTACGCTCTGTAGAGACAATAAGACGTCATATTTCCCCCAAAATACAGTGTTGCAAAGCTGTTTTACTTGCCACATTTAACATTGACTCCATTAACATTACACTCTGAATTGAAATTACCTTTTTTGTTGTAGTAATTATCATTAAATTAAACACCTCATGAAACACAGCTGCACTTCTCTACCATGACTTGATGCTCATAAGTTAAACTCACATTACATAAAAGGCTTTTGGGTTTTACAGTTGCCAAGGTCATGTCAGTCTGGCAGGTTAATTGTAGTGTTGGGGCAATACTCAAATAGGAATATTTAAGAACAACTGATGTTCACATGGTTCATTTCACACTTAACGTTCTTTATAATTTGGCTCAGTAAAGTTGGTAGAGAAGGAAAAATAAACTTTTTTTTAAGTAACAGAAGAAGCCAAAGTATTAAAGAAGCATCTTCCTTGCTACATAATCAGTTCCCCTCTCAGTTTTCAGACCAACGTATTAACTACAAAGGATATTTAGCGAGGAACTGAAGTAATGTTGATACTTGTTAATTATACAGGCACCACTGTAACTCACAGTTTCAAATCTCTGGATTTGTTAGCAGCTGCCATTCTCTTGACCATTTTTTGGGATTTTGGTTGCGGTCTGAGTTTTTAGGTAGCACTAAGCAGCACTGGCACGTCACAGTCGGCAAAGCAGCTGTTTGCACAACTCCTGTTGCCTGGCTGACCGGATCGTTTATTCACTTACTTGAGCCAAACTGTGGGAAATTTGGAAACGACAACTCAAGTGGGCAAAGCAATGTTGGCGAGTTATAGAGACGGTGAAACATATTGTCTTTCTTTTTGGGGGTTTTCAGAACAGATCTCTTTAATCAGGACATCATGGGAATTTTATTTATTAACACTAATGTTTATGGCACTTAATCAAGTGAAAAAAGCTTTTACCCTCAAGAGATCCCGTCCAACCCAGTAAAGTACTCCCAATATGTAAATTGGAAAAATGGCACATGCCCTTTACTCCTGTCAGTCATGCTCTAGACCACTAAAGATTGTTTACAGCTGTAATGCAGGTGGGAGGTGACACTGGAGAGCGGCAACTCTGTTCTTCAGCCAGGACTGACATTATACTTGCAGTCACTCTCTATTGTTACCTCTTTACTACACATTTCTACTCTCCGCACCCCTACTGGTCACCCATCCGCTGACCAGATTTACATGTATCCTTGTAATGATCTGATTGGCTCTCAATCAGATTTTTCTGAAACATGCAGATTTGTTTTGGGGCCTCATGCAATGATATTGGTCCAATTGGCTAAGATTCCAGATAATCAGTGAGCCTTATCAAGCTATATTTTGCTTATGGTTTTTAGGTGTTCTGCTGTGAGTAATGCCTGTTTATGTAAATGAAGCCCAGGCCTGAGTGAGGAGTGGAAAGAAATGTCCGAAGTGAATGATACAAACTTTTCCCATTTAATGTGTCTCCAGAGGTTCTGTTGCAGTCCTCAGCTGTGACTTTCAGTGAGAAGCTCCAATTTGCTTCAAGCTCATGTGACAATATAGACCAGTCCTGTACAACCTGTGGCTCCCCATGTATTGTGAAACTACAAGTCCCAGCATACCTTGCCAGCTATCATCTTGCTATCTGCTGGCAGAGCATGCTGTACTTGTAATTTCACAATACCTGGAGCCGCAGGTTGGCCCGGCCTGAAATAGACTATTACACCTAGCTTAATGTTGCCTATATATGGACACAGGCAAGTGCCAAACAAAAATATCTGTGGGCAATTTCACCACAAACTTGCAGAGCCATTTACACAGATACCGTCACTGGATGGTTAGGATGAATGATCAAATTGCATATTGCCTCCAGCATACTCTTCTTCCTGGTCAGCCAGCCAATGACCTTGGATTCGCTTACAGGGATAATCTGCCATTCACATTTCTATTCTGCCATATTAAATATGTTCCAGTGGTATTATTCATACAAAAAGAGCCCAGGTATGTAACAGTGTTGGATGAATTTGGACAATAATAACCAAATTGTCACTCTGTGTTTCGGCAGGCTCAGCCCACATCTAATCTCTCCCAGTACATAAAACAAAGCAGGGATTCCCAATTCACACATTACTGTTTCAGTTCATCCATCACTTACCCTATTACCTTGTTATTGCAAATCCTAAAATATACAGACAGAGAGCAGAGCTTGCAAAACACAGTAGATTGACATCAGCACCATTTACTGCTCATTATCTCCAGAAAATTAGAAGGCACAGCTAAATAAAGGGTTAAGGAAAAAGCTGTATGCTTGTCAGCTGCCCATACACCACAAATTCATCTCACTTATCCAGACGCATCAGGACTCTTTGGTTTACACCGATTAGCTCTCATTTAGGGAACTTTTAGCATAAGCGGTCTCAGACAGCAGTGGAGACTCTCTGATAGGAATCAGCACGTTTCCATCTAAATGCCATTTTCTGCCGGGAGCTCTAAATAAAGTAGAAATTCAGCACAATAACCCATTTACAATGTTAATCTGCCTGCAGTCTTAGTTCTTAGTGTGTGTGTATAAACACAGCAACAAATCGCGCCTCGTACTTCTGAAACATACCGGCACAGGATATGGTATCTAACCAATATTTTACTATGATTGACATAGTGTTTAATCTAAGCAACTATAGCAGCACTCACAAAGTGACAGAATGATTTATGCCAATATGCTCAGATATAGAGTTTATTTTCCTTAAAAACCTATTGTTCTATTTGTTTACGTTGCTCATGCCTGATAAGAAGATGGTGCCGCCAATTTAGACTGTACATAACCTGCAAGCGACGTTATTCTGTGTCTATAAGCTAAATTCTTGAAAATGGCAGCACAGCTACAGCCTATGTATAAGTGTGCTTTATTTTCCATGCATATGTTTATGTCAATCACTCTGTACAAGGAACATAATCTCTCTCCTTTTTGCACTTAACAACATACAGGGTCCAAGTGATACTTTCTTAGCTGACCTAATTGAAATATTAAGCTTACATTCCAATGGAACAGCGCCCCAAGTGGCCAAATATCCTAGAAAATGGAAGGCATTGAAGCATTGATCAGACATGACAGAACTAAATTAGGGCTTTTCTGCATGGTTGTGTACCTATAACTCTCCAGATGTTGTGGAACGTGATCATTAGGGTATGCTGGAACTTATAGTACCACAACACACGGAGGACAATAGGTTTCCTTCCTCTGCATTAGTGCTTTGAAATGGTGATGTTCCCTTAAAGTACAGCTCCCTCATTCCCTATTTCTATCATTGTGAGTCGTTGTTTCATTAAACTGGCAGAGAGCTGGGTAAAAAGGAGAAGATCATACCGCACAAGGTATATCATCAATTATAGATCCCTATATGAGTGGATGAATATACCACCTCATATCCCAGAGTACTTAATTATAGAGGAACTGCTGAGTGGTGCACCCTAACACTGTAAGAATACTCCTACACAAAGAAAGGAAAGACTTGGCAAAAAAAGAGCACTCAGAATCTATAAGTGGAAAGGCAAATAATGAAATAAAACATAACCTTCATTATTATCTGTAAAATATAGTGTGCTTCTCCTGATGAGAAAACTAGCGAAATATTAAAAACCAAAACATACAAAGTGAATTAAAATTGCAGATTAACTGCAGACGCTCTGTGGTCCTGTCCAAATTATTGCAAAGTATATAGGTCAATTAATCTTATATATATATATATATATATATATACTACAATCTAGTACATTTGTCCACTAAATCATTTGTTGTTATATAATAAGGAGCTACTCATCCTCAGTATATCAGATAATTCCAATATCTTGCTGTGAGAAATTATATTTTTTATATTCTTTATGTTATAATAGAATTCAAGATAATTGGATTAATCCTTAGGAGTTTCAATTGGTTTAATATATAGTCTGATAGATACAGTTAATACTCAAGTTTTGCAATAATATCTAAATGTTCAAATTTAGAACCCAAATCTATCCCATTATTTTGTCTTCCAGGCTTAATGAAATATTTCTCCAAAATTATGGTCTTTATTTGGTGTTTTTTTTTATAGTTTCATTCATCATCTGTGAAAATTGTACACCAGAGTCTAGTTTCTAATAGCCAAATGTTAATCCCTTAATAAACAGGGCTAAATCCTTTTAGTAATGCCAGAGTTCAAATACTCCCCAGCCTGAATATACCAAGGTTTGGTTTCTCCATTTACAACCTATCAGGTTTATAGGATTAGCAATGTAATCAGCACAGTCAGCTGTCAGCTGTAGTGCACTATTATGCAGCACAGAGAGACTGCTGGTTAACCCAGGGGGGTGGTGAACCCTGAAATGCATTGTCTAAATTTAGAAACTGATAGGATAGTTCTTTCATTTGTAGCCTGTTGTCTTAATATAATTAGCCATCTAAATAGGACTGGTGATCTGCCTGTCAGCTATTGTTACAGCTTCTACTGCACAGAGATAGATTCTAAGTACTGGCTAGATCTAAGAGTTCCCCAGTCTAGGCTGAGAGAAGATGATCTGTGTCATTATTGGAACATTAGTAGTAGACTCTTTAATCATATAGGACAGGTACACAGCGCAAACGCTTTCACTAGATAAGCTTTATCAAGGCAAACCAGAGCGTCATTATTGTAGCTGTTAAATAGAGCAGTAACCCCACCCTCATAATGACATCACATTCATGGAGCCAATCCTGATGCTTTGTCTCCAATAATGATAGACAGTGTGTTAATCCAATCCTGGGGCCACAGGACTAGTCAGATCCGCCCATCGTATCCCACTATTGGTCAGAAAGAACTATGTTGATATATATCCACACAGAACATAAATCAACTTGCAGGGTAAGTAGTATTTGTGTACAAAGTGAAGAAGTGCATAGGGACACATCGAATTTATCAGAAATAGCAGATAAATGAAGTATCATATCTTAGTATTAATAACCATAAGAAATATCTGTATCAATAGAGGTATTATTTTTTACTCCATCTTGGGCTATATTCATACTATTCCTGATAAATTTGATGTGTCCCTATGCACTTCTTCACTTTGTACACAAATGCTACTTACCCTGCAAGTTGATTTATGTTCTGTGTGGATATATATGTTCTTTCTGACCAATAGTGGGATACGATGGGCGGATCTGACTAGTCCTGTGGCCCCAGGATTGGATTAACACACTGTCTATCATTATTGGAGACAAAGCATCAGGATTGGCTCCATGAATGTGATGTCATTATGAGGGTGGGGTTACTGCTCTATTTAACAGCTACAATAATGAAGCGCTGGTTTGCCTTGATAAAGCTTATCTAGTGAAAGCGTTTGCTCTGTGTACCTGTCCTATATGATTAAAGAGTCTACTACTAATGTTCCAATAATGACACTGATCATCTTCTCTCAGCCTAGACTGGGGAACTCTTAGATCTAACCAGTACTTAGAATCTATCTCTGTGCAGTAGAAGCTGTAACAATAGCTGACAGGCAGATCACCAGTCCTATTTAGATGGCTAATTATATTAAGACAACAGGCTACAAATGAAAGAACTATCCTATAATTTTCAAAATTTAGACAATGCATTTCAGGGTTCACCACCCCCCTGGGTTAACCAGCAGTCTCTCTGTGCTGTATAATAGTGCACTACAGCTGACAGCTGACTGTGCTGATTACATTGCTAATCCTATAAACCTGATAGGTTGTAAATGGAGAAACCAAACCTTGGTATATTCAGGCTGGGGAGTATTTGAACTCTGGCATTACTAAAAGGATTTAGCCCTGTGTATTAAGGTTGGATTGACATTTGGCTATTAGAAACTAGACTCTGGTGTACAATTTTCACAGATGATGAATGAAACTATAAAAAAAAACACCAAATAAAGACCATAATTTTGGAGAAATATTTCATTAAGCCTGGAAGACAAAATAATGGGATAGATCTGTGTTTTAAATTTGAAAATTGAGATATTATTGCAAAACTTGAGTATTAACTGTATCTATCAGACTATATATTAAACCAATTGAAACTCCTAAGGATTAATCCAATTATCTTGAATTCTATTATAACATAAAGAATATAAGAAATATAATTTCTCAGAGCAAGATATTGGAATTATCTGATATACTAAGGATGAGTAGCTCCTTAATATATAACAACAAATGATTTAGTGGACAAATGTACTAGATTGTACTATATATATGAAGATTAATTGTCCTATATACTTTACAATAATTTAGACGGCCACAGAGCGTCTGCAGTTAATCTGCAATTTTAATTCACTTTGTATGTTTCGGTTTTTAATATTTCGCTAGTTTTCTCTCATCAGGAGAAACACACTATATTTTACAGATAATAAAGGTTATGTTTTATTTCATTATTTGCTATTCCACTTATAGATTCTGAGTGCCTCTTTTTTGCCATGTCTTTCCTTTCTTTGTGTAAGAGAGCTGGTTAAGTCTGCAGGGAACGTGTGCAACATCACCTCACTTCTTACACTGGAGGATGTCTCATGTCACAGGAACCTCCCAGCTTTCACACTCCAGCCAGAGACCGTGACATTATTTGTAGAATGTAAAAAATAATATCCTATTGGAAGCGAAAGCATGGAAAAAATACAGCAGAGAGCAAGGGATCAGCTCCGGAGTGACAGTCCGCAGCTACTAGTCTCTCCAAGGAGAAGGCTGTACGCACACCTGTGCTGGTGCTATACACAGCTAGAGGAGACTGTGCAGTGTCTGCTGGTGACATCACCTCGTTAGCATGCTCCTTCCAGCTCCCTTCAGGGTCTGTCATTGACTTTGAAGGCTTTTCCAATTAAATCAGCCATTAACTCTTGGACGGCACAGCACAGGCTGCTATAACATCATGGAATTCAAGTTTGATCTAAGCCCCTCTGTTGGCTCTAAAATCATCATTTAGAAGGCCAAAAAAGCATAAATACCATATTATTATTTGACTCAAGCTTGTGCCTAAGTACTTTATCATTTCCAAAACTGTTTGTTTTTTTGGGTTTTAGCTGCAAGTGGTTAGGAAAAAGCTCAAACTCCCAAACATTAACAACTCCATAATTGCAAAAAGGCGTGTAGCAGGGATTTCAGATGACTCTTCTGCAATTACTGGAAGTCATTTATTAATGACTCCCAGGTGCAGCACTGAGAAGAACAGAGGTAGCTCAGGGCAGGTCGACCCTACCGTCATAATTCCTCACTCCCTATTAGATGGGTCTAGAGAAAGGAGGGACTGAGGGCCACAACCAGACACCTTCCAAATAAGCATTTTATTACAAACATCTCTCCTAAAATATTACTGCTGCCACCTAACATATGGGAGTCATTTCTGATCCCAATGGCTACTTAAAAAATCCTAAATTTAATTGACTGGAGTCTGAATTTTACATTATTTTCTCTACCTCTAGCTTTAATATAATAACTACGCACTTTTTAAAATAATTAGATCACAACATAAACTTACGTTAAATTGCACATAAAATGCATTAAAAATGTACTTTAAAAAGTTGTTTCCCTGGTGTCTTATGTTCAGCCCGTGTCCTGGCTACATGCTGCTCAGCTCCATGGTGCACACTCAGCTGGGGTTGTGCCATGGATGGATAGTGCGCTGCCTGTTGGAGAAAAGATCAGGTCTGCAGGACTGAGGAAAATGCACCAATCTCTGCCAGCTCAAGTATGTAGGGGTAGTGGGGCAGCACAAGAAATCAGAGACGCCTCCAAATACACTGAATGCCTTTTAGGACAGAGTTTTACTTAGGATATTGCACGCAATATGTAGTAGATAGTCTATGAACCTTTTTCAGATACCACAAACCTGTCATATTTTTAATTTCCTTAATTATTCAGGGGTCTATTATAGTGAGATGATGTTTGCTTCTATTCAGGGGTGGAACAGTGCATTGCCGGGCCCCATTACAAAACTTATGTAGGAGCCCAGTGATGCCGATGTAGCTTCCTGGCCCCCACACTCTGCTCTGAAAAGAGGGGGCTTCTGAGCATGTGCAGTCCAGAGACTGCACTGATCAGAAGCGGACTGAGCTCTGCTATTTTTATAGCCAAGAAGGGCCCTTGGGGAGTGCTGGGAGTCTAGGGTAGGTGTGCGTGCTTTGGGCCCCGTATCGGCTGCACCCACAATTGTTCCACCACAGCTTCTGTACCGTGCTTGCAGTACAAAAGGCATTAAATCTGCTCTTATTTTATGATTATATGGATAATAGTACTGGCACAGTATAGCAAGCAAGGTGACCAATCTGCTTTGGCCAGTATAGACTAAGAGGGGAGACACTTTTGCAGCTTGGCATAGCATATTGCACTGCAGGTGGGGGCAAATGTAAATAATTCTAAAATGTGTAGACAGATTAAAAGTTGGGAGGGGCTGAAAATCTTCATAGTGTAATAATGCTGGCCAAATATATTTGTGTGTGATAGTCAAAAGTGGCAGTCTTACCCTAACTCGCAAATTTTTTGAGACTTGGGAAAGCTATATTAATATCCTTCCCTCCCAATTACGCAACCAACTATATGAATGCTTTCACCAGACACTGTGGTATGAAACAAGAGTATTCCTTCAAGACCCCCCAATTTTCGTGGGGGATGATGGGGCGGGCCTGTCATCTTCCTCTGGTCCCTTCGCACCCTGATGGTGGATAGGGGGAGGGGAAATTGTAATGTCATGTCTGCTCCTTTTATTGAGAGATGATGGCGTATTTATTTTCACCACTAATGTTACCATTACTGCAATTTTGCTTTGTCTTATATTTCAAAGCGATAATATATTAATATCGGACACACCTATTTTAGAATGTTTGTATTATGGTCGTCAAATCTCCTCAAGTGTTATCCAAGGAAAAAATGTAATAATACCCATGTACATTTATATTGACTGTATTTACAATAGAATGTTTCTCTTCTTTTGTGAAATGAACAGTATTACATAATTGATGTCTGAATGTCTTCAATAAAAATGTTTAAAAAAAAAAAAGTGGCAGTCTTTTCCCTTTCCCTCTTTTCTCCTGCGTAAAACACATTGCATTTGCGCTCTTTACCTTGCAACATGGTTTGTGCAGGTGCAAATTTGCTGGATTTGCACCGGATTCTAAATGAGGACTATTGCATTATAATAGAATTATCCCTCCTGGAGAGCAGCAATTGTATTATAAGCCTTCCCTCTCAGAATAAGCCTGCCTACTAATACCATGCAGAGCAGAGGCATAAGCTTGCAGGAAAGATGTAAGGGAGAGCCTACAAAAATGGGCTTTAAATAACAAGTGCAATATTACTTCCCCTTTAAGGGCTCATAACCACTGATGTTTGTTTTTGTGTTTGTAACCCACATGTCCAACTTGTTTAACAAGCAGGTCATTGGAGATTGCCTGGGCTTCCCCATGATTCACTTGAGGTAAACTCTGTAAGTGGGTACAGGTTGATTGGAAACAATGGTTTCCATTTTTGTACCTGTTATTCTGTGTTTTACCAGTGTTAAAAACGACAGTGCAACACGTGAAAATGACGTGAGGTTTTAGGCTCCTATGTTGTTCGTGGACCAACGCGTTTGATGCATTTAATGCTTAGCTCCAGGTTATTGGCCTGACATTGCTAGAAATATACTATTTCATAGCTGGAGAGCTTATTGTTTTTTTTCCTTATGATGGACAGGCGTGTATGAGGTGCAGGAAGGGGTAAAGATTGGTCGTGCCAGATCTGCTCATTCTATATTATGTAGAATGGTATTTAATGTAACATATTAGAAGAAAGATTATTATCTGTTAATAGAACTCATTTATGTTTTGAGAATGTATAAAGTTGTCATGAATCTGTAGTTCTTGTCTCTCTCTGGGGTTATTCCTGTGTTCTCTTCTCTAGGCAACCGGCTAGACTCATGAATGTATAAACCTCAATCCGTTTTACTGCTTTACTGGCAGAGAGAACTTTTCTGTTTAATCATGTAATTAAATCAAAATGTGTCAGCCCTTGGCTTGGCTTTTATCACTAAAGGAGAACCTTATGATACAAAAAATGACTCTCACACAAATGTCTGATCTGGTGTCCATGTGCTAGGTCCAGGAAAAAGCCCCAGCAGACTGAAACACAATCCATAATGAGCCCCACTTGCAGTAACTGTGGCACTTATATTTAGGGGGAGCGATACCCTTATAGACCATCACATTTGCTTTATATGAGGAAGCTGTTTGTAACATGCACAAATATGTGTCTGAGAACTTGGCAGAACTAAAGATATTTGATTTTCATAGAGATCATTGATCTTATCTCTGAGGAGTTAGTATGTTCTCCACGTGTTTGCGTGGGTTTCCTCCGGGTGCTCCGGTTTCCTCCCACACTCCAAAAACATACTGGTAGGTTAATTGGCTGCTAACAAATTGACCCTGGTCTTTCTGTGTGTGTGTGTGTGTGTTAGGGAATTTAGACTGTAAGCCTCAATGGGGCAGGGATTGATGTGAGTGAGTTCTGTACAGCGCTGCGGAATTAGTGGCGCTATATAAATAAATGGTGATGATGATGATCATTATTCACTGTCTGTAGCAATATATGTTTAAGAAAATTAGCTAAGAGTCATCAAGAGCTGACAATCACTTGTATGAGATAAAGAATGGGACACAGTAAGAGTTGTTTACAAACCAGAGAACTTGCTTTTTTTTTGTGCCGAATGCTCTGTTCCCGATAATACGCTGCCACTATATTTGCAGGTACTCGAAACGTCCCTACTAAGTCCAACCTGGGACCAGCGCATTCATTAGTTTCAAGTTTTATGTCTCTTCTAGTCCTACTCTGTTTGATTTCATTTAGGTCATAACTTAATGTGAGGGGACATCAGGACGGTCTTTGATAGCTTGTGATTAAATGTTTTTTCTGTTGATCAAATTGTACCTAGAATTGCGCCCAGAATGGAAACTTGAACATGTAAAATGCGCCCCATTAAAGGTATAGGGATGAGACTGAGTTTCCAACACGTCTTTTTGTGGGGAGGAAAAGGCTTGTGCGCCTATCTGTAAAATGGGTAACTGCATGAAACGTGTGCCACCTTCACACCTCCAATCCGCCAAACTCATCCAGTTAGATAGAGCAAGCGTTTACACCCCTGGCCTAAAAATGAGTGATCTCCCACCAATATATTTAAATATATAGGCAATCCTGAATGTAATCTATTAGGATATGGGTTTCAATAAGGCTTCTGTTACGCATTGAGCTGGGTATATTTTTCATTTGATGTAGTTTATCTGTTGTGTGCTAGACACTATGTAAATACTGACACTGTACTAGTGGAGTCCTTGGATTTATAGGTCATTTTGTGAGGAGTTTAATATTTCTTCTCACTCCTTTTCCCCCAGTGTACCTAAGTCATCTTCCCATTGTTTCTTAACTTGGTTATACTTGGTCTACACTGCATGAATTATCCCATCCTATGCAGCTGGAAGCACCTTGGCTTGTTTGGGCATATGGTATGTCAGGTGTCAATGAAATCTGGTGACCAGGTTGCATTTATAAAGCACAGCCTGGCTAGAGTTTTAAAGGGGGCCCCCGGTCGTCCCAGGTTCCCCTGCATCAGCTTTATATATCTATATGTGTTTGCTAATGTTTTAGCATTTGCGTTAAGAGAAATAGGGCGATAGGATTCACAGTTGTATATTTCCCTTGGTTTCAGTTTTCTTCCCTCATTGAGGTGGGAAATACACCATTTTACCTGCCCAGGAAAAATGGCTGCAGTCACTAAGAAATCCCTAGTGGGGGGGAGGGTCACTGAAAGATAATTTGCACAGGTTACAAGAAATACAACTATTATTAGTGCAAATGCTAAGAAATAGTCAAAGTGAGCACACTCTATGGTGCCAGTTCATTTGTATATCTACCCTTGGCAAGTCCATTTTAGAGACTTACTACACCCCCTCACACTGATTGGTCAGACAATCCCTTGCTCTGATTGGCTACTGCTTCCTTCTTTTACAATAAATGGGATTGTCATATATGTAAATTGTGATTTAAAATGAACAATGTGACTGAAAATCTTTCTTCTGTAAGTTTTTGTGTATGTGAACATGCGTACAGTATTTCTTTCTCTGTTCACAAACACAGACTGGCAGAATATGACCTACCAGTTATAAAGGACCTCAGATGTGCTGCCAGACCTATGCAGTGCTACAAATTCAAATGAGACTTAATGCTGCAGGTTTGTGCAAGTCAGCAAATACATATGGGCCCCAAAACAGATATTTTTTTAATTATTATTTTAAAAAATAGTAATGTCACATTCCTGAATAGATATGATCCAGACCTCCCCACACACACCTCTCCCTGTCAAATGGCAGACATATGGAGACCAGAAAATTTTCCAATAAAAAAACGAATGTCAAAAACTGTGACTGAATATAGGATTTTTATACAGACTCTGTTTTATTTCGTGCAGGTTCAGAGTTCGCTGCATCCTCTATTTCAAAGGGAAGTAGATTTGGGGCTTGTCATAAACTTTCCTCAGTATAGACGTTTCAGGGACAGATTCAGTGTTTGGTCAGGGTCTGTTGTTTTGTGGGGCAATACGAGGTGCTACCAAACCTTCATATACAGACTTTAATCCGATCAAATCTTAAACTGTGTGATCATTATACTGGATCAAAATCCAGTCTTTTTAGGATTATGGTAAAATACTGGGTTGATCAGTGACCGGCTATGCAGGAAGTTTGAGATTATTGTTCTACCTGGTGATGAAGGCAGCAGCAGGCAGACATAGGATCTGACCATTTGGTACGGTGCCTGAAGAACAAGATTGGTGTAATTTGGCTACACTTGTGGTTACACGGCTTCTGATCTGGTTATATAGGTGTACAGGTGTAAAATCAGGGGGGCAATTGGGTGTACTGTTCACAAGGTTTTCAAACCAAATTAACTGTAAGAAGCTGTCTTATTCACATTGGTCTGAAAGTAAAAAGACAGATGAGATGTTGTTAAGGGGGCTTGTGTGGGCCTAAAATATTCATCTAGAAAGTTTTGTGTTTTCGTGAATAACAAGTCCTGGAATTTTCGTGCTTCTTATCTCAAGTTCCCAATAGACTTACATCTGTGTATGTAAAATGACGGGCTAAATAGAAGGATTAATTCCATGCATCTGTCAAGTGCTTTGAGACCAAAGGGTGAACTCTTCTAAATGAGTGTAATAAAATAAAGACCCCAGTGGTATATTCTGGGAGAAACTTGTTGAATGTTCCTTCAAACAGTGCGCTCAGTGTTTCTCAACTACATTTGGACTGTTGGGAATAACGTTTAAGACACATTCTGCGATTACTGTACAGTCAGTCAAACAGGTGCTTCTTACCCGAGACTGAACTGCAGATTGTATGACACATTGATCAGTCACCATTCAGTTATTCTGGATGTAGACATGTCTTTCTCCTGTCTGTTGATGTGTGACTGGACATGTCTCAGACATATGGGGTCATTTACCAACTGATGGTGCAGTATCGGGCATGTGACGTCATGCCATATTATGTTTTGTATGGAGAGTATAGCACATTTGTGGAGCACCTTGGTGTGGTTTACAGAGAGAGTTGTTTTTGTTTAGAACGATTTGCCTATTTATTAATTTAGTCATTATCATGCACCTGACTGAGTGCATTTCTTGTGAATTTGGCCTCAATTTTATGCGATTTATGTGGGAACTCCACACACGACTATTTTCTCTCTCATAATACAGTATATCGGGCATGTAAATATATTGGTCACAATATATATTGAGTTTTTCTTCAGCTCTTTGAGGCTATTCTGCTCCGTTTATAGACTTACGGAAACAAAACTATGAACCAATACGAACGGATAAGTATAAATCTTTCTAGTATTACTAAATGGAGGACGCTGTGTCTTTGTAGCACACAAACATAGTACCCATATTTTAATATACCTGTTTTACTCTTGGCAGTTGATGTAGTGATTAGGTGTTTTATATTCTCGGCAGTGCTCATTTGCATATTGATTTGCAGTCCTGCCCCTTTGGGAATGTTGCAGCTTCTTGACAGATGACTGTGCCACGTTTTCCCACTGTGAAAACTGTCACCTACATCTCACACCTTTTTTTTGTAAATATTTACAAGGCTAAAAGTAGTCATGTATTGTAATGCTAGAAATATGCAAAATTAATATTTAAGTTTGTCATTACATACATTAAAAGTAGTCCTCTAATATGCAGACATGTCATTGCATGTTTTTAATGTAGAAATCAGGCTGAGATGATTCCGCAATTGAGTCCATAGTATGTAGATCCTGCCAATCAGCCTGAAAGCAGTGTGATAGGACCGTTTGCCCACCAGGTATCTGAGGGACTGACTTCACAGGGTCCAGTTACTGCGGTCGACCTATGACTGAACATACGGCAGATTGTGGTCATTGTTTTACTAGTTGTTTTGGTCCCAGACATGTAGCCAGAATAGGCATCCAAATCTTTGCATACATGGAGAGCTTTAAGAGTATCTCCCCAATTCTACATCCATCCTGAGTATCATCATAAAACAAACCAGTGAAGGAAAAGTAGAACGTGTTGCATTTTTCATACAAGCGACACTTTAAACAGTTTTCCCAGCAAGTTTGTTTGATTACAGCAGGTGCTATATTCTTTCATAAGTATAGCGTCCTAATCAAACTGGGAAGATGCTTGGCCGTCAATAAGGATGAGTCCTGCAAAACCTGTTATTTGGCCGATTACAGCTAGCATGAAACAACTTGCCCAAGAAGCAGCTCAGTGGCCGACAGAGTGCCTGATTGTATGGTAAGCCCTACAGCAATAAGTACATTAAGAAACAAAGAAGAATTGTAACACATAGTTTCCATAGCGCATAAGTAAAAGGAAAGCACTATTAATCAGCAGTTCTGGCAAATGTTGATGGGACAAGTGAGTATCAATCTTCACCCCATTAAGGTTATACTCTGCTTTCGCTCACATTTCGGATCTTTGCCAGAAGACTAGAAAACCTTAAACCATCATAATCTGTATTCCCAATCTATCTATTTTTAGTTCTTTCTGTAATATAGACCTTGAGGGAAATCCTGGTGGCAATTGCCCAGGAACGCAGTGAGGGTTTATCTCTGGCAGCACAAGATTTAAACTCCAATTTTAGTTGGCAAGAGGTAAAAAAAATCCAAGGTAGACAAGTCTGTACAGAACATGAAAGAGATGAAACCAAAATGAGGGTGTACGTACCATAGAATTTTAATTTACTTATTTCTGGAGAGATTTGGGGATTAAAACACACAGAAAAAATGACTGACACACCCATTACATGAACGAAAGTTGTACAATACATGAATGAAGCAGTGATAATGCTATTCTCCTCCATGCATTCCAGGCACAGATGTAAAATATATCCCAAAGAAATAGAGAAATGTGATAAAAATAATCACCAACTGATGCTATGGACAGAACGTCAGCTGTAACATTCTTACCCCAATGTTTATTATGGTTAAAGTTTTCTCCTTTTAGTTTGGCATAGTTAAAACTTTCCTGAAAATGTGATGTTACATTTTCCATTGTACAGTAATGTTTCTAATAATGTGCTAGTAGTATCTGCATTGTCCATTATGAAGACCAGTGTCTCATAAACACACAGTGATTTAGTGGTCCATTTCCTAAAGGGAATACACATGCTCGTCCTCCTCTTTTCATTATCTGCACTCTTTTCATATTATTCCATTGTTACATTCCCTGATTTTACGCTTTCCTGGAATTCATATCAATGGGCTCATTTCTCTGATTCTTACACTACCTCTTTCCCACATTTTACACCACATTACTTATGTGTTGCTTCAGTTACTGAATACTATGCTACAATTTATGTTTAAGTAATCCCAAATCCTGTACATACAGTACAAATGTCTGGCTATGTTTTATGAGATAAGAAGATTTTTTCTTCTCAAGTTAACGTTATTTGTTTGTACAGATGTAATTTTCTTGGAAGGTTCGTTCTGTGTAGACATATTACATATTTTATTAGACTAATGCAGTGTTTTGAATTGCAGATTCTTTATGTGTTTTTCTCTTATGTTACTAACATTTTGGGGTGTTTTTAAACTTTAACCTCATTTAAAATTTACTGTGATTTTACATCCAAGTGTGATTGTTGTTGTTGTTATTATTATTAATAATAATAATAATAATAATAATAACAACTGTTTTAGGCTTCTAAAACAGAAACCTGCCATTCCTTTCTGAACAATGGGAGCATTAGGAACAATCCTGAACCTATCTTAGATGTTCTCGGTGCTGTATGTAACTTTTCACACTTAAAGGTCAAAAAAAGGTTTATTTAGGATGGGGTAATGTTATCAGTGGCAAAGAGCCAGAGTGCTTCTATCCTCAATGAGGCTGCTATGAACACTAAGTATTCTAATAGCCCAGAGCTACAGTTTTCCCATTTTATGAATATCTACTTCTCAGGTCACTGTTTATAAGCACACCTGCTCAAGTTTCTCCAAGCCCCGGGCCTCCAGACAACTTGCCCCGGCATGCATGCAAGAGTATACAGTGTTAGTCAAGGTAACACTGTTATTCTGAGGATGGCCAAGAGACACCTCTAGTGCCTCGTTGTGTGATGCATCATTCGCTATTCAATAAGATCAGGGGGAATTTCAACCTATACAGGGGGGAGTCAGTGTCTTCCTGACACATACATGAACTTGTAGAATGGCAGTTGAGTTTGATGAGTGTTTTATGAGGATTAGAAGTTATGATGGATGTAAGCTTTCATTGTATTACAGCAATATCTTCTACATTGTAAATGAGCTTAGAACATGATTGCTTACATGTATATGGGCTACAGGACAATTATTGTCAAGTCAGGTTGATGTGTTCTCCATAGACCAGTGATCGTGTGATTCTTACACTCAGACGCTTGTCTTAAAGCAGCAGAGTGTTATTGCGAGATTTTCCTGTGATTTTCCCTCTTCTGTAGTTATACAATGTTAACATTGGTAAAGAACCACAAGCATTGAGGAAACTTCTCATATCAGTACCAAAGGCAAATCTGTACTTATCCGTTTTGTTTAGACATGTTTTGGGGTTTTTTCCTTTATTCATTAACTGTGCAGAATCAGCAGTTTTTCTTATTCTGCGAGTCCCATGGAAACTGCTCATTAAGACTTTCCACCCAGATTTTTCTACAGGCTCAGAAATGTGGGGAGTCGATAAAATACACATGAATATATGTATAATAGCCTGTCTAGATGGTGAGCATTGATGCCATGACATCATTACACAGGAGCTTAAACTGTAGTAGGCAGTCATGATTTGTACACAGCGTCACTTAAATGATCCAGTTGCCGCTTAGGGCTAAATTATATGAATGACTCTCAGTTGCTTGGTTGCTGGTGATTGCTTATTAGTGATTGCCGATAATGTAGTAGCTTGTTTTCTATGGCGTGATGTACACAGGTGATTGTTATTTGCTGTGTAATCCCACCATAACCCTCTTCAAGCAGTTAGCTACGACCATTAACTAAGCAATTAATTCATGCATATAGGAACTTTTAGTTCATTCTGTGTAGTTTCAGAGCAAAGGGAGGTTAAATCAAAAGGTGAAAAACAATTTTTCAGAAAGATTAATTGTGCAAAGTAGCATAAAATAGCACAGTGTTTTCTAAGAGAGAAAGTTTACGACAATGGTAAGTTTTGTAAAATAGACACCATACCTGGCTGCTTTATTTACCCAGCGCAAATATCATTTTTCGCAGGAGATTTGGAGCACTTGATGTCTAGGAATTTCTGCCCTGGTGGGGGTAGTCCCAAGTTTGCTATGGAGCTTTGTCAAACTGGGGCTATAAGGGAACCATTAAGTACATTCTACCAGAGTGTGTATTGAGCTGCAAAGCAGCCTAATAGGATGTTTAATTAAGAAATACAATAATCATGTCTTTATGTGTTAAATCTGTAAGCTCCACTGAAAGTAACTTCTTCTTGCAATAGCCCTTGGGTATTGCAAAGTGTGTTAGTATAGTGTAGTAAAAGAGTATGCAAACATGCCAACTACTGTACATGTATATTAGAAGTCATTTTAAAGTTCACTGATGTTTTTTTTAACATTTGAGCTGGAGCTTTGTGCAGGATCATAGCACGCCACTTCTCTGTAACTTACAATGTTTTGTTGTAATCTGGGGGTACACTATGTCTTATATAACCACTAATAAGGCAGCTCCGACTCTTTAATGATGTTACAGATCAGATGGAGTAAGAGGGTAGAAGTGTGGATTTACTTGTATGTAGACTGTATGTAATTGGATTATATGCATATGCTGTATGTGATGGATACAAGTTAATTGTTAGAGTTTTCGTGTAGTAGATCTTCTGTAAAATCTAGCAATACCTCATGCGGATGGTAAATGTGATTACAGCGTACATCTTCTTAGGTGGCATTTGGGAACATTATGGCTGTCGGATGAGGGAAGTGGCAGAAACAGCTGACTCTCAAATGTCCAAACTCCTCCGATCTCACTTGTCTTTTGGATCTGACATATTTATCTCCATGGATAATCTCTTCCACTTGCTCCCAAAACTGTCTGCTTGTCTCCTGTAATATTAACAGCACCCACCCTGTACATTATTATGTTTTACTGCCTTAGTAGCGGAGTTGTATGTATATGAGTTATTTAGATCTTATTTGGCCATTGTGAATATTGGACTGGTGATATTAAAATCAAAGTAAAAGACAGCACAGCGAGGAGCCAAGTATGGAGGAAATAGTAGTATTGCACTAACTACAGTTCTATTCATTATGAAATATAAATAATTGATAGACGAACATTTCTATTAAATATCAGTTGTGTTCTGATAAATGTGTTATCTGGAATACACAAATAAAGGCTTTGTTGATTTGTAAGTTTTACATTACTCTATTCGTGGTTGAATTGAATTTACACAGTTGAACTAATTGGAGTAGTACATTTTTGCTGAGGGTGTAATAGCTTGCTATTATCACCAGAAATACAATACCATTTCCCGCTCCGACACCATCACCGCTATCTACAGTTTTCTAAAAGCAGTTCTGTCCTGCTCAATACACCATATAACCTTTCCATATTAAAACCAGTGTGCCACCCAAATGACAGGCCTGACTTGTTTGTTTCCTATCCATTCCTTCCATGAACACTCAGAATACCTAAACAATGGGAGCATAAGCCTCTGTGAGGCACAGATGCTATGAATTGCCAGCGTATAGATCTTTTGTATAATTTCCTGAATCAAAATAAAACTCCGACCATAAACAATCGTCTTCCACTGCTTCAGACAGATCAAGGGCTTTCAAGAAACCTCATAATCATTCTTCTTGATACAAGCTTCACGGCAAATTGCCTGTTATTTTTCCATCTCGTGCTTTTAATGTCTAACAAACGTACATAAATATAGTAAAATGCTAGAACCAGCTGCTTAGACGTCTCATCTCTCATTGTCTGCCTCTCCCAGTACGAGCGAAGCGTCTCAACCTCATGTTTCCGTGAGTGGTCACATGTATGCTCTAAATCTTTATTTACATAATATCTCAGCCATGAGGGATAGGCATTAAAAGTGTTCCTGGTATGGATTAGACACGTCAGGAAACATCCGTTGTGTGGGAGGGTGCTCTTCAAATCCTGCTGACATGTGACAAGAACAGTCAAAGATCCATCTTCTTCACATCAAAGAGCAGAAACAAACCTTGACATTAATTCCTCACCATGACTGTCGAACTTTCCAATATGACTCCCACTGTATCACTACAGGGGCAAATGCAGGATTTTTAAGGGGGGGTTAGAGAGAGAGCGCGAGCTGCTGTACAATGCACCAATTTATCTGTCAGTATAGTTTTCCTATCCAACCACTTTTATGAAATGCTATATTGGTTTTCCTTCAGTTTAATATCAATACATATACCCCTGGCAGGGGGAGGGCGGGGCACGGTGGTGCATACATGCCCCACCACGCTCCTGACAATATCAATGTTCTCTTCAGTTGCTTATCACATAATGGAAGTTACTTATGTATTTCAAAGATAATGGATTAAATTACTGTGGGTGTATTACATGTTGTCAGCCTTACAGATATTTCTTAGTTGGTCCCTTCCATAAAGGGACCAACTAAGTCCATAAAAGGTTTTTTTATTGTGTAATATCTTATACTCCTTTTGCTGTCACTTTGTGGAATTTCCAGTAGAGTAATTGTAACAGTAGCTGAGGAGCCTGCGGCCGCTACAGAATACCTCATTCCCTCCATCCTAGGAGCTACTAGCTGCACACATACTGCTCATTGTATCACCCCGTGACCCAGCCAATGTCATCCTGATCGGCATTCCAGATTCCAAGCCCCAAGGTCTGATAATCAGGCTGTCGGTTTAGAGCTGCTCATGTGTTTTATGCAGAGATTGATCAGATAAAAGCGCTATATCTGTTCATAAATATTGAATATTTACCAGACATCTTTGACCAGAATATTATAGGGATTTATACTAAATTATATGCCCAGCACTTGTGCCCATTTCACTGAGAATAACTGTTTTTTTTTAATTATTTTATACTGTGCACTTTTGTAATCATTGAAGTATAACTAAAAATTCTATTCAACAAATATGTGTACATCTGAAGGTTTTATCAGAACTTACTGTGTACAGAGATGTATTGTGTGGACCAGCAGGTCATAGGCCTACATTCCAGCCTGTGGCTAGGAGCAGTTTACATGTACCTCTGTGAAAGCTGTAAATTGAATTTCCATTTTGTATCAACTTCATATCGGGCATCATTTCCCTTTAAACTTTTCACCGCCACAATTGTGCAATTCACGCCCACTCAAGGTGGCTGCACATTAGTCTTAGTGTAATGATGGTGGCTAGACACTGGACATTGTCATCTGAAAATTTGAAAAAGAAGTTATCCCATAGAGTAAAAAAATGTTTCTTTGGACACCATTATCATCATGCATCTACGTTTTGTAAGGGCCCATAACATGATTGGCAGAATCATGTGTAATATGTGCCTGGCAAGATATCTCCACACGCATGTACTTGCTTATGGTTAGCAGAGCAGCTATCCCCTATGTGGTGGTTCTGACATCAGGTCATTAATTGTAGCATTAAATCATCACGCTGCTGCTATCTTGAGTGCTGTAGTTTAGCAATGCCTTCATTTGTTAGTCCCACCTCATTCCTCCTAATCCCAGCCTCTAATCAGTGTCAGACAACAAATTCATTAACAAATGGACCATGCCTCCAAACCTTATTACTTCAAAGGGATCATAGATGCAGTGCCAGTATCATTGAATCAATCATTACTCATACACATTGCTCGATCTCATAACTGGAATATCTGCTTGTTATATCCCTGTAACTTATCTATTATGTTCAATAAAAGACTTCACTTGGTCAGTGTGCCATTAATTCTTTCCTCTAGCGCTCTTTGATTGTGCTACTATAAAGTCAGTCATTGCTGATGTCATTTCATAATACAAGAATTAAATATTTAGTATTATGCAAATGAAAATACCATAATGGGGTATTGAAACTTCTATACTAGTACTTCTCTTACTAAGTTTTGTAGAGAGCTTCTGACATAAAAACATAAGGACTCTATTATATGATAACCATGTATCCCTAGTTTATTTATTCATAAATTTACAGTATTTCTATGTTTATTTGCAATTGCAAAATTTATATTATATCAAGTGATGATTTTTGTGTTTGATATATTTAAATGAAGATAGTTGTTACTGAAATGTACCTAGTTTGGGTTCTGGGCAACAAGAGTATTCTAATGGGATCCACGGGATGGGCGCACTTTGTGTTTAGGGTCTGTTATAATCTACTATGTTACAGTGTCATCAGGATGATGTAGGGACCATTTGGGGGAGTGACTGGCCTTGGGAGGCATACGTGCCTTCTGGTCTAACTGAATGGTCGCACATACTAATAACACGGATATAGAAAAGAACATGCTTAGCCCTGTGTTCCTCCCTGTAAATAGGTTCAAGCAATGTGTTCTACAGAACAGAGAGGAAGATATTCATGAACTGTGCGGAATTCAAGATTATCATTATGAAGATGAATTCTCCATCATTATTCTACCTCTTCCTCCTCCTTTCAGTTATATCCCAGGGAAATGTACGTAATTCTCGCTCTGGAGAGATAGGGTTACTGTTGCTCAGCTAGAAGCCAGCAGGGGTCCAAGAGGAAATGAGGAGGTGGTTACTTTCACAGTACAAAGTGTGATTGTTCAAAAGCTCCAGTGTCAAACTGGAGAAACTATTAAGAGCCACCCCTTGGGGGTTCCCTGTTATTATTGCTTCTAATGCTGAAAAGATTACATTTATGCTAAAAGTATCAAAACATTGCCAGATTGTTTACTATGATCATTTATTGGATTACTACCAATCAAGTTTTATAACGTATATATTGTAATCTAGTGCGCTGCTCAAGAATACAGGAAGCTAGTGGAGAGTATGTAGATTCATATGAACTCATTATTAGCATTCATTTACCACTAAATGTAGGTATTTTTCTCATAGCCCTGTATTATCGATACTTGTTAACTGGGAAGACATGGAGTAGGATAAATACAGGACACAAAGATTTCAGCAGAAGACATTGCAGCTGAAAATAAAAACTGTAAAATAGGTCACAGGACAAGGCTAGAGCCCACCCTGATAAAGCGAAGGGCAGTTCCAGAGCTTGTACAGACTTGGAGCTTAAACATTCAAATACTGAATTTTGCTGGTACCGTTCGCAGGAGAAACTCAAAAGGGCGGTTGAGACGCCGTATACCTGAGATGTTACCTACATTTCTAGCAGTAACGATACCTGCAAACTAAGCAGTAACATGAGAGCTTGCCCCATGAACCTGCATGGAGACCCTCCAAACCCATTTGTTGTGGGGGGAGGGGGGGCATGGCTAGACAGACAGACCACCACGTTTGACCACATCCAGCACTTGGTAGAAGCAGCTATAGTAGCGGTGACTATACGGTTCATTGGTCTCTTTTTGGTATTCACAACATGCTGCTAATTATCAATGTGTGATCGCTTTGTATATTTGTAAAGACCTACTAATGCCAAGAACACCTAATGCTGCCCAATACACCCTCTGACTTTGAGCACAGGTTTTGAACCTGTTTTAGACCAAGAAATGTGCTGCTTCTCCTACAAATCCAATTACCCTTCATAAATACCTGACCTCTGCTGCCTTAAACGTCATCTTAAATTAGTATCAGGGAAGACTAAATTTAGAAGAGGTTAATAGCTCAGCTTAATAAGAGATGATTCCAGAGAGATGGAAGCTTATCAGATGCACATCTGGTTCTTGCCAGTAAGCATTTTCATCAGTTGTGACTCAATAAGAAAATATCAAGTTGTAGACAGATGAGCAGGACTTAGTCAGTGGGAAATTCGCTGTACCTGTGTCAGGCAGATGATAAAGTGGCCATATGTTCCATATTCTGCCTGAAGGCGTAACAGGGTAATGTATGCTGGGCTGAATATGATGAACAGATTGCTTGGCTAGGTGTCCTTCCCTTGCGTCAGTTTCCCTCTGCATCCTATGTGCTCCTAAGGCAGTGTTGGCTAACCTGTGACTCTCCAGGTATTGTGAAACTACAAGTCCCAGCATACCCTTCCAGCAATAAGCTGCTATGTATTAGCAAAGCATGCTGGGACTTGTAGTTTCACAACACCTGGAGTGTCACAGGTTAGCCAACACTGTGGTAAGGTATGTCCTAAGGTAAGCTAGTTGGTATAACCTGAACTTCCAGCTGACAATGATCCCTATTAAACCAGGATCTGACTTTGTTGGTGACATCACACATGCTATAGGGAGATCATCTAGATCAGGGGTGTCCAACCTGTTAGCTTCCCTGGGCCACATTGGAAGACAACGAGTTGGTTTGGGCCACACATAAATACACTGACGATAGCTGATCATCCAAAAAAATATAGAAAACATAGTTAACATATTAAACTTACTCGGAAATGAAGTTAGCGTTACTTGGAAATCAAGCCCTCATACGGCCCGTGGGCCACGGGTTGGACAAGCCTGATCTAGATATTTTCAAGTTTGTACTTCAATTACAGTAATAGTATTTACTGTGACCTCCGCTGTAATTTTCACTGAACTTTTTTAGAAGTACTAATATTAAAGCAGAGTCATAGATCATAGAGCAATTATGGACATATGCCTTTAACTGCAGTCATTTGTCTTCACATCTATGGCTCTTAGTCTGTTTGAATGCATTCACTTTCATATGAGTAAATAAAACCCTGTCCATCATTTCTCTGTGATTTAATATAGCGAGCAGCCTGCACAAGCTTTGCTTACTGCATCCTCTAGAAATCTGTACAGGGGGTTAAGGTTAATGATAGTTGCAGAATAAGAGAAGTGTTTGATTATGTTGGTATCGAGTGACTAAGAAAACCAGCAGCTCCCGATGAGCAAATTCCCTGCAGCTTGGAAAATATTCAGAGCCGCTTCTCACCAACCAGAGAGAGGATGTCTGTTACCATGTGTCATTTCTAATAAAGAGCCCAATGTCCGTTCCATAGATCACCTATCACTGTTACTCTTCTGCTGGACATTTATTGCAGGATCAGTTAAAAAGATCAGGAAGAGTTGTTTGGAGATTGTTTGTGCTTTCAGTGATGGTGCCCATTTTTATACTAGGCGGTAACATTCTAACAACATTCCTTAATTCAGGTTTTATAATTAAATATTGAAAATATGTACAGCAGCTTACAGAAATTTTAGCTAGGCTCAATTTCTGTGCATCCAGTAGCATATGAAGATTTGTGACTACAGATCGTAGTGGTCTGTGTTACCAGCGATCAGTTATTCATACACACCCAACATTTGAAAAGTTTAACTGGTACAAAAGAAATCCTGTTCTGCCAAAGCCACACTCAGATTTGCATCAGATTTTTATATTCTGTTGACTTGGGTGAAAATAGTTGAACAAAGCCCTATGTTGCTGAGATCACGCTACCACCTAAAACCCTGCAGAGACATATCTACCTTAGAACCATGCTGTGGCAGGGATTATCACTGTCCCTGCTATATAGTGTTATACGGTGATAATTTTTCTTTAGAATTATGTAAATGTATACTGGTCTAATGGTAGCCAGACAATGGACCAAAGGAGGTGGTGTTGGATAGCTTGATAATTGGACTTGACATTGAATTGGTTTCACTAGAAACAGTATCTCTAGCTATAAGTTTTAGATGGTATCTTTGGGGTGATTGATCCGTGGTATTTGAGGGATCTGTTTCCCCCCCACTGTGAGCTCTCTCACTTAGGATTTTGTTATGACTACCTCTCGATCAACACAGAACACAGAGGTTGAACTTGGACCTCACTAATAATGTAACTATATATCATTGTTTTGTTTCTATATCTAGTTGTCTTTTTTAATCTTGTTCTGTGATTTTCCAGTAATAATTTGAATCGGGGAGTTGTGTAGAAGAATAAAGATAGAGAATGGCTTTTTGCCAAACACACTAGGAACACGTAACCTTCCTAACAGGGCATAAATAGATAATCCATTTGGAAATGGGAACCCCATAGTGTCTGAAAATTAGGGTGACCCTTTCCTGTTAATGACATGTTTATTTTGTTCTTTAACTGTCACCGTTAACACCAGATGGTGGGAAACTGTGAGACAATCGCTTTTCCCAGACCTTTTATTCTTGAAAGGGTCAAAATCCACTTAAATAACCACTTAAAGGAGCATCAAAGCTGAAATAGCAGCTAGATTATAAAAGGGCTATTAACAATATTCACAAATAAATATATATATATATATATATATATATATAAAGTGCACAGAATGTGATGGAACTTGATATATGAACACAAGATATGTGATTCTTTTATATACATGTACCATGCAGCTAATTGCAATCGATTGTTTTCTGTTATCAGTCATTTAGACAGGGAAAGAAATGCTGACTGTAATGTCTTTCAATTGAATTACCAACCGAAAGTTTACTGTGCAAAGGGAAAATATTGCCCCCAGCATGTGATGTAAGTCTTTGTAAAATCATCTTGTGCTGAGACTTGGTTGGGCTTTTAGATATAGGTAGTAACAGATGGCCAGAGATAGGGACTGTCTATAGCACAAAGCAACTGTGCAATTACACCTTGATTAGGAGGCAAGTCTTTGAGTTCTCATCATGGACATCAGGAATTCTCTACCTGTCATCACATCATATCTGATGACCACTGATTATTATCTGTCTCAGAGGAGCGTCACCCATCACATTCCTTGTGCCTGGTTAGTATTCCGGATCCACCGCCCCTGGGTTTTCCAGTCAGAGTAAAATACACTATTAAACCAATCGTACCTGAACTTCAATGTCTTCCTAAATCTTCTTAAAATACTTTTTTTAACTGTTTTTTTATTCCTTTATATCCTCCCCTCCAAATCCTCAGGGTGCATACTATCATGTTTTACACACCAATTTTGACATACAAAAATCTCATTAATACAAACTTAAAAGGAACTTGGAATGTACCTTTAAAATATCAAAGGATTCAATTCCCCCTAACAAACACCGTTTAGCCCTAAATAGTTATTTTTATTCCTCTGTGATTTTGTATTCTTTCAAGAGACTTATCTTCAGGCAGAGCAAGAGCCAAGATTGTCCAACTAACTGTATGCTCAGATTTATTTTTATTGAAAAGATGAGTGGCAGCCATATTCATACTTAGACATAACCCTTTCCAAATCCTATCTATACATTGCGATAGAGCAAGTCATTTCCCCATTCACTTTGGAACTCTCAATATAATATAGAAAATATTTATGACCTTTGTTAAGGCTCATTTAACATAGTTTTCAAGATTGTACAGTAATAGCAGGTGACTTTAATGTCCCATTCAATCCACCCTGGGACAAATCTTCTACAAGTCCTACAATACTTGATGGTCCTTAAATCCAACCCTTCACCACAAATCCTCACATCAAGCGATTATTAGTGCTAAATGCTTAGTTGACATATGGAGACACACAAGCTCTGACACAAGATATTGTGTATACAATTCTCATGTACGTAACACCTACTCCTGCATAGATAGTTTTCTATAATATCCCATGTGACAGATATTTGTACCACAACATATTTGGACCATTAAAACCCCAGTAATCAATAGGCTCCCTTATACCTGGAATTACATGAATGCTTTTAAATATATCTTCTGGTAAAGCTGAAATTAATCAAGCTAAACCCTGACGCATCATACTTTGGGGTATTGGAAGCACATAAGGCAGTTACAAGAAGCAAATTAACAACAATAGTGAAAGAGAAACAACTCGCCACAATACACTGAGAAATGATATATTTGGATTTTGTTCCATTAAAACCCACAGAAGATATCAAGCATAGTGCTGAATCCATCAAGTCTGTCTCTTCACAGTATTACCAATCACTGTTTGTGCTCTTGTTCCCTTCCACATATCGCACAAGAACAATTATAATCTCTGAACAATCCAGCAGAAGATAATCTTTACTACATTATAATAACACCATAGGTCCCAAAGGCTTCACAGAAGTGTACAATAAAGAATGTCAGCACATACTTTTATCACCTTCCAAATGTGTTTAATTCATGGTACTGGAAGTACCGTATATACTCGAGTATAAATCGACCCGAATATAAGCCGAGGCATCTAATTTTACCTAAAAAAACTGGGAAAACTTATTGACTCAAGTATAAGCCTAGGGTTGGAAATGCTGCAACTACAATTAATTTTATGCCACACATAAGTGCCCCCAATAAATATTGCACCACATTAGGCTAATGGCTACCTGGTACACCATTATTATACCAATTTGCTAATCAATGAGCTGCAGCCTATGTTCCAGGTTTGGGCAACCTTCAGCTCTCCAGTTCTTCTGGACCATAAGCAGCTGCCACAGGCTGAAACTTGTACAACAGGTGCTACAAGTTCTCTAAACCTGATAAATGCCTCCATGACCGCTTACAGAATTCTACCATTATCTGTTTTATTTGGATTCATAATTTGCAATTGAAAAGTGTGAATGAATAAAGTTTGTTTAAACCCCCCCCCCCCCCCCCCCCCGCCACCCCGTATAAGTAAGCGCTCCATTCTGGGGACTGGAGGATGATGCTTCCCAGGCACTGCACTCGCCTTTTGGGTCTATCTGGAAGCCGTAAGAGTTGCGGAAGTTGCAGTGAAAGGTGGACATTTCCCAGCAGCAGCCGGAGCCCAAGACGCAGACAATCAGGAACAGCAGTCTGCAACGGGACCCGGGAGAACCGCTGCGCATGCGTAGCAGTTTACTTCGTCTGAATGGGAAAGTGACTCCAGTGTGCCAGGCTAGATGGCTCTGCGCAGTGTGACGTGATGTCAGAGGTCACTCTGCACAGGCCGCACCTGCATCACCCACCTTGCCCACTATGCTGCAGCCTGTATTGCGCTCAATACGGCACCTTCTCTCCCCATTAGGGATGCTGCTCACCCCGAGCATCACTCGAGTATAAGCCGAGGGGGGGCTTTTTCAGCACAAAAAATGTGCTGAAAAACTCGGCTTATATTCGAGTATATACGGTACCTACATTTGTGCACCAATTTACACCTCCCTCGGATCTCAAGATTTGTAGTAAAATATTAGCACATAGTTTGATCCCTTTCCTACCATTTCTCATAGCCCCTGACAAAGTATGTTTCATCCTATGCATTCTAATAACTTGATCCACATAGCCAAAACTTGTAAGCCCCCTCTTGCTTTTTTACCTTTAGATGCAAAGAGAACCTTTGACAGAATTGTGCTAGTTTCTTTCCAAGCACTAGGTATTTCCGGTTCATACTATCGAGTAATATCAGCCTTATATACAAAACCTACATCTACCTTAAAACTTCCTGGAACATGTAACCATTTTTATAAAGAATATTACTCGTTAAGGTTACCATTATCTTCCTTACTTTTCATTATCTCAATTCAATCCCCTGACTCTTAAGATAATCAAGAACCCAGATATTGTAGGCATTTCCACTAAGGATAGATAGTGTAAGCTTTTATTACTTGCAGACAATATTTTATTATCTCTATTGAACTCTTTAATCTCCCTACCTAATCTGTTTGCCGAAAACCATATGGTCCATCTTCCTAATCAATCACGCTAAGTCATAAGCCATGGGTATTGTAAACACACACAAACTTGTGACAACTCATTTTTCATGGACCACCAAAGGCCTAAGTATTTACAGTTTTACACCATTGCTTAGAGCCATCTGTATATATTTGGAGAATGGGATAGGTACTTATTCTCTTGGATAGGAAGAATAGCCTAGGTTAAAATAAAAGTTTAATCTGGTGAGATGTGCTACCGAGATCTTCAGCTGCACACATTTCCCAGTATTATGGCGCCCTAACATTGTAGATTTTCCTGCGCAACCTCCGTGAAGTGCAAGGACAAGTCTGCATTGTTGCATCACCATAGAGTGTCCTTACAACCTTTATGGAGGCCCTTTGTGCAGAATTGAGTCCCTCCCCCAAACCTCTGTCACAAATTTTCTAATGAAACATTCTTTGAAACTTTCGGTCTTTGCAGTAATAGAAGATTTTATACTGGCTGTATATCAAACCCTACAGTTAGCATCAACATCCAGAGAGAGCTATATGTTAAAGGGGTAAGATGTGTTAGGTGAAGTAATTGATATGGAAGAATAGTCTGACATCCGGGTGGTGACCAGAATTAACTCAGTTTGCACAACTATAAAGAACAATTCCTACAATTTGCTGTATCGCTTTTACTCGGTACCCATAAACTGACATAAAATCAGTGTGAGCACATTGTGGCCACATGGGCTTCGTTGTCACTTCTGGTAGAACTGGTGGTAGTCATTATTGCGACTACCGAAATTGAGGCATCAATTACAGCGACATCAAAATGCAGAACGCTGTAATTCTGACAAAAATGCAGACTGACTCAAATAGTTACACACAACATTTCCGGCAATGTTCCTATAAACGCAGACAGCTGATGAAGCTGGCACTGTGCTGTACGTCACTTAAAATGGCAACGGTTACATTACTGCAATTAAGGGGGCAATGCGAGGACCCAGCTCCTGTATAATGTATTTTTTTTACTAAGGCTTACACACCGAGATGTGTCCACAGCATATGCACCTAGTTTACAGCAAGTCCTCATCATACGCGTGCATGTGCACCTGCCCTGTAGCAGGTGCAGAAGATGAGCCACTTTTGCATAACACTCTCCTTTCTATACATTTACTTTATTGAAAAGAGATGCTCACAAGAGATGTTGTACTGTACATTTGTATATACCGTATAAGAGATCCTGGAAATTGGACCAAGCATACAGAAGAAGGCAAGAGGACTGGATATCTGTTTTATAGCTAAAGCATAAGAACATATGATGGTATTCATATCGTATCTCCCCTGCTTGGGTAGGCAATTTTCACACTAACACAGGGTTGTAAAATCTCCTCTGCTGTGATTTTCTCATTCATATGAGGATCTCTTAGACAGGACTGCTGGATGCTATTGATAGAGTGTAGGTGAGTAAGTTTATGTATTTTAGGTGGAATTAGTCATTAATTCCTTAAACTGCTAGAGCGAATGTACTATTGTTTACTTGCCGTCTTTACTTTTACACATACTTGCCTACTCTTCCCGAATTTTGGGGAGTCCTCCCAGACTCCAGGAAGAGTAGGCAAACCTCCCGGCCCCTGTAAAATGCAGAAATTCCTGGCATTGTATAGCGGGGGCAGGGCTTAATTGTGTCATTAAGACCCCCCCCACTATTCAATACCTTGAATTTCTGTATTTTATGGTAGGGGCGGGGCTATAGTGACTTAATGCTGCAATTACGCCCCCTCCTGCCCTCTGTCACATGATCTGTACTAGGCAGTATGCTTTTACAGCATTCCAAACTTACCCCTTTTAAACGTTCATGTAAAAATAAGCGATGGTAATGGTTTTTATGATTACCACCATAACGACACAGAGAAGTCCGGTCAGGAGCCTTTAACGTCAGTGCGACTTCTATATATTAATTCAAAGCGGCAATGTCAAACTCCGCAGGTTAAGTGTTGAAACACTTGACCAAACATTGCCGCTTTAAATTAAAAGGAAAAGAAATTGCAATAACGTTAAAGGCTCCTGACGGACACCTCAGTAGTCAGACTCACTTGCGGTCAGCATCCTGTGCCAATCGGACACCTGCAACTTCGGTATATAGGTAAGTCTGCTTTTCTTGACATTGTTTTTTTTTACAGATTCGTCTTTTGTTTGGAGGACTTCTCTGTGTCGGAATATTCTGCCCCGAAAATGTGTACCCCCAACCAAAATAAGACATGTAGGGCACCACATAGATCTCTGACCGTTTGACTCTATAATCAGCTTGGAGATGATAATGTTAACAATTGAACTTGACAGGACAAGTCCATTGTGCAGGATTGCTCTGAACAGCAGATATTCAATGCAACCTTCCAGGAAGGAATTTCCTGTAGATTAATCTTCTAACTCGTTGCTTCCAATTGTTTCCGCTAAGAGGAAATCACAATGATCACAACTACTCAGAGGGTGACGTTGTCTTATTCTGCTGACTACAGGAGCAATGATTATTTACAGGGAGCATTGCATTAGGGAAGTGTGAGACACGTAGAAGTAATGGGAAAGAAGTAGCGTGCAGTCACTGCATGCAATAGGTATTCTAACGTTTGTCCAACACACAAATAAAAACATAAAACCTCCAATAATATAACAATATATTATAACAACCCACTAAGACAGGTGATATACACGAGTCCAGGGGAAGGGGCCACATTTCAGAGGCAATGAGCTTGACATATCCCTGCTCTAGCTCCACCCCCCATACAGAGGAGGGCACATTAATGACCCAATTTGTGCCCCTTCCCATTGATCATTTTGTCATTATCATTGTTACAAGAACTTTTGATGCTCTCAAATGCCGATCCTAAAATATTCCAGAGGACGGGGAATATGTAATCTGTTCATCTACTTGTTTTGAGTCTAGACGTTGCTTTCCAATTACTTATGGTCCATGCTTCACTCTAGCAGCTTATAAATGAAATGAGACTGAGGCATGCCATACCTAAACGAAATCATATTGTTAAAGAATACACAGCGCACAGCGCAGGGAGAGGATTTCCTAGAAGGTTCATTTATAAAGGAACAGCCTCTGTTACTTGGAAAAAGCTATTATGCTGTTATCTGTATGTTCCCAACACCAAATCCCCTGAGAGCCATCTGCAATATTAACAGTGGCTGGAAAGTGCAGAGGTGCTTAGCAGGCTTGGAACACTTACACACACATCACAATAATTCCTGCAGACACACTGATTGGTAGCCCCTGAAGATTAGTGCAGGATGGCTCCACCACTAAACCAGGGAGGATACAGAAGGTTTAACACTTTGTAACTCTGCTCTATTAGTCTCTCTGGGACTCTATATTTTGATCACATTGATCAGTGATTTCAAAAACAGCCTCCTAATTTGAGCAGTGTGCCAACATTCCTCCCCTTTATAGGCATATCGTCACTAGTACTATTACACTACGATGTTATCATCCCCCTTTCTAGGAAAATGTGGCTTACATTGTTGGAAGACGGCTCCAACTGACAATAAGCGTTATGGAGACTTAATGATAAGAGTAACCTACATATAAATCTTGATATAATGTATGTGTGCTATGTATATTATTTCAAATTTAAAGAATACATCCAAAATGTTATACTGTGCTAAGTTAGTAAAATAAATTGTCTCTTTCCTGGGGTCCAGTGTTTCATTTAGTTCAGTTGGTTACCAAATACCATCATCATCATCACCATTTATTTATATAGCGCCACTAATTCCACAGCGCTGTGCAGAGAACTCACTCACATCAGTCCCTGCCCCATTGGAGCTTACAGTCTAAATTCCCTAACACACACACAGGCTAGGGTCAATTTGTTGGCAGCCAATTAACCTACCAGTATGTTTTTGGAGTGTGGGAAGAAAACGGAGCACCCGGAGGAAACCCACGCAAACACGGGGAGAACATACAAACTCCTCACAGACAAGGCCATGGTCGGGAATTGAGTTCATGACCCCAGTGCTGTGAGGCAGAAGTGCTAACCACTGAGCCACTGTGGTGCCCCAATACCATGTAATGTTTTTGAATGAATAGGAAGTTATAGGGAATGGACATTCACAGCAATATTACAGGTATTTGGTACCCAAAAAAAGAGGCATTTATTAGCATATCTTAGCATTGGGGGACCCGCGGTTCCAGGGTAGCAAGTAGCATTCTGCGTCACCTATTGAACGCCACTAAAACTTGAGTTTTTGAGTCTTCTAGCAAATACTTATTCTGTACTTTCTTCCTTAGCTCCTCCCTCTTCAATTACCATTATTATTATTATCTTTTGTTTATAAGATTCCACAAGGCTTCCGCAGCATCGTACATAGAACATACAACAAAATGACATAAATACATACAGATGAGAACAATGAAACAGATAAGCAGTATAATAAATGCATGGATGCTATTATCAGAGAAGATTGCATGGCATAAAGAAGCAATTCAGAATTAAGACAAAGCAGGGACGTGACTGAGGACAGAGTGTGGACAGACATGAGACATAGGGTAGAGGATCCTGCCCGTAAGCGCTTGCGTTCTAAAGGGAGGATGTGTTCTATCAATAGAGGTTCACATTTGTTTGATCCATATGTCGGAGCTCCAGAAACTGGCTCCTCATATTTGAGCCGATTAAAGTGTTTTCTGATGGAATGTATCCGGTAAAGGCATTACACACCTAGGACCTCTTTTCAGGTAGGGAAATGAATTCTCCCCTTTGGCTCAGGTCTCGCCTCGCCCATTACAATATGACGGAATTGAATCTGTGGCCACAGGTGTAGAGGGAAAACTGCACATTCAGTTTGTAATGACTCGGTTAGATTGCTGTGGGTCACATGGTACTGACGTGACCCTCACTAAGATTTATCCACTCAATAAATCTTTAAGCTGATTTTATGTTTGAGATGCCAAATCAGCCTATGTTGCCGGTACAGGGCCCTTAGCATTCCCCTATACAGTGGCGTTAGGAACACTTTTATGCTGTGCATGTATATACATAGCAGGCACCATAAGTGCAAAATTCCTGCATCTATATATCCTAATAACCGTGGATGTCACAGAGCAGTGTTGTGTAGAGAGATGAAGAGAGATTGGGGCCCCTTCCAAATGTTGCTATGAAACCTCTTCATTCCTAGTTATGCCCCTGCCTTAGACTGTGCTTAACTTGAATAGTAAAACTTGACATATCTTTTCATATTAACTGGATGATTTATAAGAAGAACACTCCAATTCCTTGCATAGTACTCTCAATAAATTAGTTGTTGGGTCAGAGTGCAGGGACTGCTAGAATGGTAATCCCCCATCCCCAGCTGGACAGTTTTATGGGAATATTTAATGGCAGAGAGGTAGAACTACTCAATGAGGCAAAAAAAATCACATTTTAAAGAGAGAATGCCAAAAATAAAAAATATAAACCATACTTAGAAATTCTTTCTGACATTGTCCTGTGATTCATAGATCTTCTAATTAAGAATTAAATTCTCCTGACTCTATTTGTTGTCTTCTATTTGTTTCACTGTATGACCACAGATGATGCTGAATTGGGCACAAAATGAGAGTAAATTAATAATAAAATGAATATTGTATTCCCACTCATATGCAGAGACGAGTCCGCATCAGCATCATATGTGCCTGGTTTACAACTAGTTATCATCATCAGTATTTGCACCTACCCTATAGCAGGTGCAAAGGATCCACCACCAAGCAGTCGGTGAGTTTTTGGTGGGAGAGCATAGCAGCATTCTAGCCTCTTTCCATTCTACCAAACTGATGATGATTATTATTATTATTATTATTATTACTACTACTTGCGGAATTACTGTGAGTGCCAGTAGAGCAGCCACTATGTGGGAGGTGGTTACCAGAGAGGAGGAGAGGTGCAGGTCAGTGGTAGATATAAGAGGGAGTGAGGGAGAGTACTTTGAGATGACAACATATGTGATGTATGAAGGGGTTGTGTAGATGAGGGCAAGTATATTGAATTGTATGCAGAAGGATATGGGAGCCAATGTAGCGTTTTGTAGGGATGCGTGGCGGATGTATAGCAGTGAGAGAGGAAGTTTTGCTGTGGCATTTAGTAAGACTGAAGCGGGCGGGGTTAAATGGGTAAGGGACATGCCAGGCGACAATATAGCGACTCTTAAGCTGGGCATATACACAATTGTCCTGATATCACAGCGTGCGTGGCTAAACCATATGATGATAATTCATTATTAGACATGCTTATAAGTGTGATTAGAAGGCGATTGCTTATGGCCTATGTGCGGCCATCTTTAGATAGATCAAAGAGTAAGTGGTAACTGGAAGTGAAGCAGCTGAAAGTTAAAGTCATGGGCAGGAGACGCTAATGGTATCTCCAGTTATCTGTGTCACAATTCTGGATAGCGCTGCCTGCTGTAATTAAAGCATGGTGGATATTATAATATGGAGTTAGATAGAGGTAGGGGGCATCTGAAACATTGATGAAGCCAGTCCAGATGTGCACCATATTAAAATGACACAAAATGAAACCAAAAAGTTGAGTATTAGAATAAATTTTTTAGCAATTTATACAGTTTTTGGTTTGGGTCATAGAAGCCTGTATTCAGCAGGAACGCTATGCAAAGTGTTTTGACAACATTGGTGCAACTAGTGGCAAATTACATGCACTGATGTATAGTCCATTTCTGGGCATGCACAGAGCAATTTTACACAAAATACAGCACGTACAGACATTTATGTTCCTTAATGAATCAGGCCCATAGTCTCATATTATGGGAATTATCCAACAAGAACTAATTGCAACTTTCACTGCAACTCTTTGTTTTCAACACTCCATAATGGTGCTCATCTCTTTCTGTGTTTCTACTACTGTCTCACTGCATCTATGTTACCATTTCATAGGGTGTTAATTTGCATGTACTAGTTGCGTCAGTCTAATGTGACGGCACATTATAGTGTGTACTCTCCTATGATTTCTATCATATATCTGTTTAGGTAATCTTCCATATCAAATCCAGCACCATTATTACTTTCAGGCTATTCAGTTACTTTTTCTGAACTATTCAATTTCCACAGAGCTAGAATGAAAGATACAACTATGGAAAAATCTGGTTATATGATGTAGAACTATTGATATTAGCATAGACATAGTATTTGAGTGCAGACTGTTCCCCTCTCCGGCACTTTGCAGGGTTCACAGGTTATCTCACAAACATGTGTTGGGATTGCATTGAACATACTGAACAAATTAGAGGGCCTTTACTTTACATTTGTCGTTTATGTAACTTTGTTATAGAAAGGAATTTGTCCAAAGACTTTAATCTACATAACGGAGTTATGATAAATGAGCGAGAATAGAGAAGGCAGCTTCTACCTGAGACAGCCCGGCCCTGTAAAGCACTGTCCTGCAGTGTAAAAACAATATCATGCTGCTGCTGAAGGGGTACACTGACCACATGTAGCTATAAACATGCAGCACTCAGCCCCTTCCTGGAAACAGCCTTCCACATTAATAGAAACAGGTTTATTTGTTCCACAATTAATGCCTTCTCTTCCTCTGAGAAGCAACATCAAACGCTTTGATAAGTACTCCCCACTCCTCCATTAACCAGCTGTAAGATATTATATCATTCTGTGAGGCTCTCCCAACATCAAATAAAGTTATAATAACCCATTCAGTGCCAGAAGAAGCTTACATTGCTAGACCGTGGACCGAGATAAACAACCCTCCTGTTATTTTAAATAAAGCTGGTGATTGCTTGACAAAAGGCCCCAAAGCAATTATTTTGCATAATCAAAATTCAAACCTTTTGCCACATGTGTATGTGTATCATTGTTTGATCATAAAGTTTAGGTGCCCATGTTTGTCTTACGATGCAGTTGTACCATGCGGAACCTGAGCCTCCATTTCTGCATAAATTTATTTACTGTTATTGTCATGCAACAGTCAGACTGAGCATATGAATTGCAAGGTGTTTGGGCACTAGTAGAGTTTAGTGATTCTGTAGGCAAAAGTGATTATTTGCAATTATAGGTGGTAATCCACCTGGTTTATTGTTTGTTTTGTTCTTCTATATCCCTATTTGGAAAATTATATCATAGTAAAAGCTCAAATTAATATTTCCTGCATATTTCGACAAATGGATTTATGAAGGACAAGTAAGTTATGTAATTTAGTGGCAGTTAGGAGCCCTCTTCACAGTCTCCCTTTTGTAATATAAAACAAATTCAGCAGAGTGTCCTAGCAATAGGAGGTTAAGGCTACATGCTCACGCGTGGTTATAGAGATGCTTAGGGTACGTTGTTCTGAGATTCAACACATTCATCACGAGGTCAGTAATAGTAATCTATTGGTCAACTTATTTGCTCTGTCGGTTTTTGCAAATACTTTAAACACTCTCTATTCCTCGGACACAGAGAAGGAAGTTGAGTGCTTGCTACATCCATTGTTTAAATTCTTGATAACCACCTATAAGTACGTATCCTAAGCGGTATGTAATACTTCTCCTACTGCTTTCATTGTAACACTATCACATTCCAATTACACAAACACAAGTACACCATTTCTAATGATTTAGCCAGAAAACATGCATTTTCTTCCAGTTTCTGGTGAAAATCTGGATTCCTGGAGGAAAGTCACAGGAACAACGTTAGACAACTTACCCTGGTCACAACCTATTCGCAGCCATGTCTGTGCTTTGGTGGTCGGGAGTAGGGAAGACAATTCAGGTTGCGCTTCACAGTGTCTGTTGCACAATCATCTGGAGGAAGAAGAAAAAGATCAGTCTTGTTACTTTACACCTCAGGCTTTTCAGTTACTAGAGCATTTTGCCTGACATATAACTGCTTATTAAAGTGGTGTCTCTACAATATTCCATCTGCTTGATAAGAACCCTGCCCCCCTTTACAATGGTGGTCCCAGCACAATGGAAAGGGGTTCATAAGAGGTAGTCAAAAACATTGCTTGCTACCATTAGCATTGCTGTTGAGTTTAATGTTTAACAACTTATCTAAATGTTGACAATTTGGGTAATATCGTCGATCATCAGATTATTGGCTAGTCTGAGGGGTATATTTACTAAGCTGCGGGTTTAAAAAAGTGGAGATGTTGCCTACAGCAACCAATCAGATCCTAGCTGTCATTTTGTAGAATGTCCTGAATAAATGATAGCTAGAATCTGATTGGTTTCTATAGGCAACATCACCACTCTTTCACACCCGCAGCTTAATAAATTAACCCCTAAGTCTTTTTACCCTTAGACTTAACTCATGTTCATTTTTTTCTGTTGGTTTTGAAATATATTTCTGTACAAGTAGACCTGACTACACTCTGTTATGTGCGGTATACATTCGGCAAACTGAGCTCACAGCAGAACGATATGAAAATCCCATTGTTCCGAGTTATTTAAAATGTTGACTGTGCTTAATTCAGACCTCCAAACCCCAGTGAAAATGAATCCTAAAAATAAAGAGGTTGTCTCTTGCCAGAGTTCATTGCAGTTTTTTTTTTGGCCCAAGTGCCATGGAGGGTGGCATCCGTTTCAATGTGCTTCAAGGAAAACTGCTTGCCCCTGATTTTCCACAGTAGAAGTAGAGCTCTGCCGGAACCGCACACGATCCGGTCCTCTGGCCAGGCTTCCCTCAAAGACATGATGTTAGCAGGGTCTAATCCTTGCCATGAAACCACAGCATTCTTGGACTTCAAGTAGTAACCAGACACACAGAATATCTCATAGCTGATACTGCCTCACTGTGCTCTGAGTCATTTTCCATAGTCCCGGCCTTCCACAATCTTGTTTTTGTAGCAAGCTTTAAAAATATGTCTATCAATCTGCTGGTTTACAGCAGCCGTTCTGCCCAGATTCCCTGTTGGGTTACATAATCAGATGTGGGAGGTCGATAAGTCCATATCACCACTATTCTAAGACACCCCTGCCCAGATGAAACATATATTTTCAAGCAAAAAATTCCAGTAGTGCCTTATATTTAGATTTTATTTGTTTGTTCTTTGGTCATTCAATTTGCAGTTAATATGAATTATAGCACTGTAGAGCATTAGACCAACACTGGAAATAAGGGAGTCTCGTTAAAAGAATCCTTTTAGGAGAAGCTCTATGACTATTAATATTCGGATGTAAAGACATTCTGTACTACTGATTAGAAAGGCTTGAATTACCACTTTGGTACCTCTTGGCAAGTAAACTGTAAGTCACTGGCCACAACAGGTGTTGTCACCAGTGAAAAATATAAGATTCAAAAGTGCCCATACATTTTCTGATTCCGATAATCAGATAGGTAATCTTAGACCTGATTGGCCATAAATCCTATCATCCAATCTGATCTCTATCAGTATTGACGGTAAATGTGGTTGGATGTGGACAGCACTTTGACAGTGTGTGGTCATCATCTTTATCATCTGTCTCATTTGGATACACAGGTTGAGCAGCCAGATCTGCCTGGTCTATGGCCACCTTTAGAAGTGACTTGAAGTCAGTTTGAAATACTGTGAATCAAAGTTAATTACCTGGATCCATCACCCAACCCACTTAATGTGTTCATTGTAATTATTGACACAAATCTATTATTCTCTCTCTCTCGCACTCTTCCTCTATAGTTAGAGATATCTATATAATATAACTCTTTTTCCGTGCAATAAATATTGAAATACAATAACAATATTTAATATTGAGTTTTTAATTTTTATGCCTTTCCCTCTCTTCGTCACTTACAGGCTATTTGATTTATATGGAAAACAAAAATATACTGAAAACAGCAGAGATTTAACCAAAAACAATAGTACATCTTTATTCACCTTTCAAAATGTCTTACATGGAAATAAAAATAGCATTGTTATTAAGGGGGGTATTCAATTGTCAGCGAGTTCAAACCCCCCACCCTCCCCCAGCAGCGTAAAAAAAAAAAAAAAAAAACTCCTGCGGGTTTTTGCCAGCAATAGTGACCGTTTTGAGTTAGCGCAGCAGGAAGACTCGTGCAATTCAATTGAAAAAGAAGGAACGCTGCCCCCTGCGCGTTAAATATTGTGTTCGCGAGTTTTTAGGGGAGTGAAGGGAAGTTTTAACGTGGTCATGTATAACCCAAAAAAAGTTTTGCATACATTTCCATACATTAGATTGCATTACACATTGATAATATCTACATTACAGTACTTTCTTTGGCATTTTTTAATTGAACTATTTTTTACTATAGAATAATCTATACCATATCAAAACACATTGCTCATTCATATTTGTACCAAAAAAATACATAAATATAATTAATTAGTGATTTTATTTTTTACATTTTTTTTATGCTTGTTTTATTTCATTATTTTTTCACAAGAATATCAACTTACACAAGTTAGGCATTAGTGATAAACATAAGTTTAACTTTTTTCAACATTATTACATGAATTTAAATACTTTTCAGAGTTTTTTTTATTTTTAACACACCCCAAGGAGGTGCGAGATAAAACAGCATATTTTCCTGTTTAATACGCTGTGTTAAAAAACAATTGAATAGCTTTTAACGCGGCTGCCTCTTGCACACCCTATGCTTTCAATAGACCTACTGGAGTGCGAGAAGACTGTTTCATGGAAAAAATCTGAGCGTTAAAAATGGAAATGAATCGCAATGGTAAAGTTAACCCACTTGAAAATGATAAAAAAAAAAACTGCGTTAAAATGACTTAACGAGGTCAAAAAAAAACTCGCTGACAATTGAATACCTCCCCTAATGTCAGGCGCCGCTCGGCGGCCGCCCGCCCGTCTGCATAGCACTTCTGGTTGCCTAGCAACCAGACGCGTCACTTCCTCTTCCGCCCGGCCGGCCAGCTACAGACTTGAAAGCGTTCCCGTTGCTAGGCAACTGGACGCTGCATGAAGATAGCGCTACGGCGCTAAAGAATGACTAGCGCTACGGCGCTGGAGTATGACAGCACTACTAGTGCTGAAGGCATTGGCTAGCAGCACTATTTAAGCCTCTCTGACCCAACTTCCTGTGCCAGAGTTTCAGGTCCTTTCCTGTCCTCCAGCGTTCCAGTGTTCCTGTGATTATCTGTTTCCTGACCTTTTCCTTCCTCCAGTTTATTGCCGTTTGCCTGTGACCATTGTGACCCGGATTGCCTTAACTACCCTTTTGGATCTCCCTTTTGTACCTCGCTGTCAGAACGTTATCGACCCGGCTTGACTCACTACCCCTTCGGATTCTCCTTGTGTACCTGCATTGCCCGCACCGTTGCCGACCTGGCCTGTCTGACATTCCTCTCGTACTTCGCTATCTGACTCGTGGAAGGACCGCGACCTGCGTGTTTCCTGCAGCTAAGCCCATACCTCCTTGCGGGGGTCCCTGGTGAACACCAGGGGCACGTTAGACTCCGCACCTTCCTCCGAGTAGTGCCAACGATAGCAGGTACGCTATACTAGTCGTGACACCTAAGAATATTTTACTTGAAAACTTTAGATACAATTTTTTATTGTTTTATTGACCTGATTCATTAAGGAACGTAAAGCAAAAACAAAAATGTCAGTAACTTTGCACCTTGGCAAAACCATGATGCGTTGGAGGGGGAGGGGGTAAGTGTAAAATGTGATGGCAGATTTATAGTTGAGGTAGGGCATGTCCTAGATCAACTTTAAATTTAAGTTTACAAATAAACTATCAAGTATTTGTGTGCTACATGAAAATAACAGCCAGTATTTAACTTATGTACAAAATAATAAACTAATATGCACCCCTTGCATTGTAACATGGTTTTGCCCAGGAGAAAACATACTTTTTTTTCCTTACTTTCCATAATGAATGGGGCCCAATGAATTTAAACTAGCTACTTATAGAGCCAAATGCACTACGCCAATTTACAACATAGTAAACACAGACATAGCAGACAAAAAAAATAAAATTTATTTTTTAATTGTTGGAAGCTATATAACCTGCCTCCTGGGTTGAACACTTCTTTTAACGCTGTAATACCTTTTATTTTTTCAGTTTAGGAAATTCATGTTTTATAGACTTTTCTAAATTCAGAGTTTCCAGAATTGTCTTGTGAGTTTGTGATTTCTTTTGAATGTTTTCTTTATCTGGATCCATGCCTTACATGTGTCCTTCAAAAGAACGCTTTGTAACAATTGTTTGAGAGTATGTGATTTTGGTATCTGGTGAGAAAGAAGCAAGAGATTTCTCTTCTAGTGTCTTGTTAGTAAAGTGTTCCTATCACAGAAGCCAGTACGAGACATACCTGAATAGCGCTGAGCGTGTAAATGCTGTAACGTCTGGAAGGACAATCCCTCTTTGGTTGTTAGTCAACAGTAGTTTATTTTGAATACCAATCCATTCTTAAACCCATCCTGTAATTGTGTCATCATTACCCTCTTAGCAGTGAACTCCACAGTCTAAGAGCCCTCATAGAGTAAACCCTCTATATGTTGGTAGTGGAAATGTTGTTCCTGTTGCAATGGATGCCCCAAAGCTAAATGGCAGAACCAACATATATTGCAATAAATTGGCAGATCTTATGATAAATATGGTGAAACATGACATTAAGAGACTTCCTAGCCTGCAGTCCCCTATAGACACGTGCGTTGTGAGCCTATAGACACGTTGGCTTATAGATATATGCGCATATAGCCATGAGCCTGTAGAGGCATGCATCGTGAGCCTATAGATTTTGAATAGTAATATCATTTTGTATATTTCTGCACAAAGTAAATGAGCAAAACTAAGTGATTATTTTTACTTTATTTCAGGCAATCATTACTCATTAACCTCTTCAAGGTCAGATCTATTTTTATAGTTTCATGATTCCTCGGTTTTTGTCAGGAATATTGTTTTTATTTCATAATCTGGCCTAGTGAATTATGACGATCTTTCAGGACATATAAAGGCTTCTTTTGCATAGATAATAAACACAGGATTTACCCAGTAATATATCTCTGTCATACGTATGTGTAAGGTCTTTGGGGAATGAACACATGATCATGTCTGTGAGACCCTACAAAGGACTGACCAATTAATATGTCCCTATCACAAGAATCCATAAGATCACATAGGGGGGAATTTAAAAACGTGACCTGCTCACTATTACCGTTAATACAGGCTCAAATGAGGGTATATAAATAATCAGATATAAGTTTACATATGGAAAAAATAGGGATTTCTAGGATAAGAGTGGTGCCACAGTCTTAAGTGGCTCTATACAAACACAGAATCCTAAAAGAGCTATAACATTGACGTACAATATATGCCTGCATGTGTCAAGATTTTGTTATTTACATTTTTATTGCAGTTGCATTGTTTTACTTTATTTGCTTGGGTTTGATTTGATTTATTACATTTATTTTTTCATATGTAAACCTATATTTCATTATATCTGAGCCTGACTTTTAGCCATTATTCAAGTAGATAAGCCTACCAAAGCCTACTTTTATCAACACACATATTGGCTAAAATAAACATATATAGATCTAATTGTGCCCTCTTAGGGATCTGCATCTCAAACTTGATGGCCCCAATCGCCCTTTTCCCCCTGGATACGCCCCTGGGCCCATACAGCTGCAGATCTGGTTATCTACCCAAGCACCAAGTGAACAGGTTTGCATCCAGTTTGCCCTCACATTGGGGTGACCCAGTTTGAGGGATCTGATCACTTGGTGCTCAGAAATAGGGGAGCATTTAATGTTGTAAACCAATGAACTGTGTATACTGGCACTGTTATAGGCAGTCTAATACACTTCAAGGGCTTCTTATGTGGCCCTCTAGTCGTCAAAAGGGCTGCACATTACCCTTTAATCCGAATAATAAAAAATAAATTAAAAAAAGAGACACAAAATAACCTCCACACACCCATCTCTTCTTCTAAAATGCCCATCAGACCCACTTGGTCGCTCCAAAATTACCTCATATACCCTCAGATCCCCACTTGTCACAAAATGCTCTCACATACTACTCGGACCTCCCATTTACCACAAAATGTTCCCACTAACCCCAGCATGCCCCACATGAAACTTAAAAACCCCAATAATTTTCACATGCCTGTCTGGATATCATAATCTAGAGTTCCAGGAAAGCCCCTAAGAATACTATGTAGCAATAAAGGATAACTCCTTTCTCATTAAAGTCTAGGGGCTATATTTACTAAGCTGCGGGGTTGAAAAAGTGGGGATGTTGCCTATAGCAACCAATCAGATTTTAGCTGGCATTTTGTAGAGAGCACTAAATAAATGAAAGCTAGAATCTGATTGGTTGCTATAGGCAACATCCCCACTTTTTCAAACCCGCAGCTTAGTAAATCTAGCCCTAGATGTCATCACATAATGCACAGAAGATATCTCTTGATGGTGAAAAGAAGTGTCATGATCTTATCTGGACTGCCGGTGCCCTTGAGCATTCTAAATTTAATCATATTACTATAATATACTATCCGAGTATGCCCGTTATTCTTGCACTAGGAAAATCTCTTAAGTGCTGAGGTGTCTTCCTTAGGAGCCTGCTCTCTGCTTCTCTATCAAGTCTCAGCTGCTAATGATCAGGTAATTAGTGGACTAAACACCTCCATGAAAATCACTCATCACCCCAGAGCATTGATGTGGTTGTCTATGTTTCTAGTGCTTCAGCTATTGTCTGGTATTCTGCTGCTTTGTGTATTGACCTGGCTTGCTTGCAATCATGCTGAACGGTCTGCCCTCCTTCCCCCCCGACCTTGGCTTTTGCTCCTGTGCTTTCTCTGCATGCTCCTGGATTTGAAAAGGACAAGGCCCAATGATGATTCCTGTGTACAACTCTAATAGAATATATTCAGATAGCAATAAAGTTATTAAAACTTCCTTTATCTTTCTACCTGTTCTCTACCCATGTACATAACCCCTACCCCTCAGATCTCCTGCATAAATTGTTATTCCTAATTTATACATGTTTAATTGTGTTACTCATATCTTAAACAATCCAAATCAATATTAACATCTCATGCAAAAGGCACATTTGTTGTCCAGATGGCACAAGTACATGAAACTTTACTCTGGACTGAATACAACAACAAATATTATAATATTGTTCAAATTAGGTTCACTATTATTGTAGACCTTTTATATGCCTTATTAAGTTCCTAGACTTTCCGCCTAATCCCTTGTTGAATGTCCTGAAACTGTGTGGGTAACTGAACTGAGGGTTAATGAGTGACAAGTGCTCTAATCATATTCGTTGCTCATACTTGGCTGGGACTAAATATGAGTTGACACAAGGCTATGGGAATTGTAAGAGGAATGTATGAGAAATATATGTCCAGAGGCAATCTCAGAGCTTTATGTTTATCACTGCTCAAGTAAACCTCCCATCCACCCTCACTTTGTATGTAGGCAAATTGGAAGAGCCAGGAGTTGGGCTAGCCAGGATTTGGCTGTAGGCATTTGCCAGAGCCGTTTTACAGTCCCTAGGATTAGTTTATATTTATTTTCTTTCTGGCAATTAATCTCCACATATTGTGTTTCGAGAATATACTTGGAGAAGAGCTGTCAATCATCCTTCTGCTTCATTAATCAACATATTTTACATTGAGGCTCTATAAAAAATATATTCTGTCCTTGCCCCTATTGGTAGCTTACCCTTACCCCTATTGGTAGCTTACCCTTACCCCAGTGTATGCTTTATTGTCTTATTCCATCAGTGAAACAAAAGGAATTCTCTCCAGTGGAGGAATCTGTTAGCCTTGAAAAACTCTACTGATATTGTAATATAAAAGAAATAAAAGAATGTAACCCACTAACCCATCTACTAATAATGCTGTGAGTGCTTTATTTTTATGGCATACCCGTGAAATAAATTTATTGCATTGAGATTTGCAGAGAGCCCCTAATGCACTTTGTGCCAAGCCCAGTCCCCAGGCAGGGGACAGAAGCTCTGATTTATAGACCTTTTGATTGGTTTAATTTTTTCCTAGTTAGGGAAACTTTACTACATGATTTCCAGCTTATATAGCGTGAGTCACTTTAACCTCCTCAGTATTATGAGTCTGCGTTTGTCCTATTGTGTCTTTCATGTCTGGATTTTTTACTCTCTTTATGTGAGGATCCTTAAAAAGGAAATAAAGCCAGTTTATTTAGCAGAAAATTATATTTGAACATTTATATCCTGATATTGATAAGAAGTTTATGTGGCATGAAACATTATATTGCTCTGTGTGGGTTGCACACTGGTGGGTTTATACAAATGGAAAGAGAAGTGATGTTCTAATTTGCACTCTTCTCTCGTGACTTCAGTGGTAGAACACAATAATTTTACATAAATATCTAATGGGTGATCACCCTAAAATACCCACTATGGTAATGCATTAATTATCCTAGCTCTATGTCATTAAGTAATGGCTCTTAAATTGCAATAATATAAGTCTTCTATTCTACAATTCCCTCCACAGGCTTCAGGTATCCCTTGCTCAGATTTAGATGGTTAGTCTTGTGATTCCACGGCTCCTATTTTTAAAACACATTACATATTAATTTAATTGTTTTTCAGATTCAAACATTACGCTCATTCTGCACTTTATCTTTTTTAATGGCAATTTGGAATCCATAGCTCACAACAGATAGCAGTGCTTTACCTTTTCATTGTGCCCATTTCCCCATCTGTTTAAAACATTTAACTGCATTCCATGGCCTTATTAGATGGCTCATTTACATGCAGAGCTGGCAGACATCCAGCCCCTTATTATTACATGTTTTTGTACAATTACAGATTGGACACATGTAGAGATTCTGCTCTTATTGGCGGCGGAATTCCTAATCCTGCAAAAAAAAAATCAAATGATTATCCAGCCAATCCGACACAACCAGTGTGGAAAACTGCTAGAGGTTGACTGGTGGTGAAAGGGGTCTCCTGGCTTGAATCAATGGGGGAGGAGGATGTTTTGTGGCATAGTTTGGCAATTTCTACTTATGACTGATCTGCAATGTATGAATCATAGAATGGATAGTTTCTCTGTAAATAAATCTTCTCTTTAGTTTACAAATATTTATATCTCCCTTATGTACTTCAATCACTCTGTACTTTATAAAGTAATGTAAGATTTGTATGGCATATATATTTTTCAGTATCTGTGTATTTTATCATTATTCTGCCCTGTGGCATTTCTTGTGTCCTGTATACATTGCTTAATACTATCTGTTCTTATTCCGTTCGTCTGGACTTCTCTTGTGGACAGTGGGCTGGTGTTTCCTTATGATTCTGTGGATAAGATCTTTGCTCATTTTTTGCTCGTACCCAATAGGAGCATATTCAGTTAGCCGCGGATTGCCGCCGGAATGGCATTCTGCATCGATGTAACAACGTGGATGTCTCTTCACCCCCATAGAGGTGCAAGGAGAAATCTGCAATATTGAGATACCATAGTACCTGCAAATGTGCGCAGCCGCAATGTACCTCCTCCTAATTGAATATGCCCCATGGGGGTGGGGATTTAATTATGCACGGAGTGCCACTGAAAAGGTCGTGAAGGCACTCCGCAACATTGCAGGGAGCGAGGAGACATCCGCGATGCTGCAGTACCGGAAAAAATGCGCAGCCGCGATGTTCCGAGAAACATCACGGCAAATAGTATTCCCCCCATAGAGTTTTAATTACCGTAATTGCCAATAACACATACCTAAACATAGCCGTAACCTCGCGCCTAATTGAATCAGCCCCTCTGTGTCTGTCTATGTTCTATACTCATGGACCGCTGCACAGATGGTACGTCTTTTGTTCTGCATGTTTGAATAATTGCACAGTAGCTATCTATGAACTGAATACAGTCCAATGTCTGTGTACTGGTTTTCACAGTTAAGTGAAAAATAAAATAATCTTTTTTTTTTTTTTTTTTTTATTTCAAATCTGTTTTAACATATCAGGACACAACTAAAAATCATCTAGTCCTAAAATTGTATACATCTAATTTCATGTGGCAAATGACACACAACAGATTTTACTTGGCGTAATATATTCAACAAAACATAAGCTAACGTGATGAATGAAGCCACATGTGATAATGTAGGCACATCCCCAGATTCATTACCTTGTAGAACCACTTTTGGTAGCAATAACTTTAATGTAATATTTCTAACTGTAAAATGATGGACAGATAGTCGCAGTGCCAGTTATTGGCTATTATAAGGTACCGCACAGCATCAATCGAAATATAGTCCACTCTCTGATTAGTGATGCCTTGCTACATTACATCTTGTGGGTGTAATATTAAGTTATGGCACATTACCATTCACCAGCTGGTAGTATGTGTAAAGTGTTTATATATATATATATATATATATATATATATATATATATATATATATATATATATATATATATATATAGTTTAAAGGATGATGTTGATGATGATATGTATATATATGTATAGAGAGAGAGAGAGTGAGATAGTATAGGGCAAGGACAGAGAACCCTGTATCCCAGAAGAACCAGGCAGTTATGAAAGTGGAATCCGTTCCATTGCTTCACATTTATTCATAAAGCTTGGAAGTCTCTCTAATCATATCCAAATGTTCTATTGAATATTCATGAGACTATTATTATGAAAGGAGCATTGGGTTTCCAAAATAGCTGAAGGCGGCCACATGATACTGGTGCCCTGTGACCCAACATATTGCCCATTAGCATCATATAGTTTTTCCAGCACCACCCCAACCTGTACTTAGCGGAAGGGGGAAGTGACACTTCCCTGAAATCTGACGCTTCCTGGCTGTGTTATGGCACAATACCCAGTGTAACATAAGCACAAATAACCGGTCATTCAGTACAGCAGAGAAAGGATTCAAGCTCATTTACTAACATGTCATTTTAGATCTCAGCTAATGTGAAATATGTTTTCTAAAAGTAAACTGCATTTTTAGAAACAATTACACTTTTTACACTATTTACTAATTTCTACCAGTTCTTGAACCCCCTTTCACCCAGCATCTAGATTTTTTTCTTCACCAGCTAAAGGTATCTAGAATGGTGTAAATGAACTTCAAGTTCCTTGTCGTGTCTTTTGATCACCGCTAACTTCTTATCACTTCCTCTCGCTTCATCATAACATCTGTCCCGGGATGCAAACTGTACGTGCAAATACTACTCGCGCTGCCATGACACCTAACTCACCAGATGTCAAGGAATTCAAAATGCCATTATACACCCACATAGACAATTTCCCTGACATGCCATGGTGGTTGTTAGTTAGATGGGGTGGTGAGACTGTAGTAGATGTTAGAGATAATAGAGTTATCCTGGATTTAACCTGTAGCTAAACTTTGTCATTAATAAATCAGAGTACAGAAATGTTCTTGATAGTAATCACCACCTAAGGGTGTGGTGTATGAAAAAGTGTGTTTCCTTTACCATGTATTTGTATTTATCCATTGACCAGACAGGCTGTAGCTAAAGTCCAAAAAGTTGCAATCACCATCACAATGGGGCAGTGACCATGTCACGATGGGGGAGTTACCACACCGTGGGGGTTGTGTCTAGCACTTTTGAAGTGCTAGATTTCCCCGTTGTCTCCTCCCTTTCCAACACCTTTCATTTCCATGCGCGCTGCACCCATGCATCGCAGCTCTGCACCCATGCATCGCAGCTCTGCCATGCCGAACTGAATTCCTCCCAGCCGGATAGCGGAACAGAGCCCTCACATCTGGATTGTCCTGTCAAATTCTGGACTGTTGGAATCTATGAGTTGACCAGTTGAGTTAAATAGCTTTGTTATGAGGGATCTTGCAGTCTTCATTTGTTGGGAAACCCTAAGGGCTACATAGAGAAATGACTCAGTCCCTTTATGTGGAAACCGGAATTGTAATCACATTTTTACTAGAGCCAAATACCAGATTTAAAGGATAACTTATGACCTTGATGTATTAGAGGAAAGCTCTACTATGGAGTGAGTGTGTATAATATAATAGGGCTTAACTCTGACATTTGGTACAAAAATTGATGTTTAACCATAATAACCAAACAGACATTTGCTTTCAGTGACTTAACATGCGCTAGATAGATGAAGGCTAATTGCTGATTGGTTACTGTTGTTCACCTAAATGCAAGCTTAGTAATGTACCCTAATATCATTATAGAATAAACTGTATTTGTGCCCCCTACTTGTAGTAGATACTCGTCAGCCTAGTATAAAAAAAGATTGTTCAAATTGTTTTGAAAATCCTGAATGTTTCAGCCAGCGCTGACTTCAATGGCTTTGCTGTTCCATTACTCAATTAATGTACCTCTTTTATGTTATACAATACATGATATACATTACATGACTCTTCGGATCACTCAGGGACAATGCACATTCCCTATTACTCATGTATCCTAAGGGGAACAGGTTTATTTTATTTTTCCAGCTACTCAGCAGAATGTTGTCCACTTCACCATCAATCTGCTGGGACTAGGAATGACTCCTGTTGTCAGTGACACCACCATGATGGAATTGAAATTACATTTGCTGCAGCTCACACTTTAAACTTGACCACAAAGCCAAGAGAAAAACAATAAAGCCTGTTTTAAATACAGCATGGAAGAGAAGACGTATTTCATTATACGCTGTTTGTTTTCTGACGTGACTCCTTAAAGGCCTCGCAGTGTTAAATAATAGTGTCCATTCCCACAAACCAAGCTGAAATATGAAACCACTCACTGTGATGACACATGCATTGCCTCAGCTGGGAGATCACGGCAATAAGTATCAACCCCTCCAAGAAAACTTACAGCCATGTTACTCCTCTTCGGGCACTTTGGAAATGAAATGACAGATTTGTTCCATACAGTTGTTTCAATTTCAAAGTTATTTATTTAATCTGATCCTTAAAAATCAACAATGGAATGCAAGAAGAAGTTCTCAGAAACGTCTCCTCCCTACATCAAAGCCCAAGACCCTTGTCTGGGAAAGACTGGTTGGCCAAAAATGGTTGATTAAGAAGCAAAGCCAACAACCTATCATTCCCAGTGTCCTCCTGGAACAAAGCATATTATTTCTGAGGTCCAACAGATCCAGTGAATTAACATTTTCACGTTTAGTGCATTAAATAAAGCTTCAAATTTCTCAGCCAATCATAACAAGTGTCTCATTTTATGTTGTTAAAGTAACATTGTTTATTCACTGGACCGGGTGCATTTTTTGCTGGCATTTGTGCACCTCTTCTTTTTTGTTGTTGTAAAATTCTTACTATTACCTCAATCTTTAAACCAAAAAATTCTTTTAAAAGTAGACATAGTAATGATGATGGTACATGGCTCAAAATTGTTTTTTATGTTGTATGTTCTATGTACACTATTAGGGTCTCACTCTGCTCCAGTACTTCTCTTTGTTCCCGTGTCCAGTACCTGCTTACCTTCTCTCAGTTCTCAGCATCTGGTTATTCCTTGGTTCCTGACTCAGCTTTGATTGTGACTATTCTCTTGGATTCCGATTCCTGTTCTGCTGCTGCTGCTCGACTTCTGACCTCTGGCTTCCCTGACCACTCTTTGGATATCGATTCTGTACTTTGCTCCTCTTCATCCCAATAATTCATGTCAGATATTTAAGAAATAGTGACCTCCAATATCTTCTTATGTTTTTATTTAGTCAGGTGATTTTGTTGGAGATAAAGAAACAATGTATCTTCTGTCCAAGACAGATATGCAGAGCTTGTGGGTGATGTGTTGTATTCTGCTCCAGGTGACGGGACAGTAGCCCCTGTGACACATCTTTTGTCTTGACTATTGGGAGGTGTGACATTGTGTATATTTAGGGGTGGTAGTTGAGGCAGCCTAGCGCTTCCGAGGATGTGGCATTCCTCAACGTGCCCAGGCCCACTTTTTGGAGGCACTCTGCAGGCTTGCAACGGCACGTATGTGATGATTAGAGAAAGTGTTGGGAGGTATGGATCTACTAGTAATCTGGTTTTTGTTTGCGAAAGAATATTCGATGCATGGAATAAACTTCCAACATAGCAGTTGAGTGCAATAATGGAATTTAAGGGGACAAATGCAGATCTTTCCTAAGTGAAAAAGGAAAACTAGATGGGCAAATATTTTTATGTTTCTACAATCTATGGCCTGTTAATGTAGTTTATATTGGTCACTGGAGATTTTACATTTTTCATCCAGATCCTGGGTATGTTGAGTGGCACTTTTAGTTGTCTCATATCAGGAAATGTCCCTTTGAATTCAGTGAGATATAACGCCTAGGAATATGTCTATGGTATCATACACCACCCACAGGATTTAAAGGTGTTTGTAGTTTTAATTTATTGGCCGGTACATGCCCTCCTGCAGCTTTTGCAAACTACTTTGTTATTTCTTTTTGGCTTTTAGTCTTCCATGTATTTATATAATAAGATATTTTTTATTCTTTTCCATGCCCTTATTGATGACGCACTTCTGCTCTCTGCAGACATGAACAATTTTGTAAATATATAGTAAATATTGCTTGTATAATTGAATAGATGCAAGTGGCCTGAAGATGCATTTCACAATGAATGCATGTTGTTACTCTTAGAGAAGCAGAGACGATCACAATTGCTGGTGATGTCATCGGATGTTTTCACCAGTAACCATAAAGAGTTCCATTAATCATAGCAGAAAAATACAGCTGGGTGAAAACAGAAAATATCCATAAGTGATAATATTGTTATTTAATACTTTGATGAAATATTGATTTTAACACATGTGAAAACAGCCCTTCTGAAGTATCACAGTGCACTAACAAGCCTCCCATACATTAACTCGCGTCACAAGCCTCACTCCTGTGCATGTGAATCTGATCCGTAAAGATCGCCTTTAAATAAATACACAGAGAAGAATGAATAGGTGCACACATTGGTCCAGGGTTGAATATGAATCTGCATACACATCCAGAAACAGAGCCACACTCACATCTATATGCTAATAGATACACATCAACCGCTCAGTACATAAACACATGTACACTGATTGGGTTGTAGATTTGTGCGCAAACAGATACACAAACATACACGGAGGCGCGCACAAACATTTACACACACGCGTACATATTACCTGTCAAAATGAGTGATGCTATTTATCTTTCCAGTGTCAACTAACATCCTTAGGGGGAAATTTCCACTGCTTCTCTGCCACTATACCAGAGGCAAACAAATATGCTTTGTTATTGCCGCATATATACATGTCTGTGTAGGCAGCACAGTGGCAGAGTGAGGTGCTGAAGGAGGAAGGAGAAGAAGTAACAGGTTCGGCTCTCAGCATTACAGATTACTATTTCATTTAGAATGAGTTGTGTGCTTTGGTTATAAGCCAGATTTCCTGAATACACGCAGACATCAGACACCGCATGAGATGGTCCTGCAGTGCGTGACTTCTGTCGATTTCACACAGCCCACGGCTCCTTCCTGTGAGACCCTCGTAGGTGGCTTTAATGCTTTTGTTAATTTAATCTTAGCTGTGTTGCTTGGAAGTATCCTGTAAGCGAGGCACCCAGCACACTCGGATTACACTCCACTGAATGGCTCCTGAATGTGTATAATACTGGGAGAAGGGCACCACTAGGTCTTGCAATGCAGCAATTGGTACATGCTGTTGTGTTCTTATAGTTGCCACAATCTTGGTTACATTATGTGTAGTGGCTGTTTTTGGATGTTCCCTGCTCCATACTCAGCCATATTTCCACCTAACGCCTTCTGTGGAAGCCTCCTCCGCAACCACTGCCAAACCCACGTGAGTTGTAGGAGATCCATGCATACTTGCCTAAACAAAGGCGCAAGGCTGATCCAAAGATGATTTTGTTCTGTGTCACAAATGATTTGCTATTCATTAATGGCCTCCAAAATATGTAGATGACAAGTCCAGTTTAGCAGCAGTGGCTGGCTTGGCAGGATGTTGAAACGCTGGACCCAGTGGCAGTAAAATAATTAAATATGTTTGAAGATTTTTGTATGTTTCCTCGCTGCAATTTATGGACCAATCCTGATAAATGAACCATAACCTGTAGAAGGCAAAGATATTGTATCATCTACGCTTTCAGTGCACATGATCTGTGAACAGCGCAGAATACAGCGCGGACAGAACTGGGATCACTGATCTCTTTGAGGGTCACAAATCCCATAGTGTAAGATACGACTATTCTTTTCCGCGTTTCCCAGACGTTCCAGGACAATGACCCCTGTGATCCTCATAACTAATCTGTTTCTGAGCTGCATTCGGCTCTAGTAGACGCTAGTATAGCAGAACGCAGCTATGGGTAGATTGCCTGTGTGCGAGGTGGTGCTGTGCCAACTGGGCAGCTGCCATGTGTTTGTTATTTGCCCTGAAGGCCATGGGATAATATCAGGAAATGTTTATGAATCGTTTAGGGGAATAAACTGGCATTATGCACCCTTTTTACCGCCCAATAACAGCCTATTTATGCCATATTTAGTCTAAAGTCACAGCAGGATTATTTTATAAAACAATCATATACAAAAATATCAAACATGTTATTGCTTGAACCTATGCAGATAAGGTGACAGAAATGACAAACATCCAACGCCTTAAAATACTATGTTTTTGTTTCAAAATCATCGGAGCCTCTTAATTACAATATAAACAAATCCATTAAATATAAAGTAATCATATGTGCCCAGATGGACCATGCATTACTAAATTTATATAATTTATTTTAAGTATATTTTTTCTATAGGAACTACATAGTAAGGTTGTAGAAAGAGTCAAAACCATCAGAACCGATTATAATTTCTACATCCAGAGGAGGTAAAAGAGGAGGTGGGGGGATAATATTCCTTCTTGTCTGGATCAATCACCCCAGCTCATTATAACTATTGATACCATTCCTTGTAGAAATGGCATCTAATTCATTGTGAGATCCATCCAGTGATTCTGCCATTACTTCTCTTTCCCAGAACTACTTTCATATATAGATATAGATAGATACTATCCAACAACATCTCTATTGATGAATAAGAAAAGAAAAACAAAAATCACATACAATGTATCGAAATATCAGATCTCTTGGTGAAACTCCCATCGAGAGAATCTGGGTGTTTCTTGCTTCTCCTCCTCCCTTGCTTGGACGTGCTAAATATCTTTAAAGTGCAACTACAGCCATTAGCATTATAAATGGTCGCGCACCTTGCAGATAGTTTGCCGATAAGTAGTAATTTATATGAAGCAAGTTCAATTAACACCCTTTATTCTTAAAGCTAACAAATCACCCTCCTCCCCCAACTAACCATTCAGTTTAGTTACAAATACAAAACCAATCTCTCAGTTCATCCTGTGACAACTAAAATATTTAATAGGTTTTTAATGTCTACATTTGGTGATCTGTGGTGTATTTTAACATCAATTCGGCAATATATGGCCAGTTATAGCTTCTTCATCTATTATACTTGTATTTATTATACCATACCTGCCAACATTTATCCAGGAAAAAATATGCTTCTATGCTGCATAAGCCATACCTCCGGTTTACACAGCCCCAACCAAAAGCACAGTCACTTGTCCCAGAACATTACGCACTTTGTACATGGTTCTATAATGAAACATTATCTAATCCAACAAGTGGCTGTGAGGTGTTGTTGCATTTATAGGTTTATGAGTCTCTGTTTCTACGAGAATATTTAAATAACTGTTGTTTTAGAACTTGCCCAAGAACACCTAATATAAAGTGTGGATCAGTTCATTTAATTTGAATATATTTGCAGGAACATATAAATGTCGAATTCAGTATCATATTTGCACATTATATGAATGTCATTAGACACACTCACTACAGCGTCTCTAGTTCCCTGAAAGTATCTATTGATGAGCTCTAGCTGCCCTCATTATGCCACAGGTGCGTTGCTTGTCAGAGGGAGCTGTGATTGGCAGTTCTGTATAAGCTATGCTCACCTGGGGAATACTTATTAGAGGTTTTGGATGTATGTGCAGTATGGATATCAGAGCCGTTTGGTATTATGAACAGGGCTCAGTGTTTGTCTAACAGGTAGGGACATGCTCTATGATGCAATTACTCTTTGTCGAAAGGCCAGCTCCATAACAATCTTTAATAAGACCACCTGCTAACAAAGGGCACTTGTCTCCTATAATATCTTCATTGGCCCAGTTCAGCCTCCCTGTTCCTCAGTCCCTGGCACTGACACCGACAAAGGTGATTTTCCTCAAGAACTGGTAGGGGTTGAATGGCATGCGATATGCTTGAAGCAACATACATAGAAAGCTAGCAGAACTGTCCTTAGATCAAGCCAAGGACATCATAGAATTGTCTGAATAACATAACGGTAAAAGTGACAATACTATTCAAAGGCATGGGTGCAACAGTTAAAAAGCGGTATCCATAGAATTTGAGGAATTCATGATCATTCCCATATTATTCACACATGTGGCTATAGCTGAGGTTTACACTGTACAGATCCAATTAGTGGGACTGTTACACCAAATAGATGTCGAACCACAAATTCTATAAGATAGCACTTTGTGTCAGCTTCAGATTTGAAGCTCATGGAAACTATCTTCAAACTATAGCTATTTGATGAATTGCAACCGTGTTCTGAAGCACGAAAGTTTGTTTAAGCAAACCACGAGAGTGTCACCAAGCTCTGAACAGTGAACGGTTTAGAAAAATTGTATATTTCACATAACTGGATATGAATTTGAAATCAGCTTGTGTAAATATTGCCTTGTTTGGAGGTAAATTGCATTAAATTCTTAGTGGAATAACAAATTTAATTTTAGGAACTACTAAGTAAATATACAAGTGGAAGTCTTTCCGAATAGCCATTTAAGTATGTCAATCAGTCAGAGGGCCGAGCGCTCTGTGCTACAGTTAGAACTTGACAGTCTGCTGCCCCTTCCTTCTTGATTCATGTTAATTCTGGAAAAATAAATCAACTTCTTCTTGAATATACATACAGTAAAGAGGTCCTTTCTGCAAACATCAAGTTAAACACATTTCTTCTGAGAATTTAAACTGTCCTTTCATTTTGTCCTTACAAAAATAATTAATCTGACATTTATGATGGACAGAAAGAGTCAGCAACATGTACTGTGCATAGTCATATGTGCACTGCTTCTAGCAAAGGGGGACAAAGGCCAAGGACGTATTGGTCTGTGGAGTATTCTAGCGGGGGTCAGCAAAAGTCAAACAGGAAAGAGGCACAGTAGCGCTTGGTGGGACTTCAGGGAAACAAGTGAGTTTATTTGGTCAGTAAAAGTTGACCACACACTGGTACATGTTTGGTTTGTTTATTTGACCAGCCATTGTACTATGTATGCACCGAAAATGGTAACTTTATCTGATAGAAATCCAATACTATTAGATTAGACTTCATGGTTGAATAAAGACCTTCTTCATTACATGCATTCTCAGCAGTGTATAGAATTATGTTGTGGGCTCTCCAGCATTATGCCTGACCAGATCAATTTAGTTTGGCTGTGGTCATAATCGTCATTTATATAGGGCAGCCAATTCTGTAGCGCTGTGCAGAGACTATTTCATTCACATCATTCCCTGCTCCGTTGGAGCTTCCAGTCTATATTCCCTAGCACACACAGATAGACGAGGGTTCATGTTGTCAGTAGGCGGTTAGAGTACTGATATATTTTTGTAGTGTGGAAGGTAACTGGAGGAAACCCACTTGGGAGAACATACGAAAGCCATTCCCTGGTCAGGAATCGAACTCATGACCCCAGTGCTTTGAGGCAGAAGTGCTAACCACTGAGCCACACTATGGTCATATTGCTTATTGATCTGGTCTTTGGTGGTCTAGTTCAGTGGCAGAAACTTGCTGCTTGTGCGCAGCTGGGAACGTCTAAAAGAATTTCGGCAAAATATGTTGTGCAACCTTAGTAAATTGTACTGTTCAACCATTGTTCATCTTTTCGCAGCACATTACAGCGAATTTGCTGGTTTTCTTTTAATGTAATTCTTTGGGGTAGTAGCATACTTAGGTTTTATGAAAGGAAAACAGGATATGCAGACAGGGAGCATCCATTATGCTTTCTTACAAAGAACTGAAGCAGCTTGTTACATTGACTACATGTATATTATTGTCTTTTACAGAATTATGCATTATACACGGTTTCCAAGTTGCTCTCCTATTCATATATCATTTATGTGATTTTTTTTATTTTTAATCTCCCATCTACAGCTGTTAGACATCAACTAGAAAATATTGTGCTGTATAAGACGGCAAACGAGCAATTCGTTGATTAAGTTAAATATCTGATTAGTTGCTTTTGGTGTTCAGCACATCTGTGCTATTTGCACTGTTATTACATGTCCGTATGTTGTTCCTTTCTATAGGATCCATATGCTAAGAGTTGGTAATATTTCAAGTTGGATATTGCTGGAGTCGCCCCTTAACCCTCTGGTAACACCTCTGAAACACGAGACTTATTCCGCTACATTAACTCTTCCTGAGAGCGACAAAACAGCAGCGTTTGAATAAATTGCTCCTTTTCATTCCGTCATGAATAATTTCTGCTTTTGGTGTGATGGAAACGTAGCAGTCAGATTCCCTTTTCCCACTGCTTCCTTCTGGAATGCAACTATGAACACGATCTTCTATTTTCTTGGAAAGCCGACGATCAAACAGAAGTTAGTTCAGAACTAAATAACCATTTGAACACTTTTACTTCTGTCTGCTAAGGAGGCTGCTCACACTCATTTCCCCTCTCCTAAAATTAGCACTCGGGAATGTGTTTGGAAAAATGCTGCTTGTATTTCTATTCTGTCAAGCATTAAAAATGGAAAGTGTACACAGTAGTTATTTCATATTCTGACGTATATGCCCTGTGCAATTGACATCAGTAGTGGATATCTTATAATAATGTACTGCTTTATAACACATCCTTTATCTGTAGCCCCTCAGTATTCTACCAATTTTTTTTGCTTTGACCCTACAGCACGCTATCCCGGCAGTGAGGGGGTTAATGTGAGCCATATGAACAGTGACTTCACTTGCTGTACAGTTGAGGCTTTCCCCTTTTGTATTTTGGCTGGCATCCCACTGGCACAGCGTCTGAGGTTGGCGGACAGAAAGCAGAGGTGGTCCCTCTTGATCTATAAATAAGTCAGCAGGATGCAGAGAATTTGATCGATCATATTTGTGGTTCAGCCACGTGAGTTTGGAAACAAATGATTCCCTGCCGTGCGTCATATCTGAGCATAGAGGAGATAGTGGCGGGGGACATTTATGTGATTTATTGCAGCTGCTAATAATTTTATTGCGGCAAAGGGAGAGGTTCTCCCATAAGGCGCAGGTCTTGGACATCTGACCCCTGCAGTTTAGCTATTTGGAGCCGGACTAGAAGGGAAATGGTGTGGTTGGACTTCTCTATTAATTACCACCATTATATACTTTTAATACAACTTGACTATTTTACTGCAGTGGTTTTATGTGTGGATTGAAGGAGAGAGTTGTAAGTCTCTTTTGGTGATATTGTTAGTTTTTCTTGATGATATGGATGATAATTACAGTGCATCGGTCACCTGCTTATCTTAGACTGAAGCAATATTCATGAGAGTACAGCCAGTGACATCAGTCAGACATAGGGCACAACGTCATTTTGCAGGCCTCTACTTACCAGGGCTTCATGCTGCCAGGATGTTACTGGCTCATAGTCTGAATAACATCTCTCTTATTGTATGTAGGTGGCAGGTCCACTTTAAGAAACCTCTTGTAGCTCAGTCCTATGGCTAATACCCAATGTGATGTCATACAAATGTGACTGTAGAAGAGATTATTGGCAGTCAGCAGCAAACGGTTAAATGGATGTTCAGTACGGAGTGTGGTTTGTAAAACCAAAGACCGCAGTATTATTTAGGGGATATATTTGGCAACGTCTGCATTTTTGGATATGAGATCAGACTCCCTCCCTCCCCTGTCTGTGGGATCCCCTGAAGTCTGCTGGTCAGTACAGATTGTGCTGAGGAGAGGCCTGGAGAAATCTGTCTGGAAACAATGAATCCTGAAATAGTTGTGATATTAGTAAGGCTGGGCACACACTACAGTATTTTCTGCCGATTATCGGACCGATGAAGCGATAAACTAATCTTTGGCTAGATATCGCATTAGTGTGTACACTGCAACAATGAACGATTATCGTTCCATAGCACATCATATTGTTTCATTTGATTTTTAAACTACTCAAATTTTCGTTCAACAGTGGAACAATGTCTTTTCGGTTCTGCATTGTGTACACACTTACAACAGGCAATGTCCATAGATCTCTATGGATTGTGCAGAGTCATGATCTTTTCAGCAGATGGTTATGACAGATGAAGAGCACAGGTCTGAAGGTAAATCGTGTGAACCGTGTACACATGAAGTGGCAGGCTGATTTAAGACTTTTTTTTTTTTTAATAAATAATTGGTAAAATCGTTAAGGATATCGCATGGGGGCATATTTTGTATTGTGTACCCTGCCTTATTCAGGAACATTTTCTAGTGTTTGTCCTATAAGCAAAACGTTTGTGACCTTGTGATGCTCTGAGTACAAACACTGAAAGCAGCATTGTCTATGTTAGTGATCCTTTACACTGCTGATCCTGCAATACATTATCTGACTGCAGAAATGAACATCTCAGGACCCAGATTTCCCAGAAGGCAATGCAGCCAGGAAACTGGGTAATGAGATTCACATTCTTATACTTTGGCTTTATGATTTTCTCAGAAGCCATGTCACTCTTTCAGCAGTAGCTGCAGTTGCCTAATTATCTATAGAATGTATTTGGCCAGCAGCTAGAGCTATCCATATACAGCAGTGAAAAACACCTTACGGCTGTAGGGGAAAAAAAAAACATATTTTACAGACTTGCAGAAATCTTGTGAATAATGCAACGCAGCTGTAAAGTGTGTGTGTGTTCTTAAGTTCAGGTATGACTACAGATCATGTACGTAAATACTACATTTGAAAAAGAAAAATTTTCACAATATGATGTGACTTTATTTATTTCTCTGCATGCTGTCCAGTTATAACATTTACATAGAGATTATTTGCAAATGACTGAATAAAATGGAGAAAATAAAAGTTTAGCAAATTAGTAAAAAACAAGAATGGGGTAGATATCTGTAAACACACTTTGTACTACATATATTGACCAAATGTGAACGCCTATAAACCACATTGAAAATGCTTTTGATCAGAATGTTTTTATGATATTCTTGTTCCCTGGGCCAAAAGCCATACTTACCAGCTTTGTTGTGTTGCCCTCTGGGAGATACCGTAGGGAGAGGGCGGGGTATGGTAAATTGCATAATTTTGTCCCTGCCCCATGACCCCCAACACCTTTTTTTTTTTTTTTTTTTTTTTTGCTGGGAGCAGGGCGAAAATGACATGAATCGCCACAAATCCCACCTTTGAGAGTCGAGGCAGACAGGATGCGGGACAATTGCCTGTTCTCCCAGGAGTCCAGGAGACCTACCTGGAATTCGGCAGTCTCCCGGACACTGGGAGAGAGGGTAATTATGCCAAAGCCATTTGGATGTTCACACGAATAACGCATCAGCACTCACTGAAAGCAAATACAGCTAAATCTTACCCACAGTGTCGAGTACTGTGATACTGTGTATATGAAAAACAGCTGTCAGATAGCTTTTGATAATTTACAAGTTTTTATTAAGTTGGTAACAATCATAGTCATAATAAACCTAACCCCTACCCCCTTCCCTCCCTAACAATGTACTTTTTGACATGACTGTTCATGTTTTTGTAAATCCAAGGTGCTTGTGCTAGCTGAATGGATCATGGCTGTGGTAAACTGGGTTACTTTTCTTTCAGTTTTTTATTTTTGTTTTACTTCTGGCCTACAGCAGAGGTAGACCACTCAAGTCCCAAAATGGAGGTCCACCAGAGCTGATGAGGGTTCCAGACTATTATTTAGAAAAATAAATGCGCTCTTATCTTACACCATACAATAGAGGGGAATAGTAGGTCACATTTAGGAATCAGGGGTCTGATTAATTATGGAAAGTAAAGCAAAAATAGTAGTAACTTTGCACCTTGGCGAAACCATGTTGAATTGGACGGGGAGGTAAATTTTAAAATGTTATGCCAGATATAAATCAGGCCCCAAGTCTTTTAGTCAAGAGAAATGCAGACTGTATTCATGTCCTCACTGATCTAACATCTTTTCACCTTTCAGTCTACTATTAGAATTCACTTTTCATTGTCTTCCATAGTATGTGTTTTTCTCTTCCGGCATAAATACAGAGCAGCGGTTTTCCCTTCAGGAGTGTCAGGTGTGCGAGAAGTGATATTTCACAATAGCACTGTCTGTAAAGTGTCAGTACTTGGAAAGACCTTTCTTAGAACATTTTCCTAATGGCGTTTCTCTGAACATGACAGTGTGCGCCTCTTATGATACTGTCTTATAGTGATGGACAGAAAATAATGGGAAGCAGCCAATTGCAGGAAACAAGTCACAGCAACTGTGGAAGCCCAAAGCTATACCACCTCTGCAGCTTACCACCTGTCCTTCATCCTAACACCATCCAGACTGATGGCCAGGACACACAATACTGGCTGAATCTACAAATCCCAGTATAAGAAGCATTGCAGATTACTTTCAGTGCTACAATTAGCAAATATGTTATTTGCTGTCATTCATAACATGTGACACAAAACCCATGTATTTGATTTACATATAGGCTTTCCTGTGGATTGTTTCTGAACTCTTTTCACTGTTGCATTCAGTGGCATAATAGTTTTAGTGCATAAGGAGGGCTTGGTCCCTGTACCAATGCAACCCTGTTACACAGCAAACTGAGAGGGTCATTCAAATAAACCAGGAAGTTGCTCCTTACAGCTCACTAAATTTAGCATCAAATAACAAGTTATCACAAAGCAGAGCACTGTCATAAACTGTGAATCTAAAATTAAATGACACTTTTATTTATTATTCAATGTCATTGAGTTTTCAGATTCTGATAGATTTCTGTTTATTGTTTCAGGTAGTTTTAGATGGATTGGGTACGCACAATGATTTATTTTGAAAATACACATCATTTTGGTTTTACTGATACTAATGGCTCCTGTCCTCTCTTTAGTCCAAGTAAATGTTTATTTTAAAGCAGACTAAAACAACCTGTGATTTGCTCTTGTGGAATTTGTAGTACTGCAAGTGCCGGATGATGGTGGTGTTGTATGCACTTCTTTGTTGTCCAGCATTGTTCTATCTAATGATTCAGTGGGAAATGGACATCTGGGTTGATTGGATTGGGTGGAAAATTGTAATCATAAAATGCTTGGATTGATGCTGCTACAAAAAGAGTGTTGTGTAAGGGTTTGCACAGACGACCATCCTGAATGTCACATAGACATTGAGATCACTGATCCTGGTGCCTCTGATGTGCAGTGGAAGCCATGGGTCAGATCTGAATGCTCCATAATATGGCAAATGGTGTTGACCTGTGATTGCCAACGTTGGTCGCCATGGCTTGCAAAGTTCAGCGCAGTTTTCTCACTTCCTCTTCCGTGTGGAAATTTGCGTGATAAATTCTTCCATAAGCTCATTAACCGCCCGTATAAACCAGGGTTCTGCCTGCTGAACGAAACCTAATTGTATGATTAAAGTCAAATTATCCTACAACTTCATACATGCACTGAAAGTCTTTCAGCTCTGTCAAATATAAATTGTAATGTGTGTAAAGCAATCTCTCATGTTGTGATTTACAATATGATTACATTTAAAGGATTGTATGTCTCTTCTACATTGGTGTGACTGCACAGAAATGCAGTAACTTGTTCTATAACAGATGTTTGTGTAGCCAACTGAAGCCTACTTTAAAGCATCCGTCACAAGTTGCTTGCAGAGAATGCAGGTATTTGTAGTTCAGTAACTGATATATGGGGACTAAGCAGACGACCACACATGGGATGCAGAATTCAGATTCAGTCTGCAGAATCCATCATCGCTCTTAGGCTGTGTAACAGTTATCAAACCCCTAAACCGCATGTTGTTTATAATCTGTTATTTATTATGGGGGCAGCATTTACAGTGCAAGCTCTTGTGGCACTACAAGTGCCAGCATGCACATAGGCACAAATGCATTCTGGCACTTTAAGTGCCTCAAACTGCCACAAACACTTTCTTGATAAATGCAGTTTGAGACCTGGCAGTTTTGATGCACGCGAGTTGATGTGCGTTTTGGCTTTCAGTAAATCTCACAGTTCACAAATAAAATGAAAACCTGTGGTTTGGTAAAACCACTGCTCAGTAAATTACTCCTATAGTGTCTCACAATGTTAAACCCGGATTAAATAGTGGCAATAGGGCACAACGATTACTTTGCAATTGACTCTAAGGACGCAAGGTTTTTGCCATTGTCAATCGTTCCTTATACAGTTGAAATACATATTAGCTGACTTGTCTGAAAGGTATGTCCATAAGGATGGAGATATTTTTACGCTTGTTCTAAATTAATTGCTCTGCGTTTCAAAGGAGCGCGGTCCTATTCCCTGGTGTAACATGCAGGTTTTACAAATACAGGTGAACACTTGGGGGCATATTCAATTAGGTTTCCGGTGTGCGGTAACGCGCCGGAACGGACCGCGGAGGCAATCCACGGTACCGCAATAAGGTTGCGTAGGTAAAGCCGTGTTATTGCGGTACCATATTACCGTCAATACTGCGCACTTTCCATGGTAACGCTCGTTACTGAGAACCTGAAACCTAATTGAATATGCCCCTTGGTGTATTTTGGCCTCAAACATTTTCTGTGTATTTACAATGTGAACAAATAAATATATGCTTAGGACGCATTTAATTTAAAGTACAATACATGCAAAGAAATGCTGATTACATGCATTACAAACGCATCATTAACACACATGTGAATGTGCCTTAGTACAAGTGTACCAATGTGCTTAGTTTAGATCGACACTGACACCCGTGTGTACATACCCTAAAACAGCAATACGGTTTTCATTTGTGCCTGGTCTGAAAATAAAACACTAAGATGATTGTTCGACAGAATAAACTGGAGACAGACTGTGGGTAACATTCCAGTCCCCCGGTACATCAAAATCCATTCATCAAAATAAACACATTCCCTGTGGACTCAGTGGATCTTTGTTTGCTATTCAGTGGCTAAATCAGCTCTCAATGACCAAAATACGAAATAGTGCATTAAAAATATATGTGTGTGTGTCAGAAGGAATGGCTCTAGATGGTAAAGGTGTTTTACAATAACTTACACTGATGGTGGGAGCACAGACAATATCTGCAATACCTGACCAAATTGTTGTTTATCATGTGATCTGCAGGATAATTGCATGAAATCACTGTACTGTGGACCCAGCTTTAGTGTATATATAAACACAGTTTTCATGAAATTGTGATTGGATTAAAAAAAATGTGCCTCCTGATGCAATCTGATTGTAGCATGTGTAGTATAATCACTCATTTGTATGAGATTCTGTAACGAATCTAATCAAAATCTACACGTTAAACTTTTCATTCACCTTCCTTCCAATGTGAATTGTAACTTTAATTTAATAAAGAAACAACGCTAGTTAAATTCTGACAACTCTGAAAGCAAAGAAGGAAATCTTGCAGCTGATATCATTATCAAGACACATTGCGCCTGGATCCTTAAGGAAAGTAAGGCAATAAAATGAGTAAGGTTTTCTCCTGGACAAAACCATGTCACAATGCAAGGGGTGCAAATTAGTTTATTTTTTTGCACTTTCGATATATTCTGGCTGTTTGTTCATGTAGCACACAAATACTTGATAGCTTTATTTGTACACTGAAATTTAAAGTTGATCTAGAACATGCCTTACCCCAACTATAAATCTGCCATTACATTTTAAATTTACCTCCCCCTCCAATGCAACATGGTTTTGCCATGGTGAAAAGTTACTTATTTTTTTCACTTTCCTTTCCTTAATGAATCAGGTTTATTATGTCCACATAAAAATAAGTGTGAGCAGAGACTCGCATAAACAGGTCCAGTGATGATGAGGGAGGAGAGAGTGTTACAGCCTTTGTACATACCAATATGTCAAAGAAAGATGAGGTGATGTACTTAAGTATATAAATATTCCAAATATTCACAGATGCTGTGTGTATAGTACTTTTTTTTTTCTTCATTAAACAACTATAGCAAGAATTGAGAATCCCCTTAACTTTGCTGAACTAAAATACTTAATTGGCCAGTAAACCCCCAAATTGGGGTTTTCCGACATTTAGAGGTAAATACAATGTTTGGTTAAAGCCTGGAATACCCTTCAGCTCTGTTAAGAAGCAAGGTTTAATATAGCACTAATAATACCAGATATGTAATCAAGATGCATTTCTTCCAGTAATAATTGTGAGGTTGAAGAATGTGGAAAATAAACAGGCTTTATTTTTGCATACACTGGAGAACAGGAATGGAGAGTGACTTTAAATAGCCTGATTGATTTCATTGTTCACTTTAAAGGGATACTGGTAGGCTAATTGGCTTCTGACAAAATTAACCTTTAGTGTATGCGTGATAGGGAATATAGATTGTAAGCTCCTGTGGGGCAGCAACTGATGTGAATGATTAAACATTTTCTGTCACACGTTGTGCTGCAGTTCTGATTATATTAGGAACTGGCCGGATCCAGGAAGAGTGGTACCAAGTGGCCAATTTACCATTTATTTCAGTATATTAAAGCCGCATTCTCTGCATTTCATATTGTATTTTACGTTGTTCTGTTTCATCTACAATGTTCTAATAATATTTGGAACATAAGGAACATTTGCATTGTTTTGGAATATGTGGTCGCCCCTTTTTTTGTGCCCAAGTTTTGTTTGAATGGATTTGGTGAGTGCGTTTTATAAATTTAGTTTAAGATGCTGTAACATTGTTGACTCTGAATTTACCAACCTGCTCAGTGCATTTTTGCAGAGACACCCATTTATTTAATATAAAGTCCTCTGCTCTGTAATACACAGCCTTTCATACACTTGTATGTTGAATAGTGTCTTTATTTGCTCTGTAAATTGTGGTGCTGTCACATGCTGGTGTCATAGCTTCACCATAACCATGAAATGATTACTGGCTTCACCTTGCAGAACTGTAGTTGTGCACAACCAGATTTTAGCAGATCATTGAAGTATTGCTATTCAGTTATTAATGCGCATTGTGCCATGCCTGGAATAAATATTCTGGACCAGCCGGAATCATTTTTTCTCTATCGGGCTTTCTGCACAAAGTGTCGCATCCTGTGTTATAACCGTGAGGACTGAAATGTGGCTGAAGCTCCTGCCAGGAGACACACAGGCCGCACAAGACTGATGGAAGTACGCAGCGCTGCTCTGAATCTCTGTTTCATGTGGTTTCAGATAATCTGCCATGGAGGAGTTTGAAGGAAAATGTTTACAGCCAGAACATTTAGATGGATCATCTTATCTGTAAGTCAAAGTGTGTTTTCAATTTGAATGCAATACTTTATTTAACCTCTGCACAACTCCCAGCACAGAGACCACTAGAGAGAGCACCAAGTCTGCCGTGATTCATCACCTTCCAGGGATTATAAACCCAGAAGTATATTCTATTTTATCTAACAGTGCCGCATTTTAAATGAAGAACTGCAAAGTTGTAAAAGAATACATTTTTACTTTAAGGAGGAAGACAAGTCCCTGTACGAAATAACAGATTGATGCAATTATTGTGATGGCCCTGGGGTCACTGAAGAGCCCGGCTTTGATTGGATGTGAAATGGTTATGTCAATTGGGTTCCCTGAGTCATTTTCAATTAAGAACTGTCCTCTTGGACCTAGATTGCTTTTATTTAGTCTATTAGGTGACTACTGGCTTTTCGTGTTTGATTTATTGTTTCAGAGGTCGGTGAAAATATTTTAGAAGACACGTATACCTTTTATAATATTTTACCATCACATTAAAGCTGATACTTCTGTCTCTCAGTAAATAGTTGCTAGGTAACTGTTCTCTGCCAGGCACCGGATAAATGTCCATCCTTAATAAAATTACTCCCGAGCATTTAACACCCAACAAAAATATTTTACAAATGTAATACTTTTACAGTTATCTATGGAAAATCATAATACTTCATTTAACTTTTATTGCAGCAGTTATATCAGCCTTCCCAACCAACCAATCACCATTCCCTCCTTTGTTACTGACCCTGCTGGGTTTTCAGTGGACAGTCAGTCACAATACAGAAATGACCTCTATTGACCCTCTCATAGTCCTTCACCAGCCCATTCCCATAGGTTGTAGTATGTGATTGTTTGGACTTTAACCAATATGATTGCCATATAACAGGAAGTCCTGCTGCTGACAACAATATAGTTTTAAAAAGAAAATTTTCCTCTTCTTCTTCTTCAAAGTAGAACTTCTTATGCTACACAGAGCTAAACATCTATTCACATTGTGTATGTGCTGGACTAGAACCACCAGTTGATTTTCTAAGCCAGGAAGCAAAGATCTTTACATGACAATCTGTGTCCATGACTGGTGCATTTCAAAGCCTGGTGATTGCAAAAACTGATAGATTTTTGATGATGATAATTTCTGTGAAACAGCTTGCAGACCACGCACAAATCAGTAATGAGTCAATGTCTCAATGATTGACAGTACAGTAATATATTTTAATTTACAATTTCTTTACTTTTTTAAAGTGTTTTTTTTGTTTTTTTTAGTGAATGAACAGAATTGCTTGTGTAGATTTATTGAAGCACCTGACCAAGTAGATTAATATCAGAGAGAGTATATAGGGCTGTAATTCCCACAAGCTTTTGTAGTTTCAGAGCTGCGATTGATCACACATGAGCCATCAAACTGTTAATTCTGGGAATTGTCTGTTTTGCACGGTGCCAAGTTGGAAGATAAGAAAAAAAGTGCTTTCAATAATGGCTTAGTGCATTCAGCCCTGAAGGCCAGTAACATATATATTACATTCTATGCTGGAAAGGAGCATTGATGAAGTCTTTCCCAGCCCCTTATACCTAAACCCTGACCAATGGAGCCCCGAGCTGTGTTATGCAGGCTCCTCACACATACACACTCGTAACGCATGCTTCTCCCCCTCCTGCCTCCAGCCAAAGGGAAGATGGAAGTAGATCAAAAAGAAGAGAGTTTGGCTCCAGTTCCTGTTCATAGCTGTACAGAAATATCAAGTCTGAATCAGGGCCAAGGCACAGGTGCAGCTCATCTCTGCCAGAATGCTGAGTCCGTTATCTAATTCAGGCAGATTAAGCTCAACACTTTGGAAGTTGTAATCCAGTACAGAGCTGCCCCTCCATGACCGCATTGTTCTACAGATGTAGTATTACATTACAAGAACATCTCTCCGTTCTATTTACTACAAGATACATTTACATTAATTCAGCGTTGGTGTACAAACAAAATAAATACTTGGCAATGGGAATATAGCTGTCAGGGAGCTGGTTACAACATTGTAACTAAAAAAAAAAGGATGTTAATAGACCAGTACAAAATCAGTATGAAAAATAGTATTAGCAAAAAATGTCAGTAATGCACGTTGCATATAGGAAGGTGTTGTGCCAAGGAGCAGTTTATACACTTCTCAGCATGGATAAAAGTTGTGAAAGGGATCAGTGATCCCTATATAAAGTGCAAGGTACGTTCACGCTGACCTCGCAGGGACAGGAATGTGCAGTGTTGCTACGTAGAGTTGGAAACTAGCAAAATAGTGAAGTTTTTAATAGTCTGAGGATTAATTTTGGTAGGAGTGGTTTAACTGCTCTGGTTATTGTATGTGTTTATTGTCACTATTTCAGGTAACGTAAAGGCAGCTAAACAATGTAAAGCTGGGTACACACTACACAGTTTACATCCAATAATCAGCTAAATCGGCCGACATACGACCACTCGTTCAAAAGTCGGGTCAGTGTGTGCAGTGACACGATGGTCGAAAAGTCTGGCCAAATGGACGATTGTCGCCTCATTTGGTTGGTCGCACCGTTTAATATTTTCGTTCCAATCTCGTTTCCGTTGTGTAGTGTATATAAACTTCTGACCGATCCACAACAGTGAGTACGAAATTACAGTCATTGCTCACGACAACATGGCTGTAAAAAGTCGCTAAAGAGACGTCCGCTCTTCCCTTTATCGTCCTAAACAACATTCTACAAAGGAAGAGAAGTATTAGAACACAAGGACATGTACTGACACTGGGGGGAAGGAGGTTCAGAGGAAATCTGAGGAATAGCTACTTGACAGAAAGGGTAGTGGGTAAGTTGAATAGAATCCCATCAGGTCACCATAGGTTAAAAAACAGACTAGAGGTGCTAAGTGGTTCTATGTTGGTTCTCTTGCACAGTTTTAGTGATTAGTCATTAACTTTGTGCCATACCATGTGCTGTGTACACACTGTGCCCATACCATGCACATCAACTATATGCTCTTTACTGTGCATGTTACATACATGTCCTTACCATTTACACATTACTTGTCTCAACACTAAGCTAACTGGGGGGGGGGGGTGGGGACTATGGGTTCAGTGGTGGAACTACCGTGGCAGGTGCCATGGACCGTGGTCCATGGAGTTAATAGGGCCAACTGCACCGCATATACAGAGGGTGGTGGGCCCCACAGCTCGCTAGTTCTGCCGCTGTATGGACCTATGATAAAATATAACACCCTCCTCCCTAGTATGAGCCTTTTATTCCTAATAAAGTGACCACACCAAAGACTAGCATGATGTTTTGTTATATTTTTCATGTGTTACTGATCGTTTCAAATCGCCTTCAAATAAGCCACTATATTGATGTACAATGGTAACTTCTCAGTGGTGAGATTAGAGAAATAACCAATGCAGATCGGTGGTATTTTATTACATTGGTGGAAACACAGGACTGGTTTGTTACAATGCTTTATTAAAAGGATGTCCGGGAAAGGAGAAAAGTTCCTTGTACAGCGATGGGATTAGGCGACACCAGGGAGATATTCGTTACCTCTGCACATGTGGAGGCGCGATTCTGTGTGTGTGGAAACAATGTCTCACTGCCCGACTGTTATTCTGTACTGCCCTGGAATCAGATGATTTATAGATAGAGGCCCAGTGTCCTGCCGAGCTCACTATTTATTTACAGCTACCCCCCTCCATTTACATCCTCTTGTCTGAGAAATCACCAGCCTGGGGTGTCTTACTTGGGTGTAGACAGTGATCCAACTTTATCACAACTCACGTGAAGTCATCATGAGTTAGCGTGACTGAGAGCCAACTATATGTAACTGTCTATGTATTATAGAGCTCATTAATAAACCTGAAATAACCTAAGTGATTATTTCTGACTCCTTATATGCTGTCCATTTTGTTATAATATGCAAAAGGCTCTTTATTTTCATCATACTGGAAAGGGGAAAGAGATGAGGGTTATTATATAATTATTGTAATAATTGTAGTCTGTGAAGTATGAAAAATACTCCGATTAGTGGATTGAAACATGGCCGCCATGTCTAGTGTGTCACACGCTGTCCTCTGCTTTTTAATGGTCTCCCAGTTATAAAATGTGCAGCCTGCAATTGTATCACGGAACAGAATCAAGATTCAGGGCATCACATACGGAACAGTTTATAATAACAGTGCAGGTTCTTTATAAGAGCATTATATAACAGCAGAAAGTTAATCTGGTCAGAGTCTCCTCAAACCTCAATAGGGCTTTCTTTAATAAAGCGCTGCGTTTTCAGCACATAATAGGAAAATATGTAGGCATGCATTAGAAGTATAGGATTCCTTATACATCATAAAACAATTTCAAACATCGATAAATCATTAAATACCAAAGAAGATTACATTACATTTTTTCCCCATTTTCTGAAATGGATGTTTAAGATTTGTTATGAGCTACATATGCAGCAAGAACTGTTTAAGCCTAACAGATCCATATATCACAGTGAAGCCATTGTGTTTCTGTGGATGCATATGCAGAAATGACCTCTTATTACAACAGACTTTTTAGGTTGCATTAGTGTTCTCTGATTCTTACTGCATACTCTCTATTTTGTCTGCAAGTGTTATACTTGTTTCAGTCATCCTTTATATTAACTTGATTCTAAGTAATTTGTTTAAGTCTATTAGTTATACTTTTTTTTTTTTTCCCCAACAATGATTTTTATTGAGAATTTTAATTGTCAGGGGTACACAAAGGAAAAAGAAAATAGGGAGGAGGGAAAGGGGGTACAATGCACGTAAAAACTCAAACATTACAATGTGAGTATACAATACAGTCAAAAACAGGAAACATGTCAAAGTGACCAATCTGACTGGAACACAACATCGAGGAGAAAGGTAGATTTTACTGCGAGAGGGCTTCTTGCGTAGAACAGGAATGAAGATGATAGGGTGGCTCAAAATATTTTCCATACTTGCCAACAATCGCAAGGAGAGCTCCGGGAGATAAGATGGAGTTGGGCAGTGTTCTGTTTGTCGCGTTATCTGGCCCCGTCCTCTAAACAGCAATCACCCATTCTAACCAATTGTAGCAGAGGGCGGGGCCACAATGACGCATGATTTGCGTTCTAAGTCCCGCCCCTGTCACATTAATATTTAGATTATTATGATCCAGGAGGTTGACCTGCTCTCCCGGGAATCCCGGAGGACTCCCAGAAATTCCGGGAGAGTAGGCAACTATGATATATTCCTGCCACGGAAACCACTTCATGTGAGGGGTTGTGGCAGAGTAGGAGTGCGGGACCCCTATGATTTACATGTCACAGCTCAATTGGACTTTAGAGATCATTTTGGAGATAGGGGGAATGTGTGGAATCTTCCAGGCCTATTAATTATACTTTTAATTCTTGTTTCTCCAGTTTATTCTAACATCACCACTGCAGTTTTTGAAAAGCAATTCAATCTTCTAAGACATTTTGTGATGTTGAAGGATCCTTTCTATTAATACTATTGGGTTTTCCCTTCATTTTCTTAGTGTGCGAGGGGGAGAATTCAATTCTGAGATAAGTGCCTTGTTCGTGCTGGGGGAGTAAATTAGTTTCAGAACCCGCCGCGCCATCCATTAATGTCTGTAAATGCTGTATTGTACTCTGTTTTTCTCCTGTACTTGCTGATTTACACTCGTGTTTGTTGTTCTTAAATCATCTCCTTATGTACAGTTATGCATTATTCTTCCTCTGTAGTATAGAGCACATAGAGCGATAATAATGTGACATAATATGATAGCAGATTCTGAACAATCATTTCTCATAAACTTCCCGCATGTTTTATAATTTCACCTACACATCAGATAATCTCCCCCCTGCCCCCTTATGTTCTCCTCTCCTGTGCGGTGTTTATTACCCGTGAATGGTTAGACCACAGTAAATCAGGCGTACTGGGAATCTCAGAAAATACCTGGTCTGCAGGCATGCAGAGCTGTGCTCCTACCACACAGGGCAACACAGGATGTCAAGATGGATAGAGAGCACATTAATAATGACAGACTGCTCATTTATATACCTTTAAACACAAGCAGACTCATAAGATTAAAACATGGTCATTAACAAAAATGAAATAAAAAATAAATAAATCAGCTCTCTGTGAAATGATCTTTTCTCTAATATCCATTTATTTCCACCAGTTACATTAGCTACAGAAGTAACCATGAGGTTTATCAATCAGTTTTTCATTCAACTTCTAGAACTCCTAAGAGAACTTTTCTGGGGGTAACAGTGGTGTTGCCCATAGCAACAAATACGATTCTCTCTCTCATTTCTAGTGGAGAAAATGAATGCTTCTTATTGCTATGGGAAACACTTTTCTGCTAAATTGCCTGTAGAATAGTAAAGGTCCTCTGGGAATATCTAGCCTGTAAATTAAAAAGGCCTCTATTGCAAAGTGTTTAAAGGCTGTATACACCATGTTTATATGGAGAGAGGGACCTTTATAAAGCCTGGTGCTTGTAAAAAGTAATGTCAAACAGATTTATTAAACACATTGTTATAGATCTCCCGCAACTGGTTTTATTATATTAAAAGTTACCATTTGTCCCAATAACACTAGTAGCAATGGTATTGAATTTGGGATTTTTGACGTGGTTTGACATTCGTGGTTCCAACATAATCTGTTAATGCACATTTTCCTGCTGTACTTGCTGATTTACACTCTTGTTTGTTGTTCTTAAATCATCTCCTTATGTACAGTTTTATGTATTGTTCTTCCTCTGTAGTATAGAGCACATAGAGTGATAATAATCGGTTGATGCACATTTCCAACTGATGACTGTATATGTATTTTTGTAACTAGTATACAGTTTAATACACATTTTGGTCATAATGTCCTTTCTTTGAAAAGCTTACATTTTGTCAGTTACTATACTGGCATTTGAGACCATGTAAAACCCAGACACAAAACAAAATATGTTGAATCTTAGAAACTCAAGCCTGGATCTAAAAGGTAGCCAGATGTGTGTCTGAAATTGTACCACTTGGGTGTTCTCCAATTGTTGTGGAACTACAAGTTCCAGTATACCCTGCCTTTGTAAACCTTTAGCTGTTCATATATATGGTTACATTTATCAGACATGCATTACAAGCTGTGCTTCCTCTCTACGTACACGGATATTAAATACAGATGAAATATACTGTTTGTATCAATGAATGCACACACAGTGGAGGGCCAGAGATGTCACAGCTTAACGGACTGAAATTTCAGGGTTTGTTTAATTTATTTTTTTGCATTTTAGTTTTTTTTTACCTGTATGATATCCCATTAGGGCACTTTGGTCTCATTTACTGACATTACTTTTTGGTGCAAAATTTGCACTAAACTGCATCCAGACACTTGTTTTCATTAACTTTCACTAGACGGGTACAACCGAATTGCTGAACGGCTTCTGTGGTGCCGTACTTTCAGCTGCCTGTAATGGAATGGAGAGGTAGTACTAAATTAAACATGTTTTAAGGGAATGTCAGGGTAACAGATAACAATGTATTTTACTTTCATGTTTAATATATGAACATTGTAATTTTGGTATTTAGCGGCCCTTTAATTGTGCCCCCCCCCCCCTATGTCCAGGCTGCATTAAATGTTTCCAACCACTTTAGTGTCATGACTCAGAATATCACAACATGTCACAAGCTTACTGTTTTTCGTTGGAAAGATGTGACATTGGTAAATCTTAAGTGGTGTACCTTGGTCATTAATATGAGCCATGTGCTTCAACAAAGACTTCTCCATCTGCTTAATTGCTCTGTTTTAACATTTATTTTATTTTCAATCCCCTATAATTATTTGTGTGACAAGTAAAATGGCTTACATATGTTGTATTTAATATTGTGTCTTAAACATTCCCCTATATAACTGCACATATATTGATATAGTTGTTATCACCATCGGTTGTATGATGCTATGTAAATTTCTTGTGCACTTATAGTTCTATGTAGTTTTAAATCATACTCCTGGCATGTTATAGGTTTAATCTTGGCGATCGCTCTGCCTGCTGGCTGATAGTGTAAGGGAAGCTGTAGCAGAGAAGGTGTTGAGGACGTGGGAATTCCGTTGACAAACGTTAACCGTGGAAGGGAAAATAGTGCCCTCCCATACATAAAGCTATAATAGTATATCCAAGTGTGGGATTTTTGTTTTAAGAATCCCATTCTCTAGAAAGAGAAAAGTCGCCTTTGTCTGTACACAAGCGTTGTGCAACACTCGCCCCAGACTTGTCAACATTCCTAATGTGAGAATTTAGACACCCCTCAATTTGTTGGGCCACATCCAACTTGTCCTCTGTAGTGTCCGTCTCACCTACACACAGTGTAGGCCGCCATTTTGTGGGTTGATCCATTATTTAAGAGGATGCAATTTTACCAGAAACTCTTGTTGTCACTGAGACATTTCATGACCAAATATTCCTTAGACTCTGGTTCATAGTAAATTGTTAGATTACGCTGTGCCTGGCCCCGCCTACAAAATGGCAGCTTCCCTTATCTGAAGCGATCAAGTGCAGTCTAAAAAAAAAGGAAGAGAAGCTTCAGCAATACTATCTGCAGCGCAGAGATATTTGATGCAACATTAAAAACAGTAATGTATTGTAGTGTATTGTTTTGGGCAAAAGTAAGTTACATACAGAAAACAGATGATCAATATTCCGTCCTCATTGATGAAACAGAAGGATGAATTATACACAATTTGATGGCAGTGTCCCTTTGACCATAGAATAGCACATTGAAAATGACTAGATGAATGTCTGCCCTCTGTCCAGCCAGGTGGGAAAGACATTAGCCTCATCTTCCAAGTGTTGGACATCTGAATGTGGTTTATAGTCCTTGGGATATAAATTGGAGAGTCCTTGTCATTCCATGGGAATCGGAAGTCTCCAAGCTGCAATATCCTATTCTGCTTTTACTGCAGGTCATGCCCTGTAAGCAGCATCTGTCTGTCAGACACAGTGCATCCGTGTGCGAGCGGGGAATACTGAGGCTGCAGGATTGTACTAAGGTCTGATACATCACGCCAACGTCACTTCTTATGTACGGCGACTGCATAGTCTTTAGGTCTGCCCTCTGGACTTTCTGTTTTCATTATTTGCCTTAATGGACATTAATAGCATTACTGCTAAACTGGTTAGGTACAGGAGTCTTTTATGTCACCCAAATAGAGCGATGTCCTTGGATACGTCCTCTGTTCTGTGCATTTGATACAACGGTATCCTCAGAGCAGCAAGAACAATGTGCTGTGTCTGGATGATAAATTGTTGCTGTGAGACACACAGGAGGAAGCCAGGAAGATACAACAATGCATTCTCATTATGTTTACTTTCAATGTTAATATGAACGTACTGTAGGAGAACTGTTTTATAGTGGTGCTTACATAGATCAAGCAGTAATGTCAAGTGAGCTGTAATGAGCTAACTAGAGCTAACTGATATATATAATACATTCAAGGACTTTTCAAAACAGAAGACAGATACAGTACCTTAATAGCACTGTCTCATAAACCAGGACCTAGAGAATGTAATTAAAGATGTGTGAATAGAGAACTGCAAGTAGCTCCTTGTACTGCCATGTGTGCATCCAGATACATAGACAGCTGTGTCCCTTCTCACTGGCCTCTGCAGTCTGATCTACATGAAGCTGGACGGATGAGTTCATCCTACAGTTACCCCTTCATTCTATTCTCTCTCTGCTTTCCTGTCAACTTTCCTATACAGTATAAAACCTTCTTATGCACCCTTGGCCGATGCAACCACTCGGTGAACCAAGGTGGTCCCCTAGGGAGCGAAAGTTTAGGGATTGTCTAATACGCTGGGGGATTGACACAGCGTCACCCATACAATGTTATTTTTCTTACGTATTTTAAATCTTTGCATTTGTTTGTAGCATTTTAGTTACAGAAATCCTTTTGGTTACAGTGAGTAAATCTACAGACCACCGCATGAAAGCTGCGAGCCAGGGCAGCATATTTGTGTTAATGTGACATCCTTTACACGGAGCATCCTATGTTACAGCAGGATTTACAGCTTTGGTTGGCATTTACATTTTTTTTATTTTCCTAATTTTGCCAGTGACACAGTGGAATAAAAATATGATTTAGAAGGCAACAAATCTGTGTTGCCCGCACACGTGTGTGTACAAAGCAGACTTTCCAGCAGACATAGCAGGCACTTGTCTATGGACACATGTAAATGAAGGCTGCATGACTGCCAGGTGCTTCCGGGAATCTGTATAATCTACAATGTTTGCTTCTTCTCTGAATACCAAAATAAACAATTACTTAACTTATTTTTCCCATCTAAAGGCCAAATATATTACTGAAAAAGCACATTAATGCATAAAATCAGGTTACAGGTCCAATAAATGTATAATTTTTTTAAATGTGTACATGTATTTTAAAGGCTGGCATAATTTATCAGAGAGCCAAACATGGCATAAAGTGTGCATCCTCTTTTGCACTTTGCACAAACTCGTCTGCGCATCTATACGATGCATTTGTGAACCCTTAACATCCATACACTATTTACAGAATGTGGCCTCATGACGATACACTATAGGTGAAGTTCAATCATAGCCCGCAGGGATGTGGACGTGAGTAGCCAATCAGAGCAGTTTTCTCACGCTCCAGCCAATCTCACTCTTCATACATAACGTTGGTCCTGTTTCTTGTCACAGGGCTTTGGTTTTTTTTTTTCACTATTGGATTCATCTTTCTTTCATTCAGGACAAAAGTCATAAAGAAGCCAAAGTATGTAGGAATAAGATAAAGACGGAAACAGGGGATTTAGGTGGTATTTATTTTAGATAAATATTTTTTATCTGGGGCCAGCGGATCCTTGTTGCCATAGGAGAGGCCAGTGTAATTCCAGATCAACTAGAAGGACAGAAGAATGACTTTATCTGCATACACATGCTTCTCCAGCATTATATCTTCAGTCCGTACCAGGCAGAGTTGTTTGCTTGTTCCCCGTGGATATGAGGGCTCTGCTCAGCTCTCTGCATTGCATACAGTTGTATCCATAGAGCACTATTTTGGTTGTATCCAAGGACAGGGTAAAGAACTCTTGGGGGCTGCACAGTGGTTAGCATTGCAGTTTCACAGCCCTGCCATGAGTTCCAATCTGACCAGTGTACTATTTGTGGAGTTTATATGTTGTCCCTGTGTTCCTGTGGGTTTCCTCCCAGCATCCAGAAACATACTGGAAGGGTGTTCTGAGGAGACTGACCCTAGAGGGTGATTGTGTTGTAAAGACTTTAGACTATAAACCCCCTTGGAACAGATGTAAATGATTAAACTCTCTGAAAGTGTTGTCTATTGTTGGCGCTGTATAAATGTATAATAACAATGTCTGAAAGAGATAAAGGCTTTGGTAAAAAGAGAACTAAATCCGACAAATACAGCTGTGTAGTGAAAGTTGTTGGAGAGTATTATAAAGCAGTAACAAATTGATCCATTTCATCCATAAAGTTTATTAATGTCAGACCATTTTATTACTTATTCATACTTACCTACTCTCCTGGAATTCCCGGAAGGCTCCTGAATTTCGTGGAGTCCTCCTGGACTCCCGGACGAGTAGGCAAACCTCCCGGATTCGTCGAAATTCACGGCATTTAATGTCGGGGGTGTGGCTATGGTCTATGGTGACGCAACAACGTCACCACGCCCCCTCCTACCCACAGTCACATGACTCCTCCCCCGGGAGATCCCAGGGGAGGAGTTTTGAAAATTGGCATGTATGTACTTATTATATAACCCCTCCCTCACTTACCACCAGGTACTTTCTCTGTACCCTCACTGTGGTGCCAGTTTTGGTCTGTGTTTTAAGTTGGCGGATTAAAGAGAGGGCACTGTACAATTGACTTGTATAAGAACATATCAGACACTTGCTTTGATGTCTCTGGCAGCTACAACTGCTGCATCTGTGTGTCCTTCTTGCAGTATTTTCCTAGCTGAGTCTCTACAGAGAATACTCTATCTGCTGGGTGTTGGAATCATATCATAACCCGCTCCTCTGAGTTCAGCCATCGCTGTGTTTACATGAAGAAGCGATGATGCACGCTGTTCCCGGGGAGATGATCTAGAGAGAGTTATGCATATGGGACCCAGACTTCACTTAATCTGCAGCAAATGTTTGTTCCCACCAGAAAACCACTGAGATGGCTAGCAGCTGACACTGGGGCTGGAAATTAAAATATGTCAGGTTTGAGAAGGAGGAGATCTGCTCCAGCTGCATCTCATTCATGGAGCGAAGGAGGAGATCACTAGGGGACTGCACCAGGTGATCTGTGTGTGTGGGAAGATGCACCAAGTAAGTACGTCACACCTGCCACACAGAGGACATGTCCGCCTTTTACTGCTTAAAATATTCTGTAACACATTGGATACAGACATATAGTGTTGCTGGTGTAAGACTTATACTCCATGGTTAGAGACTAAAAGAATCTGAGAATCTTACTGCTTTTTGCCTTCTGAGTGTGGACGTTATCATGCATCTAAAACCACATGAACTAACCATGACTCCAATCTCGATGGTGAATTGTTTATTGCCTGAGACCACCCATGGTCACACAGCATCTGAAAGACCGTTGGGGAGATTTTATGAAAACAATGCTGTAGCCCATAGCAACCTTTCCAATTTCCATGTCTTTTCTACTTCAAATTAGTAAAGGAAATCAAACTTCCCGGCTGTTATAACACCTTTTTACTGAGCACCAGTTTTTACAAATATGCTCCAATGTCCTGCAGTTAAGACAACTCCATGCACTGTTTCATGCATTGTATATCTGTACTTCTACATTTTCTCCTTTTGGATTGGTCATATAGATGGATATGGATAATTCTTTCTCTGCTTTTTTTTTTACTAGCATGTAGCATTGGCCATGAATATTGTTGATTATTTTAGTGGTATCTGGTGTTTCTAGTAGTGTATTATGTGTCAGTCAGCCCTCTTCATCATCATGACATTATAGTAACCATTGTACAAGTGTGAGTGTGGGGAACAATTCCCCTTCGTGCTTTGGTGTATGTTACCTCCAGTTTTGCATTTTACCTGCAGAAGTGTTGATATGTCTTTTACTGAAAAAAAATTGTAAAATTTGTTCAACTTGAGAAAACAATAAAGGAAACGGTGAGAAAATATCTGAAATGATCAGTGCGGTTATTAAAAGTGTCAGAGCACATTCCACAACGTCTATACAAGATATTAGGGATGCATTGCCCTCTGTGTCATATTAAAATGTTGACATTCCAAGGTTCTAAATAAGTTACAGCTGTCCCAGACCCACATCTCCTGCAAAGAAAAAATATAGAATAATGGTATGAAACCTCACTCAGGAAGGTACAGTACATTTATCACTGCAGTTGCAGGGCCAGATATAACATCCAGTTCGATTGAAGTCCTGGATGAAAGTGAAATGGACATTACATATCAGAATAGGTCAGTCAGCGGACACAGGAATCTTACAGTGTCTGTTGAGGTTCTATAACATGCACAAAGACTGCAGGTTAATAACTTGTATTGGAATTTGGATGGGTGTTGTCCACTGTTGGATGAACTGGCAGCTTTATGCCCTGCCTGCCTTCACCAGATATGGTGGAGGTCCCGTCGCAGCCAGGGCTGCCAAGAGGAATTTGGGGCCCCAGTACAGCAACTTTCTGGGGCCTCCTCAACACATAGCAGGAAGAGGGATGTGCAGCGGCGGCGCCATTGAAGGGGGTGTGGTCACATGACTAGGGTGTGGCCAACATGGGCTGGGCAGGGCCGGATTAAGGGAATGGAGGCCCCTGGGCTAAGGGGGCCTCCATTCCCCCGTGAGGGCCCCCCCCCTTTGATCCGAGCTGCCCGCGCCCCCCCGTGATCCGAGCTGCCCGTTACCCTACCTTCTCCGGCGCGCGGTATGCTCTTTACTGAGGAGATCTCGTGAGAGTGAGACTCGCGAGATCTCCTCAGTAAGGAGACTACAGCGCGCCAGAGAAGGACCGCAGTGAAAGTGCTTAGCAGTCACAACCTGGTACTGGATTCTTTTATGGATTCTGGAATGTTGGGACCTGTTTGGAAAATGTATAGGAATAGGAAATATGGAAAATAGTGAACACAGCACAGATCACGTAGTATAAGAGGCGCTCAAAAACCTTTATACATAAATTCAATAATGATGAGCGAAAATTATATAACTTCAAACTAAATTATTCATAAAGTAACAATATGACACGTGAACATTGCTTCACATATTGCCGGCAATTACTGTAAAAATCTCCATAGCGGGGTGTCTTGTGGACGTTCCTGAGACACCTTGAATCTCCCTCTATGTCTCGCAATGCATATATATATATATATTTGTGTATATAGGTATATGTATATATGCGTGTGTGTGTATGTATGTATATGTGTATATATATAATGTTTATTTTTTTATGGTTTTTTGAGCACCCCTTAATTTTTAGCATGCAGTATTTAATACACACTTTATAATAAAACATAACATTTAACACGCCAGCCCCACAGCCACATCTTGCCACCCCTACAGTCCCATTTCAACCACCCTAAACACATATGCCCCCTTAGACGTATAGCTCCCTCACACTCATCATAAGCCCCCCCCACACACACATTTCAACTCTCCCAAACACACGATAACCCCCCCACACACACACACACAAATCATAATCCCCCACACACATTATAATCACCCCTCACACATCATAAGCCCCGCAGACACAAGTATCATAAGCCCCGCAGACACAAGTATCATAAGCCCCACCAGACACATCATACTTACGTCAGCTGAGCTGGTGCAGAGCTGGAGCTCCTCCTCCTTCCTCTTCAGGCTGTTGGGACAGTGTTTGAGGTCACTGTCCAGGGACTGGGGAGCTGCTGACTTCTGTCAACTCGCTCCTTCCCTCCCCTCCCTCTTAACATCCCAACCCCCCCAAAAAAAAAATCCTGTGTGCATGCGCTACCCGCGGGTGGGAAAAAAAATAAAAATTGCCTGACTGTGTGGGGCCCTGAAATTAGTACCCATCCCCCACCCCCATTCCCCCTCACAACACCCCTGATCACAGCTGGAGCTGGACCGTGGCATTGATGGCGGTGCAGCTCACAGCGCAAGACACCTCCAATCTATTCAGTCTAATTTATGAGAGCGGAAAGTAAGCACATAACTCCATTTTATATAGATATATTCCTTATTTATCAGCAACACAGTCCCTGCAACAAATGATTTGCAGGCACAGACTTCCCTTAGAATCTGCAGATCTTCATAAGTAAGTTCTAAAGAAATCCAGTTGCAATAGGGAAAAGTAAAAGTGAAAACATAAGGGGCCTCACTCTTTATCTTATTTCCTTTTTCAGTTTAAAATACAAACAAAAAATCTCAAGTCATCTTTTATAGTCAAAACATAGGACAGTTCAATGTGAAGCTTACTGAGGCATCAGATACAATTATTTCTCGCAGCCGCAGGGATAATAAGAAGATCCAGGTTATAAGCCGGTCCCGCAATGTACAACGTATAGAATGCAGACTGGTCCGTGTGGCCTCACTGAAGCTGGGGCCAGGGTAAGTCTATAGTATTGTGTTTGTGTTGCAGGGTATTTGTCACAGACCTATGTCCTTTTTTGAGGTTTGTAAGCTCCTTGGGCCTGAGTCAGTAAGGAGGGTAAGGCAAAAAAAAGGAGTAAATGTTCTTTTGGACAAACCATGTTATAATGCAAGGTGTGCAAATTAGTTTATTATTTTGCACATAAGTTAAATACTGCCTGTTTTTTATCTGGCACACAGATGCTTGATACTGTCACTTTATAAGTAAATGATAACAGCACTATCCAAGAATGTGTGGGGTGTATGATCTTGGTTTCAAACTAAGATATTTTATGCTAGTTACAGTTGTGTTTGACACCACAATCCAGTGTAAAAGGATGCTCACATCATTACTAAGGACTGCTGTTAATGTTAAGATTTTGGATTGGCTACATGTTGGCCTAGCTCCTACCACTTTAAACTTGTCTACACATGGCCACACATGAGTTGTCTTAGCTACAATTCTCTGTCTTGCTGTCAATATTTAAATGTTCTGATTAGCTGCAGGTTGTTTTAGACCCTCCCATCTCCTGCTTGTCCCTTATTTTCTATTTCTGATGAATAAATACAATTGGTGCTCTGACTCTTATCAGATGCACTTTAAAAATCATTTAAAAAAATATAATAAAGCATACTACACTTTCCACAGTGCGGCCAGTTCCTTTTCAGCATGCTTGATAGATATAACCCTGTCTGTTTCCTGCAGGAGGTTAAGTAAACTAATACCAAACAATACAGTAAGGTATTTAAAGTGTCACATTAAGCAATAAAAAAGTGTTAAATGTTCCAGTGTGGAATGTTTGTGAGCCTCAGTGTACTGTGCAGAATGTTTCTTCTACACATTCAAAGTTGTGACAGCATCACTAAACACAGTTTAAATGTAGATGCAAAATATGTAACAGGATCCAGCTCTGGCACCGTGGCATCCTGGCACACAGTGTGTTTATATACCCAGCACAAGTCTAAGGCTGCTGTATATGCAGCGGCCTCTCAAGTAGCTCATAAGCTAGGTTTGTCACCATGATTTATTTTGGACATGTGTTGGTTTCCTTCTAAATAAGTCCCTCTCTCTCTCTAACTCTCTCTCGCTTTTTTTTTCTGAAGCAGATTTTATTAATTCCCGGTGATAAATGAGGCATCAGGCTGTGGATTCTAGACTCTCTGAATGGAAGGAGTTTGCCAGTTGGCTTTTTAGAGTGTTTTTTATTAGTGTTTATAAAGGCATGCAGTTGTGTTGGGCCATTCCAGCATGCCAAAAGCTACAGGGAAATATTTTAGGATGAACGAGACATTCTTAAAGATCTTATTGCTTGTGTCCACCTCTTGCTGAATGCCTTGCCCGCTGCAAAGGTCACTGTGGAACACTTTGTGTGTTGAGGAAATCGGACACTAAACCCAGTGACCTGGAGGAGAGAGACCATTTAAATCAAGAGATATTCCAGAAATGGTTGTGACCATGCATGCAGTATGGAACCTATAATTTATCTTCCTTGGTTGGGAAGCATTTGTAATGTAAATATACAAAATGAAACTGCATGGAAATTACCTAGAGCTAAGGGAATAGATAAGGATGTAAAACCATCTGAGAGTTTAAGGTTGAATTTAAGAAGACCGCCATTTAGGGAATCTTTCAGTATAAATTTTGTACTTTTATACAACTGTGTGAACAAGAAGAGCAAAGTACTTTCATCATTTTTGTCAGAAGACTTCTGTTACCTAGGAGGTTTCTGAACTGTCCTTGAGTGATATGAGACAGAGAAGCCCCATCCTACTAAGCAATGACAACATCGGCCCAGTTGAGCCTTCACCTGCAGTCAAACTGACGGCTGCTTATCAGATAAAGGGCAGCCGACTTTCGCATCACACGGCATACCTGGAGGAGGAGGAAGGAGTGCACGGTGCTCTCTATCCTTCTTCTGTGCGGTGCCCTTGAAGACTGGAGGGCCACACATGCAGCCCTCCACCTCTTTCACGTTGCCCATCACTGGTCAAATGATGGAACAGACCGTTATGTATGAACAATTCAGGTTCAATATTTAACCCAGTGGTAAATGAGCTCTGATGTCTGAACTTGCTCTTTAGCTAGTGCCATAGCTTCCTATCTATTCCATTAGTCCTCTGATCTGACCACATTACATATCTGTTTCTCTCTTTCATCTCACCTTATCCAATTTGTCATCCAATACTATGCTCCATTGCTCTCTCTCCCTCATGTACTTTGTACTCCTCCTATAGCCTGTCCTGATCTTCCCTCCAGATCTTTACCAATTCCTACGTACACAGACCTGTTTCGCCTCTCCTCCTTCTTTGTTCCCACTCACTGTATCACTCTGCTTTCACCATGAACCAGGAACTCAGCAGATGTCCCACAACAATGCCACAAGTGTATGTACAACAAAGACTGGAAGCCCTAACGCTTCGAGGACAGTGGCAAGTGGGGAGTTTGACTGGGGTGGTACACCTGTCAAACCGTAACTCAGGGGTCCTAGTTTATATATTTATATTTTATAGAATGATTGTCTTGTATTGCTATCTGCTCCACGGGACGTTTCTGTCCTCCCTGAGCTCGCCTTAATTTACAAGGTTTCAGACCAAAATCTCCTTTTACTGACGAACAGACAAGGATTCAATGTCATCTAAATTGCTGATGTCAGAGAGCGAGGCCCTCCACCCGGGCACCAGTATCTCTTCACAGTCTGTAAACTCAGTCTCTTCAGCATGTGGGTCATCAGTCTGTGTTTGCATTCTGTTTTCTGGATTCGAAGAGATGGTTCCATTTGTTGTTGGAATGTCTTCTACTATGTGCATTTGATTTGAACCAATATCTGTCCACTGGCTGCCCAGATTAGATGAATAGGGGGGGGGGGGGACAGAAGTCTTATCTAGATAGGTCACAACAAGCTGTACTAGGTCTACTTTCTCCCAACTACAGGATAGTACTTGTTTCTGTGACTCTTCTTCTGATTTTGTCTTGAGCTGAGTAAGTGGAAAGATAGATTCCAAATATTATATTAACATTCTTTGGAGTGCTAAATATAGTTATCATGATATCATGAATAGGGGAGGGCTGGCAAATTTTAGCCTGGGGGGGGGGGGGGGGCAAGACTTGACTCAGCAGTCTATTAAATAATGCAGGTGACACAGCAAGGTAGCCCACTATGGGACTCGCCTGGGGGGAAGATGTCCCCCCCATCTCCCCCAGCCAGTCCCTGACCATGAACCAGTTTCCTTGTATTTGTGTAATGGCATATAAAAGCTATGAGTTTGTGAATGCATTTGATATAGGTTTCACATGCAAGTTTTCTGGAGCTTTTATTCCCATTGAATTCAGTAGCCCATTCATTTCATTTGGGTTTTTCCATTGTGTGGCTAAATGTAGAAACCCCTTTGAAATTAATTGGCTATTGAAATTAACAGCAGGCATTTTGTACAATAAATAAAAAAAACAGGGCAATGTAGTTGCCCCTTCACCACCACCCCATAGACCACATCTCCATGCTGAAAAGCACCGTCTCTCTTTCTAGTCCTCTAGGAAGTTTAAGAGTCTGGTGTAATGAGGATTTTTGAGACTTCTGAAGTAGCAACTTTACCACATCAGTGATTCCATGATAAGAGTAAGGGGTCCCTAAAACCCTGTTCCAATAACTAAAGCAGTAAAAAAAAGGCAAATAAAACACACACACATACACGCATTTATATGATAGAGATTAATTTAATGAAAAACTGGCCAAACCCTTGTTCACTGATCTTTTTTTTTTTTTTTATTAAAAAACTAAAAATTTTATTTCAAAGGAATCTCTTTAACTGGTAATCTATTATCTAGTGGAATATTCTTTATTTGTTATCCAATTGAAATTAGAGCAGACGACCATGGACCAGGCAACAGAATGACTTTGTACTGAATTCACCCTGGCTCTCATTAGCCACTCAATCACTCACAGACTTTCCCATGCGAGCCACGGTGTGATTGGCTGGCAGGAACACATCCATAGAGACTTAATAAATATATTTGATGTGGGGAAAAAACATTTAACAATGCTATGAAGTCCTATTAATGTCAGTGGTCCTTTTATTTTAAATACCTATTCATTTTAACTGTGTTACTACATGTAGCACACACATCCATTGAAATTAATTGCCCATTGACATGAATTGGAAAAATACAGCACAATCTTGGTATAAGCGCTCTTCTTGGCCCCATACATTGTACACAATGCACTCCCAAATAAATAAATGGACTTTTTCAAGTGCAATGACATGCTTTGAACGCACAACGCAAAAGCACTGAGACATTGGTATGAATGCAAATAGGTACAGACACACAAAATGGGTTTACTTTTACATGCAGTTGTGTGCTTCACAAACGCAATTGGATGCAGGTTTAATTGTCAGTGGGTAAATGTTTAGCTTTTCAGTTTCTGATTTTTTTTTTTGTGCGATACATTAATATTTATGGGATACAATAATATTTGAAAAATCTAAATATGCTATCAGATAGCAGATCCACCCCGCTCTGAGTTACGTTAATGAGCCAAAAATCTGCCAGATTTGCAAGACATGATCTTCCAGCAGCAAATCCATGCTCACTTGGTGGTTTTTCTGTCTCTAAATAGATACTATTTATTTTTTAAAACGCAAGTCCATTAATTTCCCTGCAGCTGACACGAGACCCACAGGTCTGTAGTTACCAGATTCCTGTGTGTAGTAGAAGAACATTTACCATTCCCCAGTCACCTGGAATTACACCTATCAGCAGTGACTGGTAAATGGCGCGGTCAGCACTGTTCTCAGTTACTGCTCTTACATATATAACCTCTGGACCTATACACTTGTCTACTTCTAGTCTGAGGAGTTCCAGTGACAGCTCTTCTGTAGTAATTATATGTGGGTCTATAGTACAGTAAGTTACATCTCTCCCCTCAGGGTGACTACTTTGAATTTTAAACAGTAAATATTTAAAGTCTGCAATTTTTTGGTTCCCTTCCATGTGTCCACCACCTTCAGCTATTAGCCTTCATATTGTTACCTTTCACTAATGTATCGAAGGAACTTTTTGTCACCTTTTTACTGATTTAGCAGTGTGTTCTTCTGTGTGGCCATCAGCACTTTAATTTAATTTCTTTTGACTAGCTTTATACAGTTGACAAAGAGCAGGTTTACTTGATGTTAAACTTACTTTTATTATACCAATATTCTTAATGGGACACCTTAACACCCCGCACATAATTATATTTCATATAAATATATCTGTTGTCCTTTGTATGGTAACATTGGGGCCGAATGTGGTCCACATTTACCTATTGTCCTTTCTACAATAACAGGAAGGGGGGACCCCATGTCCTATCAATCTTATCAGTACCATGGACAGAGGTATGCAGGCAGATAAATACAATATATTTCCTGATGTCTAACTGCATTGATGTGAGTTCTCTGTACAGCCCTGCTGTATGGTGGGAGGGGGTACTCTTCTTATTACAAGAACTGCTTCATGTTAGGTAAAAGGATACTAAACTTTACAGAGTTGCACATAATATGAGATACAATATATCAATTAAACAGAGCCATTAGACAAGTTGTCCACTTCAGATGACTATTGTATTAGTGTGTACCTGTCTACCTTAAACTTTCACTAAATGAATTGTCTTGTGTATCTAGGTTCCTGTGCTTCTTAGCCATGTGTTTATATGATCATGGAAAGTTGTTTAATTTATGTTGTTCGGAAGGACACAGTTGTTTTCTCTGAATTTGATAAACTTGTTATAGACTTGGTTAAAAGCACTGTATTAAGTAAACGTTGCAGAATGATGCTGTAATCAGTAAACATTACAGCAGGACTTGTACAAGCTAATAAAGTCCACCTGAAGGAGGGAAACCTCTTTAACAAACACTTTTGTTCGCTGCAAAGTTGTATTCACATAATGTACATACAAGGCCTATAGATACAAGCGTATAGTATACTGTTCAAGGTGCCTATGCATGTACTGATATGCACATTGTGAGGTAACTGCATAATAATCTCCAGTTTATCAGCCAGATGAGAAAGTAATATTCTTATTTTATTTTTTTTTAGAATATGGAGTTAATTTATTAGGACAGTTTATCTAAACTTTCTGCTTCCTCCACTATTAGAAAAATTCCTCCTGTTATTAGTTTAATTCTGTGTCAACCGCTACATAATCCGAAGGGACATTTTCAGACTCAGGATTGTTCTACCATCCTGAAAATGAAATGAAAATATTTTTCATTGGATATATTGATGTATGTCTCCTTGCTTGTTTTATTTTGGACCAAATGATTTTTTAAATTTAGCACCCACATTTCTAATAAACCAAATAACATGGAGGATGTAACTCGGCAGTGCCATCCTTGGATTGGTTGCTGCAGACGTGGCCTTTTTATAATATCTTCTCTCTGCGCCCCCCTCATACAAGTATCACAACGTTGCTTTAGGCTCAATAATTCTTGGCATAGCGACTTGGATAAACGGTTATTTGTTTACTTAGCTCATGGAGATCAAAGAAGTTTGATGAGGCCATTAGTTTTACATAACTGATATTATTACCACATGAGATCTCAATCCACTCACAATAGATGTAGTTTAGATGAGAGGATTAACCCCGGGGACTCAGTGATGGACTCAGGGCTTCTCAGGAGAGATCGTTTATTAGAAACAACTGTTTAGATGCCTGATCCACGATGTATATTATTTGTTTCAAAGAAAATGTGCTGTGTAATGTGAGGTCATCCTCCCCTTTCATTGCTGAGATGATAATCAGTTGGCCAGACCTTCAATCATCTCCTCGACAGACGTGCTTTATTTACCAATAACAAACCTAGCTCCTCCAGATGTGTGCGGCTACCAATGACTGGACCCACTATCACCCGCATAATTAATAGTCGGAAACCTAGTCTCAGATTTTACTGTAATTTAAACTGGCGGGTGGCATTTTTTTAGCCTTTGGAGGAGAACATGCGTTCAGTTTGTGAGACAAGTGCTTTTAAGTTGGAGACTTGACCCTTGGACTCTTTAGAATGGATGAAAATATATTTGCTGGGTTCACTATGTGGTTATTTCTCAGCATGCTGTTCCATGAGTACAGCCTAGTGAACATAACTCAACAGGTCACCTCTGTTAGCTGCAGACAATGTGCTTGATTCATATAAATTTCACCATTAGAAGGCAATTAAGATGAAAGTCTGGCGTTAACTGTTTAATGGCTAGCAGAAGAAGAGACGCCCCACTCGGCAACATTCAACTTTTGCTGTCCAAACCAGTTTCTGGTCTGTGGTGAGGGGTTAGTGTCCTTCACGGATCGTTTCTTGGCAGAGGGACAACCAGAAAAATGTCAGGCAAAGCCTATTAAACCTGTAGTTATTGCTCTTCCCTGATCTGCCTGTTTGTGCTGAATATCCAGCCCAACTTATACAATAACATCACTCGCTCTGTGGGGGTAATTCAATTCACTGCGTTACTCGTGAAAGTAACGTGGCCCGTGCACTTATTACTGTTACTACGGTAATAGTGCGCATTAGTACCATCAGTACGGTAATTTCAACGCTGATTTTCGCTCGCAGCTCTGACCTGTAAGCAGAAATCTGAGATAGAATTACTGTACTATCGGTAATAGTGCGCAGGTTGCGTTACTTTCACGAGACAGTTTAGCTATGTTGGGCAGGGCAATCCAGCATTTTATACATGACTCCAACCACGCTGGGATGTTGTTTGCTTAATTAACGTATGAGCCACACCTTGCTTTCAATACCCTTCCTACCACTCTACCTTTGCTTCTCGTCTCTTGCTGGATCAGCTTCCGCTCAGCTCTCCTTTCCCCTGCACAACTGTAACTAGCAGCCAATAGATGGATTCAAAATGGAAATGTGACTCTCCGTTTTAGTGCTACCCAAAATATAATTGGGTTCATATTTAGGTGACTGTCCGCACAAAATCCCTGTTAACTTCTCTTCATTTCTGCCACTTGTGACTTTCCTTTGCAGTTATGTTTTTATTGTTAATTCCACCTTTATGCCCTTTCAAGTAAAGACTCTGCGGGGGTTCGCAGGCGGACCATACTCTTGCAGGTTCATCTGATCATTCTTTCCTAGAAACTCTCAGAATGAGAATGTTTTTGGCATTGCTACTTTTATAAATACATAAAGGTTTGGGCAATTTAGTTTTTGAGAACAGTTAACAGAGTTTCAGGCAAAATGCCATAAAATTCTAACTGTACGTAGCTAAAACATTGGGGAGAGAAGAATGACCATAAAAACCTGTTTTAGTGTCTAGATGTTTCCAACTTACAGTTTGTTTATTGTTTTACATTCCTTATCGCGCCATAGAAAACACAGTCCATGGACACCGCCTGTGAACAGCTTGGAAAGATGATGGTGCCTTTTTGCTTATTTTGCTTTTTATGGCAAATTGTGCTGGGGTTTTGGTTTTTATTCTGCCTGTGGGTGGAAGGGGGGGGGGGGGCTTTATGTGTTGGCTTTCATAGAGCTTGTTTTGGTTTGGTGTACAGGACAGGATGGGCTTGCATACAGTCAGGGGGGCTATAGATGGCCTTGGGGTTCCACTATGTCAGATGCGCACCATCATTTTGCCCCCAGTTGTAGGAGAACAGTTGATGCAACCTCAAGGCTCCTTCACTGGCTCCTGTTTGTTTCGGGGTGGTGTGTAGCTGCTGCAACACCTCTTTGTTAGTCAATTTTGACTTGGGATGCTGGGCTCAATCAGGGGCAGATTAGAGTGTTAGATTTTATATGTAGGTCACAGGAGCAAAACTGGTTTAGGCATCTTATAGGAACAATGCAGGACAATGATATGTATTGTTCATGTTTATACACTTAAAAAAAGTGAAGATGTTGTTATTTTTTTTTACGCCATTTTTGCTTTCAGTTTACAATTTTACACTCACAGGTTGGCAAGGAGTAATCCAGCCCCTGTTCCTTTAACCCAGCCCGATACACATCTGGGACCCTCTGTCCTTTAAAAGGGCTACACATGACTTTTAATAGCAGTAATTAATTAAACTAATACCTTTAATCACAGAAAGAGGCGCCGCATTTTACACACGTTACACGCAATAACAAACAAATCTGACAATAAAGCAGAAAATAGCTGAGGGCCACGGGTGAAGGCTCGGAGGGTCGCCTGTTTCCTATCACTGCTTTAAGTGGTTCTGGATTCGTTCTATTATGTTGCACGTGGATCAGCCTGGACCATGCTCTTAGATTAACATTACACTCAGTGACGGGGGATGTGTGTTCCCTACTAGCAGGGAACTAGGAGCACAGTGCTGCAGACTTTCAGGTGTGTCATAGTGTTAGTAATGTGTACAGGGGAGCAGCCATTTGTGCGTTGGCTTAGTTACATTATTGAGGCACGAGGCACAATGTGATATAGGCATACCAATCCTATTCATATTAACCATTGCTGAATGGGATGTGGCCTAAGCTTGTTTAGTTTTTGAGTCTTGCCACAATCCACAATGGTTCGGGCAGGCAGTGAATGCTTGTTTAATAATATATTTATTGAATACTTACTTCCCCTTTCTCATTGACTCCTACATAATGACAGAAATATTTTTAGTTACCCTTGAAGAATTCAAGGTATGAATCCATGATGAAGACAACGTTCGTAATATTCACCATCTTCTCTATCATAATAAATAGCTGCCAGAGTTTATTTGACTGACTAATGTGTTCAGCTACATTTGCTATTTCAGGCCTTGAAAGTAATTGAACAGAGAGGATGCAAATTGCCCAATGTCCTCTAAGCTGGTTCCAGACAGTCGTTAAGATGCTATTGGCTGGCTGGAATTTCTGAATGCGCTTACTTTTTTCATTTTATTATGGAGGGTTGTAATGACTTCAGAAGGCATTTAATGAGTTGGGATGACAAATGGTGTGAAAGACAATCAATCACACACATGGTTTGTGAACATACAAACTAATCAGAAGTACGCACACAGAATGTGTAGGAATTTCACATCATCATCATCAGCTATTTATATAGTGCGGCTGATTCCGCATATGACTGCATGCAGTATACCCTCTAAGAATGACTTCATTCTCACATAAAACCTCACTTTTTTGATTGCAACAAATGAGTGTTTGGAATGCAAGAAATAGCAACAGTTTTTTAATTAGTTTATGTCAACATTACCAGATAAATACATTTTTGTTTTAAATTTAAATTTTAATATTTTATTTGACACCAGGAATGGATGGCTGTTGCTGAATTACAGTACTGTATTGCTAAGTGGTTAGCACTTCTGCCTTACAGCACTGGGGTCATGAGTTAAATTCCCAATCATGGCCTTATCTGTGAGGAGTTTGTATGTTCTCCCCATGTTTGCAAGGGTTTCCTCCGGGTGCTCCGGTTTGCTCCCACACTCCAAAAACATACTAGTAGGTTAATTGGCTGCTAACAAAATGACCCCAGTCTTTGTCTGTGTGTGTGTGTGTGTGTGTGTTAGGGAATTTAGGCTGTAAGCCCCAATGGGGGCAGGGACTGATGTGAATGAGTTCTCTGTACAGCGCTGCGGAATTAGTGGCGCTATATAAATAAATGGTAATAATAATAATACTGTATGTCTTCCTGTTTGATCAGATAAGGCGGTTTAGAAACCTTGGAAGCTGTAACAGGTTCGGTGCTTTTTTTGTTGTGTTTTTGGTTTTGTTTGGTTTTTTTTTGTCTGTGGAGTCTGTTTTTGGTTTTCACTATTGTCTTATTCTGGTTGATGCAGGTTAGTGTCAGACAGACGTATTGAGCCCTGCATGTTTCCACTAGTGATTTATTGCACATACTGTGAATTATTGCATGGAGATATTTGTTTTGTATAAACAATTGAGCTAGAAATTTTATAATTCTAGATCTGTGGCTTTCCCTAACACTTTAAACCCAGCAAAAACACTCAGCGTCCATGAATCAGTTCCAGTTATAATCTGGCTCTGCTTAATTGTTTCCCAACCCAGGAGTGGCTGTCTGTCTCAAACACAGACACGCTATGATTGGATAACCATATGTTCCTATTCTGAGGTCCTGTGGAGCTGGTGGGCGTTTGGGATAAAGTGTTGGTGGGTGCTGAAATTCAGATGACACAGAGTTATTTGGTTGCAATGATGTAATCTGGGTCTGTGGCTGAGCTGGTTAATGTACCTTAATAACTTGCAGAGTTACAGCTTCCTACTCCATAAAAGCAACCATGGAAAGAGCTATAGGCAGACTGGCAATAATCCCAGTACAAATGCCATTCACCTTACCATGTCCAGGTTATGTAAAGAGGCAGAACAACCCCTTAAGTGCAGTGTTGCTGCATTTGGAAATTGTGGTCAAATGTCCAATCATATTACACTTACATATTCCAGGTATTATTTCCCACTTTTTTTTTTTAAAGTTTTATTTTTGAGAAGGTCAATAATGAGCATCAGTCCAAGACAAAATCTGTTACAATCAGGTTATGCATGTTCAGGGACTAATACAATCATTGTATATCATAATAAATAGAGTTTTGATATTGACCAAGTTTTAACTATAAGAATAGAAGAAAGAAGAGACAGAAAAGAGAGGATAGTCAGAGAAAAGTGGGCAAGATAGATTAGGAAGCGGTGTGGCAGGCCGCCAAAAGAAGAAAAGAAAAAGAAAGCAAAGCAAGAGGTAGAAGAGAAGCAGGGGGGGCGGAGGATGGTAGCAGGTTGAGGGGGGATATCAAGCTATTTCCCACTTTTTATGCACTGCATACCATTTGTTTTTTGAAGAACTTTATTAATATTTATCAAAAACAATAACAATTGCAAGTTACAATGATGGTATCAAATGTAAAGGTAAATAAATAAGCTGTAAGCTGATCAAATTGTACAAAATGGGAGACCCATCTTTACAGAATATAACAGCAAATGATATAACAAGGGCCTGTGCGTATGACCGGATTTGTTAAATAAAATATAAACTATAACAGGATGTGTAAAGGAGTGATGTGGGAAGGGTGACGGGAGGGGAATTGAGGCTAATACAATGACCCCAGCGAAATTGCGTCATGGAAAGCAGAAGCACTCGCTTACACAACACGACTTAGTCAGATTAGTTTACGTGAATGGTCGCCGACAGAGCCAACGCTAAGATGTGGTAATACTAAGAGGTCTGAAAAGTCTTGGGGTCTCTCTCAGAGGATGGCCTTTTTTCAGACTTGGGTGTATTTGTGAGACTTATTATGTAAGTATGCCAAGGTTTTCTCCATGATTGCCAGATCCCAGATTTTGTTGAAGAGCTGTTATTGTGAAAGGGGTTTTGGATGCTTCCAGTGGCTAGCAACCAAGCATCTGGCCGCATTGAGGATTTGTATGTTATGTTTATCTAATACTCCAGAACCGAGATGGAAGGACCTGGGACATTTAGGAATTGGGATTCTAATAATGTTGCTGATAAATAGGACCACGCTGTCCCAAAACCGAGCAATCTTAGACCACCTGATGTGGACAAACCGCAGCCTTGGTGCACAGTTTTACAAGTGCTGTACAGCGGATATTCCAAGCACACTTCCTCTGCGTAAGGTCTGAAGGAGCTGGTAGGGGGCTTAAAACCCAGAGCCGTAATTTAAATTTTTAACACCTGGGTCGAGATGGAAAACTGAGGCCCCCTTGCCATCAATTTTAATCACATTAACCTAATCTATTCCTAAACTGCACCCCCCACCCCCTCAGCGTTGTACCTTGGGCGGTCGCCCCTCTCGCACAGCCCTAATTACAGTCCAGTTAAAAGCAAAGTGTTCAGCAGGTTTCTCAGTCTTTGGTAGTCCGTGCATCTTACATTATACTGAAAGGCTACTGTCTCCTATGATTTGGTACAGTTTTATTTGTACTACAAAATGTAAAAATAAGTTGTTGATTTTTTTCTTTCCATAACCACTATTTAGTTAAACTGCCCCAAATTCTTAGGCATTTGCACAGTAGCACAATTGGATAATTTGATAATCCACTTGGCATTAGATTGGCGCATAGAAGTCAATAATTAAAGCATCTCCAACCGAGGAGTATATATAACATATATTATTCCAGTATGTACATTGTGGAAATAATGCGGTATAATAGTCTGGAAAAAAGTCGTTTCCTTCCCATCAAATACTTGTGTGGAGAAATATCAATTATGTAGTGATTGTATTTAATCAGTGGCTCCAGGTCTTCATTACTGTTTGTTCAGCGACAACACTTTATTTTGACTGCATTTAAAATAAACAACTTGGAATTACAAGATGTTTGAAGTTCCACAAAATTATGAGACCCAATTAAATGAATTTAAACAGAAGAAAAACCACATGTCTTTCCACAAGCATGGCAATGCCAAACAAAGGCTGGTGTTTCATCTAGCAAATCCGGAGAACCATTCTAGGATTAGAGGGGAGGGTGCTGGGTGTTGTTTCCAGGTCCCCAGGTGACCCTGCATAGTAATGAGCACACCTATCAAATTAAATCAGTGAATATCAGGACATGTACAACAACCAAAGTAACAAGTACTATAATATGTTGACAAGCAGGGCTGGTGCTACCACTGGGCGAACCTTGAGGGTCAGTGTCTCTATTGTCACTGTAGCGCCCATCACTGACAAGGAGGAGCAGTAGTCGGTACCTTTCTGTGACTGCTGCTCCTCCATGTTAGTAATGGACTAGGAGTGCAGTGTCAGGTTATGATGTCACATCCAGGCACCACATTCTGATAAAACATGCTGTCTCTGCTCCACACAAGGTAAGAAGTTGGAGGGGGCAAAGTATAGAATTATTATTGTCTGTTGATTTATATCACAGCTGTCAAACTACGGATGGGGCATTTCAAGACTTTTATTGTGGCCCCCACCATGCTTGACAGTCTCCTATAAACTCTATTTAAGACATATTTTTTCATTTAATAGCATTTGGCCCAGGACCCCGCAGTGATATGCAGCCCTCTTGGGCCTCTTAATATAAATACTTGGACAGAACTGATTTACATAACTGGCGTTAATCCAGTAAAGAAGAAATAAAAAAACACTTTATCATAGAAACCGCATGATACATAAACTACGTTTCCTAATTTCAACTAAAAAAAGATGAACAACTTCAATGTTACATATAAATTACAACTTGCATCATGTCCCAAAGTCATTATTTTTATACACATCCATTTGAGGCTTTTACTACACTGTAAGAAAAAATATTTGGGACATAATTAGATATTGAAAATTAAAAACAAAGAAAAAAACCAGATGCCCTTCTCCTGTTATGGTTACTTTACTCATGCTGTGAAAGTGTTGTTTGTATTGTTATACTTATTCTACTTATTATAAAATGAGGATCACTACTATTTTTTACTCAATAAAGAGAGATTAAACAAAAAACAATAAAGTTAGTGCACGCTCCTGTATAGTTTGACGAATCATTTGCTGCAGGAGATGGAGTGTGCTATGATATTATTCCTGACTGTGCTGACTGTCAAGTTTTTTTTGTTTTGGCTTTGTTTTTTAACAGAAGAATTGTAAGAAATAAGCAGATTCCTTATATGTCTGGGTCAAGTATCTAGTATACATATAGCGCTAATACAGTAGTGAAATATTTTACAAATACAGATGTGTTTAAAGGGTCACTAAATTCCAGCATTGACATTTTTAGATATGAACCATGGAGGTAAATATATGGTTCAACGCTACCCTGAAATTCCACCGCATCTCTATATTAAAGTACAGCATCTCTATATTAAAGTACAGCATAACTTCACACCTCCACTGACGACAGCTGAAGCCTCACCACATCTCGAGGACTGTGCCCTAACAATGCTGAGATTAAGTTGTGTGACATCATTGGCTCCATCCCTGTGTTTGCATTTCTTCAAAGAATGGCTAGCTGCCTGGTTCTGTTACCTTCCTCCTACAGACCTCTCAATAATGGTCCTAGTCCAAAGTCAGGAAGTGGTGGGTGCATACAAAAAGGAGGAGTCACACCACATTTGGGGAGTGGTTGCCCCCTGTGGGTGCGTGTCCATCGTTTAGAACGTGCTAGACCGCCATCACACCCTCACCCATAAAGAAAACCATTATACAGAACATACCTCCCATTGTAGACTTATTTAGTTAAGTATATCACACCAGTTATTGCATATATATTAGTCACCTCAGTAATACAGCCTTGGCATATATTAATGCATACTTTCTACTTTTCCTTCCTTGCTTCCAAGAGAAAATATGAGGTGGACAGGTCTTGATGTAGCACAGTGGCTCAGTGGTTAGCACTTCTTCCTCACAGCACTTGGGTCATGAGTTCCTTTTCCAACCATGGCCTTATCTGTGAGGAGTTTGTATGTACTTCCTGTGTTTGCATGGGTTTCCTCCCACAATCCAAAAACATACTGGTAGGTTAATTGGCTGCTATCAAATTGACTCTAGTCTGCTTGTCTGTGTGTGTGTGTTAGGGAATTCTGACTGTAAACCCCAATGGGGCAGGGACTAACGTGAGTTCTCTGTACAGCGCTGCGGAATTAGTGGCGCTATATAAATAAATGATGATGATGACAACATCAATTGGACGGGGCATCATGTCCACACCCACCTTGCAGCTAATAATGTCTGGCAGTGGCTTTACTTGTCTTTTTAAACATCTGTCTCTATAATACAGGCTATTATCAGGTTAGATGTGACTGGTGCGATCCACAATCTAGATACATTGCAGACTGTAAAGTGGCAGAAGGTTCATAAAATGTTTAATATCCTCACAGAAGACAATATGATGATAAAACATAGTCCTTCTTTACTGTAGTTAATATGGTTGCGGAATATTGGGCATAAAAGGTTAAATAATCACTTGCACAACCCAGAGCTTGTCCTCCTGACCCCAGCCTTTAAATCCTGTCTATAAAATCACATTAAGCCTGGGGAAGGGTCTCTGAAACATGAATTACAGAGTGATGAAAGTGGACACTGAAATGTGAGCCCTGACCCTGTAACCAGGCACATGGCAATTATTCTCCAGGTAATAAAATGGTCTATCACATTCTCCACTAACTCTATGGCCCTGTGACAATGGATCGGGAACCCCAAGTCAAGATTCTGCCATTAGGATAATGTACTGATGGAATTCCAGGTAATAATTCTTATTCCAGCAGTAGTAATAAAGTGATTATAATGGTCTTTATACATGAGTGCACGTGATTCCGCATAAAGATCATTCATCTCAAAGTACACAGGCCTGATGTAGAGGACATTATATTATTATTATTATTATTATTATTATTATTATCATAATTTTATAAACCAAAATGAACTTATGCTGTTGTTTCCACCCTTACATAATCTACTAGACGATGTTTACTTTTAACCAAATTCTGTCATTTTAATTATTATATCTATCGTCTAGAGAGAAGCCAACATATAACGGTTCTGAAATGAAAAAGCAGCATTGTATGAAATACATACATTCTTATATCCATACATTTTGTTGCCGCCACTATTTCCTCAGTGTCTGGCCTTTTTATCAAATGATTGAATTGAAAATCACTTGTTGCCGCAATTCTTTAATAAAATATCGCTGGGGCAGCTGAGCGATGCTCTGCTGTCTCAGTGATACTGGGCGGTAGGGGTAAGAGAGATCTCGGAGAGGAGCTAAAATGTGATGATGGAAAGGGGCGGGGCCCATGGAATCACATCATTTTGGTCACGCGATGCAATGACGCTTAGGGGCGTATTCAATTGTTAGCGTTAACGCTAACAAACGAGCACTCAAAAAATTATACCGTTTATACGGTAATATTGCGCGCGAAAACCGTTAATACGTTTTTTTACTCGCGGAATTTCAGCTCGCCGCTCAGGGAGCAGCGAGCTGAAATTCCGCAAGTAATTACCGTATTAACGGTAAGATTTTTTGAGCGCTCGTTTGTTAGCGTTAACGCTAACAATTGAATACGCCCCTTAAAGCGGCAAATTGCCGCGGAGGGTAGGGATAAAGTTGCATAATTCACCGTTGATCACGTCATGGAGTCTTTCAACCTTCCCAGTTCACCAGGAAGTGGGCAGGATGCAGGAGAATGGCCTGCTCTTCTGGGAATCCAAGAGACCTACCCGGAATTCGGGAATCTCCATGACATTCCGGGAGAGTCGGCAAGTATGGGTAAGGCTTAACTTACCCCTCCGCTGGGCCTGTCTTAGAAGATATGTGTAAGCATTTCCTGGCTAGTTTGTTTTCGCATGATCAGTGGAACTGAAGGACCAGACTTGCGCTTTCAGTCCCACTAATAATTTTTTTTTTTTTTAAAAAATAGATATAATATTTTTAATTAATTGGACAGCACGGTGGCTAAGTGGTTAGCACCTCTGCCTCACAGCACTGGGTCATGAGTTCAATTCCCGACCATGGCCTTATCTGTGAGTAGTTTGTATGTTCTCCCCATGTTTGCGTGGGTTTCCTCCGGGTGCTCCGGTTTCCTCCCACACTCCAAAAACATACTGGTAGGTTAATTGGCTGCTATCAAAATTGACCCTAGTCTCTGTGTGTGTGTGTGTGTGTGTGTGTGTGTGTGTGTGTGTTAGGGAATTTAGACTGTAAGCTCCAATGGGGCAGGAACTGATGTGAGCGAGTTCTCTGTACAGCGCTGCGGAATCAGTGGCGCTATATAAATAAATGGTGATGATGATGATTAATTGACATTTAAACAAATGCTTTATTGAAATAAGAATGCATTTTTGCACTCATTGTGTTTTGTTAGGATAGTGATCATAAAAGAAGGATTGAGGTGGTACTTGGGTTTCCCCATGACTTGCATTTTCTCTATCCTTGATAGATAAAGCGAAGCATCATCATCATCATCGTTTATTTATAAGAATCTACAAAACTCTGCAGCATTGGACAGTCCGTATAATAACTTACAGAAACAACAAATTATACACAGAAAGATAACAAGGACAATAATGGCAGTGAAGGTGCAGACAAAAGGTAGAGAGGCTCCTGCTCACGTGAGCTTACAATCTAGAGGACTAGCCCTGTAGTTTACATCAGGGGGGTGCTTTATCTCATATATAACTGGAGCGAAGTGATTACATCAGTTATAAGCTGACATTTGTGACATCATGACTTCACTATTTGTAGGGGCCACATTTGTATAACGTTTCATAAGAACCTCATAATACTAGCAGTGGTTTCTTCTCCACAGCTGCTTGTGTACAGTTTAATGTTGCTATCAAAGAGCTGAAATATAGACAGTAATAACAAAAAAGACAAAATCACTGCAGGAAATTGTGATTTGTGAGCCCCCAACCCTGAAAGAGCAAAGATGAAAGTTTTTCACAAAACCACAAGATGCTTTCATTCAGCAGGAAAAAAATACAGACTGGGTTCAGTACTGGCCAAAGCAAATAGTAAAATCACCCACTGTGGAGACTACTCGCTACCAAAACAGAACACATCTCGCTTTAACCCCTTCACACGGAGGACAGATGCGTGGCATCATGTTACTGCACAATGGATAGTCAGACAATGCAATGTAATCATTCTGTGCATAAAGTTTTCTCTGTTATTGCAGTACTTTGTGTAATGAGCGCTGTTCCATACATGCCAATTGTCTAATTCTAAAGTGCTGGCTCTAGCTTTTAGATCAATTAGTCCATGCTTAGATTGACTACATGCTGGTTTGCACCTGTGAACCTTATCCTGCTCTGATTGGCTACAAAGACTTGTTGGTCTAGATCATCTGTGTGGAGTCTGTATGTTCTCCTCATGTTTGCGTGGGTTTCCTCCAGGTGCTCTGGTTTCCTCCCACACTCCAAAAACATACTGGCAGATTAATTGGCTGCTTTTATATTGACCTTAGTCTATCTTGTTCTATGTGTGTGTCTGTTAGGTGATTTAGATTGTAAGCTCCAATGGGCCAGGGACTGATGTGAATGAGTTCTCTGTAGAGAGCTGCAGAATTAGCTGCACTATATAAATGGATGATGATGTTGATGATGATTATCTTTGAATGTTTTAATACTTTGTTTGGATACAGGTTGTTCTAGCATATATTACCTAACTCACAAGACAAGCTTTCTCTGACAACCCACCTCTTCAGGCTAGCCTATCCTCAACCATCCCCTTAACCTCCCTAGAGTACCCTATTACAACCCTTTACACAGATCACTCTAGACTGTAAGCTTGTGAGCAAGGCCCTCTTATCTCTCTCCCGGTCTGTCTGTAATCTCCAGTTCTCATTTTATTACTTTGTTGTTCCCAATTGTAAAGCATTAACAAATATGCTGGCGTTATATATATATATATATATATATATATATATATATATATATATATATATATATACATGTTAATAATAATAATAATAATAAATGTTCTAATGACGTGGTTGCCTACAGGTTCTAGATCTGTGTAATTCAAAATTGTTTGAATGTGTATTATTATTATTATAGATTTTGTAAGGAGCCACAGTGCTCCACAGCGCCGTACAGTTGGGAAGACAATGCATGCATAAAACAGAGACATACAAGGTGGACAAAATAAACGCAGGCATGAAAATAAAGGGTATGAAGGGCCCTGCTAATTAAAGAGCTTACATACTAACTGGAAGAGGGCACAGCTGAAACAAGAGGAGCGAGTGTGGCTCAGAGTGGATATTGGGACAGTTGTGAGGGTGTATTAGTGTGAATAGTGTTATTGGGAATAAGGTCACCTCTAGAATAGAGATGGATTTTCAAAGGAAAGTGTGGGAAAGTATATCTACAAGTACCAGAACAGTTGGAGGTATCAGTCTTCTCAACCTCTGGAGTGGTCAAAGAGAAACACCTGAGGGCACTTTTCCTCGTGTTCACATACTATTTGCAAGTTGGCAGAGCCTTTGATACCAATGTTCTACATGACAACGTTATATACTGTATATTATACATATTTCTCAACACTCTAAAAGATAGACTAATACATGGTAGATATATTATTATAAACATATGGGCTAAAAATACATCTGTCAAACATTTAAGGGTTTGCTTCAGATTTATAGCAGACCCAAAAGATTGACAGTCTAGAAAGAGGTACAGGCTGATTATGGGTGCAAAAGATGGATTGTAGCTGCAAAATTAGGGACTGTAGGTCTACTGATGCCAGGATATAATCAGCAGGCTGAACAAGAGGTTTTTCCGTAGGGAGAACAAACCAAAACACTGGTCTGTAAATAAATGAGAAGTTGATTTTTACAGCATACCTCAAAGAAATTTTTTTATGTTTATAGCTAGAAGGGGTATTTAAATCTTTTTGGTCTGCAGACAAGTGGTTTTATTTTGTTCATGTCCTCAAGAAATTCTAAGAAAGATTCTAACATGTCCAAGCATTCAGTAAGATCTATGATCTATGAGGATATTTTGCTGTCTTACATTATAACAACAGGAGGTAAAAAAATATATATGGCTAAGACGATGCTTAAATTCAGGCTATATGACGGTGTGAATTCACATACAATTGGTCGGATATATACACTTTATTGACCTCAAACCTTTAAAATAGAGCCAAGGATGTCCGGATGCCCTCACTGCAGCTAAATACTTTGCTTTTTTTTTGGGAGGGTGGGGGTCTGCAAGCTTTCAGCACAATATTGGATGGTACCATAAACTTCCTATTTTAGACAACAGATTCATTAATTAAAAAATTCCCCTTTTTCATGTTCAGTTACCTATCCTCTACTGATACATATTGCCCAGTGGCAGTATGATACAGAACAATTGCAGTTCCCTGCTGCTACCAGCTTAGTTACAGTGCTGCCGCAAACACAAAGCCCAGGTCATGATGTTCAGGATTTACAGCCCTCTGCATCTTCTCTTGTTTTTCTACTGTGCAGATTTTATTTTTCTTCAATATGCGAATTTCTGGGTTTGTAACATTACCGTTCACTACAGATCTCCCTCCTTTCATAATACCTCCCTTGCATCAGGAATATTCTATGCACAAAAGTGCATTCTGTATAATACTAATCTTTCTATAACACCAATTTCGGCCTTCGTATTGGACAATTCTTTGTGTTAACCGTAAATAATTTTAGATGGCTATTTCTTGATATGTGCTTTTCTCTGAGGTGTGTACTAGATATTATGGTATAGCAACAGTTTTTCTTTTTCCCTTTTTTGTTGTAATGTTAAAATTGAAATTAAACAAATCTATTTATTTAAGTATATTTTGGTATGTCGTTGTTTGATTAAAAAAAAAAAAAAAGATCGTCACCCTGTCCTATAATCCCAAAATAGTAACAAACGTCAGTGCTTATAGTTGGCCGGTGTGGTTAATGCTAATGGGGGAGATCTCCCTATCATAATGTGTTCTAGCCCGAGCATGGGACTGTATTCCCTAGGAGATTCGGGCCTTTAAAAAAGTGTGACCTCTCCCATCTAAAAAAAAAAAAACAGCGCCATCGCTAAACTACATAGGAGCTGCTCCTGACCACCGTGGGCAGTGGGGTTCGAGGTAGCCATTGCTTAAGTGCTCATATCCCAGCAAGCTCTGTTAGCCAGTAACCATCTCAGAATGCTGCCGCTTGGATACCCCAACCTCTGTCCCCTAAAGCCACCCCTGCATTTCCACTCGCACCAGTCGTTGGAGCACATTTCACCCTCTCGCTGTAGTGAAGGACACACACCTCCCTTCAGTCCCAGCAGCTGGGATAAAAGTCCTAATTGTCCGACAATAAAGGAGCACAAGACTGGCAAGAAATTGTATTTATTAACAATGATGCATTTAATAAACCAGGATTTGGATAGACCACCTATCACAAATGAATCATCCTGTGCATATCTTACAGACAGCTTTCTTATCACATTTGTAATCACCCCATATATCTTAGGGCAGTATTCATATATATATAAAATCATAGCAAGGGTATAAAAGCTTCACAATTTAAAGAAAAATGTGTGCATGTTATTATTTTTACTTTGTTTATGTCATTAAGAGTAAACCTATACATAATTACACATAATTAGTTGTTGTGCTACAACATAAATCTGTGTTACAAGTATTTTTTTTAAGAAACTATCTTTCATGCACAAAATTGATGTTTTGATTTTAAGAAATTAATTTTGTGCAATAAAATAAAACTTCAGGTGTTACAAAATGAATGTGTGCTAGCAAATGTTTTGTGCCACAAAATAGAAAATGTGTGTCACGACAAGTCCCACCTCGACATGTATGACTTGTGGTTGTGAAATGGTTAATTAATACTAAACCACCTGCTAAAATGCCCCAAAAGTATATTTCACTCTCCCTATTAAATACAAAGTCCTGCCACTACTACAATTTAGTTAAGTAGATGACACTTTTAGGAAGTCTTCAGTTATTCCCAGACAGATCTCCAAAATGGAATCATAACATAATTCAATGAGAACTACTGTGCACCAAACAATTCCCTGCATAAATGTAGGATTATAAAAAGCAAGCCTCTCTGACATGTGAATTCTTTAAGATCACAAAGACAGAGCGTTATTAAACATGATTTAATATGACAAAAGTCACAATGTTTATTGTATAAAATGGACATAGCACACAGAAATATAAATGCAAAACTGTTTTCTTGAAAATAAAAGCAAAATAAATAAAATAATAAAATTAAACAAATAAGAAACAGAACAATTATAGTTATGTAATCTGCTACCTGTGGAAAAGCTAAAAGATTTGTACAATTTTCAATAGTGGACTGACCCCCAAAACATACCATTTCTAAAATAATTTCATCACTTTTTAAAGATTGCTCTTTTTTGCAATAAGGGAGGGAGACTTCTTTGTTACATCACAGCAAGATGTGTACTAATTCGTTTTACAACAGTCTTATGGCCTTTAGTACATAAACAATTCTAGTAGTGTTTTTTCAGTGTTTGAGTGACCAATTCCTTTTGCAGATAAATTCCACCATGCATATAATTTGATTGTAGAATGTTTATTAGATCATTAGATCACACGTTTATATTTGCTACTCCACAGCGCCGTTGGTGTATATAGTTTTTTCATATATTATATCTCTTCTGGACCATAGCAGAAATATTACTATCCCTAATCATGGCATGATTGTATGATTTTCCACATAGCATGGTGGCTCAGTGGTTCGCATTTCTGCCTCACATTGCTAGGTTCATGAATTTGATTCCCGACCAGGCTCCTGTTTCCTCTTACACTCCAAAAAACATACTTTAGGGTTAATTTTGTCAGCAACCAATTAACTTACGTCTGTGTGTGTGTGTGTGTGTTAGAGAATTTAGACTGTTAGCTCCAATGGGGCAGGGACTAATGTGAATTAAAAATATTCTTTGTACAGTGCTGCAATGTTGGTGGCATATAAATGATAGCATGCATATGAAAGGGGATTATATTATGCAGATTAATTGGGGCGATACATTATCCTTCTAGGTTTCTAATGGGGTGGGTATGTTTCATAGACACATTTCATGTTGCTAGTTCCAGTGGTTTAAAATTTATATAGAGGTATTCTCAAATATAGACAATGGAAATGATTGCTTTGGTGAATTATATTTACATATAAGGATTATACACTGAACTTGGAATTATCCCTTTCAAGCATATAGGATCTGTGGACTGGGCAATAAACACATAGTTGTCTGTTCACTAGGCATCTCAGAATGAACAATCAAAGCCAGGTGACATAAATCAGGCCTCTGAATCATACATCAAAAGATATACACAGAGATTTGCTGGAAACCATGTTATCTAAAGCAACTTAATTTTTAGGAATGATCATGACCACATTAATATGTTCGTGTCCTAATTATCCATTAGGTTATAATCATGACAGTATACTACAAAATACATTATTCAGCTACAAAATGTAAGACCCAGTAGTAACCATGGAATGTCTGTGTTTGTCTCACTCTATTCCGTCGTAAAACTTCACACATGAAATACTCTTGCTGCAATGCAATTAGCTGAAAGATGTGCTGCTCATTTTGCTATGTACGCATACAGTAAACAGCGTGCATGTGAACTAGCCACAATGTAGCCAAGTATGATGAGCAGTTCCTGTGTCAGCCTCTAGCAGTGCATTAAAAGTACATTAGTGATATATTACTTTCATTTGTCTTAATATCTTACAAACATGGAATCATCATCATCATTGCCACAAAACTCTGCATCACTAGACAGTCCATTGCACATCCTGCAACATACAAATCTAACATAGAAATAGAACAAGTGCGTTTCAGGATGAGGACAAAGGAGATGCAGACGTGAGACACAGGGTAGAGAGGATGGCTTACTGTCTAGATGAGACATATAGTACCGATGATACTCAAACTCTTCTGTAAATTTTTGATATGCATTATTTTATACCGGGTTACTATAGTAGCCCTGTCAATTCTCACACTAGAGGCAGAACTACAGTCACTGCAGGGAGTGGAGCCTGGGGATAATCACTATAATAGGGGTTTGGCTAGTCAGCCTCCCAAAGACCCCTGAACCCTCCTCGCTTTGTTCTCAAATTAGCAGAGCAGGATCACAAGTGTTCAGCGCATGCTCAGTGAAGCCATAATCGGGGCCCAGGATGGTGAGGTGTCATTTCCGGATCCCCCCACAAATTTTGCTCAAGGCGTTGATTTCCAACCATAAGGGCAATTACATGGGCTGCAGTGAGTTTATACACATGCTGCACGTTTGCATAGTTAAACCTGCATGTATGCAGCATTCATATAGACTATTTGTTCTGTCCGTCTTACTTTTCACTAATTGAATTTAGTTTCTGCGATAATAATAACAATTGGCTTCTTTGATTGAATGACAAAGCATTTTTATCAATATTATAGCTATTCTGTAAACGAAATATACTCTGTAAGCGTCCATTACATTCCTGATTGTTCCTGAAATTGCAATGAACCCCTCCGAAATAAATAGGCCCGATCCGAAGACTCTCCATGTAAAAAATTCCATTTTCCACGGCCTTGTTCTTATGGTTCCAGGCCATTAGGCTGACACTGGGAACTGGCTCTGTGGAGTGAAATGTTTGACTCATTGGATAATGCATCACTGACTGTAGCCAAAGCAGTGATACACAGAGCGAGTGTGTACGGCACGCTTTGCGAGGAAACATTGTTTGTAGGACATACCGCAGCTCCTGGACATTCTGACACTTGTTAAGTTTATTTCCAGCTAAAGCAATTCGATAACTGCATGTGGGTGTCAAGCAGGAGAGGAAGAAACTCTGTCTCCCAGGCAGCTGCACTTTAGGCATTTAACCCCACAACTACTGTGTATTACAGATCCATTGCAGATCTTTGAGACTAACATGGTATAGAGTGGAGCGTTGGTAGCACTGCTCTGGTAGATTAACTAACTTCTTCTTGCAGCTCTTTCACCTAAGCTTTATCAGCCGTCCTCTTTGGTTACATTCTGTTACAGTTCTATTTGCCCAAATGTCCACTTTGGTTAATTTTTGAGTCTGTTAGATTAAATGTCGTATGTAGAGCTACCAACCTCTAGGCGGAACCTTTATCTTTCTATGATTTATGGGTATGGCTTGCTAGGTTGTGGGCATGACTTGGCATGTTGTGGACACAGCCTTGAATGCACAGCCAGTGAACTTTTTGAAAAATTGCTATTTCAAAGAGCTAAAATCAAATACATCATGACCAGTATACAATGTATGTCCCCCATGTAGCAACCAATATAAAATACAGAAATCCACCTGGTCACAATATTAGCATCCTGAGCCTAACCAATAACTGTCAGGAGCTCAATTTGATGGCCAGTACAATGTGCATAGTCCTATTATAGTGATTGAATATATACAATTATTCGATGACCTTTATACAATGCAGAGCATCATTCCGCTGCCCAGCATACAAGGCAGAGAACTGTCTGACCATGATTACTACAGTCACATCCAGGTCATGAGCTGTTCAGCTTATTGGTATTAGCATGTGCTAATTACATACAATCAGCGTCGCCATTGGCTGCATTGGATTGTTTTTCATTTTGTAAACTCAAGCAGCCAATAGTCCTTATTATTGTTTAGTAGACGAACTATGGCAGCTGTATTTATTGTTGGAATATGCAATCTGAGCAGACAATGAAAGCATTGGTTGTTTCTCGTCAGTATATGCAAGTGGCAGTTGGTGTAACTGCTTTTGGAGAGGTTGGTATACAGGAGCACAAGCCCATTAATCCATCATCTGGAAATTATATCTGCACAAACAACAAGCCACTTATAATTCCTAGTTCCGATGTCGTTGTTTGAGTGTTCATTTGTTCTATACGGGATAACAAATTCTTTTGGTTATACAGGGTCACCACAACCTACAGTCTTATACTTGTATATGGTTACAGAACTCCTTGGTGTCTTCTAATATTTTGCAGTAGGGCGTGCATTATCCCATATGTAAATCCAATATTGCTGACTTTGTAATTCTATATCAGTCCCCATATTCTTTTTACATACACCATACCTTTCAGAGTTTACAAAGGTAGGGCCTGATTCATTAAGGAAAGTAAAGCAAAATTAATGAGTAACTTTGCACCTTGGCAAAACCATGTTGCAATTTGAAGGGTGCAAATTAGTTTATTATTTTGCACATAAGGGAAATACTGGCTGTTTTTTTTCATGTAGGGCACAGATACTTGATAGCTTTATTTTTACACTGACATTTGAAGGTGATCTAGGACATCCCCTGCCCCAATTATAAATCTATTCCCACATTTTAAATTTACCTCCCCCTACAATGCAACATGGTTTTGCCAAGGTAAAAGAATTTGCTTTCCTTTCCTTAATGAATCAGGCCTGTATATTGTTAGGAGCACAGTTAAATTTAAACCTATACTAAAATGAGGTGACAATAAACAGTTGTGATTGTCTCCTGCTGGTCACCAATCTACTCAGCTATCTGCAATGCACAAGGATGAGCATTAGCTATCTGTGTAACTACAATATAATACATTCTATACTAATGCCTTACACATGTCCTGCAGTGTAACCACTCAGACTTGCAGGACTGCAGTTATTTTATATATACTGTGTATTTTTACTCAATTAGTTGAAAAGCTTCATGTATAATTATGGAAACTCCAGTATGAGAATAAATAACAGTTAACTTGGAAATAATCTATCAGCACCATTAGGCCAACCAATTCTCAACTTCAAAGGCTTGTTTAGCTGCTCCACTTCTGAGAACAGCCGTATCATTATGTAGCATCAGGTCTGGTTCCCAGACACTAGGTCTGAATTCTGGAAAAGAAGGAATAACATCCATTTGCAGAGCTGCCACGCCACGGAATCTGGGTCCAGAGACAATACCAGAAACGCAGGGAGGGGAAACTCTGTGATGTCATCTTCCCAGAAATAGCTGGCGAGGGTCTTGCCAGTTGTCAGACCACCCGTGTGAGGGAGCTGCATTTCCAGCTTCAATCGGGGTACAGTGAACTTGCTGTGATTGGATGGACCAACTTTGACCCATTTTCCAGAAGTATATTTTTTGTTTAGGTGTCAGGAGCACTTACAGTAACCTCACATATTTAACCATTTCAAGGTTAGTTGGGTTCATATGTTTCTTATAGTCCTAAAGGAGTTTATAAAATGTGAACAGATTGGGCCTGATTCATTAAGGAACATAAATGCCAGTATGTGCCGAATTTTGCGTTAAATTGCGCTGCTCATGCCCCAAAACGGACTGTATGTCAGTGAACGCAAGTGCATCCAATTCATCTTCGAATACAATGGACACTTTCTACAGCCTGCGATTTTATGGGCGTAATGGGAGAGGGGGCATATGCACGTAGTCGATGTATATTAAAGGCGTACCAAGCTTGAGCGCACGCAACAGTGTCGGATTCATGCTTTGGACATCGTAAGTGCTTAGTGATGACGGCTGTGTATACAGCTAGAACATGTAAAAATGCATTTTATGTGCAGTAGACATTAGTAGCATCCTGATTTGTGATTCATATACATTTTATATATATTTATCTAAAAAACACTTTTTGTCTTACAGTGTAGTCATGATGTGATAATGCACTTCAACATTATATTGGCTGCAGTGCTCTGAAGATTGTTCTGTAGTCCATTATAAAATGGGCAAATAAAAGTCAGCAACAATTATATTATGCATTTTTGAATTATGAGAATTACACTTTTTTGTCTTTAATCACCCCCCAACCCCTCTTCCTAAGGTAGCTTATGACAGAACATTAGCACATACAATGTAACTACAGTCCAGCACTGAGTACCTGCGTTTCGGCTGGAAAATATTGGGAGGCATTTATCAAATTTGTTGCATTTGTTCCCATAGCAACCAATCAGACATGATATAAGTAAATATGGACCAGCGCAGAGGAGTTAGTTTTGTCCTGTACAATGCAGTTGGTTTGTAATATTGACCAGCTGTCCAGGTCGTTCCTGTGCTCATGGAAGTGTCAGTCAAAGTACGCAAACGTTTTCGCACATACGAGGGTATAATACGCAGTCTCCAGGCCTCATTGCAAAGTGTAAGAGGAGACCAAGCGATATGTGTCCATCCGCTCCAGAGGCGCCTGCTCTGCTTTTCTGGGCTGATGTGCTACTCTGGAGGTAGTGATGTCCCAGCCCACCTATACTCCTAATGCAGCCGCACAGATCACAACTAGTAAGTGTCTGCTTATTACTCCTTTTTAGCAAACAATGCCAGCTGTGCCAACTGTAGGATGGGCACCTGGAATGTGCATGCAGTTTCTAACATCCTCCGTCAAGTATCATTGTATAAACCACCATGAATATTGATACAGTTCTATCATTGTCATATTATATCATCAATATGGAAGAGACCATTAGATTACCCAGCAGACTATTGTCATACCAGTATAAATGATGAAATATAGGAAGGCATAGACAGTTTCCAGTCTGTAAACTCAGCTGGGGGAAGGCTTGATTAAAATAACTGCTGTTTCCTTACCTGGTAACTGTTAGTCCAGGTAGGCAGGAGGCGCCAGCGGTCCAGGGATGGTGTCTGGAATAAAAGGAAAAACTAGTTTAAAGTGGAGTGATAAAAATGCATGTCCCCCAGGAGTGCTTCTCACCCCTGGTGAGGTTTATCACATCTAAAAATAGATGGAGATTAGAGACAAGAAGCTGCTCAACCAGATCACACAGCTTTTTTGGCTCTTGAACATGAAATAAACTGCTCGTAAAATGACGTAAAGCTGCATCTTCAAAGGCAAACTCTGGAAAGTAAATAGATTTCAACTTTCACCCTCAGTTTCTAATCCAGCAGAGACCAAGGCGATCCAGCACATGTGAAGGGAGATTGACCCCAATTATGTGATTTTCTATTGTGTCTGGCATGTCAGTTTGTCATTTCTACAATTGTGTCTTATATAATTCACAGCACAGAAATACAGCGTGAACAAGGGTTCTGTTTAACCCCCTGTGTCCTTTATACATACTCCTAGGAGAAGACCATAATCCCGGGCTGCTTGCTTCTCAGACATAAGGGTGAGCCCTATATAAACATTTTCTTTCTATCCACATAGCCTGCATTTCTCATGATTCCTCCATTTTCCATCTATATAAAAGAAATAAATGTATCCTAAAAGTAATATATACTTTTATAATGTTCCTTTATTTCAGCAGGCATTGTGTCCCAGCTCATGTGCACTGTTTGTCGACATTTTTAAATTTCTGGGTACATGTTGCTGCTGAGCTGGTGCATGTAAACCCAACATACATTGTCTTACGCAGACCACGTGCACTACAATAACCAGCATGGCAAATTACTGAAAATAGTTATATTGTCTTCTGGTTTTTAAATGCTCTAAGTCATCATGATCATAATCACCATTTTTCAGGGTTAGTTTTGTCAGCAGCCACTTAACCTACTTGTAAGTTTTTGAAGTTTGGGAGGAATCCTAAGCACACACGCGGAGAACATACAAACTCCACACCGATAGGCCTTGGTTGGGAATTGAAATCAGTGCTGTGAGGCAGATGTGCTATCCACTGAGCCACCATGCTGCCCAAATAATATTTATTTATAAAGTGTACGGTGGCTAAGTGGTTAGCACTTCTGCCTTACAGCACATGAGTTCAATTCCCAACCATGGCCTCATCTGTGAGGAGTTTGTATGTTCTCCCCGTGTTTGTGTGGGTTTCCTCCGGGTGCTCCGGTTTCCTCCCACACTCCAAAAATATACTAGTAGGTTAATTGGCTGCTTCAAATTGACCCTAGTCTGTGTGTGTGTGTATGTATGTGTGTTAGGGAATTTAGACCGTAAGCTCCAATGGGGCAGGGACTGATGTGAGTGAGTTCTCTGTGCAGCTCTGCAGAATTAGTGGCGCTATATAAATAAATGATGATGTAGAGAATAAAATATATTGAGAATGACATGCAACATACAGAATAAAAGTATTTATACTGTACACTTGGTCAGGATAGAAAAAAGTGATAAATCGGAAAAAATGTGTTCTGCATACCTAGTAATATGTTGTCACATAAATCACACTTTGTTGTTGGATTGATAATTCTTTACACCCGGAGCCTGATTTATAGTTGGACGCACGCCACGCGCAAACATGTAGCGTTATTTTGTGTTTGACATAAAGATATGTAACTAAGATCTACATATTCTCACAATATACAGAGCATATATGTGCACCCTCCCGGGTGAGTTGTATTAATGTCTGTAGTGTTTGAGGGGAATGTGACTTGTGGTTAACATTTGATACATAGTTAAATAGAATCATGTTAGATAATATTGTTACAGAAAATGCTACAAAACTGTACAATGCACAAATCATTTTAATCACTGAATAAATAGAGTACATCTCTAGCCGGGACATTGATGGTGTCTGCCAAGTGGTGATCCGCAGTAACTGGCTTCCAGTCATTCCATCCTACAAACAGTACAGCTAATAATAATGACTACTTAGCAATGAACATACATTTTATAGGCACAGACTGTTCTGCAGTTGAAGCATTTCAGAGCCAAGAGGTGATAAAGTTACTACTTTATTGTAATTTAAGGTGAATGTGAGTCATTCCTCGTGTTGGAGAGGCGGCGGGGGTTACCATCCATACACACATTAATAGCCATATGTTTACTCATCCTAGGCTGTCTCCACATAGCTTGCTTCCTGGAGGATTTGTAGCTTCCTATGGACTATTCCCATTACATTATCAGTCTGCTATTACGTTACCAGTTTCCACTTTTGATAAAAGTGTGTTTTGTATCCTGGCATAATTAAACTTTCCTGGTTACAAGTCATATTCCAGTTAGTATTTAGCAATAAGAACTACAACCATACTTGTCTACTTGTTGGACGTCCTCTTAGGGAAATCCTGGAGGGAAGGTGTGGGGGACATGGCAGTGAAATTTGCGCTATCACAGCCCCCACCCCTGCAACATAGCGGTGTTGCCCGCTTCATTTCCCAGCACGGGTCGGGCCATGATGATGTGAATGTCATTATCAAGGCCCTGCCCACTTCAGAGGAAATTGAAGCAGAATCCTTGATGGTGGCATACCCTGGGGAGTCCAGGAGGACTTTCTAAAATTCAGGAGTCTCCCAGAAATTTCGGGAGTGTAGGCAAGTATGACTACAAATTTCTTGTATAATGCAGGTAAGCCAGTAGCGGTATATCATCATCATCATTCATTTATATAGCGCCATTAATTCCGCAGCGCTGGTTTATAGAATCGACAATGAGAGACAAGTGAGGACAGTGAGACTCGAGCAAGTTGTGGGAGTTTCCATTATTTTGGCAACCTAAAATCATAAATTTAATACACAATAATGTCCTTAGTAAGAAAATGCTGCTGAAAACAAACTTCAATGATTGTTTTAAAGAAACAATGTTTTGTTATCGACTACATCTTTTGCAAGGGCTGAGTCCACTAATTTCAAAAAAGGGGACACCCTACACCTGGAGATTGAATGGAAAAGATGTGCTTGTGGCAGACAAAAATTACCTAAAGGTTCCATGAAAACACATCTCACTATAAAATGGTAGATGAAGAACAGCTAGTTTATATTATTACATGTCCCTCACTAATAGGACATTTGTGTTATTTACTGTTTGAATGGGTTGTGTGCAGGTTTTTTTTTAAATAGCAAAAAATGATAATTGCAGCCAGAAATGAGAGTTCTGTTTTATCTGAACGAGATCTCATGGATGTATCTACTGAATTCCATACATTGTCAGCATTATGTTTTTGACGAAGGTATTCAGAAATATTTGTTAAGTTTAAAAAAAGGATTGTTCATTTACAAACTAGCATTTCACAGACAAATGTTTCTATAGTCTGGAATAAGTTGCGTCTCCGTCAAATGTCCACTGCAGACACCAATGTAGGACTATCTGCTGCTGTTACTGAACCACAGGCGATGTCAATGTACCATTGTGGGTTGTAATGTTACGAGAGGCCACCTAAACAGTGTTCATAAATCATTGTGATTGAGTGGAATAGTGTGTTTCTCAGTCCTATGTTATGTCAGCTATGAAGATCTTATCCCCCTGGTTATAAAGTAGGAACAAGCAAAATGATATTTCTTTGAGGCCTCACACGTGGCCGTGGTTTTCTCTCGAGGGCCACAAGTCAGATTAGTAGAGATCCGCGGAATCTCCAAAACCTCACTGCATCAACACAGCCCATGTAGGCGGTAATTCTGTCTGTTTCCTGGGTTAGAAGGTCGCTTCCGTCATACATTATCTGGCTATGCGGACTGTAAACGATGTGTGCTATGATGTGCAAGCTCTGCATTTTTATATAATGTGTTTTTCCTATTATCATTCAAGTCTGCTCATCTTATATCTGTTTAATGCCATACATGGGCTCCAATTCTCTTTAAATATACCTGATTCATCATTTGTCACCTTATTTTTTAATATTCACTGAAACATACTTACATAATTTATTAACATTGAGAAATGTATTTATCTGTAGTTAAAATCAGTATCGTTTGGCTTTACCATGCAATATGGTTTCAGTTATACAGCTGAACACCTTCACTGGCTCCCTATTACCTACACAATCCAATGTAAACTCCTCACCTCACCTACAAAGCCCTCAGCCACTCTCCCCTTACACCTCCAACCTCATCACTTTCAATCCTGTCCTCTCCTCTCATCCAGGCAGTAGCACCTCAACTTCATACTGTGGTCCACATCGCTCTCCCGCCTCCAAGACCGCTGCTCCCACTAATGGAATACACTTCCACACACTCATTCAGATCCTCCTACGAACTCCAAAGTTTTAAACATTCTTTAAAAAATACCTACCAGTTCCCCACCCAATTCCATCATCGCTGACCCAGCCTGACTCACTATGTGTTCCCCCCCCTTGTTTCAGTGCCACCCCTTCCCATTAGTTTGTAAACTCTCACGAGCATGGCCCTGTCTCCTCCTGTCTTCTTGTCTGCTCCAGCCTCATTCACCTGTGTGTCCTGTGTTATTCCTCTTGCATGTTTTGTATGCCACTCGTTTGTTTTATACCTTCTTATGTTTTACGTTCAGTGGTGACGTTATGTCATAAAGCTATTTTTCTTTTTCTTTTTTTTTTTTTACATTTCACTTACAACATTGGCGCTATAAGATACATAAATAAAACATTATCTTCTAAGCCTGCAAACCTGTATATTTATACTAAAGCTTCTTTATCTTGCTGTCATAATATTCCATATCATTTAAATGACATCCACATGTTGTTCTCGGCTGGAACGCTATATCAGCGAGGATAACGTGTCTGGAACATCCACAGCTAAGACATAGCTGTAGTGGAGTAATATTGTTTTGCAGGACTACATTTGACTAATGAATGGCAATATAGAAACATTATTAAATGATTCAAAAAGATGGACAAGGTTTTCCCTGGTTACTGATCTGCCACAGAGCTTTTTCTTTATGTGCTATATATTATTGAAGAGCATTGAGAAACTGTAAGGGTGAAATCATTCCTACTCCCCCCATTTCAATCATGGAGAGAGTGGAGTCCGTATCATTGTTATGGGTGAGGATCTAACAAATCAAATACATTGTATCACTTTTACAATTCAGTTTTAATTGATTGTTGCTATTGTTTTGCTATTTTATCTTAACCTTCACCCTGTGTCATTTGTTTCATCAACATTGTGCAATGAATCAGTCTATTTAATCTGAAGTTCACATCAGCTCTTACCAGCTCAAAACTCATTGTAGCTCTCGTTTTCTAGAGGCGCAACTCGTGTCTCTGCTAAAGAATGAGCCTCACACATTGAGAAATGCTTGGGACCACAGAGCCACCCTTGTTACAGAAACAAATTGTTTCCAAAGGATGCAATTAAAAGAGATGCACATATGTTATGCGCTGCGGTGGAGAGGAAATAAACTCGGAAATGGGGTTTGGTTAGTTAATGAAGTTTCACTAAACCAAAATTTCATCTGGAGCCCTCAAGTGAACCTTGGGGGTGTGCTGTGTTAACAGCACTGTTATCACTAATATTTGTTATTAATCTCCTACCTGTAAGGTTTGTAGCCCTTTCTAGTTGAAAGGTGTGATATGAAGATAATATTGCAGCTATCTTAACACATGTAGGGCCTGATTAGGTAAGGAACGTAAATGCCGATATGTTCCATATTTTGCATATGTCCCGATAATGACTTTTTAGAGGATGCCACTGCCTGATATTGGCGCAACTACTCAGTGAGGCGTGGAGGCTAACACATCCCCGATATTCACCAGACACCCCCGCAAGGAGGTATGGGCTTGGTTGCGTGAGGTGCGCAGGTATCGGTTCTCCCAGTTGGTAATCAGGGCAGCGGGAGAGACAGGAATGGTTGTATGGTCTGGATCAAAAGCCAAATGATAGTGCAGTACAGAAGGGCGATCCAGAGGGGAGGTCAGAAGCGGGCTCGAGCGCACGCCGTAATGCCCGATGCAGCTTTAGGCTTCTCTCAGGTATGTTTTTTTTCTGTCGCATCTCTTACTCCAGCTACAGGTCTGGTGCAAGTGCCAGTTACTAGTAATGACGGCTGTGTATACAGCTAGAACATGTGTTTGCAATCAGGAGCAACTATAAAAACGCATTTTAAGTATAGTAGACTTTCATAGCATAAACATATTTACTGGGGAAAAACGGAAAAATAACACAAACCGTTTTTTATTTTTTAATGTTTTGTTATTAATGACTATATTTTTAACAGATGACATTAATATTTTTTTTTTCTGTGCATTCTTTTGGGACTTTATATTCCACATATGCATTGGTCTTATCCTGCAGTGTATTGTCTGTTAGAGCAGAGCAGACCTAAACCAGTATTAATCAACAGACGTATCTTCACATCCGCTCCTTGTTAAATACGTTTGTTTTGCATGCCTTAATGAATCAGGCCCTTAGTGTTCAATGGTAAATCCTGATATGGCCCAGAGATAATGAAAACAGTCTACAGTATACACAAATATGGTTGATGATTTTGAGACATTAGAGGGAGAGAGTAAATTTTTCTGTGTCAAACTGTCTACAGGGATCGAACCAGGATGGACTCTTGTGGCCACTACGATCCTGTTTATACTGGGGTGACAGTATATAGAGAGAAAGTATGTGCACTCTATGGTAATATATTCCCAGGAGTAGAGCACTGACCCCGACTGTCACTATGTTCCTCCTGGTGGGAGGACAGGTGTGGTCCGGCCTGCCAAGGAAAGGATCTATCAGGCCATAGATAGCAGAGATCTCCGTAAAGATTTTATTTATGCTTTTTAAAATAGAGAAACTTTATTAACATCGGCATCTAAGACGACAAACCTCTATCTACACACATTGCATAGTACAGTAAATTTTGAGAGTGACATAAATAATGGTTTTCACAAAGTTTGCTGCTTCTGTGTTTTTAGACCTTTTTGTCAGATGTTGCTATGGTATACTGAAATAAAATTACAAACATTTCAAAAGTGTCGAAGGCTTTTATTGACAATGACATTAAGTTTATTAGGCAAGAATGGGCGGCCATCAGTATGTGGCCCAGAAGTTGATTGACAGCATGCCAGGGCAAATTGCAGAGGTCTTCAAAAAGAAGGGTCAACACTGCAAATATTGACTCTTTGCATAAACTTAATGTAATTGTCAATAAAAGCCTTTGACACTTATGAAATGCTTGTAATTTTACTTCAGTATACCATTGCAACATCTGACAAAAAGGTTTAAAAACACAGAAGCAGCAAACTTTGTGAAAACCAATATTTGTGTCATTCTCTGTTGCCCCGGCCTCTTCTATCCGCCGACGCCGCATTATTCCCCAACCCTGGCACTCAAAACTCACCCGCTTCCTCCAAAGATGCTCTCGCACTGCTGAACGCCTCTGGAGGAAATCTCGCTCCCTGGCTGACTTCCTCCACTTTAAATTCATACGCTCTTCTTTCTCCTCTGCCCTCTCCCTCGCTAAACAATCCTTCTCTAAGTCCCTCATTTCTTCTCAGTCCTCCAATCCCCGCCGCCTCTTTGCAACCTTCAGCTCCCTCCTCTCCCCCTCCCTCCCCCTCTGTCCCGCCTTCCCTCTCCGCTTCTGACTTCGCCACTTTCTTCTCTTCCAAAATTGAGGCCATCAGACAGAACATCTCCTCCTCCCCTTCTCCCGCCACCCTCATCGCTTCACCTCCCCCCATCAACCAACTCTAGTGCTCCTTCAGCCCTACAACAGGTGAAGAAGTTCGCTCCCTTATTCTTTCCTCTCCACCCTCTACCTGCCCTCTCGATCCCATCCTCTCCCACCTTCTTCGCTCTCTCTCCCCAACGGCCTGCTCTTACCTAGCACACCTTTTCAACCTATCACTCTCCTCTGGTGTAGTACCCTCCTCTTTTAAACACGCTCTTATCTCTCCTATCCTCAAAAAACCCAATCTTGACCCCACCTCTCTTGCTAATTATCGCCCTCTCTCTCTTCTCCCCTTTGCCTCCAAATTACTTGAGCGGATTGTCTGCAGCCGCCTAACCAGGCACCTCGCGGACAATTCCCTCCTTGACCCTCTCTAATCTGGCTACCGACCCCTCCATTCTACCGAAACTGCCCTGGTCAAGGTTACTAATGATCTCCTATCATTCTCCTTGACCTCTCTGCAGCCTTTGACACCGTGGACCACCCCCTCCTGCTGCAAACTCTTCTCTCTCTCGGCCTCTCTGGTACTGTCCATGCTTGGTTCGCCTCGTACCTCGCTAATCGCTCCTTCTCTGTATCCACGTCTGGTTCTTCCTCCTCCCCCTACCCTCTCCCCGTAGGAGTCCCGCAGGGCTTTGTTCTTGGCCCTCTACTCTTTTTGCTCTACACTTCCTCCCTTGGTGCTCTCATCTCCTCAATCGGTCTTCAGTATCCCCTTTATGCTGACGACATTCAACTCTATATCTCCTCTCGTGATCTTTCCTCCACCCTCCTCGCTCGGGTATCCGACTGCCTCTCCGCCATCTCCTCCTGGATGTCCGAGCGCTTTCTCAAAATCAATATCTCTAAAACTGAACTCATTGTCTTTTCTCCGCCCAGACTCCCATCCCACGATGACCTCTCTATTGTCGTCAACAACACCACCATCTCGTCTGTCACCCAACTTCGCTGCCTGGGTGTCAACCTCGACTCCTCTCTCTCTTTTGCCCCCCACATTCATTCCCTTGCCCAAGCCTGTCGCTTCCAACTACGCAACATCGCCCGCATCCGTCCTTTTCTCTCAGGATACCATCAAAACTATCATCCACGCAATCATCATCTCCCGCCTTGATTATTGTAACCTCCTCCTCACTGGCCTCCCCCACTCCCGTCTCTCCCCCCTCCGCTCTATACTCAATGCGGCCGCAAGACTCGTCTTCCTCTCACACCGCTCCTCCTCTGCCTCCCCTCTCTGCCTCCCCTCTCTGCCTTGCCTTACACTGGCTCCCCTTCCCCTACAGAATCCTTTTCAAACTCCTCACCACCACTTCAAACGTGCACTCAAAACTCACCTCTTCCTTCAAAGCCTACCAATCATCTACTTAACCCCCATCTCCTCCCTTTGCTCGTCCTCCCTTCTCTCCTCTTCCCTTCTCTCCTCTTGCCTCAACTGGCTCCTCTTGTGCCTGGTCTGTTTACCCTCCCTTAGGATGTAAGCTCGTATGAGCAGGGCCCCCTCCCCTTCTGTCTCCATACCTGTTCTTCCGCTCCGTCTTTACTGCATATGACTAGCCGGAGTTTCTGAAGTATTGGTACTTTTTGTTCATTGTGCTGTATGGTTTAACCCTGTATAGTCTACTGTTAGTACTGTGTGCGGCGCTGCGAGTACCTTGTGGCGCCTAATAAATAAATGATAATAATAAAATAATAATTCTCAACACTTTTGGCCATGACTATATATAGAATAGGCTCAAACAGTTTAGGTTAATTAGTAGAAGGTCAGGGTATTGTTTACTAGTTGGACACACTGTTGGCTTCACGAGGTCTTAGAGGCCCTCTAAGTAAACTCCAAGTATAACTTTATCTGCATCTCCTCATAAGTCTCTCTATAGCTGGCATGTAATAGATTTTATATAATATAGGTAAACTCATCCCTAGTGCTGGTTACTGCCGAACTACAGATGAAAGAAGGTTCATAACCACTTTCATCACATATATCATCACTTGGCTTTGGTTATATTGTATATGTATTAACAGAGAGCTTAATCCTTGGGTATTGTGAAAGGGCGGCAGGAAACCTGCCTGGTCCATGGTACAGAGTTTTATAAAATGTGAACACTTATTTCTTGGAGAATGATTTCCTGGACACTTTCTCAACCCTAGTCAAATTTTACAGTTCTACCTATTAATTGATTTGTGCTTGAATATTGTGTCACATTTTTAAATACTTTAAAATGGTATTCTGTATCCAAAAAGTATCATTCAGATCCTGGAAAGAAAGAAAATTACCATCTTTTTACAAGTGACCAAATAGTTTATTACGTGGGCCCACAAATGCAGCTATGGTAAATCAAACAATTTTGGTAATCTGAGGTTCATCTATAGCTGTAAGTTTGGTTGTCAATAATTGTCCAAGCCTTAATTACTAGATCTATATAAAGGGTAGGGTTCCTTCCCATCTCTATACTTCTGTAAATCATATTAGCTAAAGTTTCATAGAACACTGTTATACAGCGCTTAAGAGAAGCAGATTAAAGGTTAATGTGATCATTTTGATTGGCAAACAGAATAGATATTAGCTACAAGCTGTCAGGACTGATTTTCTCCTGCAGGCATGATATGAAACTAATAAGCAGATTCCACCATAAGAATTTCAGTTAGGCAAAAAAGTACATTCAGCAGGATCTACAGGACACAGAATGTGGATACTATTAACAGATTTTTTTGAGTGTTTATAATAGGCATAAACCATTAAACAACACTTTCCCCACACACATTGAAAAGTATTAAAATATAAAAGGATACACTGAGCGTGTACAAGAAAACTTATCATATATGATTTTATTGAATGTACAGGAAGAAGTTGATCCTTTTGAAAAATAGGGAACAAGTGTGTAGTTTGTGTGTATGTGTATATATATATATATATATATATATATATATATATATATATATATATATTTTCATTAAGAAAACGAACCAGATGTTTGCCATCTGTTGCACAAATGCTGCCTGCACAATGTACACTGAACGTATTTCATGTGCAGGCTGAAAGTATCCAATCTTTTCAAAGTGAATAACTTCCATTTTTAAGCAGAAACTCTTGTTTTAATTCAATTAGTTAATAGTCCCAGAAGGGAGTGAGTAGTCCCAGGAGGGGACTAATAACCTTCACACTGTTGGACCAACCTGTAGCCAATGAGAGCATTAGAACCTTCACACTGTTGGACCAACCTGTAGCCAATGAGAGCATTAGAACCTTCACAGTGTTGGACCAACCTGTAGCCAATCAGAGCATTAGAACCTTCACAGTGTTGGACCAACCTGTAGCCAATCAGAGCATTAGAACCTTCACAGTGTTGGACCAACCTGTAGCCAATCAGAGCATTAGAACCTTCACAGTGTTAGAACAACCTGTAGCCAATCAGAGCATTAGAACCTTCACAGTGTTAGAACAACCTGTGCCCATAAAAAAAAATGCAATTTAGAACATGGACAGGGCTGAGCACACCTGTAGCCAATCACACCACTGAAACATTCACAGTTTTAGAACACTCTGTAGCCAATCAGAGAATTATAATGTTGGCAATATACAGATGAAAGACCTAGCTAAAATAAAAAGTGCGTGAAACGTGTCTAAATCGGCATCATTCCATCTGTTGCATTTCATACACATCACATAATTCTACCATCTAAAAGTGTGAAGTGTGATCTGTAATTGATGTACCAATAATAGATGTCCGAACAAATCATATACACTTGAAGTGACAGTGGATAGGTCTTCATACACCATGAGCATGTATAAGTGTGAATGTTCTTCTAGCGGTACCAACATGTTTCCTAGCAGTCAAACAGACTGCAGATGTCTCTTCTCACCATTTGTCACATTTACTCAGACTAATACAAACAACCTGAGATCAATCAACACAAATGTACAACTGCATTGTGCAGAGTGTCGCTAATATGTGTTGTTCTCAACTGAGTATACAAATTGACACACTGTAACACAAACAAGAGTGATTTGCTGCAAGTGTATAATAGAAAATGAAACAGTTTGGATTTCAGACTGTCATTATTGCCCAGATCTGAAGTACTCATATGTTATGCCTAAAGTTACATCAGGCATCTCTCTAACAAAATAACTGCTAAATATTGCTGCCGCAATGTTAGGATTGACTGCTAGAAAGGGCCCCTCAAAGTATTTGGCAAATCACAGACAGGTCACACAAAGTTAAGAACTATTTTAAATGTTAATGTCTAATGTAATATTGGTCTATCACAATATGAAAACATATATAAAAAGCACAGATGTTTCCACTCATGAAATGACGTTAAACATTTTCCGTTCACTGTAGATGATCTTCTTATTGAAACCGGTTGGGCTTGTGAACTGTACTGTTTAGAAGCTTCACATTTAAAATAAAGTGGTGTATACAGACCCAGCTTTACTGAATAGTCTTAGTGAAGTATATCTTCTGTATGATATTACCAATTAATCACTCCATTTATATAATACGTCCCCTACTCTTACTTTTAGTCTTCTATGAGTAAAGTATGTCTCCTCAGCATCAAGTCTGTTTGTTATTTAATATCCATCTTATATTTGCTTTATTTATGGCTGGGCAATGGATAATTACGTTTGACATATATAGTTCTTTCTAGCACAAAACTGCTAGTGCTATATGTGGGACTGAGAGCGTTTCAGAGCAGTTTGATTTATAATTTTCTCACCGTGACTTCTGATTGGATACAAGCTGGATAGCAGGGTAGCCACTGTAAGTAATGAAGTCTGGATTGGTGAAAGCTTCTTCCCTTGCATGTTATCATTATTACTACAGGTGGCAGAAGACCCGTCTTTAGAAAAAGGGATCTTGACTTTTTAACAAGTTGTTTTACATAAAATCTCATGGGTCAAAGATAAATACTGACATATTATACTGTTGTATGCAAAAGTTTGAGCACCCCTGTCAAATTGCTTGTGTATCGAATCTCTGAGGGAAGCTAGGTTAACACAACCTCTGCAGAATACAACCTTAACCATGACTTTTTTCTTCACATTTTAATGCACAATTATTACTTATTTGTTGAAGTTAATAGATTGATTGAAATGAAAACAGTGAATGTGTCATGTGCAAAGGTTTGTTCACCTTTCCAGTCATATCATTCATATATATATATTATTTTTTTTTTACGGCCTTAAAACTTGTTTTACTCTTTGGGACTTAAATTAAGCCAGGCGAAGACAATTCCAGACTTGAATAAATACTCTGACTCTTCTAACCTCTCAGGATGTTGTGTTTACTCTCATAACCATGGTCTACTCTAAGCTGCCGACTGATGACTTGAACATGAAGATATTTGACTGTTACAATGCTGGGGAAGGCTATAAAAAGATGTATAAATTCTTCCAGCTTGGAATTTCTACTGTTAGAAGCATCATTAAGAAACTGAGGTTATGGATAGTTGTAAAGTCCAGACAAGATCTGGAAGACCAAGAGAAGTCTGATAGAACTGCTCATAAACTGGTCAGAAATGCAAAGTAAACCCCACAAATCATTGCAAAGGACTTGTAGAAAAGTTTAGCTGACAACAAAGTAATGGTTCATAGGTCCACAGAGTGACTTACACAAACATGATCTGCATGGAAGAGTTGTGCGAAGGAAACTTTCCCTATGACCTCATTGTAGAAGTCAAAGTCTTTTTGGAACAGAGTAGTATGGACTAATGAGCAATAAATTAATTTTTGGGCCATGAAATATTGGTCAGGTTGTGGAAAAAATTGATTCCATAAAATATCAACCAATCATAGAAGCCAATGTCCTAGAGCCAACAAAGAAATCGAAGATTTAGGTTTTGAAATGTCCTTCACAGTTCCCATACTTGAATATTATTAAAAGACTGACTGTGGGGGGACCTCAGACATGCAGCACATGCAAGAAAGCCTTACAATGTCTCTGACCTCCAAGTGTTCTGCATGGAAGGGTAGGCAAAAATGTATAAAGCGGGTATATACGTTTCTTAGCTGGCTACAAGAAACTTTTTTTTTTTATTTTTTTTGAAAATTGATTTGAGCAGCTTCCACTTTTGTATTTGTACAAGAAACTTTTGCAAGCTGTGATTCAGCTGAAGAAGGGATTACTAAGCATTGACTGATTGGGTGCCCAAACTTTTGCAAAAAATGTCCATTGACTGCTCTGTTTTTACCTATCTGCTAAACTTTTGGCCGATGCAGTGAAAATTGCCTTTATGTCCATAGTGCTCAGACTTCTGCATACAACTGTATATACAGTCGTTATAAAAAGTATTCACTTTTTTTTGCCATTTTTCACACTTTATTTTCTTTCATCATGGTGTCAAAATGTATTTATTCTGCAAATCTGATTTACACAAAATGCTCTGTAATGTCAAATACACAGAATGACTCTAAGGAGGGGGAATTCAATTGGCCGTGTTACTGTAAAAAGTAACATGGCCTGCGCCCTATTGCCGATATTATGGTAATAGTGCACGTAATTGCCGTTAATACAGTAATTTCAATGACAGCTTTTTACTCGCGGCTCCCTGAGAGTCAGGTTAAATTTACAATATTAACGTTAATACACTTACCACAGCTTTTTCTTACTTACACATGAAGGCAAACAATAATTGATTGCTTAAGTATTAGCCCTTCTGCTAAGATACAACTAAATAGACTGGTGCAAGTAGCCATATTCAGAGGTCACACATTGATTGGAGCCCACCAAAGTGTTTTAGTTAATCTTACAATACATACACCTGTCTGTGAGACACAATATTTCCAAACAAGAGTTTCATCATAAAGATCAGTGTAACAACCCCCTCTCTCTCCTCCCCCACAAATCTGCTTTTTATGGGAAAGTGCAAAAAGAAAAGCAATGTTAAAGAAAACTGAAAGCTTGTCTAGAGTTGCAGGTGAAGGAAGATTCTATAGTTCGATGAGACCAAGATTGAATATTTTGTCCTCAATGCTATGTGTTCTATTTGATGCAAGCCTCACATTGCACATTATCCCCAGATCACTATGCCTGTTGCAAAGCATGGTGATGGGAGCATACAGTGTGATTCAGGTTAAGCAGTATTGCAATGAAGAATGGTTGGAAATGGCACTACCCAGATTTGCAAAGCTGTAGAGACGATGTGATTGCATCTAACAGTACTATAAGCATTCACACAGGGGGGGAGGGGAGTGGGGGTTATTATTTGATCTTACATATTTTGTGTTGCTCAGTGGTGAAAGCTCCAGAATAAATGCTTTACATTCCCTGATGTAAGAAAATAAAATGTTAGACGTTAGAAAAGGAGGGGGGGGGGGACATTTTTATAGCCCATGTGTGATTAGAATGTGCTAATCTTCCTCTTAACTTCATTTTAATTCTAGTGTCTGTCTTGAAATCATTTTAGGTGAGGTAATTATTTAAGTCCTATCTCAAAAACTATCATACTATGCCATTATGATGCAACAAGTATTAGGTTCCCGTCAGCTGGTGGGGGGGGGGGGGAATCTCTATCTCCAATCATCTTAAACTAACTCCTAGGAATTAAGCTCAGCAAATGATCATTATAAATGCACCAACACCCCACAGTTCCTGGTAGAGGGAAGATTGGTCCTTGGTCACTTCCAGGAATCTGTGTCTCTAATCAAAAGACCTCCATGTTAGTTGGTATAAATCGGTTCCAGATCCAGCACTCAGTTTTTATTTATTAAACACCTCCATTGTACTGCTTAACTCTGTCTGTGCCGCAAGGCTCCCTCTCATTACCAAGCAAAATAAAGGTTGTTTTTGTCTATTTAAAGCTGATTTGATTGGCAGCCAAAATTAACAGCAGCTCAAACCTGCATAATTTATTTATGCTAAGGGACGGCAGAGAATCAAGCCAGAACGCCAGCCAACTTCACTGTTCTATATAAATATTAATCACCAATGCAACAATGTGTTTCTCCCAGCTACTTTCTGTGTCTCAGATAAGACATCAGATCGGGACTGTTTCTAGATAGATGTATGTGGGGCAGGTCCGCGGTGGGTGCCGTTCTCTGTCAATTTTCTTTTCATCACATTATTATGTAAGTGTCCATTAATTTCACTATTAAGCTGTAGTATTATGTTTGCTACATGAGATTTCCATACATAGAAATACAGTATAAATGGTTTCTGCAGTAGTCCTTTGCTTGTTTGAATGCCTACATAGATGTGGCATAATCCATCCCCTACTCTAAACTATATGGATATTAGAAGTCATGGTTTGAGACCATATAAAAGCACAAAGTTGTAGGCTATGTGCTTCTGTACAGCTCACAGAAATCCAAGGTGAATTCTACTATCCATAGTCATTTATATTAAGGTAGCATTAACCCCAATAACTTACTTTATGATGACATAATCTGTTTTTCATTGACTAATGTCTGATATGACTTTATTTTCATTGAGCATCCCAGAATAGGCAGCAAGATGACTTGCAGGATTGTCATGGGATGCTGGCTTTGAATTTGATTTGACTGCTAGCTCTTGCTTAAAGGGGAACACTACTTTCAGTCCGGCTTCTCTTTCGGACAGATTTGTCTATGTTTGTTGCCCCTGGATATTACAATCCTCCAGGTCTTTGCAGTGGAAACAAATGTAACATCTTTTGTTATGTGAAAAATAAATCTGCCAAGAAGACCAATTTCTCTGAGGGTAGAGTTCCCCCTCAATATTCCAAGGAATGAAGAGCAGTTGTAGAACCTGCCATTTATTTCAGCGATTAGTATGAAAGATTTAACAGAATTAACAAAAAGTCATAAAAAGTGAACATGCTCTCAATCCTTCAGCATTGTGGAGCAGGTGTGTTACTTATTCTCCATCTAGATTGTAAGCTCTTGTGAGGCCTCCCCTACACTTTGTATTAATCTGTGTCTGCCATTCCATGTAATCCATTCCTGTTCTGTGCTACAGACTATATATTAGAGATGCTCACTGACCCCCGTGTTTTGGTTTTGCCAAAACCGCCCTAGCGGGTTTTGGTTTTGTTTAGCTATTTTTTACAAAATTCAATTTTTTGGGGTAAAATCACATAATTTCGGTATTATTTTGTACCTAAATTATTATTAACCTTACTAATACTAAATTCCAGTGATTTCCATTCAATTTTTACCATCTCACAGGTCATAATATGCTTTTCATACACTTTCAGCCAAATACTGCAGCGAGCTGGCTGTATGTTAAGCGACAGAGCAACGACACAAACACACTGCGTGTGTAGAGTTATTATTATTATTATTATTATTATTATTATTATTATTATCATTTATTTGTTAGGCGCCACAAGGTATCCGCAGCGCCGCACACAGTACTAACATTAGACTATACAGGGTGAAACCATACAGAACAATGAACAAAAAGTACCAACGCTTCAGAAACTCCGGCTAGTCATATGCAGTAAAGACGGAGTGGAAGAACAGGTATGGAGACAGGAAGGGAAGGGGCCCTGCCCTGCTCATACGAGTTTACATCCTAAGGGAGGGTAAACAGACCAGGCACAAGAGGAGCCAGTTGAGGCAAGAGGAGAGAAGGGAGGACGAGCTATAGGGAGGAGATGGGGGTTAAGTAGATGGTTGGTAGGCTTTGAGGAAGAGGTGAGTTTTGAGTGCACGTTTGAAGGAGCACAGAGTAGGAGAGAGACGGATGGAATGAGGTAGGTCGTTCCAGAGAAGGGGGGCTGCACGGGAAAAGTCTTGGGATTCTGGAGTGGGAAGAGGAGTGGCGGCGGTCGTTGGCCAAGCGCAGGGAGCGGGGAGCAGTGTGAATGGAAAGGAGGTTAGAGATATAAGGGGCAGTAGAGTTGGAGAGAGCCTTGTAAGTGGTGATGAGGAGTTTGAAAAGGATTCTGTAGGGGAAGGGGAGCCAGTGTAAGGCGAGGCAGAGGAGGAGCGGCGTGAGAGGAAGATGAGTCTTGCGGCCGCATTGAGTATAGAGCGGATGGGGGAGAGACGGGAGTGAGGGAGGCCCGTGAGGAGGAGTTTACAATAATCGAGGCGGGAGATGATGATTGCGTGGATGATAGTTTTGGTGGCATCCTGAGAGAGAAAAGGACGGATGCGGGCGATGTTGTGTAGTTGGAATCGACAGGCTTGGGCAAGGGAATGAATGTGGGGGGCAAAAGAGAGAGAGGAGTCGAGGGTGACACCCAGGCAGCGAAGTTGGGTGACAGAGGAGATGGTGGTGTTATTCACGACAATAGAGAGGTCATAGTGGGATGGGAGTCTGGGCAGAGGAAAGACAATGAGTTCAGTTTTAGAGATATTGATTTTGAGAAAGCGCTCGGACATCCAGGAGGAGATGGCGGAGAGGCAGTCGGATACCCGAGCGAGGAGGGTGGAGGAAAGATCAGGAGAGGAGATATAGAGTTGAATGTCGTCAGCATAAAGGTGATACTGAAGACCGAAGGAGGAGATGAGAGCACCAAGGGAGGAAGAGTAGAGGGCCAAGAACAGAGCCCTGCGGGACACCTACGGGACTCCTACGGGGAGAGGGTAGGGGGAGGAGGAAGAACCAGACGTGGATACAGAGAAAGAGCGATTAGCGAGGTATGAGGCGAACCAGGCATGGACAGAACCAGAGAGGCCGAGAGAGAGAAGAGTTTGCAGCAGGAGGGGGTGGTTCACGGTGTCAAAGGCTGCAGAGAGGTCAAGGAGGATGAGTACGGAGAAGTGACCCTTGGATTTGGCTGATAGGAGATCATTAGTAACCTTGACCAGGGCAGTTTCGGTAGAATGGAGGGGTCGGTAGCCAGATTGGAGAGGGTCAAGGAGGGAATTGTCCGCGAGGTGCCTGGTTAGGCGGCTGCAGACAATCCGCTCAAGTAATTTGGAGGCATAGGGGAGAAGAGAGAGAGGGCGATAATTAGCAAGAGAGGTGGGGTCAAGATTGGGTTTTTTGAGGATAGGAGAGATAAGAGCGTGTTTAAAAGAGGAGTGTACTACACCAGAGGAGAGTGATAGGTTGAAAAGGTGTGCTAGGTAAGAGCAGGCCGTTGGGGAGAGAGAGCGAAGGAGGTGGAAGGGGATGGGATGGGATCGAGAGGGCAGGTAGAGGGTGGAGAGGAAAGAATAAGGGAGCGAACTTCTTCACCTGTTGTAGGGCTGAAGGAGCACCAGAGTTGGTTGATGGGGGGAGGTGAAGCGATGAGGGTGGCGGAAGAAGGGGAGGAGGAGATGTTCTGTCTGATGGCCTCAATTTTGGAAGAGAAGAAAGTGGCGAAGTCAGAAGCGAAGAGGGAAGGCGGAACAGGGGGGGGGAAGCAAGAGGAGGGAGCTGAAGGTGGCAAAGAGGCGGCGGGGATTGGAGGACTGAGAAGAATTGAGGGACTTAAAGAAGGATTGTTTAGCGAGGGAGAGGGCAGAGGAGAAAGAAGAGAGTATGAATTTAAACTGGAGGAAGTCAGCCAGGGAGCGAGATTTCCTCCAGAGGCGTTCAGCAGTGCGAGAGCATCTTTGGAGGAAGCGGGTGAGTTTTGAGTGCCAGGGTTGGGGAATAATGCGGCGTCGGTGAATAGAAGAGGCCGGGGCAACAGCGTCCAGGGCAGTGGTGAGGGAGTGATTGTAGAGATTGGAGGCCTGGTCGGGATAGGCCAGGGAGGGAAGGGGTGAAAGGAGAGTTTCGAGAGGAGGAGAAGGAGGTGGGGTTAATAGCATCCAGGTTAGGTCTAGTGAGGGTGGATTTGGGGCGAGGCAGGAGCAGGGGAGGAGGACAGAGTGAAGGAGAGGAGGTGGTGGTCAGATAGTGGGAAGGGAGAGTTGGAGAAGTCAGAGAGATGAGAGAAGACAAGGTCAAGGGAGTGACCAAGACAGTGGGTGGGGGAAGAGGTCCACTGAGTAAGGACTAGGGAGGAGGAAAGGGCGAGAAGTTTAATGGTGGCGGGGTCAGAACAGTTGTCAATAGGGATATTAAAGTCGCCAAGTATGATGGAGGGAAGGTCAGATGAAAGGTAGTGGGGGAGCCAGGCAGCAAAGTTGTCAAGGAAAAGGGAGGAGGGGCCTGGGGGACGGTAGATAACGGAGACACGGAGGTGGATGGGGGAGAAGAGACAGATTAAGTGTTCTTCAAAGGAGGAGAAGGAGAGGGAAGGTAAAGTAGGAATGACACGAAAAGTGCAGTTAGGGGATAGGAGGAGGCCCACTCCCCCTCGTGGACGCTCGTCTGGTCTGGTGGAGTGGGTGAAGGAGAGGCCCACGTAGGAGAGAGCGGCGGGTGAAACGGTATCAGAAGAAGTAAGCCAGGTTTCAGTGATGGCAAGAAGATTAAGAGAGTTGGAAATGAAGAGGTCATGGATGGAGGAAAGTTTGTTGCAGATGGACCTGGAGTTCCAGAGGGCACAAGAGAAAGGGAGGGAGGGAAGAGGGGAGATGCGGATGAGATTATCAGGGGAGGGTGAGAGTTGGGCGAGAGAAAGGGGCTAGGGGAGAGGATGGGTATAGGAAAGGAGCGGGACGGCATGGTGAGAGACAGGGGGGACTGGGAATGAGAGAAGGGGCAAGAAGAGGGTAAGGGCAATTAGCGCCGAGGTGAAGACCGCAATGGGGACCAGAAGTGGGCCAGAGTGGTCGAGTTAGATATGGGCTGAAAAAGCAGAGTAAGACAAGAACAAAGGAAGGACTGCAGAGAACAATGAATGGCATATTGGTAAAAAATTTTTATCGGCAGTTAACTTTTCCTGGATTACAGCTCTTTTTTTTTCTTCAACATGGTAAAAGGTGTTTTTTTGTTTGTTTTTTCCCTGACTTCAAAAGACTATGTACTTTTACATAGGCTTTACCAGATGACGTACAGGGATAACTATCATCAGGACTGGTGGCAGCAGCTGCTTGCTGGTCCTGCTCTTATGTGTACTGCTGTGAATCAATTTGGATAACACCCTACACTTGTAGATTTGTATTTCAGCAATGACCAAATTACCAACGCAGCTCTTCTATTTGGGTGTATATTAGACCCTACACTTATTAGTGCAAATTCAGAAAAAAAGCCTGCAAGAACTTGTAGATTAGTATTTCAGCAATGGAGCTCTTCTCTTTGCCACTCTATCCTACCCCTTCTGTATCCCTCTCTCAAATGGCGCTAGATCGCCTTGGAGGGCGGTATTTATAGATTCCAAAAATCGGGAGATCCGACGACGTCACAATGACGTTTTGCCTCGTTTTGGAATCCGAATTAGCGCAAAAGCACTGAGCCAACTCCGCTCAGTACTCGGATCCCCGAAGTTCTGGTGGGTTCTGTTTTCAAGAAACCGAGCACAGCCCTACTATATATACATACAAAGTAATTGTAATGGCCTGCCAGCAGTTAATACCTTGCTGCTATATTCTGAACTTAATTATTTCAAATTCTACATTTATTTTAGATCTAATGTGTTAGAACGACAATAAAACTTTTCAGCATCCTATTTAACCACAAAATTAGTTAGAAAATAGGTCAGAGCCTTCATCTGAGCTTTTTCCATTACATTCCTATACCTTAAGCAATAACTCATCAGTGGCATCTATGCAACTGCCCTCCAATAAGTATGAACAGAAGTTCAAAAATAGCTGTCCAGTCATTGTGTTATTTTCACTCTGAACAGCAGAGGGCACCATAGCCATCACACACACCCACCCAGAGTCAGTGTATTTCTATCGATGTGGAACAGACCATGATCTTAATACATCAGAAATCTGCTTAAACTGTGAAAAGAAATGAAATGATTTGCCACCTTTAACATTTATTCTGGGAAACAGATGTGTCTTTTCTCAAGGGAAGAACAAACACTCATATTGTGTCAGTGTTATTAGCGTTCATTTAATACTAGCTATAAGATATTCCCTGATTTTTATCCTTCAGTAATTGCTGAATAACTGTGGACCATCTATTAGCAGAAATCTTATTTTTTTTACAATGCAGACAGTGGGTTATTGATACATTTAGCGGAAGTACAACCTGACGCAAAGCCCCTCATTTCTCTGAAGACAATTGATAGTCTCAAGAGGAATATTTATTGCTCCTGTGCCATCGTATTGTGAGCTCATGTGCTGTTTTACGGATAAAATAAGAATGGAGAGAATGACATACACAGCGCCGTGATGCTCCTGCCCCATTAAATGTAAATATGATCCAGGCATCATGCTTGGAGAATACATCATGTATGTGGCATCCAGACAAGGGTCCTTTTCTTTAAAAGGACAAGTAAGAGAAAGTAATCAATGAAAAAAACCAAAACCTGCTTTTTGTAACTTTAAATCAAATCTACATCAGACCTTTTGACACTACATCTGTTCTTAAACTAAATTTCCTATAATGCTTCGCAAACCAGAAGCTCAGCAACTCCTGGAAGTTGGTCATCCCTACCCTAGAGCAGGCTTGGGAAACCTGTGGTTAACGAACTGTTGTGGAACTGCAAGATCCAGCATGCCCTGCCTGCCAGACACTTGTGGTTTCACAACAGCTGGGGAGCCACAGGTTGTGTACACCGCCCCTACCTAATTATTAGGTTTGGCATTGTAGATGTCATTGTTAGCTGCCTTTAGTACCAAAAGCATTTCTCAGTGAAATTATCATCTCAGCAGCTGGTTGTGATCGTTTTGACACTGATGACGGATTTCTGGTCTTAGGCAAGGAGAGAGTTAAAATAAATTCCTTGTGAGCCGTTTTTTGGAAATATCTTCTTTCCCCGCCCTCTAATTCATTCATTGCCAAAGATTACAAATCAGACACAGAGCCATACTTTTTATCAGGCCAGCTTTACGATCAATTAAAAACAGAATTCCAAGACGCGCTACTTGTCATTGTGCAGCTGAAGTCACTTTATCCTAATGACTGCGTTCAGGTGGCAGAGTACGGAGCAGAATATCACTATTAACCTCCACATTGCTGGTGAGAATCTGCCATAGAAGAAGATTTTGTATTAATCGCCCCTAACGTTCCTTCTCAAGCATTTGACTTTCTCCCTATGTCATTCGAGAGCCTCATAAAGGGGGGATTTATTTCTTGGCTGCAATTCATGTAGTTTCTGACGAGTTCAAACAGCAACGTGAAATCAGGGTTTGTGGTCGGATGCCAGATCAACAATTAGACTTGTCTTCTGCTACATTAGGCTGTATGAATCATTTTAGTTTCCTCTTATCAATCTGTGTATTGTGTCATATGATGGCTTGCTTGTGAGCACCTCGCCTATGACCGCAAGAAGTAGGGGGGACAGTTCTGGGGCTTACTACACCGCCCTCTATAATGTTCCAGTGCTTCCACTCACTTCTGCTCCTCAATCACTGACGAAGAGGAGTGGTCAGTCGGTGATTGGTCAGTTACTTACCCAATCACCTTTAGCTTCCCCTGCCAGTGTAATGCTTTTCATACACTGAGGAGCGTGAGTGGTCAATGATTGGTCACTGACTTATCCAATCACCTTTAGCTTCCCCTGCCAGTGTAATGCTTTTCATACACTGAGGAGCGTGAGTGGTCAATGATTGGTCACTGACTTATCCAAACCGCTTCAGTTCCTTTAATGCCTCTATTAGAGTAAAGCAAATTTTGTGACTTAAATGTACACATTTCCATACTGTGTATGCACACCAAATTGCATTCTTTAGATTTCGATTTCAGTTTATGTGAGACTTAGACTCCACCCACTAGTGCAGGGCTTTCCTACTTGTGTTTTAGCTCCGCCTACCATTGTGTGTTGCATTGGCTTCGTCTATCACCAATGTGGCTTGGAATAACTGTGTGCTAACCAAACACCTTAGAGTGGCCCATCGTGGTGAGCATGTTCTTTACTCCAAGAAGAAGTTCCACCCTACCAATGAACACTGCACCTTTCCTTGGGGACAGAGGTGGCTTTCACTATAAAAAAAAAAAAAATCAAATATATTTGTGTTTAACTACCTGTAAACACTAACATCAACAATACTACAAATGTTTTTTTGTTTGAATTAAATTAAAATACTTGAATGTGCCATGTGAAATGTATTGTAAATAGCACTTCAATCCCTAGGTCTTCGGGACACTGTTCTATCCTGGTTCTCATCCTACCTGTCTGATCCAGAAGAACGAACACTGAAAGAGCGATCAAACACTTCTCTGCTTCCTTTACCAGTTAGAGTACCACAAGGCTCAGTCCTAGGCCCTCTGCTCTCTTTATCCATACAATTTCTCTAGGAAAACTAATAAGCTCCTGCATTTCAAGGTCATCACAATGCGGATGATACCCAAATTTATATATTCTCTCCGGATCTCTTACTATCTGTGGTTGTCCGCGTTACGGAGTGTCTTTTCAAAAACAGATCTTATAATAATCCCACTCACCAGCAGAAGTTACCTACCTGGCATTTCTATTTCTGTGGGTAACATGACAATAATTTTCACTCCACCAGTTTGCTGTCTAAGTGTGATTCTTGACTATGGCTAAATTATGTTACATACATCTAAAAAACATTTCCAGAATGCACATACATCTCACACAAGACACTTTGTCAGTCTCTACATTGGTTGCCTGTTTTTTTTCTGAATCCAATATAAAATACTTTCACAAGGCCATCAACAAAATTGCACCAACATACATCTCTTCACTTGTCTCAAAATATCTCCCAACTCAACACATCCATTCTGCACAAGAGCTGCGTCTGTGACCCACATTCATTACCTGCTCCCATTTCCACTTAAAGGACTTTTTTTTGGGCTGCACCCACTTTGTGGAATTCCCTCCCTCCCACGACAAGACTTTCCTCTGGTCGTCAAACCTTCAAGAGTTCTGTGAAAACCTACCTCTTCAGTCAAGCTTAAAAATTCCACAACCAACCTCCCTAGGGTTCCATATTACCACCCTCTACACAGGTCACTTGCATGTATTTTTTCTATACTCAAATCAATCTTCTGACCCCTGAGCAACATTGCTGTGTGACTGGATCATTTATAACTGTGTTTGTTGCCCATTGTAAAGCGCCACGGAATATGCAGGTGCTATATAAGTAAATATTAGTAATAAGTAGGACAAAGCAGGTATTATTGTGTTTTGCATGACCATTTGGCCAGTACAGTGATACCTGACAGTAACAGCTAATATACATTATAGAGAATACTCAGTGATAGAAATACAATACAGAGAGCATTCTAGAGTCTGCGATACATTACAGAGAGCATCCAAGTGATAGCCATACAATGCAGAGAGCATCCAAGTGATGGCCATACAATGCAGAGAGCATCCAAGTGATGGCCATACAATGCAGAGAGCATCCAAGTGATGGCCATACAATACAGAGAGCATCCAAGTGATAGCCATACAATACAGAGAGCATCCAAGTGATAGCCATACAATACAGAGAGCATCCAAGTGACCACCATCCAATACAGAGAGCATCCTAGAGTTTGTTACAATACAGAGAGCATCCAAGTGATTGCCATAAAATACAGAAAGCATCCAAGTGATAGCCATACAATACAGAGAGCATCCAAGTGACCACCATCCAATACAGAGAGCATCCTAGAGTTTGTTACAATACAGAGAGCATCCAAGTGATTGCCATAAAATACAGAGAGCATCCAAGTGATAGCCATACAATACAGAGAGCATCCAAGTGACTGCCATACAATACAGAGAGCATCCAAGTGACCGCCATACAATACAGAGAGCATCCAAGTGACCGCCATCCAATACAGAGAGCATCCTAGAATTTGTTACAATACAGAGAGCATCCAAGTGATTGCCATAAAATACAGAGAGCATCCAAGTGATAGCCATACAATACAGAGAGCATCCTAGAGTTTGTTACAATACAGAGAGCATCCAAGTGATTGTCATAAAATACAGAGAGCATCCAAGTGACCACCATCCAATACAGAGAGCATCCTAGAGTTTGTTACAATACAGAGAGCATCCAAGTGATTGCCATACAATACATAGAGCATCCAAGTGACTGCCATACAATACAGAGAGCATCCAAGTGACTGCCATACAATACAGAGAGCATCCAAGTGACCGTCATCCAATACAGAGAGCATCCTAGAATTTGTTACATTACAGAGAGCATCCAAGTGACTGCCATACAATACAGAGAGCATCCAAGTGCTAGCCATATAATACAGAGAGCATCCAAGTGACTGCCATACAATACAGAGAGCATCCAAGTGACCGCCATCCAATACAGAGAGCATCCTAGAATTTGTTACAATACAGAGAGCATCCAAGTGATTGTCATAAAATACAGAGAGCATCCAAGTGACCACCATCCAATACAGAGAGCATCCTAGAGTTTGTTACAATACAGAGAGCATCCAAGTGATTGCCATAAAATACAGAGAGCATCCAAGTGATAGCCATACAATACAGAGAGCATCCAAGTGACTGCTATACAATACAGAGAACATCCAAGTGACTGCCATACAATACAGAGAGCATCCAAGTGACCGCCATCCAATACAGAGAGCATCCTAGAATTTGTTACATTACAGAGAGCATCCAAGTGACTGCCATACAATACAGAGAGCATCCAAGTGACTGCCATACAATACAGAGAGCATCCAAGTGCTAGCCATACAATACAGAGAGCATCCAAGTGACTGCCATACAATACAGAGAGCATCCAAGTGACCGCCATCCAATACAGAGAGCATCCTAGAATTTGTTACAATACAGAGAGCATCCAAGTGCTAGCCATACAATACAGAGAGCATCCAAGTGATAGCCATACAATACAGAGAGCATACTACTGACCGCCGTACAATTCAGAGAGCATCCTGATAACAGATGTATATGCGCACATATGTATTTAAGTTGTAGCACCTGCAATCTACCAATCAATTAATTTTAGTTGCAGAAAATAATTTCTGTACAATTGCAGAAGCCTGTTAAAATGGCAGAAAAATCCCTACCCTTCTATTGAATGAGACACTCTGTGTATTTACAAGTTCATACTGCATGGATCCATTCTACACAGATCTGTGTGATACTTGCCTACTCTCCCGGAATTCCCAGGAGGCACCTGGAAGAGTAGGCAAACCTCCCGGATTCGCCAAAATTCATGACATTTAATGGCAGGGTGGGCTTATTTGCATTATTAAGCTCGCCCCCACTATTAAGTGCCGTGAATTTCGGCATTTTATAGTGGGGGCGGGACTATGGCGACGCAGCAACATCACCACGCCCCTCTTACCTCCTGTCACATGACTTCCGGGGGAGAAGTTTTGAAAGTTGGCATGTTTGATATTGGCTGGTCTTAACATTTAACCTTTTTTTCACATCTCCGTAAACACGAGTCTTGAAACAACCCTGTTAAATGATTATTTGTGTAATCACATGTTTACATGTGAGTAAATATACACATATATCAATATATACACTGTAATTGCTCTGTACAGGGAAAGGTCAGTAGGAAGTTAAGTTTTAACCTCAGAGGTGATGAAAAATAATGACACTTTCTGATTTAGAAGCTGTGAGTCTCAGCTCTCCTGTCCTTTAAATCACAAATCAGGCAAACAGGGTTCTGTAAATCTTCTCTGAAGGATCTCAGTGTTTTTACAGTCCTCTGGCGTATCAGTTTAAAGTTATTAGGGGTTATTTATCAAAGTCTACCACCAAAATCTGTGACCATAAAACCATTGTTTAGGAGGATAGAAAGTTAATGTAATGTGTTATTTTAGTCTACTTTTAATTATTGTTTTATTAGCTTGTAAGCTACAGATAAGCCTATTGTTTGGCAGCTGTATTTCTGTACTCTTTATTTTAATTGGTCAAGACAAACAGTCAAAACAGTGATCACATGAGTAAGTATAATACATTCACAATTAACTGACTGGCAGCATTATGGTAAAAAGTAATATAGGGTTAATTTACTAATGTAGCTCAAAATTATAAATGTGCAGAACTCTATAGCAGCAAATTACATTTATTTCAGTACTGATTAAAATGACAGGCTACTGAGGATTATATCCAGCATACAGAACAAGAGATTATTATCCTTATTATTATTAGAGATAATTGTGCATACAGTGATACAGTTTGATATCATAGTAGAGGTGAGCATATAAAACAATATTTCTAGTTGAAGCATTCACTTTACAGCTGTTACCAGTTCCCGGCACCAGTAACCTTGTGGATAACTCGGTCTTACTTGCAGATCCCTGTTACCTCTGTGGATTCATCCCAGTAATTCAGATCACGTACGTAATGCCCAGAGAGGAGGTAGTAGATCCCAGTAATACTTGCATACAGACTGAATCCTGATCATTTCACCTTCTCCTCTCTCTCTTATTTATAATCTAATGGCCTGATTTATTTCAATCCAAGACATGGAAAGAAAAGACCAATGACTGCTGAACATATTTATATCAGGAGATTAACTGATCTGCAGCTGATCAAAGAGAACAGTTGATCTGGACGTAATTTACAGGGAGTGTTTGTGTAACTGAGGTCACCCCATACATGTAGCAGAAGGTTCTGCGCAGCACATGTGAACTTGGGACATCTGCTCCTCCAGCAATTTGTGGGATGAAGGAAAACTGTCATTTTAGAGGCAGGGACTGATGTGAGTGAGTTATCTGTACAGCGCTGCGGAATTAGTGGCGCTATATAAATAAATGGTGATGATGATGATGATTTTAAAAGTCCTGGAATAGGAAATGTAATTGGAAATTTTAATTTATTTCAATGGAAAATTTTGCTTTGTTTTGTTACTATTTAGAGTATTTGCCTATTCTTTTCGGCAGAGTGCCTTTAGTTTCACACTGAGACGTATTTATCAAAATGTTACTATTGTGGCGATTTATGTGTAACAGTTTATCGCCATGGAAGCTGAGCGTGAGTTAGATTACAGCTTTTATATGTTAACAGTATAGTAGATATGTTTAAAGATATCTATCATATATTATATATAGAAAAAGTTATATCTACTGTTCCCTCAATAACCGATTTTAATTTAAAATTTCCCTACTAAAAATAAATATTGTACTTTTCAGTAAATTATGGTTTTCCGTCCAGTATTCTGGTCTTCTATTTTAGGAGAAAAATTGAACAATTGGAATGAACTAGGGGTGGTTCTGAAGTAGTATTTCTGTGGGTTGCTTAGATTAACACTTCACTCCTCTCACCATGCGTGTTGTCATTTGTATTTGCAGTGCCAGGATTGGTTTTCCGGTGGCAGTACCTTGTGCGTTGAAGTGACTGTGTATCACACCTATCTGTCTGTTTTTACATTATCAATTATTAGAACAGTTTGGTTTACATTTAGCATTTTTACTTTTCTTTTTTGTTTTGCAGCAAATAGTGCACCCCGATTAGTTTTATGTCATTTTTCTCTGAGTAACTAAGTGATGCCTTCTGCAGCTAATTGTACTTGTTTCCTCAGTGAGCATCTCAAGCCCCAGAGAACATTGCTGTATTATACACAAGTAACTGATATAATATCTGTGGAAGGAGTACATATGTTATTCACTGTGGAGGGACTTGGCGCTTCTATAGCCAAGTCTATGATGCCTCTTAGATTGGAGAATAACTGTGGTCTAATGTTCATTTGATTTTTAATTGCACATTGTTGCTATCAGCACAATACAAGTATTCGTTATAACCAAGTAAACATTATTGCTTTGATCATTCCAAAAATTAGGGAGCCACAAGGAGTTTATTAGAAAATTTGTGATTACCCAGAGCTGGAAAATTAAATAATTTTATTACAATGTACAGTCACATGAAAAAGAAAGTACATCCTCTTTCAAATCTGTTTTTACATATCAGGACATAATTAACAATCATCTAGGCATCACCAAGTCCTAAATTGTGATCATTCTAATATCATGGGCCAAATAACACATAACCGATTTAACTTTTTTTTTTATCATTTATTAAATAAAATAAGACAACAGGAGGAAGCCATGTTTGAGATAGTAAGTGCACCCTTACTGCTTCTATATCTGTAAAGAAGGTCATGTGACTCAGGTGGCGGTCATTATGTGACCGCCAGGAAGTGCTGCCACCAGTATATAACAGCGGAATCTGTGTCAGTCCGGTCTGTAGTGTTTAGGGTGTGTTACCACCATGAGAAGGAGAAAAGACATTTAATGGTCTCAGAGAATCAATCGTTGCTGCTCCTCAGTCTGAGAGGGCTGTAAGGCATTTACCAATGCTTTGACGTCCATCGTTCTACAGATTATTTACAAACTGAGAACATAAAAGATGGATACCAATCTTCCCAGGAGTTTGTGTCCCAGCAAATTCATCCAAAAATCTACCACTTGGTGCTCTGTACATCAACAGATTTATAGGAATCTGTCAAAGTGGTAAAGGCCTCGGAAGAAATTGGCAGGATTTGCAATAAAACTTGTCAGGCACGAAGTGTGAGGCACTAATCAGCCCAAGGGCGGTGATCTTACTGCTTTCATCTTATTCCTTCTGTGTCTTTCATTGATTCATTGAAGAGACCACATGTACATGGCTTCCGCTAGAAGCGGGACCTTTTCAGTGGGCTCCGGTGGTGAGATGTTTTAAGTGACTGTTTTCTTGAGTTTAACACACTCAATAGACTCCCGTTGGCTAATGAGATTGAATTAAGTGGATACATTTGTGATTTCTTTAGGAATTGTTTTCTATTTTATTTGCAATACTTCAAAGGCAAGCTCCAGGGGAAGAACAGTACATTGCCGGCCTCTGTAGCAAATATTTGAGTGTAAGTCAGTCTGACCGTCCTCCTTGGTCCCCGCTCTGCCTTCAAAAGCAGCCAACATAGGGTCTCAGCCAAGGGAAAACGTCATGTTGCAGTCTTGCCCCTCCGCCCAAGAACTGAGTGACAAAATTACTGTCCAGTTTGGCAATACATGTAGGTGGCCAAATTGAATAAGATCAGACATTTGTCACATGGACCAAGCAGATGTCTCTTTTCCAACTTCACTGAGACCTGTAAGTGCAATCAAAAGAGGATCGCAAACACCAGCTGATAGTGGGCATCTTCTAATGATTTTGATTGGATATCTTTATGTAGTAACATAGTGTTAACAAGCTTAATGACTGATTCCTGCAATATCATGGCATGTGTCACCAGAATAGCCGGCCAAAGGTTGTCGCTAATGTTTTACAGATCACAATTTATTAAGGTTTTATGCGAAGATAAAGGTCATACAGGTCATAAAATAAGGTTAACGTTGTCCAAGTTTGAGAGGAAAGGGTAGGGCTGTTGCTGAAGGTCTAAGATTGAAGGTAAAAGTCTGGGGGGCTATTGTCCCAAGCTGGAGAGGAGGTTGAGGTTAAAGGTGAAGATTTAGATAGTACGAGTAATAAGTAATTGTTACATTCAGTTGGAAGGTTACCATTCTACATGTAAGAGAGGAAACTATCATAATACACAGCTACAAGCTATAGTCCTCATACGAAAGTTGAAACATTTGTGCCAAAATCTAGTCAAAGAATTGAAGCGATGTGTAATTCTACAGCTGTACAAAGTAAGTACCCATGAAGGAAGAATTCAGACAGCACATACCAAGCTTGTGATATACGCCCTGCACATTTCCAAGCTCCATCTTTCTCATGGATTTACCTGAAACGATGGAGGATGTGAAACATCTGAGAAACGCAGAATTTGACAGCAGATGGGAAACAATATTCTGACCACCCACCGTGCTCTTGTCCGGCTGTCAAATCTCTTCCTACACTATATACTGTCTGATCGATCCTTGTTTCATTGTATCTCGTTACTTTACCAAGTTTTGATGTGCATAGAAATAGGCTTCGGGAAAGGTTTACAGAAAAGAAAATATGGCTGGGACTAGAAGAGATAGAGATATTCTATAGTGTGTAAAAGTAATTTCCATACTGCAATAAACCCTAAAACAATGTACACTCATTGAGTTCAGTGTTTATAATTTGTGTGTGTATAGGCTGCCTTGTTTGTCCTAAGGTATGCATGCTTTGTTATTTAGAATTACTTATCACAGCAAAGACAGAGAAACAGCTAACATAGCAGAACCATTCATATGTAATAAGTCCCATTCCCTGTTTTCTTTCTGGCAGTGATGTCCTTCGTATCGTAAACATGTTCTAACAACTGTCTGGTCTGGCTCTTCAACCTTTGGCTTGCAATTACATGTGATAGATGCTTTGGATGTGGGAGGAAGGATTGAATGGAGGGGAACATGCCTCAGATGTGTGGTTAATATACTTACCATACATAGTGACATCATATACCATGGATTTTTTTTGACCCTGCTATAAAGTTGAAATTGTACTTTTGCCAAATTTTTTATGTGCATTAAATGATTCTTTCTCTAATGACATAACCCAGACTATAAGCAGAAACATCCCTGCTAGCCTCAAAGAGAGTTTGTATGTTAATGAATGATTTCCTCCCATTTGTAGATTAGGTTAGATTGCAGCACACTCAGAACTTTAAACATACAAGTTACAGTGTTTATGTTGTATTGGCAAAAGCTTGTTCAAGGCACTTTTAACATATTAAACCTAAAGACATAATCAAAGGAACAGTTTATATCACAAACGTTTACATTTTGTAAATATAACAGTCACACAGAGCCTGAACCTTTCAGATGAAATAAAAGAGGAATAATATGTGCTTATCCAAACTGTGTACACTTAGGGCTAGATTTACTAAACTGCGGGTTTGAAAAAGTGGAGATGTTGCCTATAGCAACCAATCAGATTCTAGCTGTCATTTATTTAGTACATTCTGCAAAATGACAGCTAGAATCTGATTGGTTGCTATAGGCAACATCTCCACTTTTTCAAACCCGCAGTTTAGTAAATATACCCCTTAGAGTCTTATGTAGAGTTGAACGTCATAACTTTCAAAACGTAAGCGTAAATTGCGTCCATATAAAAGATGGACTGTACTTTCTATTCATTAAGATTCTTGAGGTACGTGTGACCCTGCATATTATGCAGAATGCCTAGATTTCAGTAAGATACGCTTAAATCCATAAGCCAGAAAAATAAATAATTAAAACAAAAACAGTGAATGGCCCCCCACAAAACAACTAAATCAACGCTAGTGCTGCCTGTCTATGCTGGTATTGCTAAAATCGGGGAGGAGACAAAAAGCGTGGGGGCCCCTGAAAATGCCAATTCCAGCAGTAGGCTATGCCAGGCCGTGCTGGTGGCATTATTGTAGGGAATCCTACTGGAGGTCCTCACTCTGAGATACCCAACACAGGCGATAGTTGCCTTTTAAATCCCTGTCTTGTTAGCCCAACCCAACGGCCATGTCCGGACCCTCACTTGGATGCTTGGCTCACTTCCTGGCTGGGACTACAGCACAGCTGCCCCGAATACCTGCCCCATTCATTTATCTCTGCAGCCATGGACAAACTAAGAGATTGTATCTGTCTTGTGGCATTTTATCTCTTCTTGTTATGATTTTGTATTCTACAATGATGTGTGGTCCGGAAAATGTATTCATATAAAGCACTGTTATCCATATTTCTTACTGACATGTCTTTCAGAACATATCCTTTATTTTTTTATTGTACTTTAGAGTTTTTGTAAGATCAGTATATAGGATACATTTCCCTCTCGCCAATCTCACTGCTTCGGGTTAGTGAAGCTGTTATGTAGCATATGCCATCCTTGTCCATCATGTAGGTAAAACAGAGATGTGGAGAATGACTGACCATTGTAAATGAGGAAGCAGCATTATCACTGTGAAGCTGTCGCTTATCACTGTGCTACACGTGGAGATGGGACACACCTGCACAGCTTTATCATTGTTGTATCTACATTGGTGATGTGTAACAGGCGGCCGTAGTCCCAGATGTCACCCTCCAAACATCCCGGCTTCCAGCTTTATAACCCATTGGCCTTTTTTCTCTGTTTTGTTTCCAGCCTACCCCAGCTCTTATTCTTTGCTTTATGTTCTGCTGATCTACAACTGTGGCATCAGCTCTCGTTGAGTAAGAGCCTGGACCACAAATGAAGATTGACAGATAATAAAACAGAGCAAAGTTCCACATCACATGACCTTGTCCACACCACGTACAATACAGGTGTGCAGTCATGTAGTGCTAGCAGCACACCTGAGATCAGAGGAGTAGGGTCATGGGCTCTGCCCAATGTGGTCTCCTTTCTTCCTCTACAGGAAAGAGACCGGCCCTGTTATGTACCATTGTGCCGCAGTGTTGTTGCGGCACAATGTGAACAGACATTTTATATCATATAATATGCACTACATTCTATCTCATAAAAGTAACAATCACTGTGTGTTGTCGGATGGAACCCTGTCTATAGAATTGTGCTGTGCCTGTTCCAGCCTTACACATGACTTTCAGAGCACTGTAGATCTGGCCATCCAGAAATCACATTGAGTTGTGAAGAGAAAAAGAACATAGTATAGGTCTATTTTTTGCCATTCACAAATGGGCCTTAAGGTGGGTACAATAAAACCACACGGATCTGGTGGGGCTGTTCAGTCCAGCAAATTCTGTGAGGTGTTAGTACCACTTATATCATGCAACAATATTTATGTGGTGTTCGGTGGAATGCAGTAAAAAATTGTCTCAGGAAATTCACATTGAGAAGAATCAGTTCCCGGCCAGTTTGGCTCTTTGAGAGAACTTCTTAAGCAATAAAAACTGGCCCGCGACTCCAAACTGTAGCGTCATCCCAGAATTAATGGTGACATCAAAGTTTTAAAACTTCGGCTCTGTTTCTGTAATTAAAGCCTGATTAGACATTACTGTAACAAAGTAATAACCAGCTGGGCCTAATGAATGACAGTGAGGTCATAGGCTTATTCTGTTGTCCAGCCATAAGATTTAGATCTTTTGCAAGAATATGTCTGTGTGTTATAATTCAGATGAGCGTTAACTTGACGAATACCCTTAAAACGTCGTATTTGGTGGATTTTCCTCTGTCGTCAACACATGAACCCTGGGAGCAGAAAATATAATGAATGCTCAGCCTATTATTGTAGACACATGGAGACATTTTATAGAAATGTTTTCAAAATTAACACTTTTTCTGATTTTCTGCTGTTGACGGAAATTACTTTTGTATTTCAGAATGCTGAGACTTCACATAGCTTGAAGGGTCTTAGTGTTCCCAGTATAAACACAACATCTGTCACCAGACTGGACCATGTTACCGCACACTAATAATAGTGCACCGTTTTCCCACACATAACGAAGGGGCTGTTCTGTGGGCTGAACCAGTTTTCATGAACATGCAACTAGGAACCAGTGACATTTGTTTCTCAGTGAGTTAATAAGCTCTTTTCTCATGGGTGTTTGTAGGGTGAACCAATATAAAGTGGCCCTATCCACTGTGTGTAAACAACAGGTGCCTTGTAAAATGACATTATACCAAAACATTAGCTCTTCCACCAGTTTTGTGACAACTTCACTAGGGGGCGATGTCCCATTTCAAGATACAGCTGTCATTTCAGTTGGCATCACCAGATGAATCATTATGGCTGCTGATATTGTTAATGACTTTATGTAAACAGAGAAACGTAATGTGGAGATGGACTTCGGGACAGGTTAACTGAGGATGGACTGTAGAGAAACTGAAAAGAAAAACACTTTTTTGTATTTTTTGTGGTAAGTGGTAAACAACCAGGTTTCACTCAGGGGAATATAGGACTAATACATCAACAATGTAACATTTGTAAATGTCAACATGGCACTTTACAACCAGTTGTGTATTTAGGACAGAAACAAAGTGTTAGGTGGAGGGGATATCTTCATATGTCTGGTGTAATAAACATAGGGCCTTTCCTCCAAACTATCCTGTACTCTGGATCATAGCTATAAAGTATCCTCCCAATAGTGTAAGAGTGCACAAAGATTTTGACAACGTTTGGGTGCAACGTCATATTGCAGTGTGTATTTCGATGTGAACATGTCACGTATTCGACACAGGAATTACCACTGACTGGTATTAGCACTACTAAACTGGGAGGCGCGGAGTCTAACGCACCCCCGGTGTTCACCAGGGACCCCCGCAAGGAGGTTTGGGCTTCGCTGCATGAGGTGCGCAGGTCGCGGTTCTCCCAAACAGTCACCAGTGCAGTGATGACGACAAAATAGTCAGACAGTCTGAATCAGAGCCAACGGTACCGCTGTACAACAAAGATAAACAGGAGAGTAATCAGGAGGGGGCCAGGGATCAGAACAGGCAGCGCAGTACAAAACGGAATCCACATCACAGGCAACCGGAAGAACAAACAGAGATGCTGGAGTAGAGTGAACCAATAGTCTGGCACCCTAATGGCACCAGAGTATGGTTTAAATACATGCAGATGCACTCTGATTGAAAGCAGGGGTTTCCGGCGATCAGACGCAGCTGATCGCCGACAGACAGTGAGAGATGGCGTCCTGCTGCCTAGCAACAGTACGCGAGGCACAGCGCATGCGTGCGCTGCGCCGCCAATACCCCGGAAGTACATCCCGTTGCTAGGCAACGAGACGGTGAGCGTGTACAACAAGGCGACCGTCTCCGGCACCTATGTGGAGCGCCGAGGCGACTCATGACAGAACAGCACAGTCCAGAAAGTGCTGAATAATCACAGAATAAAATATTTCAGTTTCTCTCCATAATCTTAATCTATGTTTATTTCACCTCTATGAAAAACAAGAATGATTTTGGATAATTCCCCCTAAAACGAATATGCACCATCAAAAAAGGTAAATCATTTATAAGAATCCTATAAAAAGTATTAGAGAGACGCCCTGTAATAAGAAAACACCGTCTGGTGGTATTATTTAACCTTCTTCCCAGCTGGGAATTAATCATCTAATTATTGTGTTTATCTTGGCAGTCACTCTCAATGGATCACATTTACATAATATGCTAGTAATATCTTCCAACTGTGAGGTTTGAACCATACAGAATACAGAGGGCAACATCAGAAGATCGGTTACACAATACTATGCATTAGACAAAAATGAGGCTTTTGTGCACGACGACAATTATAAACTATTGTAAAAGTTAATTCCATGGAAAAACTTTTCCCTAAACCTCTCTCCCTAAATAGTTGATTAAGTGGGGGTCCCACGCTCAGAAACCCTTCAGTTTAGCAAACACCCCAGAAAGTTCCTCAGCTCGCAAGTTTCACTCGGGTCACAGCCAGGATATATTTAAATAGAAAAGGCTAGTCCTGGATAAATTTAAGTAAAAACGGCTTGTCCAATCAACTTCCAGCTGACATCCCTACATATAGACAAAACATATTACATGAGCATCCTCGTTGTAAGTCTGGAGAAGCATGGGAGCTGAGGCATCAGAAAGGATCTCTTGTTATACTGCACACCATTCTCGTACAAACCATTAATCCCTGCAGCTGTTACAATTAAGCCCCTTCCCCTGTTACCTATGTTCCATATGGGATGGAGTGTCATTAAGAAGAAAGAGCATTGTATATATTATGTGTACTATTGTCGTCTATGGAAATTTGTCCAATGTACATTTAATATAGCCCTCTCATTAGAGTGTAATACAGCAGCTAGATTGACTTTCCTCTGCTGAGCCAGTCTCAGTCTCTACATTGGTTGCCTGTTCATTACCAAATTCAATATAAAATACTTCTACTAACATACATAACCATCAACAAAACTGCACCAACATACATCTCCTCACTTGTCTCAAAATATCTCCCAACTCGACACCTCCGTTCTGCACAAGATCTGCGTCTCTCATCCACTGTCTTTACCAGCTCCCATTCCCGGTTACAGGACTTTTTTTTGCACTGGAATTCCCTCCCTCACACAGTAAGACTTTCCTCTAGTCATCAAACCTTCAAGCGTTCTCTGAAAACCCACCTCTTCAGGCAAGTTTATTAAATTCTTAAATCACCCTCTTAACCTGCCTAGATTACTCTATTACCACCTCTACAGAGTTCACTCAAGACAACAAGCCTCTGACCAGCATTGCTGTGTGACTGGATCATTTAGCTCACTAAGGGTTTTCTACCTTTGCAATCCTGCTGGACCAATATGCAATATGTAGCACTTACCCTCATGTATCAAACTCCCATTGTCCCATAGAGTGTAAACTTGCGAGCAGGGCGCTGTTACCTCTCTGTCTGTATGTATTACCTAGCAAATGTAAAGCGCTACAGAATTTGCTGGCACTATATAAATAAATGATGATGATATCTTAGTAGCGTGTCATCAATTACTCCCAGATAGGTTTCTAGGTATTTAACATTAGGTTTTTACTACCTCTCCTTATCCCCATCCCACCATGTCATGGGCACTTTATGCAAATTAGAGAAAGGAGTCAGCCTCAGCATTAGTAAACGATGCTCACTCCCTTTTTTTTGCTTTGGGTTCACACCAATGTGGTTTTGTATTAGGATGAGAATAACCTGTTGCTGGCGGCTTCATCCTATTCTCAGTATAAGGTGTGAAATGTTTTTTTTTTTATTTGACAGCTACATATTATATTTGCTTGATATTAAAAGCGCTGGCGGATTTGTAGAAGGTCACAGTGAGCTACATGTTTTCTGCACACTTCAATATCTATAAACCGTAAATAACAGAAATCGCATTTTACTAAATTCAGCCTGTTTGTTTGTTTGTATGTATATGTATGTGTGTGTATGTATGTATGTATATATATATATATATATATATTTGCATTGCATATAATGTTGTTTTTTGCATACTATTTTATCTTTTTTTTCTCTAAATGTTCCAAAATGACAAACAATAAGTTCAGTACTTCACACAGCAATGTATTCAGTAACAATGTATAAAGCATTTCAAAATAAACACGTTCTGAGAGGATTCAGGACATTGAAAGATGTCCGAAAAACATTTAATAAGGCCACAACTGTTATGGAACAGATGCTTATCTTAACCCCAACGAGGTCTGGAATAACAATCTTTCCGAGACACTGTACTAACTGCTGGCCAATACAATACTTCTGTTGTGTAAACCTCACTCCATTCATTGTCTGATCTGTGTCCTAGGATGACATGTCCCTGCATTCCTGCGATCCCCCAACAGCGATCCTCCTTATAGATAGTCTTGTGCAGGTGGGTGAGCCAAATTAGATCTTGTAATTAACCCGCAGTCAAGCAGGAACATATGTCCAACGGTCAGTTTTGAAGTCACACTCTGATACTTTGTGGTTTCCTTGGTAGATCCGTCTGCCATGTCCGCGTGTAAGATGATTATAGGAAAAATAAACCCTGCTACTTTCTGTATATATATATTTTTTTAAATGATTGGTTTATTAACTTCAATGGGAGCTACCTTATTGTTCTTTTAGAAAAAGGGAACTAAATGTTCCTCTTAAGGGGCACATTGTAGAATGCTTCTTCTGAGCAAAAATACATTTGCATACTCTTGTTTATTTAGTACAAGTATAACATACATTTTTTCATATGTGATGATTTAGTAAAATGTCTCTTAAATCCCTTTCTTCAGTGCTGTTTCAAGCCTTTAGCTAGTTGATAAACTTAGGGGCACCTTAAACGCTTCTAGATGTGACAGATTTAGCTAGGTAAAAATGTGCAACAAAATATATTTATATGTTGATCATTCTCCATGGAGAGTAAGTTCAAAATAAAAAAGTACAAAAAAATCCCAAACACTCTCCAATATTGCACTCCTATTGTGTAGAGCCAGACTGCTTGGAGGGCAGGCTGTATACAATGTTTTTGCGCACATGAATAGTCGTTGCCCTACGTGAAGATGTGTGCACTCTGAGAGCCCATTCAGAGGATGCCCAGGATGCCCAGATGGCTAAAACACTTCATCTATTCTAATAGATTATCATTAACATGTATTTATGTATGGCCAGCATACTCCATAGCACTTTAATAGATGTTATGTTGTCTTATACAATGTAGGTGAGCAGGTTCTGCCCAATATGTCCACTCACTGCAGTGAGAGGTGGCAATAAAGTATGATCATGTGTAGCGGAACACATATAATCATCTTTGTAAAGCAGCACTTTAACTGTATTCCCCAATACATTTCTTTGTTTTATAATAAGTATCATAAGGATTATATGGACATGGACAGTGCTTATCCCCATAATGCTCAACTTGCATTAAATAGGTTAACGGAAATCAGGAGCCCAAAAAAAAAGTACAAACACTCCAAAAAAAGAAACTGAATTCAAACAAACCATTTATAAGCTCATGGACCAAAAACCGGAGGACAAAGGATCAAAAGTCAGAGGGAAAAAAAAGTCCTGTATGTAAAAAAAAAATGCAGTAAGAACAACATCACAAAGAAAGCGTTTTATGAATTTGTAGGAGCCAAGAATAATAGCAGCACTTTGTGCACCAAAATATTCCACCAAATCTTGTCCCTTTACTAAAATATTGGAACTGAGCACAGAACAGGACAGTGGGATATAGCTGGCTCCTGTAGATGAGGAGATCAATGGGAACTTAACATATGTAAGAGAAGGGACACATCCACTATAATCGTCTTATCAATTATGAGTGCCTGGACAATGACACTTTTTCCACTAATTAATTACCCACGTGCAGTCTAATCATCTGCTACACAACACGGGTGTGAGGGTCATGGGAATGATCTTGTGAGCGGGGCCCTTTATCTTCTTGTTTCCTGCCTAGCCTTATCCTGTGCACCCTCGTCAGTCAGCTCTGTGTCTCACTCTCTGCATGCTGCATCTATGTCCCTGCTCACAGTCTCGTCTCACGTTGGTCTGCTCCCAGCTTGTTCCCATCGCCTACTCTGTTCTACTCCATTGGGCAGAGCTCTGGACCTTTGTGGCATCTTATAAATAAATAATAACAATCATTATGTTATAGTTTGTGGATCCCAATTTGAAAGGGTATAAAATAATTTATATTTGGGTAGGATCTTGAGGGCACCTTGTTTAGGTAAGGTAATGCAACTGCTTTAAATGGATGCAGCTATTTAAATAGACTGAATATTGATTCAGCCCACAAAGCAGTAGCCTCATCTGTGAGTTGACAGAACTGACAGCCAATACTGTGGTTATGTTTGGGATAGCGGACCCTTGGTGTTATGCAGGATGCTTATGATTAATACATGCAGATCACACGAACGTTTATGCATATCCTGCTTTAAACGGGGTCTGAACCCCTTATGGATCAGCTGCTTTCTTTCCTCCTCCATACAAACTAAAGCGTGTTATACATTAGGGCTTATTCCTCCATATAGGAATTAGATGGGATTTTGCCTGGTTTTCATACTCTCCTTGTTTTTGGATTAGTTTTGAAGTCCATGTTAACAAATGGGTCACATCTGGCCTGGTGTGAACGAAATGCAAATACATCTGTGTGGAAAGTTATTATAAAAAGATAAACATTAGCGTCCTCTCCATCCTGGTTTTCATTGTCTATGCCTCTCCCAGACTGCTATTCCGCTGACGGCACGGCACCTGGGACGCGCGTGTTCTGGGAGACGGTTGATTGACATGAGATGCAGAACAGCATGTGTGTCTGGAACACATTAAACATTCTATATGAGTAGGTGGTCTCTGAAGCCAGAGGTGGACTGTAGAACATACAAGAGGTTTTCCAGCTTGGGCACTAAATTATCCCCTGTGCTCGGATCACTATATAGACTTCTAGACATGTGTGTTTCTAGTGTGGAGTCATTGACTTGTTCATACAGTAAGTGGCCCTAGGGCAAATACCCCATACTCACACAAGGGGAAACTGTGACCCAGGGGAGAAGGTTTCCTTCATATAGAATCGTCAAACGAAATTAACACTGGTACAGTTGATGCTTCAGGGTTTTTTTTAAACCTTTATTATCTAGTAATTAAAGATCAGAGATCTGTTAGAAAGTTCTGAAGCTTGTTGTAGATTTACCGTTATGACTGTTTTGGATTGTGATTAAAATATTACATTGTTTTTTTTCAACCTGACCAAGAATATCTTTGGGTCACACTGGTCATGTGGGGGTCTCTTGTCTTTCTAGGACATCTGGGGTTTGAGATACAAGCTCTTGTAGAATGTCACCATCCAGCCTCCATTAATTGCAAGTCTAATGATGGGCACAAGGCCAATTTTGTCCCTATATTAAAACTGCCGTGGTGCCAGAATTAATAAGAACATTTCTACTTTAGCAGGTGAGTATATCTAAATCACCAATTATTTATTTTACCTGATTGCTCTAGAATTATTGATTATAGAGAGAGCATCTGTCACCAGATATCTGTGCAGGGAAATTCAAACCCTCTGATGTCTGAGAGGTGACACAGCACTGGTAATGGGCTTTTGTGTACCCTGAAGAAAGCAGACTCTTTGTTTTCAACAGATTACTGTTAGATACACTCTACTGGGGTATCTATCTAACAAACATGCAAGTTAGGGTAGGGACTTGTTTTTCAAAATTTATCTTAATGGCCTATTATATCTCTTTAAAAATGTAATTATAATCCGATACTAAAAGCTAAACACGCAAGAACTGCTAATTGTTGAGCACATTTCAAGGCATACCCCCACTATTGGTTCCTTGGAACGACTAACAGTAAATCTGTCCGCCTCTAGCTTTTGGGTGTTTTTGGATATGTTTGAAAATTTTCATGGTGGAGTAAATGAATTTCAAAGTTTGTCTCCCACTTTAGGGCCACCCTCAATTAAACTTCCCCAATACTCCCCCTTTAATGTACTACTGGACATTGGACCTGCCTTTTATTCACACTTTTGTTTGTTTAAATGTTTTTTTAATTTGTTTTTTTTAGTACATTGGTCAACATTTGCCCTTTCTTGGAAAAGTGTAATAAAAGTCTGTATGAGCCCCAGTCTTCAGCACATAAAAGGCCTTCTGCGGAGTATAAAAAATAAAAACTGTGCATCCCCCCGAAAAGCGCTCTCTTCTAAAATAATCTCATCCTGTAAAACAAAATCTAATTTTTACTTGTTGGTATATAAGTAGAGATGAGAGTGCCTAATCCTTGCTTAGCAAGGAGTGTCCCCGATCTGTATAACGCATCTCATCAGAAGGTGCAAATATTTGCACCCCCATAGATCTCGCCATCTGGGATTGATTACCCCTTAAAGACAGGTACATCTGCATAGAAGTAGGTGCGTGATGTCAACAAACGGCTTCTGCGCTTCAGGTTTGCACTTCGGTAAATGAGCCTTATTGTCTGCCAAGAAACCCTGAGATTGTACATCCATTTGGTGCATAAAAATTCTCCAAGATCTTTTCTAAAACTTGCCTCGGACTGAAGAGAAATAAATGGTTCTGGCTGGCAGGGCATGCTGGGATGTCCAGTTCCACAACAGCTGGAAAGCCTATGATAAATCAGAAATCTCACCGGTAAACGTAGATGACAGATAAAGCATAAACGAGAGTCTCTCCGGTCTCTAGGGCTCTTAGTATTGCTGTAAAGAGATTTAGTTAAACACAAAAGAATTCTATACAATACACTGAGTAGAGTAAGATTTATATTCTCTGACTCAGGTTTAAGTTTTGCTGTAATTAAAATGTTTCTAAGGTTGAAATGGGCCTTGTAGCCTCAGTGAATAATACATTGTAACGAGGAGAAGTTACAGCCAGCAATAAAGTATAAGTTCTTGTAACATCATGTTGGGAGCCTCCAAGTGGATTATAATTCATGTGAAAAGCCAGTAAGGGTATTTATCTGCATAATGTCACGGTTAGGTTTGATGGCGAGAGCTGTGCGCATTCCCTATGGAGAAGAATTGGTTAAATACTAAACCCTGCCGTGTTTATTAACCTCCTGCTCTTCCCAAATAATGCAATCCAGTCCTTGGCTCCCAGCTTAAACAGATGAACAAATGGCTCAGGCTGCAAGTCTTACAACCCAGAAATCACCATTTTATCTAGAATTTATTAGAAAATGACCAGTGTTTGGAGACGCAACAATTCAGGAATAAACTTTAAGACAGAGAGAACCTTTAAAATTGGTTAAAGTAAAAAAAGTTCTCTCTTTTTCCATAAATAGTAATGGAGATTTAATAAGAAGCCGCTTGTTTCCCCTGGCTTAGGATTCATTGGAACAGTCCTGGTACAAAGATGATCAAAGGGAAGGCTGCCATTGATAGACAACACTGTTTAGATACCAGTTAATTTAAAGTATCCAAGGAGCTTGGAGGGTTCCCAGTAATTCAGAGAGACTCTGGAAGAACCCAGAGATCTTGATGTTTACAGGCCTGGTGGGATTTCTTGTACAAGAACAAAGGTAACGCCCACATGAAGACATCGAAAATCTGCAATAACCAAATAAGTATTGATTTGAGAATACACAACTCCGTGGGAATCTGCAGGTCCTAAATAGGTTACATGCCTGAAACATTATAGGTCATCATGTGGATCTCTTAAAATTGCTCACACATTTACTGTAGGTTGTTTATAATCATCCATAATCAACTTAAAGTTATTCTCTAAAATGAACTGTTTTTTGGGAGGAATATGCAGCTATTCCCTCTGATGTCCATGGTTTTCTCCATCAGTGAATAGATCTTCTGTTATTGTCAACTGAGCTCTTTTCTTCATGGACTTTTGATCTTGTTTTCCAGTTAGAACTTTGATGAGGGTTTAGATGACAGGAACTTTCATTTGCTCTTGTCAAGGCTTCTGATTGGATGGCGTATTAGTAGTCTCATATGTTGAGTAAGAATGGGACACTTATCTCTATTTTCTTTAAAACAATTAGGTTTGGAAATGTTGAGTAAAGATGACATTGGGCAGTATATCTGTTCATATGACATAGGGCAGTATATCTATTCCATAGTGCCTTACATTTGGGAACAAATACAGTAATAAAACAATACTAGGTAAACAGGCAGAGAGGTAAGAAGGCCCTGCTAGCACGCTTACAATTTATGAAAATATGTATTACTGCTAACATTTCATTCAAATATTTGTTGTCCTCTTTTCTGAATACCAATAGATGCACGAGGATAGGGATCATTTACAATCCTGTACTGGAGGGTGACACTGTCTACATGCTGGGTGCATGCAATGTTTACTGTAGTGCGGAGGTGAAATATGTACATACTATAAATATGCAACTGGTGGCTGGAGAAATTGGGATAAGCTGCATCCAGGCTTTCATGACTGTCAGAAAATTTAGCACGTGCTTATGCCCAATACATACGCGCTTTAAAGACAACGCAAAATATGTTTGTCTTGCCTGCCTTAATGTTTCAGGCTCTGTCAGCGGACATGAGGATTTAATTCGCGTAACAGTCTCAAAGTTTGTAAAAAAAAACAAACAGGTCAATCAGTATTGTTAAGACAATATAAATTAACAAGATTATAATGGAGTCAACCTATACATTTTACCTCCCCCCACTCCATTACAGACATGTGAAGCTCCTCCCACATCTTTAGGATCATGTACCGATGGGCCTTCTTATAGGTGTAATAATTCTGCAAGCATTTGAATTAACATAGCTGGCCCCGCCCCCATGTGCTGTCACTCAAACACTGCATGCCCCTCCCTCCTAACATGGCAGCTTGCTGTATAGGAGTGATAAGAGAGCATGGCAAATATATTAAAGACTCTGCTCAGTCACACAATTTTCATATCTATGAATGTAACAGAGTAGCTTTATTGCTCTGTAAGTAGCTTTGTTTTGTTGTGTTTGCCAGATGTTTAATTATGTCACATTTGATGAAATGATCAGTATGGTGGGCGCCCTACTAATTACAATGTTATACCTGAGATTTTTTCCCTCCACTCTGATTGTTATGGAGAAACTAAAATCATCCTCCCATATTGAGCATGAACAGGATGAAGGACACTTGTCCATTGCTCCTGGGAGTATTGGGTAATTGCAGACATTTTCTGAATAAATCCATAATTTATTTACACCGTCCAAGCCAAGTAATTTCAGTCTTCCTTTGAAAGTTGGCTTTATTTACCCCCAACATCTGTAGCAGTATAATAAGGATAATAAATATGATGACCCTTTCATCAGTAACCTTTACATAACTCCCATTCCCCAGTGTAATACAATATTTCCTGAGACCCCTCCCCCACTGTCTGTGTGATTTAGCTGTCCTCATTTACTTCACAAGTGTCCCTACCATCCAGTAATTCACGTCAGTGTCTACGCAGTTCTACAGCAAATGTTCTACAATAGTGTACATAGATAGCATGGGTCCCCAGAATATCAGTAGGGAGATAGAGGGGTTCTTGTGTAAATGCATTTTAAGTTCAGTAAATATTTGGACATAAGTCACCACACACACACACATCCTAGTTTCTCCCCATACTTACATTTACTGCTATACTAATTACTTGATAAAATAAAATTAAATATTAACCATGCAAGAATGTGGAACACTGCCCCTAGTGGCCAATGTTAGATTCCTTGCTTGGCTTTTGACAAGGCAACTCTCAGATATCATCATCACCATTTATTTATATAGCACCACTAATTCCGCAGCGCTGTACAGAGAACTCACTCACATCAGTCCCTGTCCCATTGGGGCTTACAGTCTAAATTCCCTAACACACACACAAACAGACAGACAAACAAACACAGACACACAGACAGACTAGGGTCAATTTTTATTAGTAGCCAATTAACCTACCAGTATGTTTTTGAAGTGTGGGAGGAAACCAGAGCACCCGGAGGAAACCCACGCAAACACGGGAAGAACATACAAACTCCTCACAGAAAAGGCCATGGTCGGGAATTGAACTCATGACCCCAGTGCTGTAAGGCAGAAGTGCTAACCACTATGCCACCGTGCTGCCCAGATATGAGGGTAGAATTTATTTTATATACCAGGATAGCTATTTGACATTTCTACGTTGGTGATAAGAAGTAAGGGAGGGCAACACTAGTGTAGGGGTGAGCACCCACTTGTAGCAAGGAGGGTATTACAGGACATATCATACAGGCTCCAAGGACTGGATGACCACACACACTGAGGTATATGCACCGAGACATACAGTGTCATGCAATCACAAGGGGCAGTTCAGTGAAGTGATCAGACTCCAGTGACTTCTAGATGACTGGTGAAGTAGCCTGGAAACTCACTAGAGAGCAGCAGAAGTGTAGTTTGTGCTCAGGATCCTGGCCACCTGCCTGAACTATTAAGCCCATTCCACCCACAAGTGAACACAGATAAAAATATTTGATATTCTGCATCTAGTTATTAAAAGTATGATGAGGATTTTAGACTGGGCTCAGTGCAGCTAAGATGGATTATATCAAACACATTCACATGCACAAATGGAATGATGGAAAAACTGGGTTGTTTTTTTTAATTTGCTTTTCAAGTGTTGCAGATATTTCCTCTTTTTGGCACTTAGGGGCTCATTTAGAGTTAGGAACAAATCCAACTAAATGGTACAAGTTTGTACCTGGACAAACCATGCTGCAATGCAAGGGGGTGCAAATGCTATTTTGCATGAAGCACATAAACACTGGGTAACTTTATTTTAACAATGCAATTAGAGTTGAGCTAGGACCTTTCCCATAGCTCTACATCTGGCCGCACATTTTACATTTACCACACTCTGCAGTGAAACATGGTTTTACCAAGGTGCCAAAAATTAAAACCTTAATGTCCAGACAATAACATATCCTTATACAGGGCTGCTTTAATAAAATATGCAAGATGAGCGTTGTTACAAATGCAATTTATTTTGTTAAATTTAGTATTATATACAACATGTGCTTAAACTGGCTGCTAGATACTAGACCTGGCTTCCATACACACGGAAAGTACCTGTAAATGTTGGAGGTGATCCCTGTACCTTGATGTGTTCTCTTCTCTGATTTAGTGGTTTTATCCTGCTTAGTGATGTCACACCAATTAGGAGAGTCTGTTTACAGAGTTAAAATAACTTGTCTGCGTTCAGCAAGACTGCAGGAAAACATATGGGAAATATTTTCTGTATAGTGCTGCATAATTTAGTGGTGCTATATAAATAGACAATAATAATAAAATACACAAAAATCTCACAGAACGAAAGATCAAAGCTTTCAAAGACAAATATTTCACAGTATATCCAATAATGATTCTCACAGGCCCGCTGCAGCTCTGTCAGGGTAGAGTCTTACAATGCTGCAGAGTGTTTCTCCTGTACACCACCAGAGATAGAAGGGGGAATGTACTGGATGAACACAGAAACAAAATGTATTTATTACATTGAATGAAATTTCACCAGCTGACACGGATTCAGGTCGACCTGCGCTGATATGCTGATGGTCTGTTGGCATTGTGTCTCTGTGCGAAATATATAGGCACTTGTTATTTATTGTAATAAAAAGCACCATAGTCTATTATAAACATCCACTGCTTCTGTGTTCATCCAGCACACGCCACCTATTGGTGAATGTACAAGTAAATTATCCCTGCACACACATGACAGACAGCCGTCTAGATGTTTTTAAGCTTCTGACTGTTGCCCTCTTGTCCAGCGGTTGGACCATGGAGTGACAGGTTGATTGACACAATCGCCGGGTACCATTAGAAGAGTAGGCAGACCCTAACTCACAATTGTCACAGCACAATACAACCCCACACTCGGTCTCAGTGCTGTCTGTCACAGAGTCACCCCACACGTGTTCAGGTCACACAGGAACACCCAGTAATGATCCAGATGGATGATAGACAGACATTATGCTCGTTTGGGGGCCGCACATGCTGCAATACTGTGGGGACAGGAGTCGCTGGCAATGTTACAGCTCGTGTTGCCAGCTTTGGCAAATGATTTGCATAGTTAATCAACTCATTTACAAGGTCTACTCACCCATATCTGCCCTCTTATCAGATTATTCCTGTAAAGAACAAGACCTGTAGTAGAAACACTAAGACAGCTGTAAACTTTCTTTTTACTGTCAATATCTCCCCAAGTCCAGTTCAACAAAACACAGCTCTTTCCAAACCTCCCGGGGGAACAGTGTGCTGGATTCTGTGTCTGGAAATAGAATACGCTGCATAATCTGTATCTAGGAGAAGGTACAACTGATTAATTTTGTCTGTGTCGCTGTGACACAGAGCTCCTGCATTCAGCTGATTCATTGTAACCAATAAAGAGCCATTTATCTGGGCCAGTTAGAACAAGAGATGGAGGCACTTAATGGATCCAAACTTAAGCAAAATGGACAGTGACACAAAATCCGTTCTCATTGTCTCCAGTAGACAGACATTCCTGCAGTGCGATATGCCTGCTAGGCCTTCCAAGAACCTTGCTGGAAAGTATGAAGTGGGGGTTTTGCTCTCTCCTCCAGGAAGTTTCCACTTACAAACACTTCTACTCTTGTATTAATAGTTTAACTATTGCTGAGCAAACATTTATTAAAGGATATATATATATATATATATATATATATATATATATATATATAGATAGATAGATAGATATAGATATAGCGAGAGAGCAACGTTCCTCCTAAAGGTCACCTGCTATTGTCTAAATCAATATTTTCGTATCTGTTACTCCCAAAATCGTTGTTTCTTAGCAGTACGGTGGCTCAGTGGTTAACACTTCTGTCTCACAGGGGTCATGAGTTCGATTCCCGACCAGGGCCTTATCTGTGTGTTTGTATGTTCTCCCTGTGCTTGAGTGGTTTTCGCTTTGGTGCTCTGGTTTCCTTCCACAGTCCAAAAACATACTGGTAGGTTAATTGGCTACTCACAAAATTAACCCGTGTGTGTGTGTATATGTTGTATGTGTGTGTATATGTTGTATGTATGAATTTAGACTGTAAGCTACAGCAAAAATGTTCTCTGTACAGCGCTGCGGAATTGGTGGCACTATATAAATAAATGGTGATGATATATATCCTTTTTAATTATTTATTGTAAGGTTTAAAGATTAAATAATTATATTGCAATATGTCTGATGTTGTTTTGCTACTTTAATCATTCAATATTAACAGGCTCTGGCCTCAGCACAGAGGACTGTAAGCAAATTTTAAGCACTTTAATAAAAGTAATTGAAATGACTGATTTCATCAGTTAGGTTACTAGGGTAATAGAGGGTGGTCACTGGTACTCCCAGTGAAAGAGGGCATTTGTGGAGGTCTGAGTGGCATGTTGGGGATTTAAGTGACATGTGGGGTAGTCTGAAGGAGTACATGTGGGATCTGAGGGCACCTGGGGCACTTTATGGCTAGTTGAATGTCTGAGTGACACTAGGTAGGTCTGAGAGGGATGTGGGTTTATTTGGGGTTGAGTAATGTTGAGGTGTGAAGATCATTTTGGGGGCTGGTTTCTTTAGTACTGATATTATGGGTCGTGTGCAGACCTTTTTATGTTGCCCATCAGTGTCACATTGTGTGACAGCTCACTCAGCAGTGCTGCAACGGGTAATCTCTGATCCCACTGGACTCTGGTGCAGAACATCTGACTGCACTGGACCTTGACAAATCCTGATTATACAGCTGTTGGCGTGCAGTAATCTGTGTTTTCCAGCTAGGATGCAGTCATATAATGTGTGAGGTAGTCATTATTTCCCCACCAGACCATCAAACAGTGTTAGAATAGAAAACCATAAAACATACGCCACAAGAAATGACAAAATAAAAACTACAATTCTTCCATCAAGACATCAGTTGTGAGAAAAGGCTGCACTACATATTTTTAAGCTGCACCTACTCTATACTAATCCATGAACAAATCGCCTGAAAGCAAATGTTTAAATGTATACTGTAGAAAGGAACATATATGATATAAGCAGAGCAGGCAGTTTACTGGGAAATTCTTAGAGTATTTATTCTTGTACAGTCTTGCTTGCCTCTCTCATTGGGGTCTGTGATGTGAGGAAACTCCTCTATTCCTCCCCGGGAAGATCGATATAAATTACAAGTGACAGCTCTGGTATGACTGCTGGACTTTTATCAGAATTGCTTTTATAGGAGAGATCATTACATCATGGGTAATTGCATAGAGGAGCAGCAATGTAAGTTTACTACAAAGAGAGATGATTTTAAAATGAACATTGTGTTTTACATTATGTTGATCCGTAGATGCAAAACCTCATCTCCAATATCCTGAGCTCAATCGTTAAAATATTATGTCTACATCAGTGATGGCTAACCCTTTTCAGCTTGGTGTGTCAAAAATCGGAAAAAAGTGTAGCCTTCCTCGGGTCGCGTGTTATTTCAAGAAATAAAAAAGAAATATATATATGTATATATAATCTCATTGGGCTACAGGGTGTAACCAGATACTGGCCACAAGCAATCTTATGTAGTGTTTTTATTAATAGAAAAAAGACTCCATTTCTGGTGAGCCTACAGGGTATGCAGAGCTGTGTGATTATATATAAATATTGTATTATAGGATTAAAAAAAGTAGAGGAATCCTCTAGGTTAGCCATCATGGGTCTACATCATACTGACGTCAGCATGAATCTTTAGTCATACTTGTGGAGTGCTCTCATAAGAGGAGGGGGGTGTTCTGGTATGGCTTTCTGTCACTGTATTTATATGTTAGGGATTCCCGTTGCAAAGGTGGAATAGATCTCATATTACTCTGGGATAAATAAATGATGGGTAGGGAATATTGGATAGTACACTGCCATACAATGTTTAAGTTGCATTCACTAATGACAAACATATCTGATGGACCAATAATACATTAACACCTCCTGTTACTTAGGGTGTTATTCTAGCACTATGATGTTACACTGTTGATATTGGCATCCCAATGTACAAACTTGATTGGCTTCTTTATGGTACATGTTGAAGGGTGCAGGAGAGTTGCGGTAATCCAGCATTAAGTCATATTCCAGCAGGCTCCCTAATATGAGAGACAGTTGGCACTTTTATGGGTGTCTGTGTTCTGCCAGAAACCTCTCAACGTCTTGTCCCAGTAACAGCCAAGATAAAACAGACGGGTTGTCAAACGGGGTTACGTAAAATGGACCCAACGGGACGTCGCTTCTTGACCATCATCCCTGGCACTCCTAGACACAAACATTCAGCCGTTTTGCTTGGACCAGCTTTTAAATAATCATAACTTGCACCCTGCCAGCAGGATTTGTTTTAGGAATTTTGAGCCATTCGGCGAAGATTAATTGCACATTAACATGAGTCAGATACCAAACAGGAAAAAGTCAGCAGCGTCCATTTGTCTAGTTATAAGTTGTGGTAAATGAAGCTGCCTTTCTGGATAAGGTCCTTTGTACTGCGATACTCCTGGTTTCTTGCACAGGTGACCACGCAAAGTTACAGTATCACATAGTAATGTCTTCATTCTTTATTACCAAAGCCCCCAGGACGGTGTTGGCTATTACCAAAGCCACTGTCCTATCGCTATCACCATCTCAGGCTAGTGATAGCTGGTGGTCAGCGAAGAAAAAATGTTTCACTATGCACATTAAGCATGTTTTTCACTTATTTTCTATTTATTTTTTTCTGTATTTTTTTTCTATATTTTTTTTTTTTTGTGACAGTTGAATCCCAAGTGCAGGTTTCCAGCTTCACTGCAAAAGTCCTCTTACCACTCAAAACAGGTGGATCCAATGTGAAGAAGTACTGTGCTTTGTAACATTTCTAAATCATAACTTTTATAACAAGCTTTTAGGATCAGAACCCCATGTCCTAACAATAGAGGGCATCTACTAACACACAGAAAGTGTGAAGAAGCACACAACAACCACTCTGATCTATTGTATGTTAGACAATGAGAAATGCCATCTAGTTGGCTGATGATTGTGGTTTAATGAGGACAGTCTGGTCTCTGGTATAACACAAACCCAACAATAAATGCACCCTTCAGCAACACGCTGTCTACCTTGTCTCTGCACAGTGCATAATCAAGATAAATTAATAACATTTTTTTTTGTATACAAATGATTCTGCACTGTGGATAATAGATTGTGCAAAACACTATATAAATCTGCTCTCCCAGGTAGGGTAAAAAAAAAAATGAGCCTCACTAGAACCATGGGGGCTGCTTCATGCTACCGCTTTTCCCAGAGTTCCGTCCTTTCAGAATCTGCAGACTGTATGAAGCTGTGGGTTGTGGGTGTGACCACGCGGACTAATAAGAAAACCACTATCACATATTTTGCAGCTTCTTATTGGTCCTCTTGCTCACGCTCTCACTGTAGTCATTTTAAAGTAGTGAACTTAAAAGATGTTTACCACCAAAACTGTTTGTGCATGCAGTTCCTGGAGATTTACTATAGGGTAAACTGACTGACTAAGTGGGAATATTGCTTTAAAGTAAGATCTCCAAATTGTTTTAATATCAACATAACAATTTGTACTCTTGTTATAAACAGAGCTGTGTTCAGTTGCAGCATTGCACAAGGGTTTACTAGTCATTTAACTAAACAAGTCTTACATTTCAGAGATAATGAGCATTTTTGGGAAACTATTTCTTAAGACAAAAATGAAAAGGATTCACAATATCATGTATACAACAAAAGATACAGCAATTCAACAAATTGTGCAGCACAGTATTGCATCATCTGTCAGATCAGTGTATCAAAGCAAATGACACGTATTCATGTCAAAAATATGTAGTAACATGTTATGCAGAATATTGCAGATGTTCTAAACTAAGGAATACTTTGTGCACCGATGTAAGCGTGGTTATTTAAAACAAACCTCATAAACACAGCATAGTTGCAGATGTAAAAAAAAAAAGGTAAATGTATGATATTTAGGTTACCGCAGTATTTCACACAGCTCACCAAGTAAGAGATCTTACATTTTATATATTTCCCCAAACCACAATAAATCATGCAGTGTTGCAACAGAGAATCAAGAGATCAGAATTCACATTCCCCCTGTAACTTCATTCCCAAACCCCATGTAAATGAATGCAATGCATAGGGTCCGTAATGCTGAATGTATACATCCCCAAAGAGTAAAACATTTTGGCAGAGTATACTGAACCGTGTGTGCAATATACATCATAAAACCTCCGCTTAACCTGGTGATAATTTGTATAGAAGTAAAACAGGTCTTCCGTAACCGGATATAATAGCAAAACAAAGTTCAAATTGTAGACCAATCGAGTAGATATCAGGTGGCCTGCATATGTCTATATGGTCTAAAGGTGAATGAACCGACATTGGCGTACTGAAAATTTATGGCACAAGGAGGCTTCATTCTTAACAACACGCGGACCTGTTCATAAAATTTAAACTCCTCACGTCTCAATTGCACATTAAATCCTTTAAATACTTAGACTTCATGTGTGGCAAAACCATGTGGCCAGAAACCTAAACATATCCAGATTCGTTTTTATTTTTTAAGTTGCTTGATAAATATGTGAATGGTTAAAGAGCAAGTACGCTCAATATTGGACATTACTAAATATTAAAACCTTTGTATGGTAGAAATAAACAGTATGCTTGAAATAAATTTATCTGTGCGGAATGCTCAGACCCACATCTTTGCGATTAGCTGAGCAGAGGGTGGAGTTTCTCTATCTTACATCACTAGAATGGGGAGGACTTTGGTGCACAGAAGTGTAAATCACCAAATGTCTTAGAGACTGGCTAACAGTCTCTTATGCTCTATACAGATTGGTGGATTCACACACATGTATGTCAACAGATTTAACCAGGAAATATGAAAGTGAATAACTGGACATTAAGAATGAACTGAGCATGCAAATAAAGCTTTGGTATTTGAGCTTTTTGATTTACAGCAGACATTGTTTAGTCATTATACTTGCCTACTCTCCTGGAACCCCTAACTCCCGGGAGGGTAGGCCCCCTCCCAGATCATGCTTCACTTTCTTGTGAAGTAGGCAGGCCTTGATATTGGGGTTATCGCCATCGTTCCCTGCTACCCCTGTGTGATGACTTGAATTTGCATCATCACGGCCCCCCGCACTTGTCCCTTGGACATTCTCTCATCAAGTAGGTGCATAAAATTAGTGTATTGACTTAGGGGAAACTGACCTTTAATAATATACTATACAACTGATTATCAGCAGTTGACACCCCAAATATTCATAACTCTACAAACAGGAATATTGACAACAGTATACACATTTATTACAGATGGATCATACCAAAGCCGCCAGACTGGTGATGTTAGTCATTATATTACAGGGATGCAGGATAGCTTAGTATTGTGTTTGTGCACCTGCATTTCTATATTGAAAGTCATCAGTGTTACAGCTGGATACCAGTTCTGTTTAGGGAGATCGTGTGAAGAGTTTTGGCGGAGGTTTACCGAGCTGCAGGAAGTAAATCCGAGGCTCTCTTTCAGCAGCAGCTGCGAGGCCACAGGTTGCTTACTTATTTATTATTATTATTATTATTATTATTATTAATTTATATAGCGCCACCATATTCCACTGCGTTGTACAGAGAATATTTGTCACTCACATCAGTCCCTGCCCCATTGGAGCTTACTGTGTAAATTCCCTACCACACACACACACCGTCCAGTATTTTTGTTATAAGTTGATTTGGTTTCATAGTAACACATTTCCATTTCTTATTGTTACATATTGAGAATGAGGTTACATATTGCAATAAATAAACAGATCATGTCAATTTTTGGGGATATTGTAATACTAGAGATACCAGCACTTTGCTGCCAGGCAGGTGCGTCTGCACACACTAAAGATGATGCATTAATATGATGCATGTATTTTGTATTTTACATAGTCTCCTCCAAATAGTATAACCTGCTACAGTAAACAGAATAAGAACAGATGACCAGTATTACAACTGACATACACAACATGAGAAGCAGTACTGTGCGGCTGTCCGTACATACAGAATAAGAACAGATGACAAGATTACAACCGACATACACAACATGAGAAGCAGTACTGTGCGGCTGTCCGTACATACAGAATAAGAACAGATGACAAGATTACAACCGACATACACAACATGAGAAGCAGTACTGTGCGGCTGTCCGTACATACAGAATAAGAACAGATGACAAGTATTACAACTGACATACACGACATGAAAAGCGGTTATGTGTGGCTGTCCGTACATACAGAATAAGAACAGATGACCAGTATTACAACTGACATACACGACATGAGAAGCAGTACTGTGCGGCTGTCCGTACATACAGAATAAGAACAGATGACAAGTATTACAACTGACATACACATTATGAGAAGCAGTACTGTGCGGCTGTCCGTACATACAGAATAAGAACAGATGACAAGTATTACAACCGACATACACAACATGAGAAGCGGTATTGTGCGGCTGTCCGTACATACAGAATAAGAACAGATGACAAGTATTACAACTGACATACAGGACATGAGAAGCAGTACTGTGCGGCTGTCCGTACATACAGAATAAGAACAGATGACCAGTATTACAACTGACATACACGACATGAGAAGCGGTATTGTGCGGCTGTCCGTACATACAGAATAAGAACAGATGACAGGTATTACAACTGACATACAGGACATGAGAAGCAGTACTGTGCGGCTGTCCGTACATACAGAATAAGAACAGATGACAGGTATTACAACTGACATACAGGACATGAGAAGCGGTACTGTGCGGCTGTCCGTACATACAGAATAAGAACAGATGACCAGTATTACAACTGACATACACATTATGAGAAGCAGTACTGTGCGGCTGTCCGTACATACAGAATAAGAACAGATGACCAGTATTACAACTGACATACACGACATGAGAAGCGGTACTGTGCGGCTGTCCGTACATACAGAATAAGAACAGATGACCAGTATTACAACTGACATACACGACATGAGAAGCGGTACTGTGCGGCTGTCCGTACATACAGAATAAGAACAGATGACAAGTATTACAACTGACATACAGGACATGAGAAGCAGTACTGTGCGGCTGTCCGTACATACAGAATAAGAACAGATGACCAGTATTACAACTGACATACACGACATGAGAAGCAGTACTGTGCGGCTGTCCGTACATACAGAATAAGAACAGATGACCAGTATTACAACTGACATACACAACATGAGAAGCAGTACTGTGCGGCTGTCCGTACATACAGAATAAGAACAGATGACCAGTATTACAACTGACATACACAACATGAGAAGCAGTACTGTGTGGCTGTCCGTACATACAGAATAAGAACAGATGACCAGTATTACAACTGACATACACAACATGAGAAGCAGTACTGTGCGGCTGTCCGTACATACAGAATAAGAACAGATGACAAGTATTACAAACGACATACACAACATGAGAAGCAGTACTGTGCGGCTGTCCGTACATACAGAATAAGAACAGATGACAAGATTACAACCGACATACACAACATGAGAAGCAGTACTGTGCGGCTGTCCGTACATACAGAATAAGAACAGATGACAAGATTACAACCGACATACACAACATGAGAAGCAGTACTGTGCGGCTGTCCGTACATACAGAATAAGAACAGATGACAAGATTACAACCGACATACACAACATGAGAAGCAGTACTGTGCGGCTGTCCGTACATACAGAATAAGAACAGATGACAAGTATTACAACTGACATACACGACATGAAAAGCGGTTATGTGTGGCTGTCCGTACATACAGAATAAGAACAGATGACCAGTATTACAACTGACATACACGACATGAGAAGCAGTACTGTGCGGCTGTCCGTACATACAGAATAAGAACAGATGACAAGTATTACAAACGACATACACAACATGAGAAGCAGTACTGTGCGGCTGTCCGTACATACAGAATAAGAACAGATGACAAGATTACAACCGACATACACAACATGAGAAGCAGTACTGTGCGGCTGTCCGTACATACAGAATAAGAACAGATGACAAGATTACAACCGACATACACAACATGAGAAGCAGTACTGTGCGGCTGTCCGTACATACAGAATAAGAACAGATGACAAGATTACAACCGACATACACAACATGAGAAGCAGTACTGTGCGGCTGTCCGTACATACAGAATAAGAACAGATGACAAGTATTACAACTGACATACACGACATGAAAAGCGGTTATGTGTGGCTGTCCGTACATACAGAATAAGAACAGATGACCAGTATTACAACTGACATACACGACATGAGAAGCAGTACTGTGCGGCTGTCCGTACATACAGAATAAGAACAGATGACAAGTATTACAACTGACATACACATTATGAGAAGCAGTACTGTGCGGCTGTCCGTACATACAGAATAAGAACAGATGACAAGTATTACAACCGACATACACAACATGAGAAGCGGTATTGTGCGGCTGTCCGTACATACAGAATAAGAACAGATGACAAGTATTACAACTGACATACAGGACATGAGAAGCAGTACTGTGCGGCTGTCCGTACATACAGAATAAGAACAGATGACCAGTATTACAACTGACATACACGACATGAGAAGCGGTATTGTGCGGCTGTCCGTACATACAGAATAAGAACAGATGACAGGTATTACAACTGACATACAGGACATGAGAAGCAGTACTGTGCGGCTGTCCGTACATACAGAATAAGAACAGATGACAGGTATTACAACTGACATACAGGACATGAGAAGCGGTACTGTGCGGCTGTCCGTACATACAGAATAAGAACAGATGACCAGTATTACAACTGACATACACATTATGAGAAGCAGTACTGTGCGGCTGTCCGTACATACAGAATAAGAACAGATGACCAGTATTACAACTGACATACACGACATGAGAAGCGGTACTGTGCGGCTGTCCGTACATACAGAATAAGAACAGATGACCAGTATTACAACTGACATACACGACATGAGAAGCGGTACTGTGCGGCTGTCCGTACATACAGAATAAGAACAGATGACAAGTATTACAACTGACATACAGGACATGAGAAGCAGTACTGTGCGGCTGTCCGTACATACAGAATAAGAACAGATGACCAGTATTACAACTGACATACACGACATGAGAAGCAGTACTGTGCGGCTGTCCGTACATACAGAATAAGAACAGATGACCAGTATTACAACTGACATACACAACATGAGAAGCAGTACTGTGCGGCTGTCCGTACATACAGAATAAGAACAGATGACCAGTATTACAACTGACATACACAACATGAGAAGCAGTACTGTGTGGCTGTCCGTACATACAGAATAAGAACAGATGACCAGTATTACAACTGACATACACAACATGAGAAGCAGTACTGTGCGGCTGTCCGTACATACAGAATAAGAACAGATGACAAGTATTACAAACGACATACAGGACATGAGAAGCAGTACTGTGTGGCTGTCCGTACATACAGAATAAGAACAGATGACCAGTATTACAACTGACATACACAACATGAGAAGCAGTACTGTGCGGCCGTGTATACATACAGAATAAGAACAGATGACAAGTATTACAAACGACATACAGGACATGAGAAGCAGTACTGTGCGGCTGTCCGTACATACAGAATAAGAACAGATGACCAGTATTACAACTGACATACACATTATGAGAAGCGGTACTGTGCGGCTGTCCGTACATACAGAATAAGAACAGATGACAAGTATTACAAACGACATACAGGACATGAGAAGCAGTACTGTGTGGCTGTCCGTACATACAGAATAAGAACAGATGACCAGTATTACAACTGACATACACAACATGAGAAGCAGTACTGTGCGGCCGTGTATACATACAGAATAAGAACAGATGACAAGTATTACAAACGACATACAGGACATGAGAAGCAGTACTGTGCGGCTGTCCGTACATACAGAATAAGAACAGATGACCAGTATTACAACTGACATACACATTATGAGAAGCGGTACTGTGCGGCTGTCCGTACATACAGAATAAGAACAGATGACAAGTATTACAACCGACATACAGGACATGAGAAGCGGTATTGTGCGGCTGTCCATACATACAGAATAAGAACAGATGACAAGTATTACAACTGACATACACAACATGAGAAGCGGTATTGTGCGGCCGTGTATACATACAGAATAGGAACAATTTCCTGCAATGAGCTGCAGGACATCATGGCGGTGAGCACCACTGATATTCCAGGGCACCTCTATAGGGTGTGGAGAAACATCCGTAAAGTTGCAGAGTGACGGTCAGGATTCAATCCCTGACACATTACAGGAATTTTTTTTCACCATCCAGGTCATAGGAAGAAATAATTCTGGTCTGTTGCATGATCCTTTATTGGGGACAATATTCATTTCCAGTTCTTTTTTTTAAATTCAATTTATTTAAATCTTTATACAGCAGTCAGCACTTACACTAGACCTGTAGCTGGAGCAAGTGATACAACTGAAAACCATGTACCTTAGAGATGCCCAAAGCTTGAATCTAAGGCTGCTGCGTGCGCTTGGCGCTTGAGCTAGGCACGCCCTTACTGTACACTGACTATGTGCATACGCCCATTCCCCTCACCGTTCCGCCCCTGAAATCATAGGCTTTAGTAAGGGTCCTTTGCGCTCGAAGATGAATTAGACGTTGCTGCGTTCGGTTTGTTTCTGGGCATGCGCAGAGTGATTTTGCTCAAAATACGGCATATATATTGGCATACACGTTGCTTAAGGATTCAAGGCCTTTGTCACAGGTTAAACTCACTCTGTTCACAGCTGGTACAAACCTTTAGCTGTAGATGTCCCATTAATATGACAAATAACAGCAAACCGATGGTTCTAATTTTATTTACGATGAACGGGAGATGAAGTTAGCGGGACATCTGTAGATACTTTGTTCCATTAGCCAGTTTAAAGGTGATGCTTTGCTGTCTTTCTTGAAGGGGTTCTGGATAGTGGTACTCCATAAAGTGGCATCTCTATATCCTTATATACCTATACCAGTGATGGCTAACCTGTGACACTCCAGGTGTTGTGAATCTACAAGCCCCAGCATGCTTTGCCAGTAGATAACTAGCTGATAGCTGGCAGAGTATGCTGGGACTTGTAGTTTCACAACACCTGGAGTGTCACAGGTTAGCCATCACTGACCTATACTATAACCTACACATTTGCTCTGGGTTGCACAGAATATAAACCCTTAATCCATTGCCTGCGCAGCGACTTTATAATACACTGTGAATTCACTTTCTCTATTACACAACAGTCAGAGAGTTTATCTGTCCGGTCAGAAGTTATTGAGAGTTATGAAACATAATTAAAGGGTACTTGTAATACTTTTAGACTTTATCGGCCTACAAAAGTAATGAAGCATTTTCACATTCCTTTACTCCCTTATCAGAAATATCATTCTGTCTGTCATAGGGGACCTGGATACCAGCAGAATAGATTTATGTTGTTGTTTAAACAATCAAGGCAAATGCATTTAAGAATCTTCCAAACCTGGTCAATGTTTCCAGATATACAGCCAGTATGAAATATTGATGCTGTCAACTTGAATGACTATCAGACTCATATTGGCCCTGACCTACAGAGCTTACAATCTGTTCTAATTCATGGATATTTAGATCTACTATAAATCACTACTTTTGTTTTTAGCATGGATTTTGTTTGGCACCATAAAAAATTGGGGGAAAAAGTCATAATTATCTGCAAAGGCACTAATTTATAGCAAAAGCTCCACTAAATATATAAACAGACTAATATGAGCACACTTACTGTATGTATTGGGAAGAAGAAAGCTACTTGGATCAAACTCGTTAATATCCCCTATGTAATTACTTCTTTCAGATAAAGTGATCTGTATTTAAGAATCTCCCTTCTGTTATCTGTAGACCGCCATGTGCGAGCTGTCTCTGGAGAGGAAGTAGGAAAATCAGAGTGGGCAGCAGGTGGAAGTAATAACCCAACATGTTAGCGCCATTAATAACTAGCCCTCTGTGCCAAAAATCTGCCTTGTGTTTTTATTTTGCTAAACTCCGAGGGAATGGCATTAACAGTTGCTAAAAAAAAATTCACGCCTCATGCGTCGCACAGAAATCGGTGCCAGTGGCTACATGGAGTGTGAATTTTTATACATATCGCATTCTGCAGAAGAGCTTACAGTCCAATAGATCAAGACACTATAATTTATGCAGGTGAAACCTTGTATTTATATTACATTTTTTTCCGTATGTATAAAAGAACGTAGGAGAAAGACTCATTGACCGGACTCAGTTTATACTTAAAGTCAATGTAAAGAGTACATACTATCAAGTGGTTGTACTTGTTGTATTAATCAAGAGACTATAAATACAGCCTGGCGGAATTAGTTCTTAGTTATGGGCTCTTTGAATTGGGGAATATTTGTGTATCGAGTTTATTATAAGAGTCGTCAATAAGTAAACACGTCCTATTCAGCCGCAGTTATCTAAGCTCTGTCTTGACAGCCTAACACTTCCATTACAGAGTTCATGCTAAATGTAGCATCTTCTTTTCTCACCCAGAGACTACGGTCAGGGCAGTAACCTCATATAGCTGGATCAGATCCTGTGTCACATTGCATCACAATGTCAGTACTACTATATAAACACATAGAGTCTGAACCGCAATACCATTCATTCTCATGCAGAAGTACAACATTTCACACCTCTCGTTGATGCATAGAGATGGCAGATCGCAGCGTAAGTACAAGCTAGGCGTAAAATTGCCTGCGAGTTAAATTCACATTTCAAATATGCAATTGTGATGTCAACTTCTCCCCAATCATTTGCTAAATGAGCATTGCAAAAACTGTCTTAAGTACAAAATAAACATACATATGTTTAAGTTCTTTTACAATGATTTCCAGCCAGCATATATACAAATATGTCTCTTGCAGTAAAATCTTTATACACACTCTTGGGAGAGATGTCTGTGACTCCCTAAGATAGATGACAGTTTGCAGGTTCTCAGCAACTCATGACGTTCTGAATGAGAACACTATTGGAGCATGCACGCGTTCTACCTTTGTACACAGAAAGCTTTGTCAATTGACATTAAAAAGTTGTCAGCCGATTACCAGGTACATGCACTAACACCATTTCCTGCCTTCTGCAGCAAGTAACACGTTAGCACAGCAGAAAAATCACTTTGGCATTCTGACAACCGATAACTGCAGTTTTCGTAAATGAGAAAAGACATACCCTAACAAGAGACACAGCCAAAATAGCCCTGTGATCGCTAGCATCACCTCTACAGGTAGGTATGTAAGGGTAGCATTACAGCCCTGCAGGCAACTGCTCTGCTTCTAAACGGAGTAATGCTAGAGCACTCATGCAGTCTGTGCCCACCAGGTACAATGAACAGGATGTGCCCATCAAGGCACTGTGCACTTACCCTGCAGGCCAGAGTGACAAGCATGGCTATAGGTCTTCCCTATAGGAAATGTGGAGATTCCGCTCAGACTGTGACTGACTTTCTCATCCAGAGACACTGTGTGCTGGGCTGCATCATTACATCTGAAACCTTCTTTCTCAGCTGAACAGTCTCAAGTTCCAGCCTGGGATTCCCTTCTCCACCCCCTCACAGACACTTAACCCTCATCCTGCTGAACCTCGGCTGCAGGGAATGGAGAGGCTGCAGACACCGAGTGACATTATGAGGGGAACCCTCAGCCTATGATAATCTCTACTTTCATTTTTTTGTTTTTCACCTCTGTTACTGAGATTTAAAACCAATCACCCTGAAGACTATATTAGATGGCCAGCTTCAGATTCTAATCCTCTCTAGTCTACGTGGTGGTAATGCAGCTGTAGTTTGTAACATGTAACTTTTAACCCAGAAATACATTACATATACCAATCAGCCACAACATTACAACCACTGACAAGTAAAGTAAATAACATTGATTATCTGGTTATGGCACCTGTCATGGGGTGGGACATATTAGGTAGCAAGTGAACAGTCAGTTTTTGAAGTTATGTGTTGGAAACAGGAAAAATTGGCACACGTAAGGATCTGAGCGACTTTGTCAAGGGCGCAAGTTGTGATGGCTATGCGACTGGGTCAGAGTATCTCCAAAACTGAAGGCCTTGTTGGGTGTTCCTGGTATGCAGTGGATAGTACCTACCATAATTGTTCCAAGGAAGGACAACTGGTGAACCGAGGACAGGGTCATGGGCGTCCAAGGCTTATTGATACGCGTGGGGAGCTTCTCTAGCACAAATTGCTAAAAAAGTTAATGCTGCCTATGATGAAAAGGTGTCCGAACACACAGTGCATTGCAGCTTGCTGTGTTTGTGGCTGCGTAGCCTCAGAACGGTCAGACAGCCCATGCTGACCCCTATTCACCGCTGAAAGTGCCTACATTGGGAACGTTTTCAGTAATGTTACTCTACATAACTCATAAGAGTTGTTTGTCCTAACAGTCGTGGATACATTGGGAAGATTATATGGGGATACATGCTCTTCTATAGATACAATAACCTGTGTCCATGGGAGGCGACTGTGTGAACCTGTAGCACGAGAGCTACTTTGACGACCCCCTGCCTAGCAGTAAGCGATGATCGGAGGGCAGACAGGGTGAGCATATTGAGCATATTACTTGTCCATTTTGAGCTATTATTCCCACTTATGGATGAATTTTCCCATTAGTAGTGAAGACTCTGCCGCTGATGGAGAAGTGAGTATGTTGCGTGAAATTGCTCAGGACATGTCCAGAAAGTGGGTACACATATATTTGCCCATGCAAATATGCTTGATTCGGGCAGTTACACCAGCCGGTGCCTGAAGAAGTGGGGCACGCTAACGTAGGCCAAGTGCATAAAGGGCACGTTGATGAAATTATGAACGGATGCAGACTGGGTAAAAGATGTGAATACATCGCTGAGAAGGTGGTCAGGGACCAGTGCAAATAGCGGATGATGATGGTGATGACGGTCTCTGGCACTAGCGAGCTGCTTACAGTTTGCTGTTTGTGATTGTGCTGCTGATTGGTGCAGTCTTTGTGGCATGGGCATATATTATGGTTTTGTGTTCGAGTTTAAGCAATATATTTTTTTACATACATGAGCTGGGGAGTTTTTTCTGCTCTACTAAAGGGGACTTTGAGTTTTATTGATGCCTAATAGTGAATCTTTTTGTTGCACATGGATGCAAATGTGATGTGACTGTAACTTGTGCTCGACATAACCTGGCGTATATTCTACTGGTGCCGACCTGCACAGATCTTCACATGGATACAGCTCAGCATATGGGCATAAACACGCTATTTGTATGAGGGTAAATTGCGCCCATTTTGCACCCACTCTGCATCTTAAAATCACAATGAATTATTCATATCTTTATATCCTTACATTTCTGTTAAGTAGTTTCTCAACATTTTGGATATACCATCAGTTTTTACACCCATTGCCGTTTTATTATGGGAACTTGCTGCATATCTCCCATCTTTTGGTCTGAAATCATCTTGTGCCTCATCTTGAAATGTTCCTCTATTGGGGTGTAATGTATATTTCTTTATAAATAGATTCCTGCACTAGCTTCTGTGTATGTGCTACTTACATATAGTATATATACTATATATGGTATATAGTATCCTTGGCATAATATTATTTGTGTCAGTGCTTCGTTCTGCCCAAAATAGGGCTGCATGTGACACGGGCAGTGACATGATGTGATGAGGGGAATGGAGGCAGCAGGAAGCCACAGACTGAGAGTTATATAGTGGAAGGAGCAGGGTCTCCAGCAGCACAGAGTATATCAGGAGATGAGTGATGTGTTAGTGAGGACAGGGCTGCATGTGACACGGGCAGTGACATGATGTGATGAGGGGAATGGAGGCAGCAGGAAGCCACAGACTGAGAGTTATATAGTGGAAGGAGCAGGGTCTCCAGCAGCACAGAGTATATCAGGAGATGAGTGATGTGTTAGTGAGTACAGGGCTGCATGTGACACGGGCAGTGACATGATGTGATGAGGGGAATGGAGACAGCAGGAAGCCACAGACTGAGAGTTATATAGTGGAAGGAGCAGGGTCACCAGCAGCACAGAATAGGGATGTGAGGCTCCTGCACATTAATACAGGACGCCACAGACTGTGAGTTATATAGTGGGAGCACATAGTAGAGATGTCAGACTCCTATCACACTGATGCAGGAAGATTATGGTGTCAAACAAACCTCTATATGAAATAAAGGTCATGCATCTAACTTGTTTAACGAATGGTGGGAGATATGTGACTATCCAGAGGGAACATACTGCCCTCTGATACATCATGCCGAAATGTAACTCACTAGGAGCTGTTGGTTCTACCATAATCTCTAATATCAAACACAAATGTGTTAGTGCGTTAGTGCGTTAGTTCATGTGGTCCAGATCCTAGTAATTTATTAGTCTGGTGAAATGTCTGTTGAAAGGGATGGAAATAGTGCAGATACTATTGATAAGGCACAAAGTCTGGCAGTCTTCTGAAATAAATATGTAATCCGTATTGTATTCACATCAGATGTGGGCACTTCTCAAGCAGAGACAAGTGTGGCCTTGTTTAGACAAGTACAAGCTTTTATACTTTTTAACATTTGTTACACAGTGTAATGTCATTTACTCTTATTTTACAGTTTCCTATTATGGTTAACAAGTTTTTAATTGACATTGGCTATCTTTAGATAAAGATCAATATACATCCACATTGTTTAAAGCATATGTGGTGACATCGTAAATCTTACTTCACCTTAATTTGCTTGACCTATCTCATTGACCTTTATTAAACTTAAAAATAAAGTTTGTTCAGCTGTCACTAATCAACTTTTGACCCCTTCCAGTTGAATTCTGAAAAGATCAGAATTGTGGACACTTATTTACCTCACTAAAATATAAGTATAATGTATTCTTTAATTGATACAACATTAACCAGTCAATATTGTGCCAATCAGGTTGGCTTTCACATCACCATTCACAGACTCACCTGCATGGCATATATCATCCCACTGCGATAGTATTCTATTTGTCTCATTTCCCAACATGCATGGAATGCACCAAAATATACTTGTGCATCTGGTGTAACAAGGAAGTGACTGACGTAATTTATGCAAAATAACAAATATCATTTTATGGAATACTTAACTTACATTCTTTCATTTTGTATACATGAAATACAAAGTTGTAACACTTATATTCTGTCCCTCTATCTTTATCTATTACTATACAGCCAGTTACCAAAATGTCCTCTTTTGTAGAACTCAGAACATCAAAACCCCAAAATGTATATTTTCATTTGGGACTACATTGTGAAGGGAGATAGGGGAACTTCCTCCCTCTCCGTCTATATAGCAAAAAGGTGCATATCAGTGTCTAAACAGCTATGAGGATGACGCAGAAAGCTTAAAGGAAGAAGTGTAGCAAACTGTTGTTCACATTCACGCTTAAGGTGTCCTTTAACACTCCGGCCCTGATGCTTGATCTTCGCACCAAGCGCCGGTATTACTCATGTGGGTGGCTATATTGGCTGAGATCCAGCCCTTAGGTTCCAGGATTGAATGATCAGATGACTTCCGCAGCACATAGGGGTGTTGTCTGCACTCACAGGCCTATAACAGTCATCTTCAGACCAGTCCAATACACTTGTGTTGACTTATGAGCTCCTAATAACAAATTATGACTAAATATATTGTAACTCAGAAATAATGTATAGAAAACAAAAAGTTTTTTTATGCAGGTTGCAACTCTCTGAGGTGGCTTCTAATATCCATAAATAATTACAGCAGGGACTGCTGTAATTCCTGATGAACACAGAATTGATGGATTTCATTCTACGTACCTAGGAGACTTTGCTACAAATTATGAGTATGAGAAATCAGAGGAGTTCGCCAATCATATTATGGAACGAAGGGGGCGTGGCCATGCAGGCTACCAGGATGGCCGTCTGAACAGGGAACTCCGCGCCACCAGATAATACTTGATGATTCTGTTACTCCTACTGCTGTGTCATAACAGACATTGGAAATCCTTCTGCACAAATTAGAAATGATGGTACAGACTAAAGAACACTGTGCTCGCCACCTGAATGTATTCTTCCAAACCGTGCCATCTTTACAACCTACATGATCACACGTGTCTTATGACTCCTGAAGAGGACGGTATGAAGGGGGTACATTCAGCTATACCAGGTCCAACAGCAGGTTGTCTCAAACACTACAGCTAGGTACAGACTGAAGAATTTTCCGACCGATGTCTTACCTCAAATGATTGTACCTACGACTGAAGGTCCAATCAGTCTGGCGATTCATCCATACATGCTGACACCATTTACCTTCAGATCTGTGCATTTCATCTGGTCCTCTAGACTTCAGAGAATGGCAGCACAATATTTATTCAATCATTCTTGTCACTCTGGTTAAAACCAACTTGTTATAGCTATCCACATGTCTTATAGAATTTTGTTAGCTTCTGTTTCTCTGAAATTAAACATTCTATCTCAGAATGAACAAATCATTGATAATTTCTACAGCACTCTCTACATTAATTCACCGGGACATTCATCGCTAGCATCGGCTGAAAAGAGCCCGACTCTGTAAACTCTATGGAGATTATGATATGAGTACATACACACTACGTGATCGGTCAGAAAATATTAAACAGTACGGCCAACCAAATGAGCCGACAATCGACACTTTGGAACTACTTTCGACCATCGTGTCACTATATACACTGACCTGTCTTCTGACTGAATGGTCATATGTCGACTTATTTGCCCGATTATTGGATGAAAATGCTCCAGTGTGTACCCAGCCTAACTCAAAACTCCTTCAGGGCAGCTGTGCTTTTATTTCCTCTGGAGATGTTAGAGGAGACTTTCAGGAATCATTATTCAGATTGCTGAAGTGTAAGATGTCTTAGGGCTAGATTTACTAAGCTGCGGGTTTGAAAAAGTGGGGATGTTGCCTATAGCAACCAATCAGATTCTAGCTATCATTTTGTAGAAGGTACTAAATAAATGAAAGCTAGAATCTGATTGGTTGCTATAGGCAACATCCCCACTTTTTCAAACCCGCAGCTTAGTAAATCTAGCCCTCAGAGTCACTATAAAAAGCCCAAGATGAGAAGGATACAGAAATTAGGATTTTATATGGCAGATTGAAAGAAACAGAATTATAATTGGAGAATTAGAAAAATAATTCAGATCTTCTAAAGATGTGTCCAACTATAAATCTATGTGTATATATACCCCAGATATGTGGCCTAACAGTGCTACAGCAGCATCACCCTATTAGTACACAATATAACAACGTAATGATGTGTCATATACACAACAGAGAACAGTGTCTTGCCAGTTACTAATAAATGCAAAACTCACATTTTCAATATCAAATGTTAAATGCAAGTTAAATTAAATACAAACATCTTGTTTTTTCTTTTAAAAAATCAATTGTGAATCTTCTTTCCTGCAGTCGTCTAAATGGAAATGTCAAGTAATGCAGTAAGAGCCCTAACTTGATATAATGTGGCCACAACGGTAATGAGTCAAGTCCAACCAGAGGGTTCAAAATGTAATCAGCCAATCAAAAACACCCAGATTGCCATCAACATTGCGTATTGTTGTTCCAGCACTCGCAAGCAAATCGCCACGCCCAGATAGGTCGCAGTTACATTCCCTTAGTGTACGCTGGCCTGTCCCTGCCTGCACCCATTCTGCCTCTCCAGGAACGGCATAGGGAGACGCAAGACAAAGATATGCAAATGAGCCACTTAATATTTAATGTTTAAAATGTATTACTGGCTACACAGATCTCCTTATAGATCACTATAGATAATGTGCCTCTATGTGACAACCAGTTTACCTCTACTCCCCTTATTTTTCTATCCTGTAGGTCCAACTGCATCCCATCTTGTCCCTACGCTACATGTCCAAAACTGAGCTCATCATCTTTCCCACCCCCAGTGTCACTACCCCACTCTAGTCGCAGTGTTGCTGTTACCAAAACTCTTATCCATTCTCTCATCATCTCCCACCTTGACTATTGCAGCCTTCTCCCATTTGGCCTTCCCGTTATCCGGCTGTCCATGCTACAATCTGTCCTTAATGCCGCAACAAAGCTGATCTCTCTCTCTCTCGTCACTGCACATACTCTGCACCACTCTGAAGATGAGTGTGAGCAGCTTGAAAAGCATTCTGGTGGTTATAAAGATCCAGTGAAGGCATTTGCAAAGTCCTCACCAACAGCTTCCCCTCATACATCTCTGATTTTCTCACCAGATACACACCCTCTCTCTTTCTTTGATTTGCCCCTGGCCAGCTCCTTGTCACCTTTCTGATTATCACTTCACTTCCACCTCCAAGACTTCTCCCGTGCTGATGCTCACTTATAGAACTCCATACCCTTCCTGACCAGACTTTCTCCCAAACTTCAGTCTTTCAAACATCACCTCACAAAATCCACCTCTTCACTATAGCCTATTGTACCCCCACCTGATACTATTCCATGAGGGTGTATTACCAGCTATACTCCCACTAAATAGTCACTCCAATCCTGCTAGCTCCAATTGTCTCAGCATTGCCCTCTCTCTGTAGAATTTAAGTTCTCACAATTAGGGCTCAATCTGCACCTTCTTCTCTATCTTTCTACCTGTTCAGTTTATTTGCATGATTTGTTATACCAACTGTCTGGCATTTCAGGGTTTTGTAGCAAATTACAAATAAACAATGATGATGAAAGTGCTCTTTAACTATGACTAGTTTCCTAATGGTCCATCATTCTATAGTTAGTAATGCATCTCTGGTAATGTATAGCACCACCTGCTGGTCAGGTAGCAGATCCACAACATTATCATACCTGATTCTTTGTATATCTCACTTTCAGGAGCTGCAGATACTGGGTGTGAAAAAGAGACTTTATTACACCTATTGTGCCATCAAATGGGCAGGATAAAGGGTACAGTGATGCCAATTGCTTCATCATGTCTTCACCTTCTTGGTGTTCATGGGTTTGGTAATGCAGTCATTGCGCCATCTAGAAGGCAGTCATAGGAGGCTTTCTGATTCAGGTGGAGGCAGTTCTTAATAGATGGCTTCAAGACTGGGTTATCTACTAAAACATTCCTAGAGGTCCCAGGTATTCCAGAAACCCCCTTTACCTACCCTGTACAGTTGGTTTACGTTAAACAAGCTAAAACAACAATGACATTTCTTACAAAAACGTGAGTGTACTGTAGCTAAATTCTTCTCTAAAGCGAATAGAGCAGATGCTGCTGGCCATGCATTTGTCAAGGGAGTTATATTTTATTTCATTCACAGTCTCGCTAAAATCTCAACAGGAGAATAACATTGCAGAGTCTGTTTTGACTGAATTTGCCAAGTTTTATGTACAATTATCCAACAAACAAAGCCCTCACAATAAAGTTTATTAACCTTTCCGAACATAATTAAATTGACAAATTTAAATGAATCAACTGAGGAAACACTCAGACAATTGATTACAGAGAAAGAGGTGTTTTTCTGCAATTGCTAGTTTTACAGTCTAGAATGTACCAAGCCCTGATGGTTTAACAGTCCAGTATTATAAAGTTTTGGTTGGACTCTTGCCTCTTTCTTGCAAAAAATGAATGCCCTACTGCAGGAACATTGTCTCCTGCCAAAATTCCTACAACAAATATATTGGTTACCCCTAAAACCAACGAGTGAGTCCCCTGCCAATGATCACCCAGTTTTCGTTTTGATCATTGACGTCAAAATATTAGCAAAAATGTTGGCCTTCAGATTAAATAATGTTTTATATAATTTGATACATCCTGACCAGGTGGGATTTATACCACATAGAAAGGTTCCAAAAAACACCAGAACGATCCACATCTGTATAACAAGAACTTATACTTGATATAGATGGAGCTTTACCCTCAGGCGGCAATATTTATTTTGTACGCTAGAGAAAGTATGTCTGTCTTCAGCCATGGGCTAAAGCACAATGGGGAGATTTCAATTCAGTCTTGTTGAAGCCTTGCATGATGTGAGCACTTCCTTGTGTTATTGTAAGTAAAACATCTATGATTTTTGTGGCTTTTAGTACTGTAACATCCCATGGAGCCTCATCTTGTGAGGGACAGAACCTCTCAGTTGAATCCCCCCCCCCCCCCCCTATGTTCCCCTACAGCCAAAGTTTAATTAAAACCTTTGAGACTTTCAAATATCCAGGTAAATAATAGTTTATGTCAGGGCTGCCCTTTATCCAATTACTTTTTGCCTCCGCCGCAGCCATTGAAGCCATTAGCATATTGAACTAAATCATGCTTGCCTACTCGCCCAGAACTAATTTTGGAGAGGTCTCCTGGACTCCCGGGAAAGAAGACCAACCTCCCAGATCACACTTGTTCTACTTGTAAAGAGAGACAGGGCGATGCGATTTGCCTTAATGGGACTCTCCAGACGGGTCCTGATGATGCGATTTGTGTTATCATGGCGTGACCATGTCATTGCATAGCAAGAAGCAGGGCCGTTATGATGTAAATTACATTGTCAACCCCCAACAAAAAAGCAGGCAGGTATGAATTAAAATTGGCAAAGGGGTTTATAAGCGCTATCAATATGCTGACAGTCTACTCCTAACGAAGCCTTTAGCCTGCTTGTCAAGCCTCATTACTAGAAGAGTTTGTGCATTTATTAGGGTTCTGCATCAAAATCTGAAGCATTAATCAGCAATCTACCACCTTCATTAGTCATATTATTTGACCCAAAATTCCCTTTTTGGTTAGGTTATCTATCAACCCAAATTAGCAGGAACAAAAGATATGAAATGCTTAGGCTTTCTGTACTGTTTACTATACTGTTCTTAATATACTGCACTGCTTACTATACTTTACTGTTTCCTACACCGTACTTACTATACTGCACTGTGAACCATACTGTACTGCTTACTATACTGCACTGTGAACTATACAGTACTACTTACACTGTACTTACTATACTGCACTGTGAACCATACAGTACTACTTACACTGTACTTACTGTACTGCACTGTGAACTATACTTTACTGTTTCCTACACTGTACTAACTATACTGTACTGTGAACTATACAGTACTAACACTGTACTTACTGTACTGTGCAGCTTCCTACACTGTACTACTTACTATTTTGCACTGTGAACTGTACTATACAGCATACTATACTGCGCTTATTATACTGTACTGTGAACTATACTGTAGTATTTAACATCTATTGTAATTTACAGTATGGATGACATTATACACCTCCCAACATGTCTGTCCCCGGCAGCGGACCAGGGGGAATGACCATCCCCCTTCCCCAGAGGGCTGCACTGGGCTGTCCATTACTTACCTCCCTTTTCCCAGCATTCCCACCCACAGGACAAATATGTTCCTGGGCAGGACTGCGAGACAGAGAATAGAGACTGTCGCGCTGAAACCGGGACAGTTGGGAGGTATGCCTTATCCCATATACAATACTGCACTTGTGCCTGTAAAATAAGGAAGATACTGGTTATACTGTTAGAGGGATGATGTTATTAAAAAAAAAATGAAAATAAAAAATTAGGAGGAATGAGTTTTGTCAAAGGCAAGCAGCACCTACCAAGTTTCTAATTTGGTTTGTTGCTCGTTAAGAAGAATCCCTTTGTGCACCGTTACTGATAACTGACAGTGTCCTATTAATTGTGTTTTTGGTAAAGCTTTTTGCAATCATATGTTGTAGTAAAGGGTGTTTCTTTAACAACAGAGTACACTCTGTATGTAGCAGGTAACACTAGCAGTAAGTAATGAGATCTTTATAAGTAGTGAATGTTGGTGTCTGATTATAAAGATAGCACATAAGCCATATTATTGTCTGATATGTATTGTATCTGTATAAGCAGTACTTATCTGGAACTGCTTCAGTTTTCCTTAACAACGTGTGTATTATATGGGAGGTTTGGGTTCTCATAAAAGCAGCAAGTGGATATTGTTTTTTGGATAAGGGTAGAGAGGCGACAGAGGAAATCTATCGCTGTTCACTAAATTATCATGGTGCTATAAACGAGTTTTATGCATAGACCACCCTACCCGATATGATAATAAAGTGCCACTTTCCCATTGAACATTTGGTGCATAACATTAAAGGTTGCTGATACTTCCACTATTGCACAACTGCAACAAATAAACACAATTTGAAGCACAATATGTCACTAAAAGACTATCATAATTGCTACAGGTGGGAACTGTTTCAACGGATAATGTTACGATTTATATGTGGATAAAATGCATAATATAATTTACAAGATGATAGCCAGACGCATCTTTTTTTCAAAGCATCTGATGATCTCAGGGACTGTGCCAGTAATTTGTGAGATGCTTTATACCTCTCGTTCCTCCAGTGTATTTAATCGCTTCATGCTGTGATGAAAATATTCACAACTTTCTTATCCGATCCCCCAGCAATTCATACTGATTACACAGCACTCTGGATGAGAGCTGTATGCTTGTCACACTTACACAAACTCACAGGGTGCTATACCCTGTGTCTACTGGGTATCTGCTAAGCCAGTGACCTTGGAATGAACCAACCCATTTGGTAGGTGATGTGTGTGCTAACATTACATGTGTACAAACACAGAAGCAAATCTGTATAAGCTATATGTGGGCAGCCTGCCAGCGCAGGATTCTCTGCCAACAGGGAGAGTGGAGGCGTGAATCACAGAGATCCAGCGCGAGAGCTAAGAATATATACTCCAGGACATTTTTGTCATGCTTTGTGTTTTACTAGATGATTGTGTTGCCTAGTGGCAGCTGAGGAAAAGCTTGCTGCTTGGTAGCCAGGCAACTTGTTCAGATTTATAACAGACACTGAGATTCTATATCGCCCTTTGCAGCGCTTTGTCTTTGGATTTCTAAAGATTGAAATAGGCACCACCTAGAGCAGAACTGCCCAAACTCCGTCCTCAAGCGCTACCATCAGTTCATGTTTTCAGGATTTCTTTAACTCACCTGTGCATATTTAATCTGTTGTTCAGGGTCAGTGTCAGCGATATTGCCGCCTTGAACAGCTCCCTTGTTTAATATCTTATCAAATATTCACACAATATATCACCACTATTTCATCAGGGATCCTCTCCCAACTACCTTTGTACTTGTCATGAAACGCACTCTGCGCACTCATGACTTGTAAGGGGGCACACAGGATTCCAGCTTAATCCTTGAGCTCACCTGTCCGTTAGGTTACAGATTTAACTGGTCCCTTCCCCAACACAGACTTCCCACTTCCACACCTCTTCCACACTTAGGTTCTGCCACCATCTACGTATAAGGCCCCTAGAACGCCTATGGCTTAATTACTCAATTGCGCATACTCTGTACTCTGATAGCAAAAACAGTTAACTCTTCCCACACTGGTGTTTAAAGGGTTAACACAGCCAAGCAGTCAACCTCTTCTAAGCAGGTAGTGAATTCATGTAGAACAATAAGGACAGAAATTTTAGATTTAATATACATAAAGTACAATGCTTACAAGGAATAAAAATATTTAATAAAGATGACAAAATATATGGCAAAACAGATTTAAAAATAAAAAGGACAAAGTTTCAGAATATAAACTTACATACAATTTGTATAATCTGCCCCAAGGGAAATTGGCTTGGAAGATGGATAGCTTATAAATGTTGATTAAATTCCCTAAAGTCTGTAAAGTTTTTGCAAGTGGTTTCATATTTTTAAAGACACATTGGGGTAGATTTACTAAACTGCGAGTTTTGAAAAAGTGGAGATGTTGCCTATACTAACCAATCAGATTCTAGTTATCATTTATTTAGTACATTCTACAAAATGACAGCTAGAATCTATGCAACATCTCCACTTTTTTAAACCGCAGTTTAGTAAATGTCTATGCTTAAATCGAAACGCGTTGGTTTTTGTTTGGTATATGTTGAACTGCCTTCTGATCACCAATACCCTGGAGCCACTATCCAAGCAAGATTGGATCTAGAAAATATTGGATTCTTTTGTTATATGCGGCTGAAAGGAGAGATCCTGATTCAGCCTTTGTTCTCTGTTTTCTCCTATTCTATGAATGAATATTTGGAAGTAAGAAGAAAGAGGATACAAGAAAAAAAGTTAGCCACATTACCCTGAATAAACCTAATCTTGACTGATCTTGGCAGCTATGCAGGATTGGATCTGGTCAATATTTGGATGGGAGACCATCTGGATATATGATATAGAGATGTGGTTGATTGATCAATATAAGAAGAAAGAGGATACAAGAGAAGAAAGAATGTAAAGACCCTTTATTGAAGTTGACTGTTATCTGCCTGTTGATGTAAGCATAACACCTAGGGCGGATCATAAGACACCTATCCTTTCAGGATATATGACATGGGAGTACTTTAAAGATTTTATGGAGCTATTTTGATTCACTTCATGATATATATTACATGTGTCTATGAGGAATTTTCCTATGTGTTTTCTGACATTTAGTTTGCACCTTGTATGACAAATTACTGACCGCCATTGTACAAACCATTGTATGTTTGAATTGATTTAGTGGTTTGGTGGTGTCCCATTCGATTTGTTTGGGGCTGCTGTGGTTGTTGAGGCGGCCTAGATCTAATTTTGTTTTGCAACTTTATTAACCTGTATCAGGCGCCCTTCTCCCAGAATGGAAATTAATTTACAGAAGGCCAATAATGATGGCAGAAGACTTATCTCACTGTTCTATAGATTTGACCCCACTTATATCATGTTAGTAACTTATCTATGATCTTGTATGCCTGCATGGTCCTCCACAGACCAAAAACTTATCAGAGCTGCTGGAGGAGTAGATTTCCGTCAGACAGTAATAGACAAATATGATTTTGGAACGGGAGGTTGATGATCCTACATAATGTTTGTTTTATGATGATTGCACATACTGTGTGATGCTTGGTCATCACTGATAAGAAATGTATTAAGCCCTTGTTTCTTGTACAGCGTTGTCATGTGCCGCTCCTCTGTACTTGACTGACCCCTTTGTCCTGCCCTATAATAATAATAATAGGGGGGTCATTATGAGACCATTACCATGCTGTCTGGTGTTGCAGCTCATTTATAACTATATTTACTATATGTGCGTTTTTGTTTGTAAAGTATAAAAATGTGGAAAGAAACCCAAACAAAACAAAACTTTATTTGTCTGACTCAACTACAATTAAAGATAAGTGGTGTAAGCGTCACCAGAGTTCATGCAGAATAGATAGTCTGGTCACTACCCTTAGGTCAACAGCATAGTCAGTTATATATTACAAACCAGATGTGCAAGAATTTCTTTATATCTTTTTACTGGACGTGAACATTTCAGCCAATTAATATATGACTCAGACACTGATAGCTCATTTTTCAGATATAGCCTTTACTTTTTGTACGAATAGTTTACTAGCCTCCGGCAAGATCTGGAGAACACTGTGTTATAGCCCTACTTTGACAGATACATAAAGATATATCTAAAAGATCTTTTCATAGGTAACCAAATTTGATTTATCTTGACCCATTACTCCCTGAACATATGCAGTCCTTAATGGAATTCTTACAGAAACCAGTTTTTGCACATTCCTGCTTATACACTGCACTTTGTGTGGGTTTTGATTTCTCACCTCCATCACTGTCTGTCTGTGATAATTATATCATAATCAGGTTAATTATGAAATAATGTGGTACTGCTGTCATGATCTATATCCTAAAATCTGAAGTTAGTTTAGTCAAAGTGGTTTCCAGCAAATCACTCTGTGTAAGCAAATCAGGTATGATTGTAATTTTATGAATGAAACAGAAATTCTTCTGAGGCCTGCTTTCTCTCACTTTATCCTCATTATTTACTAAGATGTGCGCTGTTATCACAGAAGAGCAATCAGTACTTTTTTATTTCCCAGTTAAGAGTTCCAAGGAAAAGATTTGCAAAAATATCTATTTGGGTCACTCCAAGTTCAGTGTATAATCCTTATGGAAAACAAAATCAATCAAAGCAATTATTTTCATAATACATGTTAGAGAAGACCTCTGTACAAACTTATAACCGCTGAAAGTAACATAATGTGTGAAGGCAGTGGGAAATGACAATATAGTTCCTGACAGGCCCAGTCATTGCTCTTGCCATCTCTTTTCCTCCTTTGGTGATCTCCGTTGCCTCCTTTATGGCAACAGCTGCTGTCGAACATGGGGAACAAGTGTCCTGGCTCTGTTTACAGCTCCTGCAGCAAGCAGTAAAGAAAAACAACAGCTACTTCAAGCGGGCGGATAACCACAAGAGTGCCCTCGCCGCATGGAAGCAAAAGCCTTATCTAGAACTAGAAGAGGAAGGAGGGTCAACTAAGATAAATGGTGAAGGACAACTGCTGACTTTTTAAAATTCTACAGTGAAAGGATCATGTTTTGTGACTATGAATTCTGCTGTCTCTCCTTGTTCCAACAGTGCTGCACCAGAATGCCAGTTGCCAATGGCTGCTTTATTATTAGCGGCTGATAAATGCTGCTGCCTTACAATAGCCACGCCCACTTTCTCCCAATGTCAGTTTCAATTGTTATTGCTCTTTTTTATGTACCAAGTGTTTCCCATAATTCTTGGATTTTATGCTCATTTGGACAGGACCATTTATATTTTCTGGTTCATGCCATTGAATGTAATTTGTGTTCTGATCCACTCAATGTACATTGCTGAATAATATGTCAGCACTTTATTGATAAAAATGTTTCAAAGATATATACATACCATCTAAGGAACCGAATAGGGCCCCCTCCAGAAGATGCCGGCACTCGGAAAGAGACAGTTTGATCGCCAGCAGCACTTTATCTCTAGTTCCATCATTTTTTTTAGCAGGCAGTAATTACGGGAGAAGAAATCACAGGGGTGAAGTTTCCCCAAGGACTCCCGATGAGGCAAAACAGCTCCAGTACCGTAGGAGAATGCGCCCGCTTGTAGTAAAAAAGGAAGCTGACAGTCCGGTTGACGTAAAATAGGAAATGAGGAAAATGCAGATTTCAGTTGTTTGAATGCCCTGATAGCATCTGGAGGCTAACCTTATCTAGTGGAATAAATGCCATATATTTACTATCTGCCAGAAGGGAGTTAGAGGAAATATTTTTAAAAATCATTATTAGAACTGTTCTTGGACAAAAGGATGCTAAATCGGTTCTCAAACATTGGCATATCAGCATAACTCTAAGTGAGGTCACAAAGGTTTGGGCAAAGAATAATGTTTATAAAGTATTGAAATGATTTTAGAAATTGTCATTTGTTGGGAATCAGTCTGCTACTGAGTATCTCCTTCTTTCTACCTAATCCCCAGACATCAGACTATGTGATAAAGTATGTGAGTGTAGTTCTTCTGTTCTGTCTTTTCTTTCTGTTTAATTTTAAGAAACTATTTTGCATTTCTAAAAATGTTAATTTATTTATCACATATTTATTTTAGTTTTCACCATTTTATTCAAGCATTGATGTTTTTGTCAAATTAAATCACATTTAATAACATTTTGCCTTTGTAGTCTTAAATAATTAATGTGTCTAATGGGCTTGGTTTGTATAATGCTAAATTTATACAGAAAAGTATTTGGTTTGCAGTAACTCCAGTTAAAGATGACAAACAACAGCGCTACAACAACAATGCCAAATAGACTACTCCATCCTCTACAGTATTCCTATGTGTGAAGCAGGGGTGCAGCCAGATGAAAACAGGTCCTAAAGCCTATATAATATACATGTACCCTAGTAAACTCATAAACGCACACACCCTACACAACTAAAGAGAAAAAGAACTTATGGAACTAGAGCATATAGTAAATCTAAAAGCAAATACATTTATTAAAATGACAAATATTCAAATGAACCTTATGGAAACCTAAATATAACTACAATATAAAAACACAAGAAACCACAGTAAAGTACAGTGAGAATGTCCAAATCCTAATAAAAATTGGATATTTGCAAGTGTGCTTTAGTTACTCCACTTTGTATAAATGTCCTTTATTTGGGAGCTCCCTGTTATATTCATATAAAGTGGAAATGTACATCAGTTACTTATTTACTAAACAGTTAGCAAACAACTTAATATTACATGTTTTAATATTTAGTATTAGTAAATATCTTATTTACTCCATGATTATATTTACAGTTACTGTACTGCTTACATTTAAAATATCCAGATAGGTTTTTAACATGATAGCCAGACAGAACCTGTATTTTAATATTTTTATCTTTATTTTTTTCATGTATTTGTTTTTTTAGAAAACTTTTACTTCTCCCCTGGTTTTATACGTATCTATATTATTCATTTTTATGTGATGATATCACCAAGTGTTCAGGAAGTGATTCTACTTGTTGACACCGTATAGATTTTGCAGGAATCTGGTCCTCACTGTATTTATTCCGAAGGATGAGAGATATATACATATATCTGTCTCTATTAGGGATCATAACAGTATTATATGGTGTAGTCATCTTTAAGCGGTGTACCATGTCTCTATTTAGTGACACTTTTATTGTAATTTTATCCTGTGCATTGTATGCTGTATAAATAAATATTGATTGCGAATTGGTCTTAGTCCCTCTACATGGGGTACAATTCATTCTAATTGAAATTATTATTATAGGCTGTCCCAGCGCTTGTCACATTGTATGTATGTTAGAACCTGTATTTTAAGCTCTTAAACAATTAAAGGATGATAAATCTTTTAACATTTTGGATTTCTTAAAAACAATGCGCTCTGTGTTTTGAAAGGGAATATGGTAGGAATGGATCTGATGATCGACTGTCTTCTTTCTGTTCACACTTGGCATATGCACTGTATGGCTTAAAGCATACCTCCTGCCGTTAGTCCTGGGACAGCGTCAAACAAAAAGGGGCTTGAACATGCTTGGGGCATATCTAGCAAAAGGTTGTCCCCAACTCCCCTCCCAAAATAAATCAACATCATCTTACACCGAGACTGTCCCATCTAAATTGGGACAGTTGGGAGGTATGCATACAGGTGCCAAATACGAGGCTTTAATTATTAAATACAATTTGAATTGGTTATATTGGACATGCACCGTTTTGAGTATTTAACCCTATCCTTGATGGATTCCTAAGTGGATGAAATGCGTAGAGCAGTAGTTGTGTGTGGATGAAACCCATAGAGCAAGAGTTCTGCGTGAATGAAACGCGTAGAGCATTGTTCACTGTAAAGAGGTGTCTGATTCTTACATTAATCCTACCTGTCTGCTCCTTGTCAGTGTGAGTCATCATCCTCAGCTGCGATTCAGCTTTACACCCACCAGGGAGGGTGGCTTATGGTTACAGAGCCCTCATCTGGGTACCATCCAGCTGAGCTATTTCTTTTTGTTTAATGTTCAGTATTCAGTGTTGTTATAATTGATGGTGTATTATTGATGGTGATTTCCAGATGCAAGTGTATTTGTGCTGTGTAACAATGCACTTTGTGGCATTGTGCATGTACAGAAATAAAACACCTGAATTTAATGTAGTACATACTTTTCACTTGCAGCCCCTTGTGTCTGGAGAGACAGATTTGGGGTGTAAGTGACCAACTTCAGTACAGTAACAGTGTGCAAGACCTCTAGAGATGTGTCCTAGCTAGACTTCTAAGCATCTCCAGATATGCCTAGGTGGTGTAGATTTTGCCCGTCCTGTAGGACTACTATCGGCCCTGATGATTATGTAAGACAACATGCCCCTACTTTAATAACACTGGAGCTGTTTCCAGCACCCCTGGTGCAGTGTGGGCCAGGAGGTAACATTATATTGCAAATTATTGTGGAACTATATGTCTCAGCAAGCTTGGCAGCCATTGACTGCATGGTCATGCTGGAGCTGGCTAGTATGCCCTGTCAGGCAGTGTCCTGTGAGCTGTCATAATATAAACTATGATACCAATGCAGAGCTACAAACAATTTAACTGAAATAATACACTCCAAAACCACTTGTTTACAAGTATATTAAACACCATTTCATTAAAATGTGTTGCAAATTTTCAGAAATGCGTAATGCAAATTTGTGGAGCCAGCCAACCACATGGTGCCAATTGCAGAGACATAAACATGGAATTGACTGAGTTATATATAATGTAAACTGTAGATGTGTGTGGACCTTGGATCAATCAACTCCAGCAGGTTTATTTAGTGCACAGATCTTGCAGAACATCTCTAGTATTGTTTCCCAAAATTGATGTGCAGAACAACTTACTCTTGATCTGGGATTCTTCCCTGTGAGTCGGAGAGCATACGTACAACAGGGATGTTACAATGTAGACAAAATAAATACAGATGGGAATATATAGGTTAGAGTGGGCCCTGCTCGTGAGGGAGTTTACAATCAAGTGGGTAAAGGGCACAGCTGAGACAAGAGGAGCAAGTGTGGTTTTGAGTGGAGATTGGGACAGCAGGGAGTGTGTTCCAGCTGGAGTAGTATTATAAGTGGTATCAGTGTAGGCACAAGTAATGAAGTGGGTTCTCTAGAGCACATTTAAATGTTTGAAGGCTGGGGAGAATCTAGGAGTGGTAGGGAATTCCATAGGTGGGTAGTGGCAAGAGAAAAGTCTTGTAGGTTGGAGTGAGAGGTGGGTATCAGAGGTGAGATGTAGGTCAGAGGTAGACGGGTGAGAAAGAGAGAGTATTTCAAGGTGAGATTTCACTTGTATGAAGTGGTGGTGTGCTGGGCTTTGTAGGCGAGGATGAGTATTTTGAATTGTATTTGCAGAGTGGTGGGGTGGCTGTGTAACACAGAGAGAAGAATCTCATTAATAGTGTGGCATTTAGGACAGACTGAAGCAAGGATTAATGGGTGAGGGGAATGGAGGAGGAGGTTGCAGTAGTTAAAGCAGGAGATTGAGATGGTTTTATCACATGTTTAAATTGTCCCTTTGTTTAGCCAAATTACACCTAATGGTACAATCTAATTTTGTCACTTTTCCAAGGCAAACTGTGATGTTTAAATTGTATTACTAGTAGTACTGATGGTTCTTCATCCATCCCTTACTTTTACTGCGTTATATTAGGATGTCAGCGCCTAGTATAATCATTTTCATGTCAGTATTACACATCCCTGTGTATTCACAGGGATGTTACATTTTTAAACACTGAGAAGGCCTTTACTTCAATGAATGAAATCCTGCTCATCCCATCAAACACTTGCATGCATTTTTATACAGTTATACATTGTTATGGTGCGTGTGACTAGGGTATGAGCATCTTTTTTGTATTCACTCTTCAACTCCTTGCCTGGGATTTCCTCCATTTTGTAGTGGGTGAGGATAGAACAACCTGTAGCCGATCAGAGAATCAGAATGTGTAGTAAGAAAAGACAATCACCTGTGATACATTGATGAGGTCTACATTCTACAGGACAGTGCCATGGTGGGAGAGGGGATTAGAGGTACACAAGAAAGACACAGACTGAGAGTAGCCCTGCCTCAGCAAGCACCAGATAAAGAGATAACCAGGATGACCGCTACAGAAATACCTACATGCCATGTCTCGATGCAAGCTTTGACTGCCTTGCAGCTTTTAAAGAGACACATATTGAGTCTCATACACGTTCCAGACCCCATAGACGGTACAGATCCCATAAACATTCCAGACCCCATAGACGGTACAGACCCCATACACATTCCAGACCCCATACACATTCCAGACTCCATAGACGGTACAGACCGCATACACATTACAGACCCCATAGACGGTACAGACCCCATAGACATTACAGACCCCATACATATTCCAGACCCCATAGACGGAACATACCCCATAGACGGTACATACCCTATACACGATGGATGTATTTTTGAACTGAATGCTAATTCCAGATTTCCTTAAATTGATTCTGTCCATGAAACAGGCACCAAGTGAGCTGAATAAGCAATCTGGCTGTTTCCACAAGTGTTAAATTACTTATCTATATTGTGAAATCAGTGGCCCATAATCATTTAAGTATTCTCTCCCCGATAATGTACATGATGTTGTTCCCACTGCTGAATATGGATACTTATTACATTGCTTTATCTTACATGTTAGTCCTATTAACCATGTGCCAGGGTAAATGTCTGTCCTTACATTGTACACGCTCTGCTTGTGATGTGGGCGAGGGTTTGCCTGAGCCAGAAGGAATTCTAAATTCACTTAGTTTTTCTTAGTTTATTTGGGATTACTGAAATTAGCCTTTATTTGGGCAAACATGTTCTGGAGTCACCTTATAGAGCCCGGTTACCAATCCTATTTACATATGTCCCCATTTTCACCATAGAACCAGGAACAACCCTTTGCAACGCCATCTGGGAGAAGTGGGTTTTGTTATTATTGACATTTATATAGCGCCAACATATTCTGCAGAGCTTTAAAGTTGTAATCAAACACATTAATAACGTACGCTTGGGTATTAGACAGGATGCCCTCCTTACAAGTTTACAATCTATAGGACAATACAGGGGTTTGATACACGAGGTTCAGTGTTGCAGATTGAATACTGGTCCAGCCAGATTGCAATAGGAAAACGTGCTTCGTAAGGTCTATATTATCCAGTCACAGAGCAGTGATGGTTTTGGATCAATGCTTTGCACAAGTGTTGATAGAGGATAAATGTATATTTTGAGTGAACTATGTAGTATAGTGGTACAGGTAGAATAGCCTAGCGAGGTTCAATAGGATTTTGGGGAATTTGATAAGCTTGTCGGAAGAGATTTTTCAGGGAACATTTGCAGATTTGGAGGCTAGGGGAAAGTGTTGTTGTATTAGGATGGGAATGGCACACAGTGTGTCAACCTGGCAAAAGGCCTGTAATGGCAGCATGAGCAGGGGATGAGAGACAGAGCAGACAGGTTGAGTTGAGTTTGTGTGCCATGGCTGAGGTCATGTTCCACGCTGAGAAGAAAGAGGAGCTGGAGCCACTTGATGAAAAGCCACTGCTGGGGTGTGACTAAGATGGTACAGCCAGATATGGGCAGGAGAATATAGAAATCAGGGAGTTCAAAGTTGTTGAAGAGAGGTAGAAATTTGTTGAAAATGAAGACGAAGTTGATATTTCTGCGTTTGAGGATATCACCCAAGATGATGGTGGGAATTTCAAAGAACTGCTGGGGTGGGGTGATCAAGATAGATCACATGCCTAGAGAATAGGAGGGAGTTCAGATAGTATGGACTACTGATGTTGGAACCGTAAGTGATAGAACAGGTGGGAGAACTTTGAACGTGCACCACGGGGGGAAGGAGGAGACCAACTCCCACCTCTCCTCTGCTTCCAGGCCTGGAGGTGTGGGTGAAGTGGAGACCACCATGTGAATGGACTGTAGGGGAGGACTTGTCTGATTGTGTGAGCCATGTTTCTTTTGTTGGCTGATGGTTGAAGTTATTTCAGGGGATGTAAGTTTTTGATTACAGAGCAAACGTTCTATAGGGCAAATTTAAAGTCTTGAAAGTGAAGGGAGCGAGTTGACATCTTTTATGTTTGCTGAAATCCTATAGTGTGCACCACCAGATTGTAGTGCATAGGTGGTGTGTTGGGGTGAGGCTGGTAATATATTACCAATTTCAACGTGAAACAGAGGTAGCTTAAAAGTGGCCTTCTATATACCCTGGGGGTAAGATTTCTGGCTATTGGCAGATAGGTCAACTGTAAACCTTTTGTTAGAATCCAGTGCATGCTTCTAATTCCACTTACATACAGCAAGAGCTTGCTAAGAAGATTTTTCCCTTCATTTTTAAGAGTTCGCATAGTTTGTGATGTTATTGCTCCTAAATTCTATGAGAAATCTGGTAAAGGGCAGCAATAAACCTGGGATTAAGCTCTGTTCTCTCCTTAGATCTACCAGGTTAGGCAACCTGAGTGTTTCAGACGCCGAGAAATATTATCTCAGCCAATGTGTCTCTTGGCTTAAACTCAAGTATCTTAGGTACAGGCTGATATTAAAGTAGAAAACCTCCACAAACCAAATTCTATATATCCTTTATAATTCGGTTGTGAAAACTATGCACATCCTACCATGATGAAATTATTCCCAGGTATTTTTATTCACTACTACATCTGGGATGAATACACTATAAATCCTGTTATTCGCCTCCTGGAGTTTCTATTCTAACACTATACTCTATAACTAGGCCTCATGTCAGCGTCACAATACAAATATTTGTAAGTGTAAAACAACTAATTTTTTGTGATTCACATTCAGTGAAGGTTTTCTTACTTGGGTTTCTGATTTTATTTTTTTTAAAATAAAAAAATGCATGATTGGAAATAATGTATTAATCTCTTTAATAGTAGTTTAAAATAATAATTTCTTATACTTTCCTTGTTTCTTTTTAAGAATTTGGAGAACTTGTCTCCTGTGCAGTCTTGAAGTGAAGAGGATAGGAACTAAAGCATCATTTACATGTCAGGAGAAGGGGGGCTGACTGCTACATAGCAGAAATCAGGTAAGTCAGATCTTTTATTTAAATCTTACCTATATGTTATTTTACAAAAAAAACAACTGGAACGTCAATATTACTGCATTATTTATGCTGATAATTTTGTTTGCAAACGTGATGGACCTGTCTGTTTTTTTTTTTATCGATTTATGTATATATGTCTTTATTCTGTAACTTACATGTATTCATTGCCACTGACACAGAAATATGGCTGAATAATCCCGTTCACACACATATGCGTCCCTTATGGGTCAGGAAAAAATATTTTGGAAATCTGTTCAGTGTTCTTTGTTGATACATATGGAACAGTAACTGTTCTCCATAATTGCTTAATTTTCTAGTTGATACATAGACGGAGAGATTGTAGATAAATCAGAGAGAGATTCAAGCAAATCATTCCAGGTCTGGTGTTATACTTGGGAGTACTTTTGGCTGTTTAATTACAGTTAAACTTTCGCTATTCCAAACATTCTATGGGGTTTAAGTTTGTTTAAAGGGACATTGGTGTGATATTTAACGGTTTTAAAATGTATTTATCAGCAACATGTCGGGCTCTGATGCTGCAAAGTCATTTTATGGTGGAACAGTGCGTAGCATTATACAAATATAAAGGTGTCTTAATTGATTTCTGACTTAAATTTGCCCATGTTTGTGTGTGATAGGCAAATTAGAAAGCAAGTTCCAGCGAGGCAGAGACTGATATGTCTAAAGGAATTGTTCTTTTTGGGGCAAGATTATATTGTTGCCGTGCCGATGAGTGGGTGCTGTGTACACCTGCTTCTGGTGCGTGGCAATTCAAGGGTGCTTCTTGGGGATGGGAAAGAGGTTCTTTCCCAGGAGGCCAAAGTTAGGAGATATGATAGAAATTCTATAATATAACTTCTAGAATAAACATGAGGTTCTTTGTGCTACAGATAGTGCACATTTTAATCAAGGTGTTGATGCCTAAGTGACCTCATTCCTGGAATTTGCGTATTTTGTAGTTGTGACTGTCTCCTCTTTGCTCAGCTTCCTCCCATCTACCCATACATATTTTTAAATAGAGCAGCATATAGTTTGAATTGTTATATTGAATAAGGGCCCTTGGGCGTGGTAGAGGCGCATGCACAGTTTATTCTAGATTTTATAGTACAGAGTTCATATAACTGTTTTCATGCACCTGCATTATGGTGTGTGTGTGTGTGTGTGTGTGTATATATATGCTACTCAGTGTGATTATAGTAATACCATGCTGTTAGAGATATTATTAGCTAAGTAATTCTATATTTTCCAGCTTCCACTTAGAGTGTAGGTTGTGCCCAGAAATCTGGAATATATTGAGAAACTTGATTATTCTTTATGTTTCCCCATGAAGGATAATGACTTTTTTTCCATTAAAGATTAAAAAGAGGGCTGAGATACATTTTTGTCATGCAACACATGGCTAATGTAATAATTTAGTTACAGACAATGGAATTAGACAATCTGGGACCTTTAATCCATTGAAAGAGTGAATAAACACAACAAACGCCTTAATTCTCATATTTTAAATTCCGCAAAATGTCAAGAAGCTAAAGAAACGGGAGACACCCCACCCTTAATTGTGTGATGGAATAAAGCTTTAGTAACATGAAAGAGTATTTAATTAAGTATAATATAAACCACATGATGTCCATAAGATAACACATTGCATCCAACTAAGAGACGGATCCGGGCTCAGATTTCCTCTGCCTTACATCAAGCTTGTCCTGTGCATTGTTTTTTCTATATAATGTTGTAACTGAATACTGTATATATTTTCTCAGCGCATACAGATTTTTGACAGTTTTAATTGTGCTTCCTCATACCCATCCTATATTGACTGACATTTGGGGAAAACATTTTTCTGCAATGTAAATGTATTGTAAGAGGAGGACTCAGTGACGTCCAATGTGCCCCATACACATTTTTTGCGAAACACAAATAAGTATTGAAAAAGGATGCAATACATGTACTGCCCAGCCTAGCAGCACCCAGTATACTCTATTTAGCTCTGCCCAGCAAATTGTATTCATTAGCATGTTATATTTATTTCTTACTGCTACGCACATAATGGCCATTAAATATTGTAGAGTAAATTAGATGAGCATTGCATAGCTCATGTTGGTGACTAGTATTCGCTAATAAGGGTCCAGTTTATAATAGCTATAATTTCACCAGCAGTATTAATGATCCACAACTTTCTATTCATAATGATTAAACAACTCATTAGCTGCTAACGAGAGATTCCGTGCTGCATATAGTTTAAATATTTCACATTTCTCCCACTTAAATATGGATTAAATAAAAGTCTGTTGCTCATTTTTCACAAACTCGAATTGTAAATGACAGTTGCGCAGTGGAGATTAATTTGCCAGGAGGGTTGGTGGGATGAGAGGAGGTTTCTTATTGCCTCCAAACTGGCAGAACGAATGGGCACGGAACGGTCAGCGGCCGGGGATGGGCACGGAACGGTCAGCGGCCGCGGATGGGCACGAAACCGTCAGCGGCCGCGGATGGGCACGAAACCTATTCCGGGTGATATCACCTTGGTCCTCCATTAACATGGTCTGATTTGGGGTGTAATTTGCAACTTTGTATCCAGTTCAGACAAGTTGTAGACAAGTCTCAGCACTCACTGTGAGATCACTTAGAGGACCAATAGGAAGACACTACAACATCCGCAGTCTGCTTTTACTATATCCGTTAGTAAGTGGAGCCAGCCACTACTAGTGCCATCCCTGAGGCATCATCTCAGTGATGTCAGTAGTTATCTGATAGATAGCATGCTAATGAATATTGGTTCAGCCCAGAAAATGGCTGTCTCTTCTGTTTGGAGGTGAGTAGTACCTTTAAATACCCTGGTGCTACTGCCCTGTGTCACCCAGATCCCCAGCATATGAGATGTTATTTCTATGGAAAATAGCTGACTAAGACATTTTTCAAAGTCTGGAAAATCACCGCTCGTATCACTTTCAATAAATTGAAGCCACGTTCTCACCGTCTCCTGTGGGTTTTTCCTGGCTTCTGTCTATTAAACGTGAAGGTTTAAACAAGCTCTGGAGGACCTAAAGCTGGTATTCTTTCACTAAACTACATTTTATTAACTCCAGGTTCAATAACTGTAAAATCAACAACATTTACACATCCAGAATGAGCTCATTGTCCCAGCAGATATATTCATTGACACATTCACTAGCACAATTATACATGGCTTCACATTTAATTATCCATCTTTTAAAAATGAAAAAATCCTATAGTTTTTGTTTATCCAGTGTTCCAGTCCAATAATTGTAAAAAATAATTGTTTATGATGAATTGAATACTAACTACTTGACTGCAATGAAGGCCAGAAAACAGTTTCTTCTCAGTTTTATTACTTACTTTGTATTTTCCAGTATTCATAATAACTGAATTGTATGCTAAATTATGTCTTATGAGTTATTCTTGTTGAATTAAGACTTATGTACTCCCACTTACCAGAGTACCACCCTCAGGACCAACACCATTTGCCCAATACAGCAGAATCCCTATACTACTGTGACTGGGTACATGTCCGTCGCAGCTTCTGTAACGGTTTAGTAGACGGGAAAGATCAGGAGCCAAATGTGTTGATGTCCCTGACCTATCAACTGTACATTTGCATGAATGGTAAATTCACATGGGATGGGGAAGGGAAGAAAGATGTACAGTGTGGGACCATTAGAGCTATTGGAGTCTCCAGAGAATGACACATTCATGGTACAAGTACAATCTTGTTTTTTATAATTGAACTCAACCCAAAACCATATTTTTAGTTTTTGGTGGAGCTACTCGTACCCTTCTGTATTACGTAAACTATTGGTTCCCAGGGGAATGACCTAGTGTGATGTACTAGAGCGGGCCAAAGGAATGTTTATAAGGGGATCAACATTGATATGCTAATGTAAGGCAAGGATATTACCCTATCTTACCATAACTTATAGATAATTCAATACATGATAACAATCCTGTCCTATATTCCACGTATGATAATCATCGTGTCCAAGACACTCTATGAATAATAACCATCCTGGCTGTACATTTATACTACACATTATATGTACACAAAACAATCTCTCCCATATATTATTACCCACAATAACCACTCTGTACCATACAGTCTCTGTACAATAATCATCATGTCCTGTACATTTTATGCATGATAACAATTATGTCCTGTACACTCTATGAATGCTACCCAACTTGGCTGTATATATAAATTTACTAACCATCCTGTATGTATATATTATATACTTACGAAGCATTCTTTTCTGTACATTCTACGCATGCTAATTATACTTTCCTATACATTCTGCGCACTAACCATTCTGCCCTGTACATTCTGCTTCTGCTAAACATCCTATTCTATGCATTCTCCACTCACAAACCATCCTACCCCATACACACACTGTAATCATTCTGTCCTGTACACTCTATGAATACTAACCATCCTGCCCTACACATTCTACACAAACAATAGATCCTGTCCTGTACACACTACTCATGTAAACAATCCTGTCATGCATGCTAACCAAACAATCTTGTACATTCTACGCACACTAACCATTCAGTCCTACACATTATATGTACACAAAACATTCTCTCCCATATATTTTTGTACACAATGCCACTCTGTACCTACAGTCTATACATGATAATCATCTTGTCCTATACATTCTATGCATGAATCCTATCTTGTATATTCTAACTATGATAATTGTCCTATCTTATACACTATGCACATGCTAACCATTCTTTCCATTACATATGTGATAAAAATCATGTTCTGTACATTTGGTGCACATTAATCATTCTGGTCTCTACATTCTACATCATGTGCATTATTTATATATTAACATTAATACTGTTTATTCTACAGATATCTCTTCCTGTCATGTGCATTTGTCAGTATGGCTCAGTAATATTATGCATATATTCATGAATTATCTGGCTTATTACGCTCAAGCTCTCATAATATTCCAGCAGAAATGGCAATCCATAAACACAAGGACGACATATCTGCAGTATCATAGAAGGCGCTGCTGCTTTCTCTGCAGCGTGCAAATGCCATGGAACATTCCTAGCATATGACAGCATCCCTGCCAGCATTTACTAACCACTTCTGACGTGTTTTAGGAATGTTTCTTAATTCCTCCAACCTCATTTACAAAATCCAATGAGTTATAATTTAAAACACTTCACAAGATGACAAGTAGCAGGAAATAAAATATCAGGCCATCACAAACACAGGTCTATGAACCGGCGGGTACAGAGGATTCTGGGACATGACATATATTGGATGATAGTAGAATCCCATAGAATGCTGTCTGTCTGCACTGACACGCTATGCATGGAAGCACACGCTCATTACTGGGCCATTATAACACCCGGATCACAGGATCACCAGAGATCTGGAACATAAGATTTCTCCAGTAGCTCAGACACACAAGCCTAGAAGCCAATTGCAGCCACCTGACACTTGCACCTTTTTGTAGCTTAGTTGTCTTAGTCTTCCTGACTGACATTGCATTTTCCCTGGAAACCTTCTATCTCCTTGATCTATGTTTGGTGACATATCTCACCTGACATAATGGACAAGAAATAAAAATTGTCTGAAATCCCCCCAGGTCAAGGGACTTGTGCAGCACAGTAATATTCAGTCACTACAGCTTTGGTGGATAAGGTGAGTGGGTACCGCTTAAATAGAAATAAAAAACAGCTTCTCCAAACCCTCCATCAGCACCTTATCTTACATCTTATTTTTTCCCATCCTCTTCTCAGTGACGATAAGTAGTGTCTGCACACTGGCTGGAATCTCTAACAATCCTGCAGTTACAAGTTCTGAATCTCTGTGACTAGATGCATGTCCCAGGCAGTGTGACATTGTGTAGCTTTCTGATTCGTGGCAACAGTGGTTTAAATGAAGTCAAAGTTCTCAGAGACTGATTGTCTTCCACAGATATTTAGTGATACTGAAACTGGTGCAAAACATGCTGAGAAAGTTCAGAACTGCACATCTCCAGCAGGTAGTGCAAAGCTTTCCCTTTCAAACATTGCATAATACCCACTTGCCATGTTTTGCTTTCTCCCCTCCGTGGGGAGGGGAAGGGCGGTCAGCTGGCAGAAGTGGGATGTGGCATGGTGACGTTATCATGTCGACGTAGTCCCTCACCCTGACGCATTTTGTTTAGTGGTGGGGCTTAATGATACAAATCCGGGGGATTGTCTGCTCTTCTGGGAGTCCAGAAGGACTCCCCAAATTAATTAGCCCCCAGAGAGTAGGCAAGTATATGTAATGACCAACTGCCCAGATCCTGGAACTAGCTCAGTGCTTTTAATCAGCAGCTAACTAGAACCAGGAAGTAGCACAGTACCTGTAATCACCAGACTCCTAGAACCAGGAAGTAGCACAGTACCTGTAATCACCAGACTCCTAGAACCAGGAAGTAGCACAGTACCTGTAATCACCAGACTCCTAGAACCAGCACAGTACCTGTAATCACTAGACTCCTAGAACCAGGAAGTAGCACAGTACCTGTAATCACCAATTGCCTAGATCCAGGAACTAGCACAGTACCTGTAATCACCAGACTCCTAGAACCAGGAAGTAGCACAGTACCTGTAATCACTAGACTCCTAGATCCAGGAACTAGCACAGTACCTGTAATCACCAGACTCCTAGAACCAGGAAGTAGCACAGTACCTGTAATCACTAGACTCCTAGAACCAGGAAGTAGCACAGTACCTGTAATCACCAACTGCCTAGATCCATGGAGTATTGCAGTACCTGTAATCACCCATACTTGCCTACTCTACCGGAATTTCCAGGAGGCTCCCGAATTTTGAGGAGTTCTCCTGGAAGAGTAGGCAAACCTCCCTGAAATATACGGCATTAAATAGCGGGGGTCAGGGCTTAATTGCGTCATTAAGTCCAGCCCCGCTGTTGAATACCTTGAATTTTTGCATTTTATACTTGGAGTGGGGCTATAGTGACGTAACGACGTTGTCACGCCCCCTCCTGCCCTTTGTCACATGATCTGTACTCCAGGATCTCCCTGAGTACAAATTTAAAAAGTAGGCAAGTATCTAATCACTAACAGCCTAGAACCAGGAACTAACGCTCTACCTGTAATTATCAATTGAGCAGAGCCAGGAAGTAGCGCTGTACTTGTAATCACCAAGAGCCCAGAACCAGGAAGTAGCACAGTAGCTGTGTCCAATAACATAAATACCCACTAACAGCCTCTTAGATTGTCCTCGTTTGAGCAGGCCATCTTTACTTTGTATTTTGTGTTATAATATGTTATTTGTTTGTACATCTGAAGGGATCATTTTACAGACAGCATTGTGTAATAGAACAGGTGCAGAACAGTAGCACAGTGATTAGTATTGCTGGTCCACAGCATGGGGCAGATCCTGCCCAGGACCCTATCTGTGCAGTTTGTCTGTTTTCCCATAGTACAAAAATACATTGGGTTTATTTTGTCAGGACCTAACTAACCTACCAGTATGTTTGTGTGGCATAGAATTTAGACTGTAAGCTCCAGTGGAGCAGGGACTGGTCCATTTGTTAAATATTCTCTGTGCTGTGTAAACTAGTAGCGCTAAATAGACATTGATGATAGTTTATGTAACAACTGTATTTTCTTGTAAGCTATACAAAGCAGTATTCATATACAGCATACCATTGTCATGTGCATTGGCATTTATACACTTGGGTGCATATTATAATATCTATAACACACGCCACTAAGCATTTATATTAGTCTGTGTGTGTGTGTGTGTAAAAAATAAAACCAAGCTGCAGCGCCACCTGCTGGGCGGAGTTATACACTGACATACTAAATTCTTAGTGTGTGTGGAAAAAAAAATTCAGAAAGGGCTGAAATTTGGTATACTAAGATGTTTTTAATTTGTTAATTGTTAAAAGTGTTTATAAAGATTTAAAATATATATATATATATATATTTCTTGAAGGAGAAGTGACAGTTGGGAGTGGTTGGTGGTTGCCGGGGGTGACAGTGGGGAGTGGTTGGTGGTTGCCGGGGGTGACAGAGCGAGAGGAGTGTGATACTCAGGACCGCTGAGAGAGATCCCTGTGTCTGGATAGACATCTGGATAGATGTGGCGATGAAAATGAAGGATGAGGTGATGAAGAAGAATGATGAGGTGGTGACATGTGGACAAAACCACGTTAAAAAAGGGCGCTTACATCGGGAAGTAACGCTCTTACCCTGAGGAGGCCTGGGCTATGGCCCAAATGCATGACAATAACCTTTTTAACACCTTAAGTAGCTTGATTTGATTAGAATGCATGAGTATCATGCACGGGTTAACTTGTATAAATATATATAGTTAGGATACCAGCCATTGGTGGCGAAGGTTCTGACGTGTCTGTTCCTCCATTACCCGTCAGCCAAGGACAGCTTTGTATGTGTTACATAATGGCACATTAGTAACACAGATACTGTCCCGTATTGATACAGATCAGGGATTAGTGAGTGACAACAAAATACTGATTCTTCCCCTTATACTATAACCTCCAAACACATATCCTTGTGGTAAAGTGAAGCTGCAGAAGGCGAGAGACTCAGTCTATCACGTCTTAATGCTTGTGGACTATATAGATTTACGTGGGATTATAGGAGGGACTAGGAAGACAAACAAAGCAAACGTGTACTTTTATTCAAAGAGGTCTCCAAATATACCAGAAACCCTATATGAGTTATGGTGATGGTTGACAAAATAACATGGGGTTTAGGATAAATTAAGTTAGTGGTAGATAAGTAGCATTTTTCTCAGCAGATGTAGTCTCATTCTCTGCATCGTGTCTTGGCTTCTAGAACTGGTTCTGTGGGACCAAGAATCTGAGTCTGTTTTTTCTACAGAAATATTACGCATACAGAGGTCAAAGCCAAATCAATCTCACAGATGCCAAAATCTGATCATAACCAGGACAAAGGCTGATTAAAAATGTTCACAGGTTAAAAGGTTTTATGAAGAAACATAATGGAAGTAATTGTTAATAAATATTAAACTATGTAATACTGTGTACCTATCTCGAAATAAATAAAGAATGTAGGATTCCATTTAAAGTAAAATATTAAAGGACTAATACATCAAAACTCCAGGTTACCTTACATAAAAAACTATTGATAATCCAATTATAATGTGCTATGGAATATAAGTAAATATTAATAATGATTGATAACATTCACAAACATATATCATATAGATACCTAGCCAAGACTTGGCATTTTATTTATATTTGCTAATCAGTTGAGTGCAAGATATTGGTCACTGTTGTCCGCCATCATCGACTAAAAGGGGCTGTGTACAATGTCATTACTGACAGGAAGTCTGATGTGTATAGGATAAATCTCTTCCCCCATTCATCACAATATATGTCCTCTGTTCTAATAAGTGCCAGAAACTTTTCCTTACAGATTTGTGAATGTTCTCTGTATATTTGGTATAAGGCGACTTGAATTTTTAGGGTTAGTGGAGACACCCAGGAGAGGGACAACCCCTTCTCTTTGTTAGCTCTCCGAGCCAGTAGGAGATGCTAACCTCTCTTCTAAGAGAAGTTAATGAGACGGAGCAGAGTTTCCTTATCCTAATATGCCATTAGATGTAGCTTATCTGGACTTTAGTAAGGATTTTGACAGTTTCCCACATTGCAGACTGTTAAGTAAACGGGAATGCTTGGGATTGGATTCTAACATGGTTGAATGGATAAGATCGTAGTTGCATGACAGAAAAAGAGTTATAGTATATGGAGTGCATACACCGGAGGGAAATGTTACCAAAGGATTACTCCAAGGATCTGTACTTGGACCAGTGCTTTTTATTATCTTTTTGGTGACATTGTAAATGGTACTGAAGGGAAAGTATGCCTTTTTGCAGATGACACAAAGATATGCAACAGGTAGACACAGCATGAGAGGTAGAACAAATGACTGATGATCTAAGTAGACTAGAGAAATGGAATAAACATCATCATCATCATCATTTATATAGTGCCAGCAGATTCCGTAGCGCTTTACAATTGGGAACAAACAGTAATAAAACAATACTGGGTAATACATGCATACAGAGAGGTAAGAGGGCCCTTCTTGCAAGCTTACAATCTATGGGACAATGATTTGATACACAAGGTTAAGTGCTAGATTGATTTTCCTTGCAAATCATTCTTCCTCTGCTGAGCCACTCTGTCAGTCTCTACATTGGCTGCCTGTATTTCAACGAATCCAATATAAAAATCTTCTACTAACATACAAGGCTGTCAACAAAATTGCACCGACATACATTTCCTCACTTGTCTCAAAATATCTCCCAACTCGACACCCCCGTTCTGCACAAGATCTACGTCTCTCTTCCACTCTCATCACATCCTCCCATTCTTGGTTACAGGACCTTGTCCGGACTGCACCCACTTTGTGGAATTCCCTCCCTCGCACCCACTTTGTGGAATTCCCTCCCTCGTACAGTAAGACTTTAGTCTTCAAACCTTCAAGCGTTCTCTGAAAACCCACCTCTTCAGACAAGCTTATGATATTCCTCAACCACCATCTTAATCTCCCTAGGTTACCCTAGGCTTTGAATGTAAGGGTGAGTAATTTGAATTTGAGTCTGCAATTCCCTACACTGGCTCCTTGTGTCCTCCAAAGTGGTGCAGCAGATTTGGAGCAATGAGTGAGGGAGGAAGATCAGTCTTGCAGCAGCATTTAGGATGGATTGAGGTGTGGATATATGGGTGTCAGGAATGCCAAATAGCAGGAGGTTGCAGTAGTCATGACAGGGGATAAGAGTTTTGTTAGCATATTGAGTAAGAGAAGGACGTGAGCCCACTCCCACCAGTGCAGAGCTTGCTCAGGAATGGCAGCAGGCAGGTGTGAGTGCATCTGCATGCACAGTGAGGTGAAGACTTTTGGAGGATGGCCTGGTGTCAAGAAAGCCAGCAATAAAGCCACTTCTCTCCAGGAAAAACATCAGGGACAGACTGATATTCTGCAAAAGGTACAGGGATTGGACTACTGAGGACTGGAGTAAAGTAATTTTCTCTGATGAATCCCCTTTCTGATTGTTTGGGGTATTTGGAAAAACGCTTGTCCGGAGAAGGAAAGGTGAGCTCTACCATCAGTCCTGTGTCATGCCAACAGTAAAGCATCCTGAGACCATTCATGTGTGGGGTTGCTTCTCAGCCATGGGAGTGGGCTCACTCACAATTTTGCCTAAGAACACAGCCATGAATAAAGAATGGTCTCCAAGAGAAATTTCTCCCAACCATCCAAGAACAGTTTGGTGATGAACATTGCCTTTTTCAGGCAAAAGGGATAATTAAGTGGCTTAGGGATCAAAACATCAAAATTTTGGCTCCATGGCTAGGAAACTCCACAGATCTTAATCCGATTGAGAACTTGTGGTCAATCCTCAAGACCCACAAATTCTGACAAACTCCAAGCATTGATTATTCAAGAATGGGCGGCCATCAGTCAGTATGTGGCCCAGAAGTTGATTGACAGCTGCCAGGGCGAATTGCACAGGTCTTCAAAAAGAAGGGTCAACTGCAAATATTGAAATGTATTTAGGCTTTAAACCGGACATTTTCGTTGGACATACAAACTTCATATACCTAACTGAATTAAAAAATCTATAAAATATATCAAATGTTTTATCTTTATTGTCAATTATAGGTTCTAAAGAGTTAAACTTATATACATAATCACAGGAAATTGCTAAGAGAGAAAAACACATATTCATTGGTAGATAATGACCTGTATCTATTATGCATTCAAAAATAGGTAACTGTACAGTATATTGCGTTGATATCAAGGAAGAGTAACAGCTTCAACCAAATATAAATAGTGGAATATTTTTACGGGTATGGATAATCATAAATCAACAGAAAAGCCTTGATAAACGATGACAATCACATTACTCAGGATTTCCATCCCTCACAACACAAGGACTGATTCTGTAGCCCCCTCCGTGGCCTGTACAGAATATATGATTAGGTATATTTATACGCTTCCTCTTTTTGGTGGTTGGAATATGATTGCAGTTCTGCTACAATTACAGAACTGTAAAACATTGTTGCCAACTTTGAAATATTAACTTGAAGGAGCTGTTCCCTGTATTATTCTCTCTGTAAACAAGAGTCTGACATTCCAGCCAGCTGTTTATATGTGTGTGTGTGTGTGTGTGTGTGTGTGTGTGTGTCTTACATATGCGTAGCATCCGCTGTCCTCTTCACAGGCTCTGCAAGGTGGGTGGAGGAATGGAATTATACTCTGTATGAAAGAATATATTTGTAATAAGGTTTATTTTTCTTTTATAAGAGACACCACTTACATAGTTGCACCTGTGTGTGTGTTTGCATTACAGCTACCCTGTGTTATGGTACACAAGCAGTTTGTCACTTACAGCACAATGGTGGTTAAACAACTATATATAGATGAGTTTTTTATTTCATTACACTTTAGTTTTTACAAATGTGTTGTCACTCTGCCATTTTATGTATTACCGCATTACTATTATGCTGGAACCACTGGAGTATATGGAGGAGCGGAGACAGCGCGAGGGCACGTACATGTTAGTCATTAATATAATTAGTATGTGGCCTCTTGTGATGCTCCCTGTGCAGAGATCCTCAGTCACCCTCATTTTTGAGCAGAGTTCGATTATCTGTAATCCCTAAATATACACATGGCCCCCGTCGGGTAAGGTTTGGTTTAATAGACTAGATTTTCTATATGTCAATGGATGATGTCGCCTTGGTTGCACTAGATAGAAATGCAGCGTTCAGCTGGCTGACCTTTAGAGGTTATTATATCTAGATCAAGTTACGCTTATTTTAGTACATCTTACTGTGCCTGGTGGATGTTTCTTCCTCCATTGGTCTATGTTGTATAGCGGGAGTACAAGAACCCCCCTCCCCCCTCCTCATTTCTTTGTTTTTAAGATTTTCCCCCTTTATTGTTCTGACTTTTTTTTTTTTTTACCGAATACTTTTGGCTTTCAATAAAAGAGTTTCTATATGGTGACGCTCTGCTCCAAATATGGTAGTCTGATAGCTCAATATCTCCAATCTATCCATTTAACCACCAATTATTCTAGGACAAGACTTTGATTCTTTTAAGAACATAGTGGGTGTTGTCCAATTCCTTTGAAGGGAATTGTTATTTGAAAACAAACACAAATCTGTATATAACATATGTATACCCTTAATGATGCCATTACTCCTCCCATTCTTGGCTGCAGAGCTCACACACGGCAGAAGGCGGCACACAGTGATTGCTCAGTCGCTGGTGAGAGCCAATGTTGTTCTCGGCTGTATCTCATTCCTGCTTTATCTACATCTTTCTTCGAGCACAGGGCTCTGGGCAACAGTTGTGCTATGTGGATATTCCTGATGCAGATATATCCGCACACACTGCCATACTCAATGCAGTCACTTAAATGTGTGGCCTTACCTGTTCCCGCTCTAGTAGCTCCTTTGCTGGCTGCATTTCATGCACATATTGGGCAGTCAGTTACATGGGAGGGAAGACGGATGTGTGTGTATTTATATGTAGCCACTGCAGGTTTGCTAACAGTAGAAGAGGTGTAATGCGGCGGATTTAGCACTGTTACCTCTTATGAAAAGAATGGGCACCAGGTCATTTTATTAGATAAACGGTAACAATTTATTTATATACAGTCTCTTATTTACAGTCTCTTGTCATATGCAGCATACATCACTTAGTTGCATTAAGCTATTGAACAGTTACAAATACTTCACATCTCATTACATCATATGGCAGTAGTACTCTGTAGAAAGTAACACTTGGCTGAGGATGTGCCACGCTGAAGCCTCCACATTAGCGTGTTCACACACTGTTTCCTTGGTCTCTCCTACATTTAGGACACAGATAAATGAAGTCTATGGGGTATATTTACTAAACTGCGGGTTTGAAAAAGTGGAGGTGTTGCCTAAAGCAACCAATCAGATTCTAGCTATCATTTATGAAAATGTACTAAATAAATGATAGCTAGAATCTGATTGGTTGCTATAGGCAACATCTCCGCCTTTTCAAACCCGCAGTTTAGTAAATATGCCCTCCAGTGTCTTGGGTATCTGACAGCTCACAACACATGACTCACGTGCAGTTCATGCTAGCAGTACCCTTCTCTGACTTCACACCCTTTTACCCCTCTCTTGATCTGTGCAATTTCCCCATTTTGTCTCTGTGAACTCGGGCACACTTGAATCTGAACATGATAGACAGCCTGGCTCCCTTGTTCGCCTCAGGCACACTGGGAAGTAGAAGCACATCAGGGACACACGTCATGTATGTTAAATATTTGGTCCTGTCACAGCTCTCATTCCCCAGTCACTCCTCAATCTCGCTGAGCATTATACATATAATATTATACACACGTGGCAGCATGAGATAATGCATGCAGTAATGGATTATAGTGTCCTCTATATCGATCAGCTACAACATTGAAACCACCTGCCTAATATTGTGTAGGTCCCCCTCGTGCTGCCAAAGCAGCTCTGATCAGTTGAGGTATGGAAAGACCTCTGAAGGTGTCCTGTGGTATCTGGCACCAAGACGTTAGCAGCAGATCCTTTATGTCCTGTAAGTTGTGAGGTGGGGCTTCCATGGCTCGGACTTGTTTTCCAGCACATCTCACAGATGCTCGATCAGATTGAGATCTGGGGAATTTGGAGGCCAAGTCAATACCTTGATCTCTTTGTCATGTTCCTCAAACCATTCCTGAACATTTTTTGTAGTGTGGGAGAGCGCATTATCCTGCAGAAAGAGGCCACTGTCATCAGGGAATACCATTGCCATGAATGGGTGTACTTGGTCTGCAACAAGGTGGTACGTGTCAAACTAACATCATCATGAATACCAGGACCCAAGTTTTGCCAGCAGAATATTGCCCAGAACATAACACTGCCTCCGCCGGTTTGTCTTTTTCCCATAGTGCATCCTGGTGCCATCTCTTCCCCAGGTAAAGTACATAACAGCACCCGGCCGTCCACATGATTTAAAAGAAAACGCAATCAGACCAGATCATGTTCTGCACCATGGTCCAGTTCAGGGGCTCATGTGCTCATTGTAGGCACTTTCACCGGTGGACAGCATGGGCACTCAGAGTACGTGCATCGCAGCTCGCTGCGTAACTGCAGATCAGTCAGTGTTCCGGCACCTTTCTATCGTAGCCAGCACTAACTTTATCAGCAATTTGTCCTACTGTAGCTCTTCTGTGGGATTGGACCAAATGGACTAGTCTTCGCTCCCCCACGCGCATGAAGTAGCCTTGGGTGCCCATGGCCCTGTTGCCAGTTCACTTGTCCTTCCTTCGACTACTTTTGGTACGTACTAACCGATGCATACCGGGAATACCCCACAAGACATGCCGTTTTGGAGATGCTCTGACCTAGTCGTCTAGCCATCACAATTTGGCTCTTGTCAAAGTCTCTCTGACCCTTATGCTTTTCATGCTTTCAATACATCAACTTCAAGAACTGACAGGTGCCATTGTAACAAGATAATCAATGTTATCCCCTTCACTTGTCAGTGGTTTTAATGTTTTGGCTGATTGGTGTACAGTCACAATGTTAGGAGCAGAAAGACAGAACTATTCTGCCAGGTTCTATGCATCGTGTCATTGGCACTATGTAATAGTGACAATATAACTAATGTAACTGCAGTCAGGGTCCATGTAACTCAGTGGCTTGGACTTTACTTTAGGGCAGCCAGGGCCCACAAGTGGTTCTCCGTTTATACCAGCTGCCAAGTTCAGGTTTGTATAACCCTGAGCCGCATCCAGCTACCCGACTCTACATCTTATCCGCCATGTTACAGTGATTCTAGTCTTCTATATCAGTCACTTTCAGTTCTGAGTCTGTGGAACAAGTACATTTATTTTCACTAACTGTAATATCCACCTTGGCTTATTTCCTTCATCAGAACTAGACCCACAGGGTCAGTTTTGCTATTTCAAGCAGTGAAATGTGATGCAGTTTCTTTTATCTGTCTGTACATTTCCATCAGCCCTACATGTATTTGACATTGAGAAGCCAAATGCATCTATATGTATACAATATATTCAAACTCTGCTGTACTAAGTGAGGCAATCCTGCAAAATCCTTCATATAGTGATTTTCTGATTATGTTCTATTGTGTGGAAACTTAGCAATAAACAGAAGTATGAGGTTAGAAGGGGTTAATGTGAGCCAGCTATATACATGACTGGTGACAAGGACAGGTAGTAGTAAGATCAGTTTATATTGTACTGTTGCTGAAGGTGCCATGTGCATTCATGTTTCACAACAAGGCGCCTGTGGTCATTCTAAAATTGAAATTCTCTGGTGCCAGCTGGCTCCATCTTGTGCCTTCAGCCAGCCATGAGGTGGTGTCTTAAACCACAGAGGCCGCTCGTATTTATAAACAAAACCCCCCGAAGGCTTCACCTCCACAGACAAGAAGGAGTCCGTCATGTCCATCCTTTCTATTAACCTGTCCACTGCTGGCGGGTGGAGAGAAATTACTGTGCGCCCATATTGCTGATAAATACACATTTATTGAGGCTGCTCAGAAATGTCCAATCGAAGTTGCTAACAATGTTTCATCAACCACAAGTTATATGGAAACAGTGTATATTCTTATAAAGGGTCATTATCAGCAAATTCAAATAATCAATACATTACAGAGCATTACATTGCTTGAAACTTTATAAATATTGTAATTATCTGGTTCCAAATTTACCATTTTCACAGTGTTTGCTGCACAGATGTTTTGTTCTGACACAAACATTAAAGCAGAACTATTGGATTACTTCGGCAGATAGTTTGGAAAATACCCTAATACATATACTAGACAAATACTGCACTCTCCAGTTCTTCTCTACCACTTAACTAAACCTAAAATTCATGTGCATCCATTGCGTCAGCTAACAGTGACTTCCAGGTTTGTAAAATTAAAATAAGGGAACTTGTGAGTACTTAAGTTATTAAAGGGATTGCTACCATTCACTGAGAATTATAGAAGACATCCTGGCTTGGAGTAAACCAGTTATTTGGATTTATATAGATTCAAATATCTGAAGGCCATTCGAGGTATGGAAACTTTTCATGGAAGTTTGTGAATGTTACACATCCCCACAGTCTGCACCCAGGGGAGGCAGCCATGTTTGTGGTCGGAACAAATAACCTAGAATTGAAATAATGAATAAGTGGCCACTGAAGTGTCTCAGAAAGGCAGATTTCTTACTCTGTTATTGCCCTATTGTGAATCCATTTACAGCATGTTCAGAACAACTCTTCTGCACAACAAAGCATGAAAACAAATCTATATTAACAAAAAAAGAAATCACACCTGTTGTTAATAAAGATAGAATTGTTCTTTTAGATACAAATAGTACAGGATAAAAAAATAGCATATCAGAGAGTACAAACGGTTTAATGTTATGATTTCTGCTTCCAATCCACACTGCTGGTCTCATCCATTGCAGTCTGGTCCTGTGAGATTACCAGTGGAAGCCAATGAGTCACATGATCTAAGCCGTTGTCCCACCATGCTGCTGTCTGCGGGTACACGTTTATAGCTGCAGTTGCTATTGGATCTGAATTGCTTCGTGTTCAATGTGCATTTCTGGCTGCAGAGCGGACTGCAGAGGTTCCACTGCCTGCATAATAAACATCAGAAGGAAATATGGGTATTATACAGTGTCCTCTATGAGTAACAATTGTCTTTTTCAAGAAAATGTGGACTAGTCATAAACAGTTGTACATTAAGCTTTCATGTAAGTGAACCTAAACCTACTATTACAGGATTCAGGTAACCACCTACAGGTTTATGTTGAAATAAATAAGTTTTATTAACCTGTGGCCATTCTAAGATACTTTCATCTGCTCACAACATATGAGGAAACTTATGGAACTAACGAATGTACTGCAGTGTCGCACAAAATAGAAAACGTTAGTTGTGTATGTGCAGCTTTACACCTAGAATTTGCAATCACTGCAATGTTGTATTCAAGTACTAATTATCTTATGGAAGGATTACATGTGATGAACAAAGTGTTTAAGGACACCTGTACACAAAAACAAAACAGGTGATGGACCGTATACTAAAAAATGGAGGATTGTTAGTTAGAACCTTTTCTCGTTATCCATTGTGGGACACAGGAGACGCTGGAGGTGCAGGCACTTTTAAAGGACTCTCTGTCTTGCAAATATCACGAGTCCTATTAACATAGGTCCTCAATGCACTGATGACATCCAGAGACTGAAGAAAGTCCCTTTCCTCTTGATCCAAGGCCAGAAATACTATGGGGTATATTTACTAAACTGTTTAGAATAAATACATTTCTCTTTCATCCAGTCTGGGGCACACTGCTACCATGGGTTGTGGAGGGGAGCACATGAGTTGGAACCTAGCTAGTTAACTTTAGGAACTGCTGAGAGACCCCTCCCCTCTGCAATCCCACCGCCTCTTTATCTCAGTTTGTTTTAGATGCCCAAGGAGTTGGGCTATTTTTTTAGGCTAGTGATGCAGTGGTAGCGCCGATAACCGGCCACTGCAGGCATAGAGCGCCGGTTATCGGATCATCATCCGGGCGCCATGTTTGGAGTGAGTGAGGAGAAGGGGCAGACTAAGTTCCCCCCTCAAGAAGAGGAGGGGGAGAACGGGGTCCTTCTGCTGCAGGAGACCTCCAAAATATCGGAGGTCTCCAATACTCTGATATATAGATATAGATAGATAGATATATATTATATATTTTCATGAAAAAATAAAAAGGAGAACAGATAGAGAGAGGAAGAGGGGGAACTAAGACTATAGAGCTCCCCTGCTCTTATATCTACTTGGTGCAGTCCGGTCTTTTGGCGCCAAAGGAAGCCCGGGAACAGAGGCATCTTCATGGGAACATGGTGGTTCTTTCCTTTATAAAATGTCAGATAAAGGGAAGGGGCCTGTGGCAAAGTATTTTACCTGCTCTAAATGTTAAAGGTTAAATTACCATGTGGACAGAAGGACCCCTTGGCGCTTTGCTCTGATTGCGAAAGTGGGTCCCCCTCTTCGCAAACCCAGCAGACTTCAGCCCCTCTGTCAGAGGAACCGGCCTGGGTAGCTTCTCTGACACAGTCTGTTTCCTCCCTAGCCCAGCTTCTCACTGAATCTTAGTTACTGACAAGCTTGGCAGTTCTTCCTTCAGTATCAGATAATGCCCTTACAGTTTCGGGGGTCCCTGCGGTGGCGGCTGCTTCTGGTGCTGCTATTGAGGGCCTTTCTTCTTTGATGACGGTCCAGGCCCCTGTCTCTATAGAGCCAGCATGGTCCTCATCATTAATGAAGGGTTTAGACAGACTAAACTAGTTATTTGAATCCCCAAATTTGGGTTCTCTCAAAAGAAAGTGGTTTACGGAGGGTTTTTCAGATGAAGGGGACACAAATTTTGATCCTGACTAGGTTCAGATGTCTGACCCGGAAGAGGCCACTAGATATCAGGGCATTGATGACTTGGTATTAGCGGTGAGGCAGGCTTTGGACCTCCCTGAGGTAGAGAATCCTAGCCCTATGGACAGGACTCTCTTTAAGAAGGCCAGAAAGAGAGTTATTCTTTTTCCTCCTTCGGTAGAGCGGAGAGATATTGCTGAGGGAGGCTGGAAGCAACCTGATAAATGGTTTTCTATTCCTAAGATATTCTCCTCCTTATATCCATTACAGGAAGAGAATTTGGCTCACTGGGAAGGAATACTCAAGATGGATACTCCTGTAGCCCGCTTAGCTCGACACACTACCCTGCCGGTCCCGGGCACTGCAGTTCTGCAGGATCCCACTGACTGCAGAATTGAATCACAGCTGAAGTCTATATTTGTGGCAGCGGGTTCTTCCTTTAGGATCAATTTTGCTTTGGCTTGGGTCGCTAGAGCCATGGAAGCCTGGGCAGAACTGCTGGCTGAGGGTTTGCAAAATTCAGAATTGTTTACCCTGGCTTTACATTTAAAAGAGGCATCTGGGTATCTTTACGAGGCGGCTCAGAATGCAGCTTTGGTTTCTTCCTCCATTCAAGCTTCGGCTATTTCAGCAAGAAGGACCTTCAGAATCTAAAAAATCCTTGGAAACCCTTCTCTTTTCAGCATCAGGTTTGTTTGAGCCAGAGCTAGAAAGTATGATTTCACAGGCAACAGGTGGCAAGAGCGCCATTTTGCCAGTGAGCACAGGCCAAGCCCGTCCCCCACGTTTCTGCTCCTTTAGGCAGCCCTTTCGCAGGAGCTCCTTTCTCAGAGGTCAGTCATCCAAAGGCAGACAGCCAAATTCTAAAAACCTCTCAGTCAGAGGTAGGTCCTCTTTCTCCGCTAGGCGTCAGGCCTCCAAGACTCAGGAGAAGCCTGCATCCTGACTGCCACTCTCCTTGCCAGGAGGTGGCGATAGGGGGGGGGGGGGGGGGCGCTTGTCTCTTTTTCAGGAACAGTGGACAGCGTCCTCTCAAAATCCTTGGATTCGGGGCATTATGACAAGGAGGTATATCTTAGATCTCTTGGATCCTGCTCCACGTCGTTTCTTTGTAACCCCACTACCCCGAGATCCAGAAATAAGGCAGGCGATGCAGAATTGCGTCGCTTCTCTTCTTTCAGCAAAAGTCATTTGCAGGGTCCCAGAAGACCAGAAAAAGAAGGGCTTCTACTCAAACCTTTTTCTTGTCAAGAAGCCAGGCGGATCTTTTCGACCCATCTTGAATCTAAAAAACCTAAATGCACACCTAAGGGTGGACAAATTTCGGATGGAGTCTCTGAGGTCAGTAATAAATGGCCTGGAAAGGGATCAGTTTATGGCTTCACTAGACATAAAATACACATGACCTCTCCAGATGGGAACGTGGAGGTATCGGTCTCTCCTGAGATTCACTCTGGGGGTCTCTCACTATCAGTTTCAGGCTCTTCCCTTCGGCTCCAAGGGTTTTCACAAAGATCATGTCGGTAATGGCAACTTGTCTTCATTCCAGGGGAGTTCAGGTTGTGCCTTACTTAGATGAACTTCTCATAAAATCCTCCTCAGAGGTTCGCCTAGAACAGCACTTGTCTCTCACCATCAGTTTCCTCGAGAGCCATGAGGCTGGTTAATAAACTTAAAGAAATCCCAGGTGGTTCCGCAGCAGCGCATAATCTTCCTGGGACTCATCATGGACACCAAGCAGCAGAACATGTTTCTGCCAGAAGAGAAGATCTGGTCTGTACAGAAAATAACATCTCAGGTCTTGTCCTCTCCCAGCCCTTCGATGCATTTGTGCATGCATCTCCTGGGGAAGATGGTGGCCTTCTTCAAGACGATCCCTTACAGTCGTGCTCATTCCCGGTGTTTTCAGTGGAACCTTTTAACAAAATGGTCAGGATATCACCTACACAAGGATCGCCAGAGGATCTCCCTGTCTCTGGATGCCAGGAATTTGCTTCAGTGGTGGCTGGTTCAGGATCATCTGTCGGTGGGCAGGTCCTTTGCTCCATGGTCATGGATCATAGTCACCACAGACGCCAGGTGAAAGGTTGGGGAGCCGTCGTTCTTCATCTCCGGCTCCAGGGCCTGTGGTCAGTCTAGAGTCCTCCCTTTTCATCAACACGCTGGAGTTGATGGCCATCTTTTTGGTCCTTCACTGGTCTGGACCCTTCCTCAGGGTGATCCAGTCCGACAATGCTATGGCTGTGGCATATGTCAACAGACAGGGAAGAACGAGAAGTGCAGCTGCAATGCGGGTATCAGCTCAGATATTCTCCTGGGCGGAACACAACGTTCCAGCAATCTCGACAGTGTTCATCCCAGGGATAAAGAACTGGGAAGCCGATTATCTCAGTCGCCATGCGATAATGCCAGTAGAATGGTCCCTCCATCCGGAAGTCTTCAGTCTCTAGTTCAGAGGTGGGGTCTGCCGGATCTTATGGCCTCAAGGCACAACAGAAAGGTTCCCAGGTTCTGCGCAAGGGCAAGAGACCCCTTGGCAATAGCAGTAGACGTCATGACAGTGTCATGGGACTTCAGATTGGGTTATCTGTTTCCTCTAATTCCCATGATTCCTCGAGTACTCATGAGTGAGGCAGGGAGATCCGCCGGTAATACTGGTAGCACCTGCATGGCCACGTCAAGTGTCGTATGCGGACATAATCTCTATAGTCGTAGGGCGAGAACTTCGTCTTCCGCAAAGACAGGATCTTCTCCTTCAGTGTCCCTTTCATCACCAGGATTTACCTCAGCTGAATTAAACGGCATGGCTGTTGAAGCCAGGCTGTGGAGGTCTAGGGGGTTTCTCCCCTAGTGTAGTGAACACTCTGTTGCGAGCTTGTAAACCAGTTTCGGCTCACATATATCATCGAATTTGGTGAGCCTATATATCAGATGGTGCGGAAAGAGGAAAGAGGTCTTGTCATACGTCCTCTTTTCGTCCTTCTCGACTACTGGCTTTTCTTCAGGATGGTCTTAAGGCACTTAGGTTCCTTAAGGGTACAGGTATCTGCCCTTTCAGTTTTCTTTCACCTGAAGTTAGAGTATATGCCAGACATCAAGACCTTTCTTCACGGGGTCTTGCATATCCAGCCTCCTTACGCTCCGCCTACAGCACCTTTTGAACCCTTACTTTCAGCGGATTTTAGGTTTTTGACTTGGAAAGTGGTTTTCCTTTTAGCTATTGCATCTGCTCGCAGAGTTTTACAGAGTTGGGAGCTCTGTCCTGTCGAGAACAATATTTGGTGTTCCACGAGGACAGAGCGGTATTAAGAACTATCCCTTCCTTTGTTCCGAAGGTTGTTTTGGCTTTTCATTTGAATCAGGAGATTCTCAATCTGATCAAGAGTATATGGAGTACCTATATGTGGTTAGTGCTCTCCGTATTTATGTTAAAAGAACTTCCCAAATTAGGTGTACTGATTCCGTTTGTCCTTTTCGATTCCCATAAAAGAGGCTGGCCAGCCTCTAAGCAGTCAATTGCGAGATGGATTAAGGAAACTATTAGACAGGTTTACATCATGTGCCAGAGACACATACGGCCCATTCCACCCGGTCGGTGGGGGCGTCTTGGGCAGCGAGAAATGGGGTTTATGAGGACCAACTTTGCAGGGCAGCCACCTGGTCCTCTGTCTATACTTTTACTAAATTCTATCAGTTTAATGTGTTTTGCCCGTAGTGCTTTACAGGCTTTCAGATCGGTCCCAACCTTAGGGGGCTGCTATAAAACGTCCCCATGGTAGCGGTGTCCCCCAGACTGGATGAAAGAGAAAAGAGGGTTTTTGTACTTACGTTAAATCCGTTTCTCTGATTCCTCTGCGATCTATCCCTTCTGCTTTTCTTCTGTGTGCTCTTGGTTGATTGGCCTTTTCTCCTTGGGGCTTTTTAATTAACTGAGAGGAAGAGGCGGGGGGATCGTAGAGGGGAGGGGTCTCTGCAGTTCCTAAAGTTAACTAACTAGGTGCCAACTCCTGTGCTCCCCTCCACAACCCATGGTAGCAGTGTCCCCCAGACGGAATCAGAGAAACGGATTTAACGTAAGTACAAAAATCCTCTTTTTTATTATCCTAAATAAATAAAAAGTGGAGATGTTGCCCATAGCAACCAATCAGATTCTAGCTATCATTTATTTAGTACATTCTAATAAATGATAGCTAGAATCTGATTGGTGCTATAGGCAACACCTCCACTTTTTCAAACCCGCAGTTTAGTAAATATACCCCAATATCTTTTCAAGGTGACATCTGGAGACCACCTTAGGCTGATCCAACAGACCGCACTAGAATTGCAGGACATACCTGCCAGCTCTGAAATTTCTAAAAGGAAAAAAGTTTTTCAAGTCAGAATTTTTTTTTTAAAACCCAGCGTCCTTTTAAAGAAGAGGGAGAGAGCAGACACATGTACTTTCAGGGAGCTAAGCTTCAACCAAGCATGACCAGTCCTGTAAGAAGACAAAAAACAACCTAAGAGGAGAGGTAAAAAAAAAAGCATGCACACACTACACTGTCAGGCAAACCTTTAGCTTTAAGATTCATGGCTTCAGCAGCCATGCAGTTAAAGCTAGCTGCTCTAAACTTTGGAGCAGAAACAGCCTTTGAATAAGTAGGTCTGGTCTAAGAGGCAAACTCCACTATGGACCTACCGACATGATGAGAATGTCTGAGTACAAGAATCTTTGCGGCAAATCTGGAGCCATAAGAATGACCAGACCTGCCTCTCTCATCTTCAAGATATGTGAAAGCATTCTTACAAAGGGTGGGGAGGCCTTGAGTTTCTTGCCCTTGGAACAAAATAACTTCACCATGTGGTTTAACTGAGACTCCATCATGTTAATGTCTAGGTGACTTCACCTGTCCACAATCTGGTGAAAAGACAACTGGGTGACCAGAACATATCCCTGGGTGAAAAGTCTGCCTCCCAGGTTTCTACCCTCCGGGTTGAAGGCAGCCATGATGGCCTGAACATTTTGTTCCACCCAGTGCAAGATCTTGCTGGTCTCTCACATGGAGAGAGGACATTTGTTACTTCCCTAGTGGTTGAGGTATGCCACAGTTGTGACACTGTCCAACTGTATATTCACTGCCCTTCCCAGCAACAATTGCGCTGCGTTGTCTAGTAAACTCACATTTATTAGCAATCTTTACTCTTCTAGGGTCCAAAGACCCTGAGAGTGGGTGTGAAGAGTGAAATCCCAAAGGCTGGTGTCCACAGTCATTACAGTCCACAATGAGGTTCTCCCTCCGCAGCCACCAAAGGAGCGAGTGATGCACCCTTTGGGAAAGAACTCCTGGCTGGAAAGACAAAGGTGTGATTTTGTCCACTTTGACATTAGTTGTATCTGGAACTGCCTCATGTAAGACTGTGGAAACTGGACCACTTCGAAAGTCGATACTATCTTGCGTAAGTACTCTCATGCAAAAATGTACAGAAGTCTATTTGTGAGCCAAAAGAGACTATACTATACACTGCAAAAAAAACACCATCTAAGGAAATTGGATAATTGAATGACTTCCTGCAGAGCAGGGCACTTTGTCTTGTCAGCAGAAAGCCCCGTGGTGAAGAACCACCTTGGTTGGGGATTTGAGGAAATCGATCTTGTATCCCACCACCACAGTAGTCCTCCGGGTTGGCAAAATGCCTGTCATGCAGATGGCTTGTCTGAATACCTTAGCAGCCCAATCCTGTCTTCCCCTCTGCATACCTCCCCTAGGGACAGAAGGCTGCACTGTGGTGTAGCAACTCCTTATTTTTCCTGTGAAACAAAAGGAGTGAATCCTAGCCGTTGGAAGTATTAACCAGAACAAAATAAGAGACAATGGAAAATATTCTAGAGTCTGCTTAGTGAAGAAGAGGATAACAGCTCAGTAGCTTACGGGACCACAGGAACTTGTAGTCCATGCCTCGCCAAGCAAGTCATCTAGCTGGGTAGAAGAAGGGTAAAAGAGACAGGTTTTCTGTCATCCTTTTAAATAGGGCAGTTTTGAAACATCCAGAACTTCTGTGTCTTGGATGTCCAATACTTGGCGCACAGCCCATATCAGCTTATACATCCCTTGTTGGCTAGATGGATCTTCCTCAACATATAAAGAATTCACTAAACCTGAACATCCAGTTAACTCCCTCCTAGGAGGAACAGTCAGAATCAGACTCATTCCCAGGCTTGGGTAAAACCAGACTTCTGCACTTTCGAGAGGTGGTAGAAGGAGCACATTCCAACATCAACAACCAAAGTCGCTAGATTTTACTCCCACACATCCTCCTTCTGAGATAGAGGAGCCTGGGTCAGTGTGACCAAAGGAACGACCTCAGAACCTGAGGAGCCTGAGAAACGCTCCCCTCACAAAAGTGGGTCAGCTGAGTAAGCAGTGGAGTTGGCCAAAAGTTTAGCCCAGGCCAGTTCAGCCACAACGGTACCAGAACACTCAGGGCATACACAGCACCTGATCCCCAAACTGGCAAGCTGCACATAGGGCATCCATGTCTGATTGTCCCAGAGGCAATTTATCATGGCATCTAAAACATGTAAATATCTTTACAAAAGCCACCATCCCAGAGATGGTAGAAAAGCAAAGTTAGAATACAAAATCAGAACACAATCAAAATAAAGAAAGGGAACCTAATATACAGAACCAAGCCCAGTAAAACCTAACTCGGAGAACAACCCCCAAATCTATAACTCACGACACCAGTGGTATAGAAAATGAAAGCTGGACTGACGATGTTTACTGCTTTGGGTGTGCTTCACTCCCAGCGAAAGGGCCTAGGGGGAGCTCACTCACTACTTGCCCCCACCTGGCCCCTATGAAAACCGGGCGTCTAGCACTCTAATGCCGCAGAACCCCATAGTGGAGCCAACTGCAGCTTTCCTTACTTTCTCCCTTCAAGCAGGGAGAGAGACCGTACCTCTGAGCACTACCTCAGGTGCGTGGTCTGTCGGTGGCTTGAGGTCAGGTACAGAGACCAGGGAACTCCACCTACCTAAAGTGGCAGGCTCCAATAACCAGAGGCACCTCTGCGCCCAGCACCCTCCAGACAAAAGCAGCAGTCTCGAATTAAATTTAAAAATAAAATGAAATAAATATTAAATAAAAGTAAAAACGATGCTGCTTATGCAGCTGACAGAAAAATAAAACACCACCTGATTGGCACTTGGAAAAAAACTGAAGCTCCGGAATCTGTTTGGTATGGAGAGGGAGGAGCTAGAGCCATATTCAAATTTTAAAGGTGCCCACGCTCGTGGCTGCACCTCCATACCCCAATGACTCCAGTGTCCCCCAATTGGATGCTGGAGAAATATGGTCCGAGATGGTCTTCTAAAGAGTCTTGTGAAATAAGAGTACCTAGAATGAATGACCCTATGCTCAGCTCAATTACTGCTGCTTTCACTGAGGGGAGAATGACGTGTTTGAAAGACAGATAAATGTCCCTCATTTACACCAATCCTTACAGCATCTTCACACAGTGTGATCATGACTCTGCAAATATAGCTTAGAATCAGCAGCGATGCTCTAATGTATGTGGCTGTTCGTGTGGCAGATTTTCACATTAGACCACTGAGCAAAGCACATCACCATTCATCCCTATGCACTAAATATACTCACCCTCAGGCATTAAATAATCCTATGAGCAAATTTTGAATATTGCACAGGGTTTATTCGGCATGTATGTATAGTATGCATATAGATTTAGGCAGGTACAGCATAAAATTAGTGGGTCAAGCCAAAAAAATAAATACATTAATGACTGGTTGACAAGGTTAATTAATTAATTATTAATGCCGTTAATTCAGGTATGTAAATGTAAAAAATTTATGACTTTTTTTTTTTTTTTTGTAGAATCATTTTTTAGGGAATTGAATAATGAAAACCAAGATTTTAGCTCTTGGCTTAATACAAGTCATTGCTGGCATTGATAAAACCTTTATGAGCAATTCCTGCTGGGCTGGAGCACTGAGCTGGGTTATTCTATATCATAACAGCAGGAGATATATATATATCGCTCGCTCAATGCTCCGTTCCTCAGGAATGATGCCTCTGAGAAATAACAACTGGGGTTTTTTTAAAAAAACTTTCAAATTCCAAGTACTTCACATTAGTTAAAACTTTGTTTTTAAATTCTTGGGCAATTTGCTAAACTGCGACTTCCTCTTCTAAGACCGTCTGATGTGTTTCCAAAACTTCATAAAACCCCTCTGAAATTTTCTTCTTTCGTCGTCATATAACTTTATAGACCTTTTGATCATTGTCTGTACAGCATAAATGAATGGTGGAAAGATCATTTATATGCTAGCTCATATGCTGTCTTCAAGGAAAACTATCTAGTTTCTTCTGATTGCAAGAATCAATGTCTTAAAGGATTTTTCAGATACATTTTTCTATTTAAATGATCCAATGGGTGAAAGAGTCCTGCATGTGTGATGTAACAACAGTGGCTGTCTGAGCCATAGGATGTGTTTGTTATATATGTAGGTACAGAGGTGCCATGCTGACCTCTATATGTGCAGACCAGTACATTACTACATGGCGATCCTAGGTTAATATACCAGAAATTCAAAAAGTAGCACAAAATATGTATATTTTTGCTACTGCAGCTTTTAATGACCTTTTTGCATAGTCCTTACCTGCGCTGCTGCCGACGGCTCAGTAACTGGTGCAAGCTGAACATACTGGACCTGGATGTCATTAGCCTGAAGGGGAGAACCATCAACCACGCCAGACGTTGGGTCAGCAGAGGCAACGGCAATGAGTTGGGCTCCTTGAAGTACCTAGAACGAGTAAGAGATATTTGGTGAAGTCATTCGCACCACAATACACCATCACTGTCCTATAACAGTTATTGGGATGGATCACTGACCGCTGTTGTACAATGATCTGGACACCCAGGTTTGTCTCTCTGACCTCTTGTACATTGCAGCAGTGAAGAGGTAAAACTGAGATTTGGGAGAGACTCCAGAAAAGCATTGTATACTCAATGCCAGCCAAGTAAGCATACCACAGTAATGATTACAGGGGTGGAATTCCGGAGTAGACAACCACTGTACTTTCTGAAATGGCCAGGAAATATTGAGTGGCATTGTGTATACAGAAGGGCAAAGCCTAACCCTTGCCGTGCCACCAACATCGTCTCTAGTCACAGATCCAGATAGAGAAAGTGAGCGATAACATGGTCACATATACTGCGGTCTCCTCCGTCTGATATACATGTCACCAAATTTAATGGCAAATAAGATGAAATATGTATGGAAAACTGCGAAAATATCTGATGAAAACTGCAATTACGTTGCATAACGTGTAGAGTCCGGTAAGGTCTAGAAAGGGAACAAAAAATGTCCTTAACCCCATAAGAGCTAGAAATACCTACAGCATATTAAAAAGCAGCATTATATAAAAAAAACCTCACTCTAAGGGGGGTCAATTGACCTGCTCCCAGAGCTGTGAGCAAAAGTCAGCGTCGAAATTACCGTACTAATGGTAATAATGACCACTATTACCGCAATGCGGGTCAATTCAATTCCCCCCTAAGAATAGACAGTTGAAACATTTGTATTAAGTCAGTATGAAAAGTCTGCTAGTTCCATATGTGTTTATCTTATATTAATACTAGCGCTAGGAATGTTCAGTAGCGACTCGGCATGCTGCACCTTTCCAAGCCAAACACCACCCCCCCATGTCTTCTCTTCATGCTGATATTGGTACAACTGTACCAAATTGTTGGCTGATTGATGTGTGCAGGTCACAGGGTGCACACAAACCACACTGATGTAATACAATAAACATTCTAACTTAATTGATATTTAAATCTATACCCCATATGTCCTTAGTAAAACACTGCTCAAAAATAAGAATAAATCAGCTCTGTACTAGGCACTATATATAGATATAAAACCCTTCAAATTGTGTTGCCCGTTACGTAGCAAATAGTGGACATCCCGCAATCTCTATGGTCCCTCCAAGAACTTGATTGTTTTGTGTGGTCAGGTCAGGAGCTTCTACAGGATGACCAAATTAAATATCATTAGTTACAGTATCTTTTGTTTACAGAGAGAAGTACAGAAAGTGTATTTTATGAAGTCATTTTTTTATCTACATATACAGTATATGGGTGAATAAAGGGGCAGGAAATGTGGCAGAATGTGGAGAACATTAAAACAGATCCTGGCACTAATAAGAAACAGGGCAACTCTGCAGTTGTATAGAAAATGAAGGTAATATGTAGATTCTCATCACCATTACCACAGACACCATGGCTGTGTTACTAATAGTTGAATCTCTAGATTTGTATACTGTGATGTTTATTCAGGTCTCAATGTAGCATTTCATTCTTAACCCAATAGAACCTCAGCCATTTATGAAACCAAAATATTTAAAAAGTCTAAACTTTCCCGTACAAACATGAGCCAATCGGAGGGGTCTTTTCCTGGTCGTGACTGACTCAGGGAAAGAACTGCAGAGCTATGTGACATGTACAAGCTTTAGAAAAGAATGAATCACTATGTGAGGAGGAATAGTACAAGCGTGAGCTGTCTAGTTAGTGTTACACAATGGAACCAGGACATAAAATTGCTTGGAAGTGAATAAAGCCAAATGGAACAAGATGATGACTTAGTCCTGCCTGCCAATAACAGATAAAATTACCCCTCCCCCCAGCTGTTATAACTTCATCCTAACAAATGGTAAACAGACAACTGATCCAGAATCTGTGTTACCTGGACACAGGTCTATGGCCCCGATGTATAAAACCAATCATATTGTGCATATGACTTCTATTACCGTACATAGCAGACGTCATCTAAGATTTGATTAAATAAATGCAAAATGCAGACATCACATGAGAACACTCAGAGCAAGACGCCCATTTCTTTTCCTTTACAATGAAGCTTTAGCTGCAGAGTTTGTTCTCTTGATGCTTCTATTATATCAAACAAGAAGCAGATTTAGGGCTTATTAACATTACCAAGCTTTGGGAGGGAGTGTCCTGAAAGCCTTTAATGGCATCTAATGGGGGATGGGGGGGGGGGTGTCACATGTCAATGGAGGCAGATTCTTTGTCTTCCAGGTGTACTCGGCATTAAGGCGGCTTCCAGCTGGCCACACTGTTGGAGACTCTTTATTAATTCATATTTTATATGTTCATTTATGGCTTGTTGGATATGACGCATATTCTCTGTGGCTCCTCACACAATATTAGACATGTGCAAGTGATTTTACACATATCCCGGCACCTCATGGTACTTTGTGCCAAACCATGAAACCTCCTGTAAAATGCAGCTGTGAGCCTCAACTGTGAACCCCAACAGAAGTGTCCACATTTACAGAACACAGGGGATAACACGGAATGGCTAGATCAGGCCCAGGGATCACTTCTAGTCTCCAGGCTTGCTGGGACCCAACTTCTAATCAACAACCGCTCCTACAGACAAACTATGCTGAGTATACTGGCAGTACTATGTATAGGTGACGATGATGAAATAATAAAACATTGTTTAGTCCACTGGAATCTGCTTTTTCAGGCATCCTAAAAACAAACTAAATCAGTGTTTAATTTCCATCCAAGCATCAAGCTCAGCAAATGTTTGACAAAGAATTATGTCAACTTTCCCATTCCAAGATTAACATTAATCCTTTAAATTATAGTCCAGGAAGATGAAGCTCTTAAAGCCAAAATTCTTTTTAATTTATATTCTGTCAGTTACTAACATGTTTTTGTGGCTAATAGAAGGGTCTGACCACTCTCTGATTAAGAGAAAATGCAATATGCACAGTAATTAGTTGCAGCACTTGTATATATTTTATATAAAATTAGGTCTAGTCTTTTAGTAGAGCGGTAGCCAGGTGGGGAGCGCTCCTGTTATAAGAGGGCGGCTACGGACATTACATGTAGCTACATATAAGCTCTGCTCTTTGTATGTTGTGTGCACAGGACTCTGGCTTTCAATGCTCAATACAGTTTTGCTTAAGAGCAGAAACAGCATGTTCTGTTGTACAAACCAGGAAATATACAAAATTCAGGGGTTCTCCCTTCCCTCCCAATGACTTTCACTTATCGATTGTAATTTGTACTAAATACATGACTTTATTTTCCCAGTTTGTACTTTTGGGCCACATCTTCTATAATCAGACAGCTGTTAATCTTGGATATAACACAGAGCTGGGGTTTGGATACAACTGTATCCGAAGCAAAGGGCATAGTGCAGCTGATATAAAGACCTGGCTGAAAGCACAGAAAGAAGACAAAGGATGAAATCCCCCTTCAAGTCCTGTGAAAGTATAACATTTCTCTCATCCCACTAGCCAGTAAAATGTGTAATTACAAAACGATTTCTGCAGCTACTAAACTAAACCATTTAAACATTGCTATTATCCTAAAAAAAAATATTTCTCATGGAAAATCCCAGGTTTTATCTCTGGAGATAATTTGCCAAATGAAGACAACAATTAGTAGGACACAGAGGTGGCCAGCGCTGTGAGGACTGATCGGGGCGTTCTAGTGACTCATTCCTGCAGTAAACTATAATAAACATGTATCCAGTAGGCTTTAAAACAATTTTATTCAACAACATGAACATAAAAGCCCAGCATTTTATGAGCATATCTGCTGTTCCCACAACACCAGGTTTATCAGACGGCCTCATAGAAGACATGGACCTATAGCCAACCTGTAGTTTCTAGGGTATCTTACATTGTTGTGGCAGATATATTGGGTTATTTGTTTGTAACAATGCTCTAGGAAGGGATAGTCACATGGATGCAATAAACCAATCAGAACCCCGCCTCATTGTTTATAAAAATGGAAACATGTACATGCTTCCTGTATACTTTAAAATAGCAATACAGACTACAATCAACTGATGTTCACCACCAATTTCATGTATGGTTTCCATTTGGTTAGTGGTTATAATGGCGTAGCATATTCCTAATTATGATTTGCTCATAATGATACAGACTGGAAATACTCAATAGATCAGCATTTAACGGATATGGCATATGGTCACAGTTAAAGAGCAGATGACGCAACAATCAGACTTTTAACCAGTTTAGAGAATTAAAGTCAGGAAAGTTAAAGTTTATATGCAGATTACTAGAGATATATACAAATTGCTGACTGTTCCTCAGATTCAGGAAAGATATTTGGAAACGGTGCACAGATAAGACTTTCATTTTATAAAATAGTAAAATTCTCTGGGTCCACTGCCAATACCTCTGTAATTCGATCTCCTCACCAATAACTGGAAATGGACTAATGGAATAATGGGTGGAGAGTGGTGGCTTGCCAAAGCTGACTGCCAGAGTCAAATTAAGCAGTTACCTATAACGCCCAGTCCATTGATGAATTGGATTATCTGGCGGTGTGGGCCAGAAACGCATTCTTTATAATGTAGAATGTAACACTTCAGAGTCTCGTACACAAACCGCACCATCCTGGAACATTGGTCTGATAGCTGCAGTGAGTCACACTCAGCAGTCTGGCTACAGATGCTGAATCATCCTTACATTCTACAATGGAGGTACAGTCCAGTGACTCAGAGGTTGAGGGGTGGGATATCTGGATGATGAGGAGTAAATGTTGCTGCTATTTTTCCCCAAGAGTTTGTTTAGAAAACTTATTTATAACAGCTTGAGGTGTTCCAGCATATAACGTCGCACTGCAAATATCACTCAGGCAGTAACCAAGGAACATTTGTCTGCAATGTGCTACTAGTTCATCCAGTTCTCCCAATGATTAACGATCACACAACAAGTTACACTTGCATTTTTTCTAAGGATTTCATTAACAGGTCATGTAGAGGTTGCAGAGTACACCAGGTCTGATTTGCCAAATTATGTGGAAAGACTCCCATCATAGATAAATGAGATGCAGAAAATATTCTGTCATGTCTTTTGCCAGGTTACCAAATGTGAGGAAAAAGACTCTGGCTGAGATTACATTTGTGAGAGATCGTGGTTTAAATGAAGCATCTGATGGAGATTGTAGCATCTTTTTACAATTAGCCAGCTCGGCATCACATGAAAGCCGATTGTGTGTCAGTTTGATGACTGTCTTAGTATTGGTAGATCAGATCTGTTGGTAGAAGGTGTTCTGCTGGCTGTTTCCCTCACACAAGTAGAAGGTGGAGTTAGTTCCAAGTTTCCTTCAAACTTGATGCGTCTTCAACATCAATCACCTTTGTATTGCTGAAACTTGTCTCAGTTTTATGTGATTTACAGTATTTTAGAGATCCCAACTCTAAGAGTCATCAATGATAAGCCAGGCACAGAATTTAGAACTGAAGGGTAAAGGTGCGACATAGGAAAACTGGGTTGTAGAATAGAAGATTTCAGAACAAATGTGAGGTATACATGGTTTTACTTCTAATGAAATTAGCCTTAATAGATGATTGACTTTCATTACTGTTACTGATGTGCTTTTAATGGAAAACAAAGGCACGAACAAGCTTCAAACACATTTCTAATATAAACGATTGAGCAAAAACCTCCCAGCACTCTTATAAGAGTCAGATGTGAGAATTTATTGAGAAAGCGACAGATTAACCTCAGAGTGCTCAGGAATATGTAGTGTAATAGTTTACACTGGAGTTAGTACAGGTGTTACACCCACTATGTCAATGCATTAAAAACTGTTCGGCATTATGTATATAAATCTGCACTTAATAATGAGAACTATAACATGGTTAATATGTTCTTTAAAATATGAAAGCATAAGCTAGCTATATCGAAAATAATTTTACTATTGAGACTTGGGTGCAGCAAATGTATATTATAATATGATCGTTCATCCTTTCTAACATTCTCTTACTGATGCCTCACTCACACTTTTACACCTAGCGTTATCCTGATGCTATCTGACCTTATATTACTGATGCCTCACTCACACTTTTACACCTAGCGATAGCCTGATGCTATCTGACCTTATATTACTTATATTATATTATCTCACTCTGTCATCATCATCAACATTTATTTATATAGCGCCAGCAAATTCCGTAGCGCTTTACAGTTGGGAACAAACAGTAAAAACAATACTGGGTAATACAGACATACAGAGAGGTAAGAGGGCCCAGCTCACAAGCTTACAGTCTATGGGACAATGGTTTGATACACAGGGGTAACTGCTACATCATATTGAATATTTGTCCAGCTAGAATGTAAAGGTAAAAAGTATTTAGTGGGCTGTGTGATCAGTGACACAGCAATGTTGATCAGAGGTTTGTTGTTTTGTGTTAGCTGTGTAGAGGGTGGTAATAGGGTACCGTAGGGAGGTTAGAGGGCGGTTGAGGAATATAATAAGCTTGTCTGAAGAGGTGGGTTTTCAGGGAACGCTTGAAGATTTGAAGACTAGAGGAAAGTCTTATTTGAGGAAGGGAATTCCACAGGGTGGGTGCAGCCCGAAAAAAGTCCTGTAACCGAGAATGGGAGACGCAGAACGGAGGTGTTGAGCGATTTTGAGACAAGTGAGGAGATGTATGTTGGTGCAATTTTGTTGACAGCCTTGTATGTTAATAGAAGAATTTTATATTGGATTCGTTGAAAAACAGGCAGCCAATGTCTCTCATTCCTCCATGACCTTCAAACGTAGTTCATTCCTCATGGCTTTTAGCCTTCTCTTACCAATACCTCACTCTCACCTCAAGGCTTTGATCATTCCTCATCCTTTCTGACCTCTTACATGTTCCTTATTCTCACCTTTAAGCTAGGTGCACACTACACAGTTTTCATCCAATAATCGGCTCAATCAGCCGACATACTTCCGCTCGTTCAAAAGTCGGGTCAGTGTGTGCAGTGACACGATGGTCGAAAGTCTGCCCAAATGGACGATTGTCGCCTCATTTGGTTGGTCGTACCGTTTAATATTTTCGTTCCAATCTCGTTTCCGCTGTGTAGTGTATATAACCTTCCGACCGATCCACAACAGTGAGTATGAAATTACAGTCATTGCTCACGACAACATGGCTGTAAAAAGTCGCTAAAGGGACGTCCTCTCTTCCCTTTATCGTCCTAAACAAGGCTAGTGTGTATGCAGTCCATGGACCGAGCGATCGGAACATCGATCACATGTAAAATCGCTCGGCATAAAAAGTTGGTGGAAAATTCTGTAGTGTGTACCCAGCTTTAGATCTATAATGATCCTCATCCTGTCTCACAATCTCAGATGTTTTGCCCTCCTTGACCTTTAATTAGACTCACCTTACTATTATTTCTTCACATGCTCAATCTCCTCTCATGTTTCTAACTCTCCTTAACCTCTTTTCTGACCATAATTTAGAGATGAAAGCGATGGTATAGTTGATGCTATTTATTCAATTCTTAAAAAAAAATATTTTAAATATATAAACAAATATAATAAAAAATAAATAAATACACAATACAATCCACAGATAAATAGCTGTAAAAATCACTACACCGGTGTATATATATGAAGCGGGCATTATATTGAATCACATGAGCTCAACCAATTGGCCAAACATTTCCTTTCATTCCTTCTTTTAGAGGTGCCAGACAGATAAGTGTGTGTGTGTGTGTGTGTGTGTGTGTGTGTGTATATATGTATATATATATATATATATATATATGTATATATATATATATATATATATATGTATATATATATATATATATATATATATATATACACATATTGTAACAAAAGGAGGCATTTAGCTGGCAATATGCAGAGAAAGCAGGGAAGTAGAGTAAAACATTGGCACAGTTATGTACCTAGGTGGAGATTAAACCAGGTAAAAACATATGTGTAGTTTAAAATTGGTTTACTTACATGATTTAAAAGCTGCTTCCTCTCAGCAAACAGACAGGGTGGGTCTGATAGTCTAAACAGAGCCAGGGATGGGGGGTATCCTTTTAAAGAGAAGGTGGGTGTGTCACCTGTCCATCAAGCTAGGATTGTGGGAGGAGTGTCGGGTATAAAACCCTGCTTGTTTCATTGTTCAGGGAGATCAATGCTGGGCTAGCTGGCTGATCTGGACAGAGAGCTGGACTATGTATAGTAAGCGTTGAGGGTCTCCATAATTGCTGTGCAAGTATACGGTGTCAAAACATTATTACCATCCTGACAATAAAGAACCATAAAAAGGAAGAAGTTTTACACGTGTGCTTCTGCAGTAGCGGGCTCTTGCCACAATATATATATATATATATATCTTTACTCCTCAGTATACTCCTCAAAAAACGTTTTTTTGATAAACAATTAGAACGATACTGATGAAAAAGTCTGATTAGATCCAATATAAGCATATATGTGTACTGCACTGCTTTGAGAAATTGTGTAAATCCAGCATAAGTGATTGATTACAGGATAGCATCCTTAGTGGATAGACTTGAAAGACACAGAGTGTTAGTAGTCTAATCCCATTACAACCTCTGTTCAGAGGATGACATAGGTGTTATGATAAGCCAGAGGGGGAGGGATAAAAATTCACTAATTTGTGCTTAGTCTGGAGTCACTTAACTGATTGTAGCCCATGGAAACAGTAAAGGATTCAGTTTTTCTTACTCCTATGTGAATCAGCCGGCATGTAGGCAACACTATAATCCGGAAGTGAAGATTTCTAACGCATTTCTCCGCCCCTAGTTGGCGGTTGACCATATGAACACAACAAGATTGTCTGAAGGGTTCCACCTTTCCTTTCACCAACAATTGTTGTGTTATGTTCGGTCTGTATACTCATTTTATACACACACTTCTGCAGCATATTTTTTTCTCAGTCATTATTCCGTCTGGAGAGATTTTCCTAACATGTGAAATACCCACTGTGTTTGTGTCCTGAGGAACATCATCCAGCATTACTTGCTTCACATATATACAAGGTTATAATATACCAAGCAATAATAAAAAAATATTTACCTAGTTATACCTAGACACAATATAAGCTATTGTCCCATAGAGTGTAAGCTTGCGAGCAGGACTCTCTTACTTATCTGTCTGCCTGTATTACCCAGTATTTACAGTGTTCTCCCCACTAAATTTTGCAAGCCGGATGGTATTAAGAAGTAGCCGGGTGAGGGCAGTTGTAATACCTTGCAATAATATTATAAAATGTTGGAGGTTACTGCCCACATCAGCCAGGGTGATCAGACTGGTGGTCAGTGGTGTAACACACACATATTATAATAGGACTCCCAAGAGCCGGATGGCAGGTAAAAACAGCCGGGAAATAGGTGCTGGAGAGAACACTGGTTTTATTACTGTTTGTTCCCAATTTGCTGGTGCTATATAAATAAATGACAAAGATCCCAGCACAGGCTGTGGAGATGACATCTTATTCTGTTACATACCATGGTGGGATGAAGACTGGACTGGGCCTAGGACAGCAATCTAGCAATTCTCATTCCACACACAGATTACTAAGCTTTATTTAGGAGAAACTCGAACCTAGAATGGGGGACTATCTTGCTAAATCCTATAATGGGTAAACCTCTATTTAATTCACAGCACTGAATGTCACACATAGTACCTGCAGATTACACTGCTCTGTCCCCCAGGCTGCCCTGACTGTCCTTATTATAATCCACCATTGGTTGCATGTTGAATGTAAACATACAGTGTGTTCTGAAATTACTATCACTACACATTACTAATCTGAAACAAGTCTAGGCATCTCACAATATAGGTAACATAACCCCCTCAGTCCCACAAACAGCTTGAAAAAAACATCAAAGAAGTTTACTCAGACATGACGTTCTCCGACATGGCTTTAAAATGCTACTTAGTCACACTTCCCCTCTATTTCCATGTCCTGGTGCATCTTAGTGACAGCAGCCACTAGCATCCATAGAGGAGGCAGAGTCAGAGCATGTTATGCTGCAGGTGTCCAGTGCATGCAGCCTCCGTGACCCCGCCTGCAGCCAATATACCGCAAGGATAGAGCAAGATGAGCACTGGGGGCAGAGGGTTTAATGAAGCAGGGCTGGGATAGGTGTCCCCATTTACACATAGAAAAGCCATTTCATCACTGGTACATGCAGTTTGGTCATTATTAACAGCAGTGAAGACGAAAATATGTCAAGCACGTAAATAAGAATCCCTCTATACACTCTATTTAAGTAGTTATCTGCCAGTGACGTCTGTATTTTCATGAGTCTTTATTCAAAACCTTAATAGCAAGAACCCAACATGTGAAGCAAGAAAGGATTTCACATAGAAGGTCAGTGTGACTTGGTGGGGAAGGAATGAAGAGGAAGCAGATTAATAAGACAGTGAAATTTGTTACTCCCTGAGGGAGCTAAATAGTGAAGCCTATAAGCTGTCATCGTATCTGTCTGGGAAACCTCTCATTAATAATATTTAACCCATTTCTGTAGCAAATCCCAGCACACAGATAAACGGTCACATCTATACATCACGGGCATGGTGAACCTTTGTATAAACTATTCATCTGAACTGACCCCCTGACCTGAAATAAATCACAAGGAGGGGAAGCGGATTTTAATTAGATGTTTTTTTCAATGCAGAGCTCACGTTTAGGTCGGGAAGTCTAGCCTGTGTCTCTTAATGTCGCCTTCAGAGATTGAGGGGGGTTCAGTCTTAACAAGTGATACTGTTTAGGTAACCTGTGTGCAAAATAAGAGAAATGGAAAATAAAAACTGAAAGAAGGGAGGAGGTGGGTGTGTAATAATTGTGGTACTGTATGTGGTGGGTGCTGTGGATTCAGTCATAGGGGGAATTAGAATGCAAAGTGGTGGGATGCAAAATGTATCCCAACTACCTCTGGGACATGCTGAGAGGAGGTAACGGTACATATTCCCACACACAAGGGTTAGACATTGAGTGAGTCTAATAGGAGGAAGCTGTCATGAGCTAGAAGTCCAGCAAGGAGATAAGGGCGTTCTATATGCAGAGTGTGAAGAGTTGGAGTAATGGTAACCAACACCTTTCTATAACGGTGTTTCTAGGAGCGTTCCATCACACTGAGCAATTGTCCACTATAATTTTTGCATATGTTCAAACTGTGGATATAAATCATTTGAATGCACCACAAGTCCTTGTAAAACTGCACACAGCAAAATTCTGCAGACAGTTAATCTAATTACATTTCTGTATCACCGAGCGCCTTCATACAAGGTGTCCCTTCCTGGTGGCGGTAGTCACAATATTGGGACTACTTGGAGGTGAATGACCCACGGTCCCCTATTCTGAGACATTGCACCAACCAGAGATGAAATGCTGAGTTTACCTAGTTGTTCTTGGTGCCCTTTGTACCCAAGCTGAATCTTATAATGTAACTTAGGCTAAGCTTTCAATCATCCTTTTCCAAAATAACATTACACAATGTTTTATTCCACACATGTGAGCTGGGAATCTTGGTTGACCTGTATAATTTAAATCTGATAAAATGAAAATCTGAGCTTTTGCACCTTCCAACGTCACTATGATGGAACCAACATGCAACCAGCACTTCTACTACCTCCTAACTCTGTTGTGACAACTCTCTGTGAAATACCTGCTGTAGAGAAGAAGAAGGAGTAACTTTGTGATGTCACACGCTGTCAGTAAGTCAACAGACTGTATTCTGATATACGCCACCTGACAGATTGTTCGGCGCCGGCTTCTGTCTCCATACATTACAAGCAAAAAGAACCCCCCCCCAAAGGAAGAAAAATAAATAATTTTGTGCCACAGATCCAATGTTACTGATATCATACCTAGCCATGGCCAGTACCTTACTATGTCAGTATTGAGTTCCACGCTTTCTGGCGGCGGAGATGAAAGGTCGCAGAGGGGCCAGTGCTAGGCGAGCCCATTTAGATGAATACATGCTACATAAAGTGGTTCTTGCTCATGAAGTCATGGCTTTGCTTTGATTGGTGACATATGTGTTCTATGAGTGCAGAATATTTTAAGAGTGCTCTGACTGTCTGTGTTTTCTATTAGATAATTTTTATTTCAAAGGACTTGCATCTTTTACAGCTCTTGTTCTGGCAAAAGCCGGCCCTGGACAGCGACCAACCTCTTTATTGCTGAGATTTAGCGCGTGATTGTTGAGCACTATACAGTTCAGTGTATAAACCTTCTATAGATTTTTATTTTGAGTAAATGATACTAAGAATGAAACAGATGATGGCGTTGCCCAAGAAAACAAGCAGAGGATGCTGTAAGCATGAAATAATTATATGTGCATTGTGCACCTGATGTCAGACAGCAGGGGATCTGTGAGATCGGTACACACTAGTCCTCTGTGCTCTGTATTCCATCGCACTGAGTCTGACCAACGCTATTTTGTCTATTTGACGTCATGTTGACAAAACCTCAAATACTATTAACAGAAAACTGTAAATCAACTTCCCTCAAGGTTGTTTTTATTTCACCAAAATCTGACAAAGTAGACATGTTCCATTTGTGCAGATGAGTCCCCCGCAGTCTCTCCCAATAGTGTTACCGTCCCCCTCCTAGCCCACACCCCTTCCAGAGGATTTTGGGACATTCCAACCAAGCTCATCTTTAATAAACAGATAACTGATTTAACTCAGACCGTGAAGACAATGGTGACGGCCCAAGGAAGGATTTTTATGTTATTCTGTAATTAAATATTAGGGAGTTGGGGGGGGGGGGGGGGGGGGGGGGGAGTCTGGATTAGACCTACAGGCAAAAATTAAAGCTAGTCTTTGATGACTCACTGAGTGCTGCTTTTAATTGAAATGCAGATGTTCACACACATCTGTCACTCGGCTTCACTTTTGCTAGCAAAGCAAAAAGAACAATATTAACCCAAGTTGCATTACTCAGTCTCAAAGCCCTTGCCGCTCTCTCAACATAAATCCCACTCCTATAAATTAGATTTATGACACCTATTTACACATTCTTTCCAGACGGAGAGAGTGACCCAACTCCCATAAAGATTATGAACTACACATTTTACATTATATATTTATCTATCCATGACACACTCAAGTGCACTGTCCCTAACATAACCATTAAGGAAGCTGAAATCTGTGATGGTTTAAGTAAATGCTAAAAATTATAAACTGATCTGAAAGGTGAACTCAGACCATAACTTATTCAATGCATCTGAAATCAGAGAATGATTTTCTAGACATGCTGGAAATGTTTTTTTTATATATTTACATAACTATTCCATCTATTTTTTTAATTAGCGGGTAGATATTTTATTCCATAAAATTTGGATTAGTTTAGGGATGAATGCTTTGGCAACAAGATATTAAATGGTGGATCTGAAGAGCAGATGCTTGTTGGTACAGGGAATAGAAGTAGTAAATGTCTTCTGGATTAAGGGATGCCCTCTCCTTGTAAATTGAGAGATCAGAAAGATATGCGAGTTGTAGAAATGAGGTCATACGGTCATAGATTCCTTTAAATTGTCTTTTTATGACTTCTTATTTTTTTTAGAGAAAACCCAGGACAGAGTAGTAATGTGCTGGAGACTCCAGGCCAAGAGTAGACAATACACAGGCCTGTTCCTGCTTACATCAAAGTGGACAACTCTGACGATATCTGATACTTAACCGTTGACTTATTCTAGAACTGAGAAGGTTTTACTGGTTGTGGAAACAACAACTCTGCGGAATAGCACAAAGGGGAAAGAAGTGTGAATCTGAAATGTGATGCTCTTCAGAATGGGCGGTTCACCGTTCCAGTAATGAGGAATGAAGAGGGATAACAGGAAAGGAATTTCCAACCTCCTATCCCTTTCCAGCAGTGGCCCCGTACATTGGTTATCAGATGGAAGTGGGCAGAGTTTGCAACTTTCCTCCTCCAATGTTGACCACAATCTCCATGGGGTATCTCCACACATACTCATCACACATTGATACATAGCCATGTGTTGTACAGTATAATACCATCCATGAACCCAGGTTACTACTCCTCATCCAGGAGGACAAATATATATTGTTTTGGATGCCCAAAGACCTGCAAAGTATCTCCATGTCCCAGCCAAGCACTGATGTAAACAGCATAAGGAAAAATACCTTATCTGCAACTATCTGATATATATTTATATACATTATAGTGTACATTCTCATTCCTGTTAGCACCAGCTTTATATTACTCTTCATCCCTGCAGCCCAGGCAGTGCTGGAACGCGATTAGTGTATATTTTACCACTTATTGCTATATTCTGCAGAGCATCTCACCAGACGCCAGCTTGTGGAATAGATTTATCTATAATCTGCAGTTTAAGACTCTCTCAATGTCATATAAATGCTGCAGCCTTAGCATCACTTTATAAAACCATCGTAAACTGATCCGTCTGTCCGGTGGTAACAGGTAAAATAGACTGCGCCTATATCTGTAGAGTATACTCTCTACAGTGATATTTATTTACTGAACATGTTGGTGAAGAACAAATTATATATGATGTATAATTGAGCATCTTAATCTCCCTAGGTTACCCTATTACCTCCCTCTACACATCTAACACAAGACAACAACCCTCTGACCAACACAGTTGTGTGACTGATCACACAGCCCAATAAATACTTTGTAACCTTTGCACTCTAGCTGGACAAATATGCAATATGATGTAGCACATGCCCTTGTGTATCAAACCATTGTCCCATAGATTGTAAGCTTGCGAGCACGGCCCTTGTACCTCTATGTCTGTATGTATTACCCAGTATTGTATTATTAATGTTTGTTCCCAATTGTACAGCGCTACGGAATTTGCTGGCGCTATATAAATAAATGTTGATAATGTAAAAAAGTAGGTACAAAACATATTAAATAGAGGTTTTTGGACTAATGCCAAATTATACACAGATACTACTAAAGCTCTTATTTGGCAGGATATATGATCAGGTTAGAGTTCAGTAGAGTAGTGTGCCACAGGTAGAGTATATAAATGCAGACACCACAGGAAAGAGGCTGAGAATGACATCTGAGCTCTCACCACAGAATATAGACTTCAATAAGAATGTGGAGAATGTTTTGCTGGGAGTTTAATAACAATTTGTCATTTTAACAATTAATTAGTCTTCTTCTTGACAAAGTACTTTTTAAGAAGTGGAGAGACGACGTTACCTCCACTGCTTTTATATATATATATATATATATATATATATATATATATATATATATATATATATATATATATATATATATATATATATCTCACTTGCCTACTTTTTAAATCTGTACTCCGGGAGATCGGAGTACAGATCATGTACAGAGGGTGGGGGCGTGACATCGTCATTGCGTCACTATAATGCCAAAATTAAGCCTCCCCCGTGAATTTCTGCATTTTACAGGGTCCGGGGGGTTTGCTTACTCTTACGGAAGTCCGGGAGCCTCCTGGAAATTACGGGAGAGTAGACAAGTATGATATATACACATTGTTTAGATCAGTGATGGGCAACTTCTACACCCTCTAAGGGCCACAAATCACCCTTCATCTCAGTAATAAGTTATAATGATACAAATAATCAATGGAAGAGGCATCTGTAATCACATATCAGCAGCATTTTACACACGTGGTAGACTATAAAAACATACGCTATATATGTTTGTTACGCTATAACAAACATCTGACAATAAAGCAGGAAAAAGCTGGGGGCTTCGGGGGTTAATCTTATACTAACACACATATGTATGTAGAAGAATTTAAATTGCACTGACCGACTATACACACTGGATCATTCTGTGACTGAACCAGGGAGACTGCAGACTATCATTTTACTAATTGTTAGTGACAATACGGAGTCCTGAGGCACGTTGTGCCTCCTTCCTCAATGATGTCACTAATGAAATGATTATTGGTTCAAATGCAAAATGGATGTATGGCTAGACGGCGGTTCCACATTCAGCTACCGCTCTAATGTGCGCATAACGCGGCTTCTCCCATCCTCACACTCCTATATTTGCATTTATACTTCTGAATGTTGCATTTTAACTTTAGTTGTTTGTTTACTTTTACAATCACTTGGTAAGATATTTCTAGCAAAATAAATATAAATATGTAAAAAATATGTAATTTATAATGTATTAATGCAAGATATGTAACCATGTACAAAGTGATTGTGATGTCATGCAGTATACAGCGGACAGCTAGGAGACCACCCAGGGGGAGAGTAAATACTTCTAGGTTGGCATCAATAACTTATCTGAAGAATTCAAAAACTTTTCAGATTGCAGAGACTTTAGTGAAAACATTTTCTGCCCCAACATAAAAATGAAAACAAATGATTGTAAATCATGCGGTTTAGTTTCTCCCGTGGTGGATATGAATTTACCTCTAGAAAGAACTATAAAATTTTTGACTGTTTTTTTGCCTTTGGGTTGTTTCCACTGACACAAAGGAACGCTGTATGGAAAGTGTGTAATGAGCAGCCGCCAGCAATGATCTGCGGTCACTACACGTCAGAGTGTTCCCTTACTCTGTATGTAATCTCTGATCAGCCATGTTAGGCTCAGAAAGACTCTGCAGTATAATGGCCTACAGACATGTGGTGTCCTGCACACAGGGACGATTCCGCTGCAGCAGAAAATTTACCCAAAATGTGGTAACACGGGGGGGAGGGGATTAACATGACTGGATACGGGGGGAGTATATAACATGACTGGATACGGGGTGTTGGGTAATTAATATAACTGGACATGGAGGAGGGGTGTATATAACATAACTGGACACATTTAGGGGTGAACATAACATGACTGGACACAGGGGGGGTATATATAGATATAGGATGTGTGAATTAGGGATGTGGTCAGAGTGTGAAAGCGTAAGGTAAAAAAAAAGAATATAAATGCAATCAGTACGGACTACAATAGGAAAAATAACACTGTGGTGTACCGGGGTGTAAATGTACACCCTGACTCGATGTGGCTCTGGGTCGCCCGGGTGTACAGTATTATGTATTAAGTGCTGCTGTTAAATGCTAGTCCAACGCCCCATGAGTTGGCCACGCCCTTGCGTCTCTTATATGGGCCCCTAACATTGCTTTCTTTTCTCCTGAAATATAATTGGACACAGTGTCGGACTGGGGCATAAAGGGCCCACCGGGGGACTGCAACGCTAGGGGCCCACCAGTGGGGGTGTGGCCGGCCATCATAGAGGCGGGACCAGACACTAGAGGGGGAGTGGTCAGCTCACGAAGGACAGCTAGTACCATAGTTTAGTATATAAAGAATGCAGTGTGTATATAGAGTACACAGTCTTGACCTGCCCCTTAGATTGGGTAGAACAGTCACCAAAAATTGGGATTGTTCCAGTAAACCAGGCTTGGCTAACCTGTGGCACTCCAGGTGTTGTGAAACTACAAGCCCCAGCATGCTTTGCCAATATATAGCAGCTTATTGCTGGAAGGGTATGCTGGAACTTGTAGTTTCACAACACTTGGAGTGCCACAGGTTAGCTAAGCTTGCACTAGACTCAGAACATTTGACAGACTGTCCTACCTGTTGTTGTCACTTTTACCACCTGTGGCTTTTGGTTTCTTTAGTTGCGGCTTGTCTGTATCCTGGAATGTTGAGGGTCCTATTTGGAAAAAATAATGGATACATTTAGAAAACACCAACCATCCCCGCTATTAAATCAACAGCACCCACATTTAATAAATAGGCCTCTCTCCAGCCCAACATTAAAGTAATAGTACTCACATTTGTTAAATAGATCTATTTCCCTCCAACCGACCCCAACATTAAATTAATACTATTCCCATTTAATAAATAAACCTATTACCCTCCCTCCAAACAGCCCCAGCAAGAAATTAATAGCATTTACGTTTAATACATCCATTTCCCACATTAAATATTAATATTCACATTTAATAGATAGCCCTCCTCCCCACACTCAGCCCTGCATTCAATTATAGACCCAAACCACCCCAGCATTAAATTAAAGGTCCCATCAACCCCTCCCTATAGTGTTCTCTGTACAGCCCCCCTCCCTATAGTTTAGCAAAGGCAGCCCCCTCTAATTATAGTTTAGCATAGGCAGCCCCCCCTCACTATAGTTTAGTATAGATAGGCAGCCTCCCTATGCCACATAGTAGTGCCCCTAAAACAATAATATGCCACACAGTAGTGCCCCAAACAATGTTACTCCACACAGTAGTGCTCCAAACAATATTATGCCACACAGTAGTACCCGAAATTCACATGTGCCACGTAATACTGTCCCCAATTCATATTATGCCCACAATAGTGTCCCCAATTCAAATTATACCCTCAATAGTGCCCCCCAATTCACATATGCCATGGAATAGTGCTCTCTCAATTCGCGCACACACTAATATATATATATATATATATATATATATATATATATATATTTATTCTCTGCAGTAAGCCTCTGCTTACCCAGTAGCTAGAGAACAGATGGAGGATATATATATAAGATAATTCTGTGTCAAGTGAAAGTCCTGGAATTTGGAGGAAATTAAAAGACATATCCAATAATATTAAATAAAAATAAGAAAATCTACTTACCCATATTTTGATTGATGCAGCCTCTGCTCCTTAGTCCTTCAGCGGCGGCGGGAGCATAAGACAGTCAGCTGACAGGAGGAGGAGGGGGCAGGTCACATGATCGCAGCTGCGATCGCATTTGAAAGATGACTGCAGCCAGTCATCTGTAGCAGCAGGGACGCCGATCACCAGGTGAGCTGACCCCCCCCTTTGATCCAGAACGTGGCTGCCGGCTGGATGACAGGATACGTATGTTCAGCAGCCATTCATTAATTCCTGGTTTAAGCTAAATATTCTACGAGTATTCCCTTTATTATTCCGCTCACGCTCAGACAGTTTGTGTGTAACACACTTACTGACAAGAAGTCTGATGTGCGTAGGGGGAACTGTTCCCTGTGGTCAAACCTTATCTGGAAATATCTGACAAGAATCCCTGGTCCAGGTCTCCCAGCAGGCACACGCTCCTCTGTCTAACACACTGGCAGGATCTGGGCACACATACTGCGTGTATTACGTGTGATATCAGGATGGTGATTGGGGAACTCTCCACACCAGGCCGGCAGTGAGAATGATTACAAAGGTTTATAACAAGCAGACGAGATGAACTCTGTACACATAGCAGCATGGACGCCGGGGAGGGCAGCAGGGATACCGAACATGTGAGCTGAATGGGCTCCGCCCACTTCTAGAAGGGGGTGTGGCCGTAAGGCAGAGGGGCCTACCGGTAGTCCTGTGGGCCAGTCCGACACTGATTGGACACGACGTTTGGATAACAAAGTACTTTGTTGACTGTAAACCTGGTTTGTAAAAGAGGCAACTTTCAATTACAAGATTTTCTTGACCAGGAAAATAATACATGTTTTATTATAGTTAAAAAAAAATACAAAACCCTGGCAAAAAAAAAATCTATTAAAAAGTATTCCATGAATTGCTTGAAATTGAAACTGTTATTTTATTTTGCACCACTAGGAGCAGAGTATAGTGTAGTGACGTACTGCTCTATCATCTGACTGCACTGTGTGAGAATGACAGACAGACAAGCTGCTGCATTTTCCATTACGCCTTCTTATGATAACAAATGTGATAAAGGAATGTGGCAGGGACACAGGAGTTAATACCCACGTTACTAAGTAGGCTACTGTGGTTAGCTGCTGAAGGGTATTTATCTGGAGCTGCGGTATGTTGTGGTGTGCTGTATTTAAACCATATGCAGCTTCAAAGTCAAAGTGTAATGTTCCTTTTAAACAAAGCTTCATTCTTTTTCCAAGTGCTCTGCCATAATGGGCTGTAGCACTGCCAGAGGCCTGCCCACGACCAGAGAACGAGTACACATATAATAGCACCAGGGGTGCGAGAGCTGAGACGTAGGAATCTCTAGACCATGTTACAATGGGATAAACTAGGCAGCACCTTATTACTTTGCTTATGTGCAAACTTCGTACTAAATAAGCTATATAAATGTTCCTACTATCTCCTGTAGTGCATAAATACACAGCACTTACCTACTCACCCAGAACCTACATAGGAGGCCACCCTCCCAGATCCCGCATCTCCTTCTTACAAAGAGGATGGGGACCTTTATGATTCGATTTGCGTCATTAGGCACTTGCACTGCCATCGCAACGTGGTCATTGTGCAGTTGAGGTGGGTACCGGTCCTTTTTTTTTTTCAAAACAATTTTATTGAAGACATTCAGACATCAATTATGTAATACTGTTCATTTCACAAAAGAAGAGAAACATTCCATTGTAAATACAGTCAATATAAATGTACATGGGTATTATTACATTTTTTCCTTGGATAACACTTGAGGAGGTTTGACGACCATAATACAAACATTCTAAAATAGGTGTGTCCGATATTAATATATTATCACTTTGAAATATAAGACAAAGCAAAATTGCAGTAATGGTAATATTAGTGGTGAAAATAAATACGCCATCATCTCTCAATAAAAAGAGCAGACATGACATTACAATTTCCCCTTCCCCTATCCACCATCAAGGTGCGAAGGGACCAGAGGAAGATGACAGGCCCGCCCCATCATCCCCCACGAAAATTGGGGGGTCTTGAAGGAATACTCTTGTTTCATACCACAGTGTCTGGTGAAAGCATTCATATAGTTGGTTACGTAATTGGGAGGGAAGGATATTAATATAGCTTTCCCAAGTCTCAAAAAATTTGCGAGTTAGGGTACTTTTCTGAAGAGAAGCTTCCAGCCAATCCATTCTCAGGAGAAAGTACATTTTTTCTTTAAATAGCTCAAGTGTTGGAGGGGAGTTCTGGATCCACATATGGAGAATCGATTTCCTAGCCGCAGCAGATATTGCCATATGCAACTTTCTGCCTCCTGTAGATGTTCGCGTATCAGAAGGTAAAATACCCAGTATTGCCCAATCAGGAGTGAATGGCAAATAGTTAATTAAGTCTGTAGTTGCAAACCTCCATACCCGGGTCCAGAAAGCCTTGATAATAGAACATGCCCATAGACAATGAAAGAGATCTGCCTGGGTTTCACCACATTTAGGACATCTAGAGTCAGCTGAGAGACCAATACTATTTCGGCGATGTGGTGAGAGGTAACCCCTGTGAAATATGTTGAGGAACATTTCTGCATATGTAGAAGCCGGGAAAAGCTTTATCGAGGTGGCTAATCCCTTCAGCAACATCTGTTCTGTTAATTGGGGGAAATGACGCAACCAACCACTTAGGCCCGATTTTATTTTAGTGTGATCTATTATGGTTCTCAGAAAAGCATAGTTGGATGAAATTGCTCCTCTCTTGGAGGATACTTTTAATAATAAAGTATCAAGAGGGTTATCCCAATCCACTGCTGTGAAGAGTGATATCACCCCTCGGACATAGTGCTGGACCTGAATGAAGGAAAGACCGCACAGGCCCAAAAATGGAAACAGCTCCAATGCCTCCGCGTGGCGGAGTGGCCTTCTCCCAATCCTGTCCAGCAGCTGCCCAACTGACGGCAGTCCTTCCCTCTCCCACACAGTGAAGGGGCGAGCCGCCATGCCGTTCTGAAAGTGGAGCACCTGTCCTTTTTAAGATCCCGGAGGGGGAGGGCCCAAAGAGTAGGCCAGTATTATTATTCATTTTTATTTATAGGGCACCACTAGGTGTCCGTAGCGCCGTACAGGGACAAACGACATTATAATACGAGGTGAGACAGCACAGTAACTCAGTGAGCTCAAACCATAGCTAGGGAGGAGGGGAGAGGGGAAGGTCCTTCTAAGACAGAGTCCAAGAGGGAGGGCAAGGGTGGCAGGGAGACCCCCAGAGGGGGGAGGAGGGAGCGAGAGGGGACAATGGGACGAGGGTCCTCGAGGAGGAGGGCGACCTATCTGGAGAGCAGAGTTAAAAGTGGTGAAGACAGGAGGAGAGAGGACCCTGCTCAAAGGAGCGTACAATCTAAGGGATCATACACAGTGTGATGTCACAGCCCACATACACAAACCTGGCAAAGGGGTCTGGCCTGAACGAACACATAAAACTACTACTGTTGGCAGTAAGCATACAGTAAAGACATATCGAAGGACTACAAATATATCATGCTTCCTCGTTCCTCCAAAAATGCTTATATTTAGTTATTTCTCTTTTATATAACTTAAATAAGACACAACACCCCAACACTCAGATGATGAAGCAGTGCATAGAAAGATTGACATATCCGTTGCGTAGATCTAGATACAGACAAACATGCTAACATGAACTAACCTACATACAGCTGGATTCCTTGATGGGCATCGCTGCATCAGGTAACTAGTACATTTGCTATAGAGGGGCCATACAAATACAACCCTTTACTTGTCTCTGGGTGCCAGTCTCAAAGAGGAGAATTCAATTTGGCTGCGTTCAATGCGGCTTTCATTATATTACCGTTAATATGGTAATTTTAACCCTGATTTCTGCTCACGGCAGAAACCAGCCTTAAAGATTACCGTACTGATGGTAGTTAGTTAGTAGTGGTAATAGTGCACAATTGAATATGCCTCAAAGTGTCCTAAAAACCCTCCAATTATAACCGCACTGCCCTTCACATCTCTATTAATACCTTTGATGTATTTGAATGTTTCTATCATATAATCCTGTAAGCTGTAGGCTCCTGGAGACTGTCCTGATATGTTGTATTGTGCAGCCCATGTACCATTATAGTTCCCCCTTCTGTGACTAGTTTCTGTCTTATTACTGAACTGTTCTCATATAATCTCCCTTTTCCAACTACTAATACTAAATACTAATTTAGGATTGGGGGCAATACTTAAAGGATGAATGAAGACCGACAACCAGAACAGTAGGAGGCTCAGAGACTTGTTGAGATGGGAAGTAGAATATAGAAAGATCATTGAAAGTAGTTGTAGGCTTCTGTAATGTAGTTTAAGTATATGCTCTTAGACACAGTAATACTAACAGGAGTCCTCAGTTTCAGTGATTTCTGAAGCTTGTTTCAGAAAAGATCCAATGGCAGCTCTTCCAAAAACGCGTAAAGACTCAGTGATGAAACGCAGGGCTTTGTGCTAAATTAACTCCTTTGAGTGGGTGGGATTCATCTTTAGCACACAGAGGTTCAAAGTACTTAAAGTATACTTACCCGTTTCCTACAGCTAATTTGGCCGACATACGTGATGACATCATCTAGCCTCATCCCTTAACAAGCTGCATACAGAAAGATTATGGAGAGCCAGGGAACTAAAAGTGCCTTATATGCCCCATTCTGGCATCAAGAAACTCAAGGGCATGTTTGTTAGAAAGACTGTAAGTTTGCGAGCTGGCCCCCCCCTTACCTCTCTGTCTGTCTGTATTATCCAGTATTGTTTTATTACTGTATTTGTTCCCAATTGTAATGCAATACAGAACATGCTGGTGCTATGTAATAAATGTTAATGAAATAAAACATTATCATTTTCAAGTGTAGATTTAGGATCTGCTACTAATGTCTTGGTGTCAGTTACCACAGAACACCTTCAGAGGTCTTGTTGAGCCCATGCCTCGATGGATCAGAGATGTTTCATCAACATGAGGGGACCTACACGACATTATCCAGGTAGATTTAATGTTGTGGCTGATTGGTGTATAAAGTCAGCGTAGTCTTTTGCATTGTGAGATTGGGGTCCCAGCTTCCACAGCTTATCTCTTGTGAGTTAATATCTACTGTAAACCAATGACACTTTCATCTTTCTGCGGTGTTTGGGTGTAAAACGTGCTGTATATAAGTTCCTGGCACATGCGGATTCTACATATTTGGCTAAACAAAAGGTCTGGCAGACAGGGAGACTTTCCAGTTGTTGATATAGGCAAATGGGTCAATATTCCATCTTGGTAGAGAACTTTGGTCCTGAAGGTTTAGAGGCAGCTCTTATACCAGTAATAAAGCAATGGTCACTGGGGTCGGCTGAAGAGATCCCAGCACAAGGGGGGCTTACCTACTAGAAATACATATAATAATGTTCCCTTATCGATACAAGTAGATCCATTGATAAATACTGTTGGGCGGGTCTATGAGACTCACAGAGGGCTTTAAGTAGAAGAGTTAAAGGGCTAATGGTGGTGAAGGTCCCCCAGCGTGAGTGTGACTAGTGATACAGACTGCACATAGTGGTCACTGAGCCCTGCAGCAGTCTCCCGTCTATTCACAAACAGGGACATCTGCCACCGAATATACAGGTAAAGTACCCAGACTCAATGCACTCTCCATTCTCAGGCCGTGCGGGTCTTGTAACTGCTGAATTATAGTTTCTATCTGAACTTTGGATTAAAATTAATACAAACTTCATGTGCGTTTCTGAGCCGACATTTTTTATTTCCTATTGTTAGATCCTTATGATGTGTGATAACATGTACATGCTCCAGAAAATACAACATGATTGTTAACATTACATCATGGGAACTGGGACAGATAGAATCTGTGCTCGTTGTTGTAATTCCTCACACCAGCATAATATCTTGTACACAGACCAATATAAACCCTATATTGTGCTGCCTTTCTACCTTCTACTAACCAGGAGGCTCCAGGGTTCAAGTCCGAGGGTCTTTTTGTAGGACTCGCAGCCCCCTCATCTCCACAAAATATGCTGTATGGTATAAAATATGTGACTATACTAGACTGTAAGCTCCGGAGCAAATAAAGATGTATATATCAGGACACACAGATGCTGTACACATACATAAGTGGCAAGTGCTCAGTACCCGGTGAGTATTCCCTTGAGTGTGATGAATAATTAAACAATACATCACACAGCAGAATCTCTGAGGATGTGTGGAAGCTATAGGCCACAAAAATGCTTTAAAGGACCACAGTTGCACAGTCTACACTGGACCACGGGTACCAATATGGTGGGTCATGGGCCATTTAGCCTTTCTAGGTTTCTCTGTCCCCTTGATCGGAGGACACTTTGTAAAGAAGAAAATACAAGCAGCACTCAGCCATACTTAGTTCTGATCTACACAGCAACCTGCCCCTAATGAGAAACAAAGAAATGTGAAGACTACTGGCTGGAGGTGGTACTGCAGCTCATAAGAATGTCTGTCTGACAATTTAGGATATCATATGGTATTCTCATAGATAAAATAAAATAATCCCGAACAGTCAAAGAAGATGACTCATGTAACACCATTGATAAAAAAATAAGTATGATGCCTCAGTGGTTAGCACTTCGGCCTCACAGCACTGGGGTCATGAGTTCAATTCCCGACCATGACCTTATCTGTGAGGAGTTTGTATGTTCTCCCCGTGTTTGCGTGGGTTTCCTCCCACACTCCAAAAACTTACGAGTAGGTTAATTGGCTGCTATCAAATTGACCCCAGTGTGTGTGTGTGTGTGTGTGCATGTTAGGACATTTAGACTGTAAGCTCCAATGGGGCATGGACTGATGTGAATGAGTTCTCTGTACAACGCTGCAGAATTAGTGGTGCTATATAAACGGTGATAATAATGATGACACAAACTGAAGCATAAAAATACCACAAATGCAATAAAAATGAACATAAGCAAGAAAAAAACCCTAAAACAATGTATCAAGCATATGTCCTATCAAAAGAATAAATAGAATCAAGGGCAGCAAGAATATATTGGAAACCTGAGTATAAAATGTATGGGCCCAAAAAATTGATTAACCAGGAAAATAAACAGTATAGTCCTTGTCTATCGAGACATTGGTAGAGCGATTCTCATTAGTATATCCGATTCACGAGATGCATAAAAGGACATCTTTTTGACAAGAATTATGATAGACTCCACATAAAAATTGTGCACATCTCAATAGCAAAAATAAATTAGATCCTTCAATGAGCAACTGTGGACTGGAATAGCCCAATATAATAGTTTAATAAGAATGGTGTTGCTGTTTTGCAGCAGCTTTTTTCCTAATTAAGTCTTTTTTTTTTTTATCTATTCATCCTTTTGTGCGTCTAGTGGAATTATTTTTTGTGATTCTCATAAATAACCTCTCATAAACTAATGGAGGCACCAGTCAAAACATGCCCTATCAATCCACTGACAGTTTAGACACTCAGTATTGTATGTAGTACATTTGCTTTGATATCAACTTCCCATCAGTGTACTGATCTGCAGAACAAATGACTCATTGAATAAAAACAACACAAAATAATAATATTTCCCTGCATGATAAAAGGCTGTGAGATGTCTTCTAGAGCAGGAAGTCGGGAGATGTGTAACCTCTCCGTCCTCGTATGCAGATAACTGAAGGAATGAGTCACATTCAGCTACTTGTAGATGACTAATCGCAATGTCTCAGCTGGTGGGAAATTTCAATCTCATGGCCATTTACCAAGAGGAATTCAGATGGCTAAGTTACAGAGATCCCAAGTCCCCACAGGCACATTATTCCCACCTCCCCCAAAAAATATAATAATTTGAAAGTTTTGTTTAACCATGTGTTTACACTAGTAAGTCAGGGATATGATGATGGTTTGTCTCTCCTGTATTGGACTCTCTGGAGCATAGCACAGCTTAGTGGAAGGTGCTTAATGCGGTGAGGGCAGAGGGGTTACATCTATGTGTCCATGCATTCGTAATCCATCATTACAACTCAAACATTATATAAATAAATACTAATAATAATGGCAAGTAGTGCACAATTGTAGTGTTTTTACACCATCTGCTACATCGTACACTACACGCGGTCAGGGCCCTGCGTAATTGGGTACATTTTGACAAGATACGCCGGCTTAACTTTACATTCTACAAGTTCATCTTATAACTACATCATTCTCCCATTTTATCTCTACAGTAAACTGGTATTTTCTGTTAGTTTCCCTCTAAAACTATTTCAGGAGCCTATATTGTCAACAGACTGGCAGTTTGTGTGGGTTTTAGGACCCAGTGTAATACATACAGATTGGCCCCTTGTTGAGGGAGTGTAGAAGTTTTTAAATATATATATCCTGACTTCAGTAGGTCTGATCCGTCACACAGCACATGTATCCTAGCCTTGGTCAGTCACTATGATCCGTCACACAGCACAGGTATCCTAGCCTTGGTCAGTCACTATGATCCGTCACACAGCACAGGTATCCTAGCCTTGGTCAGTCACTATGATCCGTCACACAGCACAGGTATCCTAGCCTTGGTCAGTCACTATGATCCGTCACACAGCACAGGTATCCTAGCCTTGGTCAGTCACTATGATCCGTCACACAGCACAGGTATCCTAGCCTTGGTCAGTCACTATGATCCGTCACACAGCACAGGTATCCTAGCCTTGGTCAGTCACTATGATCCGTCACACAGCACAGGTATCCTAGCCTTGGTCAGTCACTATGATCCGTCACACAGCACAGGTATCCTAGCCTTGGTCAGTCACTATGATCCGTCACACAGCACAGGTATCCTAGCCTTGGTCAGTCACTATGTAGAGTGACACAACATTATAAATGTGTCACTCATAGGAATAGAACATTAGTAACTATCCTTCCAGCTTGCAGGGACTTTCCTCTCCATATGTAAACAAACTTGTTTTATCCTATATTCTACTCTACCCTGCCAGACTGCTGTCATTAATCAGATAGTGATCGCAGAATATGTGTCTTACAGACTGGGTGGGGGGACTTGGAGAGGAAAGGTGGGGAAATAATCACTGTTATTTTACTCAATCTGTACGAGCCCCAGAACCTCTGTGACGGACAAATGAAAAGGAGTAAACACTGAAAGGAAAGAACAATGTTACAGTGACTAAAGGAGAATGTGCCTTCAGTCCCGCTATGCCTAAGGAGAGATTACTATGTAATGTAAATATAAAACATTGGCAGATGTAAGGAAACTGCCCCTATACACAACAGTAGAAACAGTTCAAGTAACATGTTATTATTTTGCATACAAGCAGGTGCTACAATTTCCCCAATAAAACACATGGCTAGAAGACCCTTAATTGTTACCTCACAACATTGTAAAATGGGTTACGGTCCTACAATTGGGACTATTAGTAAGATGTCTATCTGTGATGTCTGTCCTTATTAACATTCCAATAAAATGAGAGATCAGACATAAACCTGAACATTACGGTGGCTAAATAATGATAAAAATGGCAGAATACCAAACAAAAACTGTCCTGAATCACCCCCTATAACACACATAGCACACCAGCATTACTGCACAGATAATACTGCGGAACACTGTGAACAAGTATCAGAACTGTCCTCTATACCATTATCTTTCAAATAAAGTCTATTACTGAGAATAGGATGGACACCGTACAGTACAGGCCTCATCCAAAGCAACAAGCACCAAATCCTCACTAGGAGCACTACAGAAAGCTGTCCCGTCCTTTCCCTGCTACTGGAATTAGTGGTAAATACACAAAGACACATTAAGTATAATCAGCGGACGGTTCCTCAGCTGCACGAGGGAGATGACTGGACATCTGCGCTGTCCCCGTACAGCTGCTCCCTCTGATGTCTCCGTCTCATGTCGTAAAATGTAAGCCCCTGTTATGTGCATGTCACCAGCTAATATCAGTCAGCAGATGTACAAATGACTGTAGCACAGAACACCAGATATTACGTAACCTTTCCAGTGCATTCATTTATCACATAAAGCCCTCTCTAGACATTTATATTACCAGAAAATGTGCCCTCTATTTATAAAACAGCGCATGTTTTCTAGATCTGCTCATAGATGAAAGGATGTATAGGACACACAGTGATTATAGGAGGCAGCATGTCCTGCCATTCTTGTGTGTAAATGGTTTTAATGATCACTATGGGGTTGATGACCGTATAAGAAGCAACACTGTAGGTATGAGACACGATCTGATCACATTATGTTTAATAAACAGTCCAGATACCATAGTGCGTTAGTCTACAGCATACGCTGGTGGGCAAAGTCCGGACACTTCTTCCTTTTAAAAACTCGAGTGAGCCCCTAAATCTTACTCTCCCATACTGCTCCAAGCAGCGCTTGGATGTGATTCAAGCTATCATAAAGTTGTTCCTACAACATAATTTCAAAATAATAAGGCATTTTTTTCCTGGCCTCTCTTCCTCAGTATGACCCGTCTGCAGAGCTCCCAGCTGCTATTGGCTTGAGGTTTGAGAGTCCAAACAGTTAGAACTGGACTCCTGATCTGCAGCAGTAAAAGCCAAGAGTCTGGGCCAGCCAAAGTTCTCTCCTTTCAGACGAGAATATGCAGTTAGTGCGAGACACACCAGGCTTTCCACTCACTGCGTTGGGGTTTTTTTCCCCTTAGTTTTGCAGTTTTCTTTTTCTTCTGCAGACAATAGGAGAGTAATATGGGGTGTGAATTTAAAGCAGACTTCAATGAAAGCTCTGAGCTAAGATGATTGCTTTCTTCGAGTACACATCTGTTTTCCCCACACTGCTGCCAGCGCTGTTACTCACTTTACTGCCCACCAGAGAAATTGTGAATCTGGTGCATACCTTCCAAAGACAAAGAAAAAAAAAGTGAGGGAAGCACATCTGTTTGTCAGTCGTGCTACGGCCAGCTACATAACACACTGCGCCAGGCTGCCAGGCTCGCGGGCATCGTAGGTGTATGGGACCAGAGCATTACATGCCACAATGAAATCAAACTCCATGAAGCAAGAACGTCTCCGTCTGGAACGAGGCTCGGGAAAACGTCAGTGACAGAAGTGCAAAGTCCCCAATTTATGCTCTTCTTCCTCAATAAATGTGAAAAGAATTCCCTCACACGTCGAATGATCCCCAAGGTACAAAATGGCTGCCTAGAAGTCAAGCTCTGCGGCTGAGCTCTGGAGCCCACCGGGAATGGAAGGAGCCAAAGATACACAGAATATAAATATAAAGATTCCAGCGAGAATTGAAGACTGCAGTAAAGATGCATCTGTGTTATAGAAAAGACTAAAATAATCTCAATTTAAAGCACAATGAAATGTCTGTGCATAGTAAGAGAAGTCAAGAAGAATTTCCTGTTGCATTCTGCTTCCAAATAAGATTTTCCCAGGAACAGACTCTAGAACTCCGGCGTTCTTGATGGATCAATGTCAAGTAACAGCTTTCTCCTCCATGAACCTGCTGAGCTTCAACTTATGCAGCTGGGATGTTAATCTATTTAAATGTTAATATACCAATCACTAGTTCTTGTATAGAAGGAAAAGGAAACACTATACAAATCATTTCCTAATAACAAACCAACCAAAAGCGTAAAATAAGATTTTCTTTTAACAATGTAAAACGTACTGTTCTAAAACTCAAACACTGAATCTGTGCAGTAATATAGAATAAAATATAATATATAATGTAATATAGAACACATACATGTACAAAATAAATAAAATACAACCTCAACACTCTCTTAATTTATTATGGTGGCAGCAGCACTCGGATACACCAGTCTGTAAACCAGGGAGAAAGGACAGGCGCCTTCTAGTGTAGTAAATAATCATGTAACAATAACAAGTGAATATTGAGCTTATCCATACAGGATCCTTACCATTACCAATAGTGAGAATGAGGACCCTGCTGATGTTGATACAGAATCCCCAGGACCCTCTACGGATAAACCTAACTATGATATTCACTCGGTACACAGCCACTTGTTTTATTAACGGGGCAATAAGCTAGTTAGATGCCATCTCTGTAAGCAACAGGACATTGCCATTAGACGTAATCTCCACAATCTATTTTGACACCTTATTAGAAATACCCCACCTCAATTCTTACGGGTTTAAAGCACCATTCTGGTGCCCTCTCTCTTTCTTAGATTGTAAGCTCTGATGAACAGACCCTCTTCAGCGTTTCACAATGGTTTAAGTTTGTAATGCCTGGTACTATGTAGAGTTTGTAAAAGCTGCACAAAGATTAGATCGCTGAATGATAATAATACAGCTCCCTTTTGTAGCGTAGAATGAGAGCATGGAGTGCTAGCTGCCGTTAGATGAGGAATAACTACGTCACCTCCTTATAGTGCTGCCGTTTTGAACCTGCCGTAACCCTTGGTATTAGCTCTGAGTATGTGTAATGGCTGTGTGTGGTGTCCGTTTATCCAACCAGTGCACTGGCCTTTGCAGTGACATTTGTTTTGGATGTAGAAAGCTTCACTTTGTCCCTTAAACATCCCTCTCAAATCTGTTCCAAAGTGGTGACAAGTCTCATCTACAAAGACGTCCTTTCAAAGTCACTTCCCAACCCCTCCAAAGAGGAACTTCAGAGATAAGTGTAAAGCGGGGGGAGGGGGGGCAGCCGTGATCTGCTATAGCTCAGTGTGTACAAGAAGCTTCCTGTCCTGTGTGCAGGTCATGGATAACAACCAGGGGAGGGCTGGCACATTTTAGCCTGAGGGGCAAGACTCAACTCAGCAGCATATTAGGTACATTTTAAAGGGAAAAAAAATGCAGGTGACCCAGCCCAAGGTAGCAGAGTGTGGAACCGGCCCCGGGGGGCAGATGCCCCCCAGTCCAGCATGCCCCTGATAGCAACTGGAATCCGTACAGATGAGAATGGTTTGGGAATCTATAGATAATTATCAAATAAAACATCTGTTCTACAACTGTAGTGATAGGCGCCACTGTAAGTAGAAAGCTTTTCAGTCTAAATGGCACATCCTGTGGGAACAGCCATACGATAGATTGTGAGCAAGGCCCTCTTACCTCTCTGTATCTATGGTATTACCCAGTATTGTTTTATTACGGTTTGTTCTCAATTGTAAAGCACTACGGAATCTGCTGGTGCTATATAAATGATAATGATGATGATATGATCAGCAGAGGGTATTACAGCATGGATAACCATAGGACAGGGTAAGGAAAACTAGATTACATAGACAGAATGTCATACTGAAAACCAGTCAACATGACGGAATTACAGTGTTTCAGTGATTACTGTGACACAGAAAAGCGTCTAGAAATTATTTCAAAATGTTGACAACTTTTAAGATGTATTATTGGGGAGAAGAACAGGGGCGTTATAATCTGTGTGTGGGAATGGGTTAGGGGAGTTGTAATGTACATAGAGGCGACACATCTAACACTACTGTATGTGCACATAAGTTATTGAGAAAATCTTATTTCCAGGTTCTAGCAGTTATCAGGAAATCATGTGAAACTTGTTATTCAATAACAAACTCTTAACCAGTAAATGATTTTCCGTCATAAGTTTTTATGTATTTCAAATTGAGCAGTTTAGTGCTGGATGTGTCCCAGGGAGGTCAACTGGACGTCTGAGAAAGAAAGAAAATAGGGATTGTTTTCTATAACATAATGATAATCCCATCCAAACCCTACTTAACCGCTTAGGAGCCTTCCACATTCCACACGCACAAACTGCTGCCAGGACGTTCGACTTTATGTTCCAGATATAAAAATATCTAAATAATGTGCTTCACCTTCCTGCTGAGAGAGCAGTCAGAGCGGGTGAGAAAATGATTGCTATTAATGACGGGAAAGACAAAATTGGTGATGTAGGGGCAAGTTAACCCAATGGAGGAACAGCTGCACCGCCGGACATACATAATCCTCTGTATTTATACGTAGAATATGGAAGTTTATTGCACTGTAAATATTTGAGTTTGTTATGTATTACAAATCCTGATATAAATGGACAGCAGCTTGTCGTGAGAGGTCGTTACATTGTCATTGTTTCCAGAAAGAGGGCGATGACACCCACATCTTATCCCGTCACTGACACACATACAGCATATACATGAGGCCCTAAAGTGAGGCCACATCTAGACTCCTCTTGTGCGGCTATCACTGATTCAGGACACGTCTCTGGTATCACATATGAAGAGGGCTATGACAGACACATCTATGTCGGGTGCTCCATGCTTTTGGTGTAAAGGGGAATATTTGAAGTTTGCACATTGACCTGGAGATATTGGGGTTTCAAAAACCTCAGTCTCACATCCATCCACAGACTTACTAGAAATGGTTTTAGTTGACCTTGGGGACATAGCCCATTAGAGGTCCTGTCGCCCCTTTCGAGCATATGAAGGGTAACTTGTATCCCTACCCAAAATGTAGCACATGGTCATATGAAAGAATAGTAAGTGATCAGTAGTACAGATTACTCTGCATCAGGGTTTCATGGTAATGTTATAGTTTGGGATGAGATCACAGCTCTGATGGAGCCAGGTTAGGACCTATAGTTTGGGCTGTTTGTGACATATGGAAGATTTAAATCACCTGGATAAACCACCTTATGCCCCCTCCTTCTATGAAAGAGGAGACCCTCAGATACCCCTCCTGTATTATTATTATTATCTTTTATTTGTAAGGCGCCACAAGGTTTCCGCAGCGCCGTACACGGTACCAACAGTGGACTATACAGGGTAAAACAGTACAGAACAATAAACAAAAAGTACCAGTACTTCAGGGACTCCGGGCAGGCAGATACAGTAGAGACAGAGCGGAAGAACAGGTGAGGAGACAGGAGGGGAGAGGGGCCCTGCTCATACGAGCTTACATCCTAAGGGAGGGTAAACAAATCAGGCACAGAAGGGAGCAAGTGAAGCAAAGGGGAGAGAAAAAAGGGGCCAGGGGAGAAACAGAAGAGATGAGAGGTTAAGTGGATGGTTGGTAGGCCTTAAGGAACAGGTGAGTTTTAAGTGCCCGCTTGAAGGAGCAGAGATTGGGTGAGAGACGGATGGAGCGAGGGAGGTCGTTCCAGTGAAGGGGGGCAGCACGCGAGAAGTCTTGGATTCTAGAGTGGGAAGAGGTGATCAGAGTGGAGGAGAGGCGGCGATCATTGGCCGAGCGCAGGGAGCAGGCGGGAGTATGAATGGAGAGGAGGTTAGAGATATAAGGGGCAGTAGACTGGGAGAGAGAGCCTTGTAAGTGGTGGTAAGGAGTTTGGCTCCCCTTCCCCTACAGAATCCTTTTCAGTGTAAGGAAAGACAGAGAGGGGAGGCAGAGGAGGAGCGGCGTGAGAGGAAGATGAGTCTCGCAGCCGCATTGAGTATAGAGCGGAGGGGGGCGAGGTGGGAGCCGGGAGGCCAGTAAGGAGGAGGTTGCAGTAGTCGAGGCGGGAGATGATGAGAGCATGGATGATAGTTTTGGTGGCATCTTGAGAGAGGAAGGGACGGATGCGGGCAATGTTACGGAGTTGGAAGCGACAGGCTTGGGCAAGGGATTGAATGTGGGGGGCAAAAGAGAGAGAGGAGTCAAGAGTGACTCCCAGGCAGCGGAGTTGAGTGACAGAGGAGATAGTGGAGTTGTTAACAACGATAGAGAGGTCATGGTGGGAAGGGAGTCTGGGTGGGAGAAAGACAATGAGTTCAGTTTTGGAGATGTTAATTTTAAGAAAGCGTGAGGACATCCAGGAGGAGATGGCTGAGAGGCAGTCAGTTACACGAGAGAGGAGGGAGGAGGAAAGATCAGGAGAAGAAATGTAGAGTTGAATATCATCAGTATATAGGTGATACTGAAGACCGAACGAGGAGGGGGTGGTCCACGGTGTCGAAGGCAGCTTTGTAAGGTGTACTTTGTGATTATCTCTCCATGGTGGGTGACAGATAACGCCACTACCCTCATCCCGGTCACATAACTAGTAAATATACTGGCGGGCTCATGTTCTCCTCAATTGCCTATTTCCCCCATTAGTTAAATCAAACCCATATATGACCAATAGTAAGAAAGTGTACTGATTTATTCTTTTGCATGTTCATTAAGGCATATAGATATAATAAACATCCCCAATGGTTTCATCCACTGATATATAGAGAAACATTAATGGGAGTCTGTATCACTGTTTCACAGCTGACATTATCAAACCATCCTCACACATGGAAGTATTCTCCTTCTCCCAGTAAGTGCAGACATTTTACAACTTTGTTTAATATTAACAGTTGCCGTTAATCATTGTGGCCCTGCTCATATCTTATAGAAACTGGGATATAAAAAGGAGCCTCAAGCTACATAACTATTTGGTGCTATAAATTATACGCCGTGTATTAGCTGGTATCAGAGTATCATCATCATCATTTATTTATATAGCGCCACTGATTCCGCAGCGCTGTACAGAGAACTCACTCACATCAGTCCCTGCCCCATTGCAGCTTACAGTCTAAATTCCCCTAACATACACACAGACAGAGAGAGACTAGGGTCAATTTGATAGTAGCCAATTAACATACCAGTATGTTTTTGGAGTGTGGGAGGAAACCGGAGCACCCGGAGGAAACCCACGCAAACACAGGGAGAACATACAAACTCCTCACAGATAAGGCCATGGGTCGGGAATTGAACTCATGACCTCAGTGCTGTGAGGCAGAAGTGCTAACCACTGAGCCACTGTGCTGCCAGTCATGTCGTTTTGCATTCATTTTATATCATATAAGGACAACATCTTGTAATAAAAAGTCTGACTGCGCTTCAAATACTTACGCGTTAAAAGCTGGGAATGTTTAATTAGAATTCCAGATAAGCTTATTTAAATAAATTGCTAACAATTACATCCTGCTGTTAAACAATTACCATCCAGCTTGCCATGCGTTTATTACACATCTGCAAGCGATGGGAACATGTTTCTGAACAGCAGCTATTGTTCATCCCACAAAACTTTAATGATTTAAAGCTCTTTAACGACTCGTTACATCAGTAACTTCAAGATAAGGATGTTTGGGACGGATTCATGTTCCGCCCACAGCCACCGGAAATCTAATAAAGCATCAGACACATTGTTATTGTTTACAGTTAAATATGTTCTAGACTGTGCTGGTCCATTTATTCCTATACTACAAATAATAAGGATTTCCAGAGAGCTAGATATGCGATAGAAAGATATGAGAGATGGATTAGAGAGATAGAGAGGTTCAGTTGTAGATGTGCCAGTGAGTTGAGGATTTTGTCCTGTTGGATGATCCATGTCACACATTGAGGTCTTAGTTGCACTTACCATGTCTTTCACTGTCATATCACAGCTATCCGGGTCTCTCCTGGTCACTTGCCGCATTCCTGAGCACCACTTCTTAATTAAAAACAAAACACCTACTGTTTATTCTGCTGCATGGACATGACCATCTTGGATTCCGTCAGGTGATCTTTCCAGCCCAACCAGATTTCAGCAGCGGTGATCACATGATCTGTGCAACCAATAGCTATTAGGAAAACCCTATTTAAACTAGGGATGTGCACCTGCCACTTTTGGTGTCTCGTGTTTTGGATTCGGATTTGCTTGGTTTTGGGTTCGGATTTGTTTCGCAAAACACCTGACGAAAGGTTTTGGTTCGGATTTAAGGTTTTGGATTCGGATTTATTTTGAAAAAAACATAAAAAGTGCTAAAAACCAGTTTTGTGGGGTTTTTTTTCACTCCTACGCTATTATTAACCTCAATAACATTCAATAACAATCATTTCCACTAATTTCCAGTCTATTCTGAACACCTCACAATATTGTTTTTAGGCCAAAAGGTTGCACCGAGGTAGCTTGAGCACATAATGCCAAAAAAAGAGGTACAAGATGGAATTGTTCTGGGCCCTCCCTCCCACTCCTCGCGAGATTCGACGCGAGACTTGGACGACAGAGCCTCGTTTTCAATTTTTAACCCGCCATAAATATCCGAACAGTGCTCGGATCCCGTTCGGATCCGCACTGTTCGGGTGGGCTCGGATTAGCGGAATCCGAGCCCGCTCATCTCTAATTTAAACCTGCTCACTGCCAGAACACCACACTTTCTCTCCTGAGGACACTTCTTGGCTCCAGTTGTTTCCAGCACTGTTACTGATTACTCTGCATTTCTAAGCGAACATCTTTCTGCAAGGCATCCTGTACTTCCCAAAGTGCCCAACTTTCTGCAAATACCTTGCCTTTGCCAAACTGCTTATCTTCCTGCAAGAATTCTGCATTTATCAAGAGTGCTAATACCTCAGTAAAAACTTTGCATCATCTAGTGCTTATTCTGTAGTGCTTGGGGTATTTGCTGGTATCTCCAGTCCTGTAGCTGGGGCTGATTCTGAGTCTCTAGGGTTCATTTCCAGTTCTGTGTATTTGTGTGGGGGTTCCAGGTCTGTGTGCCTCGTTACAGGTGCCAGTTTGTGTTCCAAAAACAGCTCTAGAGTGTTGCTACGGTGGATTCCAGTTCTGAACTCTGGTGCAAGGGTTCATCTGGAATGGAGTTAAGTTCATCTGGAATCAAGGCCTCCAGTTTCTGTTACACTCCTGTTTCAGCAAGACCCAAGGATCCCAAATCAGATCAAGAAAACAGACTACCGAGACAATCCAGTTTCAGTGAAGCTTCAGGTGTCAGACAGAAGTCCTCACAATTTCCTCTACAATACTTTGCTTAAAATAAAAAATATAAGTTTGTGATTTGCAAGATATCCATGTCCTGTGGCTGCAAAACGTTACCGCATCCACTACAGTGCTAGACAGCTGGTGTGAGGGTTCATCTGTCCAGAGGTCTTGTGTTTCATTACTTTGTAGAGAAGTCTATCTGGATATTCTTCCATCAAACCCACACAGTATTTTTCTGATGGTAAAATGATGCTCTAACATGTACTGTGCTGTTCCGTGGATGATATTTATTTGGATTCTTTGTGTTTTCTCGGAGCATCACATGGTCTGATCTTTGGGTGTATTTTCCGGGACGTTTCTTCAATGTTCTGCATTTGTAAAGAATGTTTCTCGCAGTAGAACGTAAATGGCCGTATAACCCTCTCAGACTGAGGAGCAGCAACTGTTTCTCTGTGACCAGACGTCTTTTTTCCTTGTGGTGGTAACACGACCCGAACGCTGCAGACTGGACTGACAAATGTTCTGCTGTTATATACCGGTGGCAGCATTGCCTGGTGGTCACATGATGACCGCCACCACCTGGCGGCAGCACCTGGGTCACATGACCTTCTTTAGAGATATAGAGGCAGTGAGGGTGCACTTACTATCTCACACATGGCTTCCTCCTCTTGGTGTTTTCATTGAATAAATGGTAACAAAAGTAACAATTCCCGTTGATAACAAAAATTCTATAAATCTATGAATTACATTATATTGGGGAGCTGTGCGCTGCATGAAATCTTCATTTTTCAATTAAAATCTCAGCACAAAGTCAGACCACGCATTATGTTCACTAAAATACTATGGGGTCACATAAGCGCTGAATACTGAGTATTGAAACTTCTTATACAGAGGTTCACGTGTCTAGACCACCCAATATCACGCCTAGTGTCACAGTATAGGGAGAAAGGATACTCAGTGGAGAATTTGTCACCAGGACAGATAACCACTATAGAATGGACAGAGCGTTGTCCCACTCTGGATCTGTTCTGTACGGTCAGCTTCCAGACCACATATATGCAGATATACATAGACATTAATACATTAAGGGGATGTAGTGATTTGAAACTGAAAATCATCCACACAGATACCCGAGGATGAGATACCACAGTGTGTCTATAAGGAGGACATATTGCATGGGTGCAGTGGTGCAGTCAGCCTGTAGAACTCGCCAGTAAGGGAGCCCAATGACCTTTCTCCCATTCAACGTGCGACTCGCTATATATTCATTCTAATTAACGTACACTTTACTGCAAAGTACTTGGAGCAAATAACTTGCTGCATAATACTGAGACACGCTGGACAACAGATGTGTTATAATTAACATTTAAGCTCAGATGCCCCACATGGAATATTAAGGAATCCTAAGATCAATATGTGGAGACGAGCACATTGCTTGAGAATCACCAGGGGCCAACGGCAGCTTTAATTCCCACAGGATGGAGGGCACACTGCACCACCCTCTATGGAGAATCCAAACCTTTCCCAAAACATGGGGACACAAACACAAATGATATGAAATGAGAGATTTCCTCTTCAGCCCTGACTATAGACCACCAAGACACAGCCTCACAACTGCTTCTGATCTCCTACAAAATGACAGTCTTTTTAATCTGTTTATTATTATTACCAAGCCAACAGCCTGATAAAATACCTTCTCTCTAACTCTGTTTCTGTTCTCTTTATAGGATCCATCTCCCAGATTTTATCTGAACTAAAACTTAACTCATTGCCACAACAAATACAGGGTGCAGTGAATGTTGTATAATAGCGCATAGACTGATCTGCGTCCCTAATCCTGAATCACATAAATCCATTTTGATGGCAGAGATAATGAGCTTAATAATACACATGTGTATACATAACTAAGTATGTGACTACGTATGGCTAAGGCTGCCATGTTAGGAGGGATGTGCTTCTCTGTATGGTCCATGAGTATGTGTGGATGATGGACACATACACAGCGGTAGGGCTAGTGATGTCACAGCAGATTAACGGACATGTCATGTTTTGAAATCTCACCTTTTTTTTTTTTTTTTTTTACCTATTTAAGATCTCTCTTACTCTGTTAGCTAAATGAACATCTGAAATTACTGAAAAATTTATATTTGGGTCCAAGTACAATTTGTAGAAATGTCATATACCAGGCGTTAAGCGTTCAGGCTATTTGGTGGTGCCCACATTGCCTCACACGCTGCCACCCCTCTTTACTGCAGACCAGCTCACTGTAAGGTCTTGGTTTCTATATATATTTCTATATATCTTTTCTTCACAGTAAGCTCTAGAGTCTGCATGTGATGTGAGTCTATTATAAGAAAGTCATCTCATTAAATATACTATTACGTAGAAGTATAAATGGAGCGAAGCTGGGAACGTGGAAGGGAATAATAACTACTGGAGGTGTTTTATTACAGTCATCTTCAGCAATTAGAGGGACAATGTTGGTATTATCCATGTCTGACTACTAAGTGGTTAGGACATTAAAAATGAATTGCCTGAATGTGGCAGATAACAGGAAATACTGTATATCTACCAGTCTTCCTGTGTATAAATATTTACAGACACAATCTGTGCGTGTATTACACCAGTGAGATGTATAAAGGGTTTATCTGTATTATTAGGTTTAACCCTAGCGTGACTGGGACGGGGATAGACCACCCAGCTGGACACACTCCGCACTGCTGCCTGAGGCTCGCTGACTATCACTTTACTCTTCTTATACAGTGAATAGGGAATGAATCTTGTATCTGGTCTCATAGAAACAATTCAGACAGATATAAATCACTTACCGCATTATTTTGCTGATTGTGAAATATAACCACAATTATCATTTACACTGACCACACGTGAACCAATCTTGATGTCTGGCAATAAGACCAAAACCAAATCTGTGACCGATAGGGCCACATATATAGGTTATACAGGGACCGCTGGCTTATAAAGGCATAGCCGTATAACCATCACACAACTGTACTTTCCAGTGAACCTCAGCAAAATCCAATTGATCCTGATCATATTCTGACTGGACAAGACGGTTACTGGGGAGCCAACCACTAATAGCCAACTGCAATGAGGCTGTGGAAAGATCCATGCGCAAAGAGTCTTATTTTGTATCAGCAATTAGTAAAACAGTCACAAAAATTTTACAAATAGCAACGCAATTAATATAGAGGAAATTCAAAACGAAGCATTTAAATGTCAATGGAAGAACACCAAATTATAGATGATGTTATTCTCAAACAGGATATCAGTACTCAGGATATTTATTCCTAAACCTGTGGCTGCTGAATTATGTCAGCGCTAAGAGCAAATATAAACATGTATCAACTTCAGTCTGCAAAGCTACAGAAATCTACACAGGATCTGAATATTACTAAATCACACTTTATATGTACTATTATATAATACAATGTGAAAGCAGCAGCTGCTGTATATACAATGAATGACTCACCAGACCTCTATATTCCAGGTATAATATAATGGGCTATTACTCAGAAATAACATGTGGATACACTGCACAGACAGCAGACATCCACTCATTTATCATCATAAAGAGCTGAATCAATTAATAAGTCTGAGAGTACAAAACGGTGCAGATTAGTCACTGCAAATTGTCTCTTATCCCCACGTTGGGATTGCCCATCAAGCCAAATACCAACAGTAATTGAATTTAGTTAAAACAAACATATCTGTAACTGAGTTATAGTCCCTCTAAGTTTCCAAGTAACTTTTACCATTCTCTGAACATAATTACTTTCAGCAGTTACATATTGATGAATTGTACTAGTGTGGGGTGAGGTTACGGACGATCATCGGCTGGCTGCCTGGCTAAATATCAGTTATATGTTACAAGAGAATGTGTATATGCTGCATAGAGAAGCTGTGAATTAGACGTGAGGACAGTACGAGTGTTCTCTTTCTGTGCCCCTGGTCCGGGTGACAATGGAGAAACGATAATATCTCAGATCTTGGGATATGTGTAGATTGTGGACCCTGCAGGACTGAGGTGCGGCTGGAGTTACCTATTTCTGTATGGTCTTTTACAGAGTCCCATATAATGTCTGTGACTCTAGTTTATCATTAAACATCTGATTGCCTTGTGCTTTTTATAAATTAAATGTATCACTGGTAAAATAAACATAATTATCAGGTCATTGGGAACTTGTATTAAGTAATATGAAAAGATGTTTTTATAAAGTCTGCAGCCCTAATGTCTCTGGACCTGACACGGTTAAATTTTTATCAATTTGATTTGTGTTATAAAATGTTAGAGGTGGATTGATAGAACATTTTGATTATGATGAGGTTTGAAGTTCCGTAAATGAGGAGAGGTGAGAGAGGAAGAGTCGAGTGATTGGGGTTTTTGTAAATAAAGGTTTTTTAATTTCATTCTGAGGGGTATATAGGTGGTCATTGGAGGCTCTGACACAGAGCGGAAGTGTCAGAGAGTGGAGGAGGTTGCTGTAGTCAGGACACATGTATGTGGAATCCCATGTAAGGAAGATATATTCTGCAGCCTATGTCACGTGGGTCTGTCGGTCATTTATATCTCAAAAAAATATCACAATTTTGCTTCCAGCATTGTTTTGTTTGTTTTTTTCCTCAAATGGATCCTCAATTTCCGCAATATTGTCTATACATGGAACAGTCCCAGCTTTGTATAATATAGGTAGTTCTACAGTAATTGTATAACTGTTTTTCCTCCACTATTAACACGTCACACTACTCTGATATATCCAGAGCTGTGGAAATAGGTGAAACATGCCAGACATCAGTCTGTCAGAAAGCTGCGCGATTACTTTCAGTGGAACAGAAGTTGCCATCTCTTGTTAAGGAGGAAATGACTAAAGACAGAAGTAGAATTTTGTCAAATTCACTCCTGTCCCTCCCAGCTGGTCACAGCCAAACACAATATAATGAAGCCCAAAACATCTAACTGTGGGTTTTATTGTATTCCATGGCTTCCTGGCCTTCAGCACAACCCAACTAGTTCAGTATTAATGTAACCCCTTCACGGTAATATGCTCTGTAAAGCGTTACGGCCAAGAGGGGTTAAGGACGACCAGAAGCTCTGTGCTGCTATAGGGGACGTTGGCCGCAGGTTAGATCCCAGTATACAAGTGCTCAGGATTCTTGGTCTTGGAACATCTCAGGGAACATTCTGCCTGGAACAATTTTTATAGCAACAGAGCTGGCTGCCATCTTTGTGTCTGGTTATCTTTCCGTCTCATTCATACTCAAGCAGCAGCTAGTCCTGTGACCAAGAAGAGTAAATTGTGCTTGTATGGTGTTAGTACATAATTAAATAGGTTTTACATATAAAGTAGCCGTTGTCTGTAATCCCTTCTTGCTTACTAGCAGACCTGATGTAGAGCTGAGAGACCGAGCAATTTATCACTAGGAGGGACCTAAGTGATGGCAGATATCATAGCCCCTTCCTGCATTTACAGTCATCGCTATGGAAGAAGCTAATTGTACGTGGCCCCATACACTGAGTCCATGACTGCCTCAGGTTCCAGGAACGCTATGTAAATCTCATTGGGAAAACAGGGATTGGCCATTACCCAATAGTAACATCGGAGATTTCCCATCGAGCTGTCTCAGATCTCCCCTGTCTGTCAGCACTAATAGAGCCACTGTAATAGTGTCTGATATTTCAGATGCAGGTTACACTGAATCCATCAGTGCTGGCAATATGAGAGACCCAAGACAGGCTCCATTCATTAAAATTTTAACCTCCTTTTTTTTTTGTCCCAAAATCTCCATCTTACTTTTATCAGTGTTTCTCATATTTAGTCCTAGCTGGATCATGGTGAGATGTGTCTTCATTACTGAAATTGGGACTAATTATTTCACTAGTGATTCTGTGAGGGGACGTGGTCCCTGAGACCACCGCCTTACATGACCTACACATAGAGGTACAACCAGGAGAATAGCCCATCACTCTGTAGGGTAACAGATTGGGTTAAAGCAACTCAGGGGCGCACCCAGGGGGGTTTCCTAGTCCCCAGAAACCCCTGTCCTACCTGGGATGCTGTACGCTTACAGTGGCTGGCCCCTCTCCCGGGACCAGCCACTACTGCTTGTAGCTTAGGAGGATCGTCTCCCAGTCAGTCCCCTGCTGTGTGAGCACAGCTCTCTGCCGGCAGTTTGGCCCCGCCCCTTCCTCCCACACAGCCAGCATGGGTGTAATGCAGGAGGCAGCAGCAGAAGGTAAGAATGTGTGTATGTGTCTGTGTATATGACAGCTTACATGTATGTGTGTTTGATCCTGTGTGTGTTTGTGTATGTGTGAGTCTGTCTATATGGCAGTTTACATATCTGTGTTTGATCCTGTGTGTTTGTGTATGTGTGTGTCTGTGCTTAACCGTGTATATGACAGTTTACACGTCTACGTGTTTGTGTATATGTGAGTCTGTGCTTGTCTGTGTATGGGACAATTTACATGTTTGTGTGTTTGACCCGATGTGTGTTTGTAGCCACGCCCCTACATGCTGGTCACGCCCACTGGTATCGTGGCGTTGAAACCCCCCTCATCGAATCCTGCGTTTGCCCCTGCAACTATAGGAAGAATCATGAAAATGTATATTTATTTACTGGTAGTAAGCTGTGTAACACTTAAACATGAAACTACTAAATGAAAGCTCTCCTACACAATGCTGCATCGAGCAGGGTCACAATCCAGCAGTAAGAGGTACTGATGTCACAGGGACGGGTTTCTGGCATTAATACTAAATAGTGTAATAAATACAACCTATGTTTAAATGACTGTCTATGTATGAGAATGGCTCCCACTCAGATCACTAACACATATATATTATAATAGATTACTTGGCGGTTATCCAAAATTCTAAACCAATCATTTTGATAAGAAGATTAGTTTGTTTAAATTATAGCGTATGTATGCAGAATATCTTCTAAATGTGTTTTCAATCTATTAACAAGCCATTAAACATCTTGACTTTTTATACCAAACACAGATTTAAAGGTTATTTTGTAGAAAATAATACATCACAGACCTATAACATGATCATACCCTTGGCCTATACCATTTGATGACCATCGCCTAGCAATTACTTTACTGGACATCAAAACAAGGAAGTAATTCTTAATTGTAGATACTTATATACCAACAAGTTAACCCATGCATGATACTCATGCATTCTAGTCAAAACAAGCTACTTAAGGTGTTAAAAAGGTTCTTGTCATGCATTTGGGCCTAGCCCAGGCCTCCTCAGGGGAAGAGCGTTACTTCCCGACGCAAGCGCCCTTTTTTAACGTGGTTTTGTCCACATGTCACCACCTCATCATTTTTCTCCATCACCTCATCTTTCATCTTTATCGCCACATCTATCCAGATGTCTATTCAGACACAGGGATCTTTTTCAGCGGTCCTGAGTATCACACTCCTCTCGCTCTGTCACCCCCGGCAACCACCAACCACTCCCAACTGTCACCCCCGGCAACCACCAACCTCTCCCAACTGTCACTTCTCCTTCAAGAAATATATATATATTTTTGTAAAATCTTTATAAACGCTTATAACAATTAACAAATAAAAAAACATCTTAGTATACCAAATTTCAGCCCTTTCTGATTTTTTTCTTTTTACACACACACTAAGAATTTAGTAGGTCAGTGTACAACTCCGCCCAGCAGGTGGCGCTGCAGCTTGTTTTTTTTTTTCACACACAGACTAACACACGCCACTAGGCTTTTATATTATAGATACCACCTTGCTTAGTAACAGTATTATATGAGATGTCACCCTCGCTGGAACCCAAGTTTAGATGACGGTATAAGGAGGAAGAGCTATATAGAATATCCTCCAGCTGAACGTGATTCTGGCTCTGCTGATAGTGACGCCGTTAATCAGATTAATTTTCTCGTATGTCCGGTTACAGAGTGGCAAAAAACTGTTTATAACCAGCTAACAATAACTCAACGCTAGGCATAGACAAACTAAAGGTTACACAGCTGTGAGATGAAAAGTAAATTTTCATTAATAACATCATTCTCGTCAACTCATTGTCAGGAGCACAGCGGGTTTCTGGTGTAACTATATTGTGATTGTCTGACACAGGTCCCCATATTGTATATTTCTTGTTCCTTAGACTGATGAGGAGATTCACATATTGCGGTTTTAAGTTTTGTCTGTTGGTGTTAGTTTCAAAAATCAAATTTGTACATGAAAAACCAACAATATTTTTAATAGGAAACCTAAAACATCCATAGTTTAGATAGTTTAATTCAATTTGGGTCTGTAGCTCATCACCGTTCACAGAGCCGGGAGCACTCTCTAATTCATCATATAAGAAGGGTATTGGCTGCTCTCAGCAATTTTTATTGGGTTTCATATATATATATATATATATATATATATATATATATATATATATATATATATATATATATATATATATACACATCCCTTCCAGGAACGATCACCATTACATTGTCTTCTCCACTCCTTTGTTGCTAGCTCCTCCCTGATGCCAGTGGCACTGTATGCAAATGAGGAACGACACAGACTTAGCAGACAGTGGACTAGTGTGCACTAATGCAACTTAACAGTCCCTTTAGGGTTTTATACCGCCAATTAAAGTTTTATATGAAGCTGTAGACACAAATGCAGCCTTACATGGAGATGTCATTACTACTAAACCAAGATGACGTTATATAACAAGTCCTTTAATGACATCCACATATATGGAAAAACCTCAGAACTGTCACTAGGGTGTGTTACACTGATATGCCAATGGTTGCCTCCACTGTATGTATGTGACTGGAGCACTATTATCAGGTTGTATGGGGTAATGCTATTTATCCTCTGGTGATGGTGTTGTCTGTTCCCCAATCACGTACAACTTATACAGCATGTATACATTTTTTTAAGCACTGATTGCAATTAACATACAATTGCAGCTCATGCAACATGTAACGGTTGGCGTGTACATTGAAGAGTCTAAGTTGGCCTTCCAGTAAAATAAAACTTTTATACAAAGCTCTGCGCACAGAGCATTTATATAGTGCCGGCATATTCTGTAGCGCTTTACAATTGGGAACAAACACAGTAATAGAACAATACCGGGTAATGCAGACATAAGAGGGCACTGCATGCCATCGTACAATTGGAGGGGGATACATGAGGGTAAGAGCTGCATAGTGCATACTGGGCCAGTCAGATTGCAGAGTTACAGAGTGCCTAGTGGGCTATTTGCTCAGTTACACAGCAGTGTTGGTCAGGGGGTCAGAGGGATGTAGTCTTGTGTGAACTGTGTAGAGGGTACTAATAGGGTAACCTACGGAGGTTAAGAGGGCGGTTGAGGAATGTTATAAGCTTGTCTCGGAGGTTAGATCTGTTTTAACCTTTGAAAAACATTTACAGCACTGGGAGTACATTCATTTTGCTCAGTGAAAACATGATATTATGTCTGAATATCTCACATCAACAAAACCTGAAGCTGTCATTTGCTGTTACATCCACTGAATGGCACATGAGATGACATAACATTTGTTTCATCACAGACTTCTCCAGATGAAGAAAGGCAATCTCCTATTAAAACAGGAAGACGTCAAACTCAATCCAAGGCCAGACAGAGAAGCCTGTGAGATCCAGCTGGCCACAGAGCTGTGTCTAGAGAGAAGGTCAAATGACTATTCCCAGCTAGATCATTAACGGGGAACGGAGAAGTCTTTCACAGCTTTAACGAACCTCAACTCCACACAAGAGTGGTCAAAGGGAATAAAAAGCCTTTAACACTTTCAGTGACAGCACTCAGGAGATCTAGAAGACAGCGGGAAGCACAGACTGACTGGTTGCGGGACCGATAGACCGGACCAATAACTGTAACACGCCACTAGTAATACGGTTCTCTCTGGTCCCTCTTGTGCAGCGTTACATTACAGAGCCAAAGAAACTTACACAACTTGGTTGGGTAATGTAAAATCATCAAGTCATATAATAAATATAATAAATAATGAACCATTGCAGTACAGCTACAAGTCTCTAACCACAAGTCCTTGGTGTTTGCTTTTAACCGTGTGTCTGCTGACTGGGTGAGCGTCTGTCATGTTAGAAGAATTGTGGTTCTCAATAATTAGAAATTATATTTTACAAATTATCTGGGGCCCTTTACTTGTGAATCAAGAGCCAGACTCCCTGTTGTGTTACAGAGACAATGGAGACGTCGTAGAGCCAGACACCTCTCATTGACTCTCTTGTACCCGCCAGCATTGGCTGCTGTACACAGTATACACCACAATGTAAAACCTGGCATTACATTGAACACTCAGTCCAGACCTGCATAATACCCAATTAAAGTGACAAGTACTGGAAGCCGGGAATCACCATTCCCACATAAGATCAACCCGATGTCTGACTATAACACAGCAAGGTCCTAGCTGGCCACAGTGCCAGGCTCCTACACTGCATCAAGGCTGCAAGACTTATTCTTCAGTATCTGTTACATGTCAGCATTTGTGGAACTACAAGTCCCAGAGAGCCCAGAGTCAGATATAGGTGATACATTGGGACACATTACAAGTAAAAGTGATCATGTTATGGTATAAATGACTCACAGGACCCCGAGGTCACTATTTACAATCACTCTTCTTAACATTACAGATTCCAATTACAGTCATGCTGAGCATTTTGTTGGCGAAGGCTCTGGATGATGATATATGTGGCAATTTCAGCTGAAAATACCATCCGTAGCTCTGGAGATGTCAGAACTGGAAGATTAAATGAAAGGAGAGAATGTGTGAGAGATGATAAAAGTGCACGGAATGAAATATCCACTTTCAGGGATTTACGGGTATTACTCCAGTGGCCAAATTCACCAACTCCTGAAGAATATATTAAACTTCTGTCATATAGCAAGACTTAAACGTGCTACTAAACTGCTTTGGAAGAAGACAGCGAACAAAACTATACGAAAAATTAGATATAGTGCATGGTATTGGTTTATAGCGTTACCGGTATGAAGTCCCTGCGTTTAACTGACCCATCGCTGCCCAAGTGATGTAAAAATGATGTGTGAATAGGGTCTGATTTCAAGACAAGGATTTTTCTGTTTCTATAACTAAAGTCTGAACTACTATTACAACAAAATACCAGTCACCTCTTATTATAGTTATAAGTACTGGTCTAGGACGTTGTGAATGAGCTTCTACCCTCTTACAGAGGGGTCTCCAATGGCTCTCATGTAATCATTGTGCAGACTGCTTCATATACAAGATTGGGCAGCGCTGGAGATATCCCAATGATAAAATTACTACTGATATTTTGAGTCATTTCCATTTATTTCAATGAATACACAGCTTCCTCGGCTCCTTAAATGATCCTGCGGACTCAGAGATAGGAGTGGTTGGCCCCTGAATTTTATATTATTTTTCCTACCCCTGGGAAAAGGTTTTTATAGATCCCGAGATCGCGAGATATGTCCAGTATCCCAAACACGTGAATTCTCTTTTACACAAACTGGAAACCACAATGTAATCTCCAATTAGAGGACCTGATTCATTAAGGTACTTAAATTAAGAAGTTTCTTATTTAAGTCTCCTGGACAAAAAACCATGTTACAATGCAAGGGGTGCAGATTAGTATTCTGTTTTGCACATAAGTTAAATACTGACTGTTTTTTCATGTAGCACACAAATATCAACTTTAAATTTCAGTGTACAAATAAGCTATCAAGTATTTGTGTGCTACATGAAAAAACAGTCAGTATTTAACTTATGTGCAAAACAGAATACTAATCTGCACCCCTTGCATTGTAACATGGTTTTGTCCAGGAGACTTAAATAAGAAACTTCTTAATTTAAGTACCTTAATGAATCAGGCCCAGAGTCTTTACTCGTTGCTCGGTCAGCAATGCAGTGGGAATGAGCACTTCAGGCAATAATCTTCTGGTTTGATACCGTACAGTCCTTGTCAGCCACCAGAAATAAATAACATTTTTCAGTAACACCTGGGAATTGTTCAATAAAACAGGACTGTCATCATGGATTAAAGAAAACACAAAAGTAAATCATTTGCCATTGTATGGACTAAAAAACATATTTCGTCAGGACAAGAGTGTGCAAAGTGAACCAGCGGTCTGCAGGTCCGTGCAGCTGTATGGGATTAAGGTGTAAGACTGTACTGAGATGTCTCTTGTAAGGCTGTTTATTGTTGGGTCTCATGGCTAAAATGTCTTAACCACAGCAACCAAATGACAGAGCTATGACTGTCCATATGTTCAATCGGCCATATTATTAACAAACATATAGTTATGCTTCAGACAGTAAATGTGATGTAATGTATGTTGAGAAATGCTTTTCTAACAGAAATATTTCACTATTTATTTGACTACCAGGCAGCTGGGTGGCGATTTTTCCATTGTGGTCTATAGATATTTCATTACACTGGTTTGCAGACAATTTTGCACGGGTCATTTAATCGCAAGGAACTGCAGAGAACAGTGATGGATCTCCCACCTTGGGTTATTAAGGTAAAATTACCAAATCCTCCCCTGCTCCTAACTACCCTTTGTGACTCTTAACCCTAAACTCCCTTCTTCAGTTCCTTCCCCACAGGAGAAGGATTCAGGAACAACTGTGCTATGTGTCTGCATTGTACTTCTGCAGAGTATTGTGGCAGGAAAACCTTCTTCTGATAAGATTACTTACCTAGACTCTGGCATTCACACAATCCCCCTGCGCTCCCGCTGTCACAGCGTTGTTGGCAGCCGACAAGGTTCCTATTTTGAGAAATGACTGTCAGGAACAAGGAGAGACCCTGATGTCTGCTGCAAACCCCTAGTCTCTGCCAGGTAATATATTTTCTGGAATGGGCTTAATTTAGGATATTAGAGTATAATCCATACTTCTTTATTAGTATGAGATACTTGTCTCACGAAAAATAGGTGTAACAGTTTACCCACTACAGAACCACCCGCAAAGATATTTAAGTAACAATATGCTCAGAAAAGGCATCTGATTAATAGAATATCTTGCTTGTACTTTAATACAAAAGCACCCCAACCGGTAGAACACCAGAAACCTTATGTTGCCCAGAAAACGTGCAATTCAATAGCCGCAAGGTTGAGCTATGGCTCATACTCTACACTAAAGCATTACTCATTTTCTCCACTTCCCACCATGGTCGTCCCCTGACATTCACAAATGGCCACTGAGATGATGAAAAATGACCACTTTTCCCCAAATTCCTGAATGTTATTTTTTAAAAGCACTAAAAATACCTTCAGAATGTGACTCATCCTGGAATAAATGTTGTGGCTCCGATGTATGTGCTTAGTCAGGAGATCCACAATATTCCTCTATAAACTGCGAGGTTCCGTACCCTCACTCCAGACAAACAACTAATCAAGAACAATATCGCTGATCTCACCTCCACACAAGCATCTGCTCTACATTAGGAACTTAAGAAAAAAGTACAAATCCTGAACATAATCCCTTAAGCCCTCCACGTCCATCAGTTCTCTACAGTAGTTAGTCAATTTCCATTTCTATTTATGCAACAAATTTCACTGTCACTAAACTTGAGAAAGCCTGTTCTCTTCTTACTAGAAGATGGAAAATTAACTTCAATATTCCATTAATCAAAATTAAGCTATAATGCAGCATTACAAAAGTTTGCAAATATGTAGCATTTTTTTGACTTGGGATCATCTTATTTATCACTCTTGGGATGCAGCTAATTGCAGTGTCTGGAATAATCATATTTTTGGGAGAAGAGGGCATTTGACTTGGAAGCTAGACAGGTAATAGATAATGGTTATCGGGAAAAAGCCACGTTCCGTGCTTTGTATAGTAATACAAGTAGCTGCACTTTGTATGCTCAGCCGTATTCATGAGTTTGATATCCTGCCTCCGGTAACTTAGTGGGAACGAATAACCCTGAAATTTTACTAATTGGATAATTTTGTTCAAGTACATAGGGAGCCAAACCTTCTGTGCCCGCTGGCACTGGCTGTATTTGTTACCTACATTAAAAGTGTTATTTATCAAAATACACACAATGATGTTTGTATAAACTGTACTTTCCCAGCTCAAGGAAGGAAGATTTGTGGATGTTGAAGGTATAAATACACACGGGGTATTCTGTGAGGAATCAAAATCATTCTTACAAAAGTCTGAAAACAACAATGATAACATTTCACACCATATTTAATTACAAAGTCTTCATTTAGAATGTAAAAGTCCAATTTTCTCCAGTTTCAGTGCTTACAAAAGTATTTTGTTCTGTGCTTTCCCAAGGAAATAGATGTTTTATGGTCACTCTCTCCCCTTTTAAGACATTATCATTTCTTACTTTTATAATGTACTTTAATGTTCTTCTATAAATGGAATTTTTTATTGTGTTACTATTTACCAGCATAAGAAGAGGGGGAATAAATGGTAATATATACAAAAGTACAAAGAGGCACCATCCTATAGGTACATTATGGCAAGATATCCATTCCTCCTCTTGTATGTGGAGGAAGCTTATCCGTAATACATCTCCGGTATCTCTTCCTAAGCTGGAGCAACATTATATGGAGTTTAAAAACAAGGTTATTGGGTATATATATGTATGGGTGTTATTCATTCAACCATTCTATCCTATATTTCACTGGGGATCACAGTTACGCATAGTGATAGACCAGTAAACCAGGGCCACTACAGTAGGACCTAGGTGATAGGTATAGTACATGCTAGGTCCAGTGTACTGCATGGAGTTGGGTGGTGAAGGCAGAGGCCTGTCCTGTAGGGCCTGTGTACTAGAGACCTGCACCCACTCTAACCTATATGTGGACCTATCCCTGGTTATAGGACGCGTTCCTTAAATAATAGAGACACTGGAAGTCTGTTTCAGGACAAATATAGGAGTTCATAAAGCCATCAGTCGCTGACTTCTGCTCTAACACTACTTCTTTCATAAACTGGCTTCAAAATATATTCAGAATCTTTTTTGCTGAAGACCAACAACATATGTTCATATTCCCAACACTCTATAAGACATCTGAAACTTGTATTTATTTCCATAAGATTACCTTCAGAATAACCATACTGACCATTCAGTCAGTCAGTATTTACTGCATTAATCAGTGGAGAAATTGGCGGTTTCACTCACAGATAACATAAAACCATGGGCACGGCAATGGATTTTTTAAACTAATTTTAAGATGGGCTAGAAAATACTGAGGCTTATTATTTGGTGAAGAAATCCTGCACCAAAGTACTGGAAACAAATGTGAAAGTTGCAGAGCTTAATTATAACTCCGAGTTCTTAGCCAATGTTTCCAGCTTTTTGGCAACAAGCGATAAACAAGTGAATGTTCTGACTAAGCCCTTTGAAGAACTCCGTCCAAAACAAACACAATGATTAAGACTGCAGACATATTCTGTAGGGCTTTTGTCGGGTATAATAATTGTTTCAAGGGGTATAAATAAACCTCAATATTAATAGCTAAGCCTATGTGCTCTCTGCACAGTAAATACAGATTTATGTAAGTAGTATCTATACAATTTCACTTGGCCATCAAGCACATATAGAAAAGAACACTTATGGTCTGATGACTGCTGTCTTTCTTCCAATAGTGCATGTTGTATATGATGTGTATGTGGTCATGACCAGTGTTAATACCATGATGTGTGATGTACACTGAGTACTGACGGTTGCAGACACTTACTGACTCTAGAAACTAAATGTAACTATAGCCTGTGATGAGCAGAATATGTGTCTACCTGGGTTTAATGCTGATGTCAGACAATCCCTGCGTCACACACCAACCACAACTTGCTGAATCCAGTGAGTGACATTAACCATGTGTCTTTCTGCAGCTCTTGTATTTATGATTATTTTTTCTGACACTCTGCAATGTATTCACAAACATCAGCGACTTCTGATATGTGTCTTTACAACAGCACTTTAAGGCGGTAAACATTGAATAGACATTTTCTGAAGCAATTCCCAGCCAACGTGACACAATTCAGTTAATATATACGTCACTTCATTGATGCAAGTGTTTTATTCACGTGGGCACATGACGTGGAAAAGTAACGCACGCAACAAATATAAGACAACCGAACATAAACCCTGTTGTCATTGACGCGTATGAGTGTACAGCTTCCGATTTGTCACATGACCTTTTCATTTACACTTTGCCTAACGCGCAAATAGCTGGCGGCTCTGTAAATGTGCCTCAGTGAGTCTAACAGATCCTCATCCTAGTGTCGGAGAGACAGGAAGATGTGACAAAGGCAGAATGTGATAACTGCCACATACAATTATAAGTAGCCAGGGGTAATAGGCTGTAATTCCAGCTTTTGGTAGACTATAAAGGTAGAGATTCAGTCCACACGAGGTGCTGCTGAACATCGCCTCAATGTTCGGATGCGCATACTTCCGCCAGTTACAGTAATAACCACCTACTTTCTGCGCACCTCTATGGGACGTGAGGGAATACGAGCGGAGGTTTCAGTCTGCACATAGAGGTGATTTGTTTCTGTGGACTGTTCCAGAGACACATGAATATCCCCCTCAGTCTCGTATGCTCGGGGGTGTAGCAAGGGTAAGGGATCTGGGGGTCCTGCATTTTAGGGATGGACGGTTCTGAGGAAGCGACCTGGTCAGCAGTTATAAATTCTCCAATATCTGCATGTGCAGGACCTGGCTCAGGTTTTGCTCCAGGAATCAGAGACTATCAGCTACAACACTGAGCTCAGCTGTCAATGGCTGAAATAAGCTGCTGAAGATCTAGAACAGGTAAATAACCTAATTAAAAGACAAATATTTGTTTATATACAAATCGTAAACCCTGATACCTTCAAGAAACAGGAAGACTATTACATGCTGTAACCTGACATTTATCAGTCTGATTGCTGTACCACATTACACAATAAGTGTACCGACTACATAGGACATTAGGATACCACTTAGCAGTGCGGTTTTCCGGTTACGTGGCTTCTGTATGAGAAGCAGTTCTGTGTTTGTCTACAATGCAGAGAAATCACTATGACTGGCAAGGGGACAAACACATGGGGAAAATCTATTGGTTCTCTGCTGTCTGTTTGATGTGTCCTGGAGCTGGTATTGTATTTACTCATCAGAACGCCCATGTGTGCTGGGACTTTCCTACAGTGAGTAATGGGGAATATTCATGCTGTGAAACACTTATGGTAAAGTATGGCCCTTTCTCAGGGTGCAGAATGCTACCGAGCCTGGCACAGGCCGCTGCCCAGGGTGACATTCATCTTATATATAGTCATACTGCAAACAAACATGGACATAATCCTTTATCCTGCTTGTCAACCTCAAATTAACTGATTACAATGCATTAAAAGTCTTCCAAAAATATACTTTACTTATCAGTGTAAATGTCTGGTCCCAGACGGATTACTAACTGCAGGTCAAGTTCACACAAAGCTGTCCTAGTACGAACTGTGCCGAGCCCAATATTGCAGACAGTCAGTGTGGTGTTTACTCGTCCTATGTGCCGGCTGTATGCTCAGAGGGCGGCTAACACTCCTGACAATGACATTGTAGGACCCTCACAAATACACATTACAGAGATCTTCATACAGGTTTAACTCGATGCTCCAGTTTCCTCCCAGTCCATAAATTGACTGATGGGAATAATGAAACATTCTCTGTACAGTGCTGTATAATATGACAGCATAACAACAATAACGTCCGAGACTTTCTCAAATGTTATAACTTGTTAAAGCGTACCTCTCAACATTTAAAGTCCCGAAATCGGGACACAATAAGTCAAGCCCCAGTTCAGCCTAATCTCCGCCCACCCACTTTCCCGTTAAGCCTTTTTGTGGCACGCAAATCGAAATGTCCCTCCAAAATCGGGAGAAGTGGGAGGTATGTCATCAAGCATGTAATATATGACTGATTACATTACTAATGTCTACGTGATGTCTAGAAACAATATATTTTACCCTGTTTACTGACATAGTTGCCAGCTGGCAATATTACAACAGAATGAGGCTGTTCCAATATCAGTCCTGCATTATTGGAGGCAAGCATGACATGATACATCAGATAACAGGCCTGCCGGTAGTAACTGGTAGATGTCACATTGTGGGTGATAGACTGTAAGCCAGGCCTCAAGCAATCATGCTGTCCTCCCCCTTCCTCTATGCTCCAGAAATGACCCCATCACATGTGATTAATCCCATCCACTTCTCCTGCTCTGCCTCAGTGTGCCACACACCCACTGTCCCATATAACTCTCCAGCTCATCCGCGCTTCTCTCCATTATCACATCGCAGTCCGCGGTTGCCGCCATCTTGCCACCAGCTTACAAGGGAATGAGAAAGAGACGTGATTTTCGGGTCCTCAGACAACACAAATTCCAATGCAACCCAACAACTACCACAGAGACGAGATTGGACAGTACGATAGCCGCACCGAAATTACATAACCGGCCATATTGGTAAAAGGGCATTTGCATCACTAAACATCTGTTGCAAAAGGCCGGAAGTAGTGTTGCTATGGAGACAGTGACTCCCTGTTGTACGGTTCCAAATATTAGTGGCAAATGATTATAACTAGTGCAACTAAAAGATACTTTGCTGTCCATAGCAAAACCATTCTCCTCACTTATCGGGACGATCTAAGTCAGGTGGGACAGTCCACTGGAATCTGGACAGTTGGGAGGTATGGTTAAAGTCAAACTAGTGTTCCAATATGCTCTATTATTTGCTTTGAAAGTGCAGCCACTTTCATTTATGGCTGATACTTTATTTCACATTACACTAGGAAGAAACTCAGTGATATAAATATGTGGACAACAGTTATATAGGGGCCTATTTATTAAGCCTAAAAAAGCCAAGCGCAGGAGATAATATAGATATCTTTCACCTTTTCAGAGCTAGACCCAGATGGCTAATTCCATTCTGCCCTCGCAGGAGAGGAATCTTCCCCTCCATTAACTAACCAGTCATCGCTGGAACAGCCTCTTGTTGGATGCGCTGTCCCAGGATGATTTTTTAGTAAATGTCCACATAATATCATCCCTTATCGTTGCTATAAGGGATGACAACTAACAGGGGGATATGTGGCCATTCATTAATAGGATCCATAGTATGATTACTGCTGTATACACAAATAAGGGAAAAAATTATGTTCTCAAATAAACCAGCCATGACTTCCTGGTTCTACTCACAATTTATCATGCTATAGTGATTTATTGACCCTATAAGCAATGTGCTGGGGGCTGACATATTGTTTAACTAATGGCGTGCCCCTCAGAACCGCACATACTGAACTGATCTGAAAGGGAACAATCCATCCAGAACGGAGAAGGCTGCGCTGGTAAATCTACAGAGCAGTCGCCAAACATTTACACAAAGTGTTTTCTTACAGGACGGCAGGAAGTCCCACTAATGCCATGAAATCCGCACATTCATCCAAAGCAGAATGAATAATGATCAGGAGAGAAACGTTACGAGTACATCTACTTCAGCACTTACAGATAATGATGGAGAACTGGGGCGGCTCTGACACTTCTTTACATTTATCCATATGACCCTTAACCTGTCGGATTTAGCTGCTGCCGTGGCTGAAGATGGATGTCTGGGCTGTACAGTGGATCTGATGAGGTATAAATACAGAAGGACTATTCTCATAGACTGTGATCATTACTGGGACAAGTGCTGACCGCACAGCAAGGTGAGCACCGTGCCTCAGGTGACCGCAGGCTGAGGGCAATCTCTGTGTCTACAGTAGGGGGCAGCACCAGGGACGAAGTATCCCTGACAATTACATTTGAGTATACAATCCAGGGGTGTAGATGTCTCGGGTAGCAAGTTCAGGGGAGCTTGCAGGAATTCATTTGAAATATGCCAATCTTCTTGACAAAATAGTCTAAATTACTGGTATTTGCCTCGTCAGTAAATCTAATAATTATAAAATGACAATATTTGTCTTTTAAAGTACACAAGACTCATATACAGCAGCAGTTAGTATAAGGAATGATACATGCAAAGAAATCACATTTTATTATTCTGTGGCTGTGACTACATTGTCTCGTCATTACCATGTACAAATATTGATATAAGTAATTTAGTATCAGAAATCAGATATGCACTACAATAAATACATCACCAGTCTCCTGTATTACTAGCACACATACATCTGTACATCCAGCTGATACGTCATTGGTCAGACAAGAACAAATAACTGCAGTTATTTATTATGGTTTAGATTATGGATGGTACAGTCCTAATTCTAGCACCAGGGAACCAGCAGAGCACAGATAAGGAGACGTATACTTCTCTGTCAGTATATAACGTATACAAACCCGAGATGGAAATTCTCCACAAGTCACCACATCATGTCACACAGAAATGGTGACCAGACAAGGTTACGGTCTCTGAGCTTGAGCAATCCTTCTGTCTTGGATTGTTTTGAGGTTTTGCCGTCTAATGAATAAAATCTGGTAGACAGATTATTTATTAAAGGAAAAAATAGAGCTGAAATGGTGGGTATTTCATTTAACATGGGTTTATGAACATCACTCATTTTCTCCTAAAGGAATACACATGTTCATTTGCTTTACTTGCATGTTGTCTATTTACTGATGAGTCAACACTTTGTGCTGAGAAAAGTAAGAACTTGTGCCTGCTTGTGAGACGCTTAAAAAGACAGTAAAGTATATATGCACTAGCTAAAACCACTTACAAGTGAAGTAAATAACATTGATTGTCTCATTACAATGGCACCTGACAAGAGGTGGGATATATTAGGCAGCAAGTGAACAGTTAGTTCTTGAAGTTGATGTGTTGGAAGCAGGAAAAATGTGCAACGTAAGGATCTGAGCGACTCTGACAAGGACCAAATTGTGATGGTTACACCACTGGGTCAGAGCATCTCTAAAACCGGACAACAACAATAATAGAAGCGCAATATAAGAATTAGTGCATCGAGTGCATACCTCCAAAAAGGGGGCATAGTCATGACACTGTGTATCACATTCTCCAAGCCATATGTCTGAAGCGCTAGTCTGTCCCTACCCCCAGCCCTAAAAACCACTCCTGCAATTCCAGGGCAATTGAGTAAGAAACACATCTTAACAAGCAAGCTAACTATCTATGGGACAATGGGAGAGCCCACCCTAGTAATAATGCCACTGTATAGGTCATTGATACGGCCTCATCTAGAATACTGTGTTCAGTTCTGGAGGCCATATCTCCAGAAGAATAAAAATATATTAGAGACTGTACACTACAAAGAAGGGCAACTAAAATGGTGCATGGCCTACAGCACAAAACTTACTGTCAGAGCCTCTCTGGCTACACCCTAATTTAATATCTTATCATATATTTACAGTTAGACAATATATCACCTCTATTTTGTCAGGAAAACCTATCCTACCTTTACCAGTCACAAACCGCCCTCTGCGCACTCCTGACTTTGAAGCTTACTGTAAGGGAACACACAGGATACCAGTCCAAATCTCACACTCACCACTTTATCTAAGGCTATAGATTTACTGGTCCCTTTCCCAACACAGAAACCCGCTTCCACACCTCTCGGCAAACTGCCACCAGCTACATATAAGGCCTGTAGCAAACCTATGACTTAATTATCCAATTGCGCACACACGGTGCTCTGGTAGCTAAACAGTTAACCCTTTACACTCTGGTATCTAAAGAGTTAACCCAGCCAAGCAATCTCTCTCTTCTACACAAGCAATGATTTTGTTTAGAGCAATAAGGACAGAACTATTAAATTGTTAGATTTAATATACCAAAGATACAATGCTTACAGATAATTAAAAACAATTAAAGATTTGACATAAAATAAAAAATTGCAAACAGTTATAAAAAACAAATGGGATGAAAGTACAGAGCATTATTTACATATAATAATCTGTATGCCTCGGGGTAGGCAGAAAATATGGTCAGTGCTTCAATTAGATTGATCCCCAAGAAACTGACAATTTGCCTCATTCACAATACAGGTTTTTTAAGCAAATGAAATGTGACGGCCTTTACAGGGGCAATGTTGATGCTAATAAGGGGACAGAATAGTGTCCCCTGGGTGTCACTATAGTTTGCTCACAAATATTCCCAAAGTTTTTACCTTTGGTAACTCTTCACAAATATATCCCAGAGACATAACTCCCCCTTCAATAAACCAGTCATAATCTCTCGCACATTTAGATACCAAACATGTTTGAATTACAACAATGGGACATCCCTTTCCCAAAGACATGTGATTACAGCTGTTTCCGGGTACTTCTAGTAAGTATAATTCACAACCCTGGTGTAATTTCTGCTCCTCAGTATGGAATGGCACACAGATTACTCAAAACACAAAGACATTTTCTTTGAAGTTCATATTTCTATATACCTGTATAGGCAGCCTTAGAATGCTGTCTTTTTCTGCAAGGATGTCAAGCTGTGAACGACTCAAAAAAGTCTATTCAGGTGTCCAAAACCTAACTTCTGTCAGGATATAGCTCACTGCAAGGGCCTTTCAAGCTGCCACAGGTGACACTGCTATCTTCTAACAACGGGATGTGCAGAGCCATCAAATAAACATACGACAGTACTTCTGACTTCACATTTTACATCATAGTAGCTCAATTTATCAATGGATTTAGTTGATATATCAAATAATCACTGCAGTTATGATTTAAGCCTTATTCCCCACAATTATGTGATAGGTTAATCCTTTTAACCGTAATTCCTCTATGATCACGACACTTACCCAGAAAGACTAAACAATCTTAATATGTATAGTTTGGAGCTGAAAAGGGAAAGAGGAGACAAGATAAAAACTTTCAAGTATATGAAGGTTTAGAATAATGTACAGGAGGGAACATTCTTCAATGGATGAGAAGTATTAGAACACGAGGACATGCACTGACACTAGGAGGACGTAGGTTCAGAGGGAATGTGAGGAAAAACTACTTCACAGAAAGGGTAGTGGATAAGTGGAATAGAATCCCATCAGAGGTGGTAGAGGCTGATACAGTAGACATAAGTATATCCTAACAACTAAGGATCTAATAGGGTTTGAGGTTAATAAAAAAAAATGGGCAGACTAGATGGGCCAAGCGGTTTTTATCTGCCGTCTTACTGCTGAAAGTAACGTGTGCCTGTACATTATTACTGTTAGTACGGTAATGTTTGTCGCTGATTTCCGGGTTTAAATGACTGTATTAACAGTAATGATGCGTTGGCTGCGTTTCTAACGCTGCTAATTCCCCCCTATGTTTCATATAATTTGCATGATTACACAGCAAAACAGAATAAGTTCAGAAGCAATTAGGTACACTTGATCAAATCCATTTTAGGCAACTAATAAAGTCATTTTGAAAGTAAATTAACTTGATTATAGAAGAATTATAATCACTCTGTACCTTATATCCTCAAGGGGCATCCCCAAATGTAATGGAGGCCAGGACTCCCAATATGGAACAATTACGGGTAGATGGTATTCAGGATAATTTAATACTGGAGCTAAGACTAGTTTAAAAACCTGCACACATTAGCGTCAACTGACGCGTTTCTCCGCCTCTTACAGGGCGGTTTCATCAGAGGTAATGGCTCTAATCTAGAAAGGCATCTTATATACCCTCAGAGTAAGTTACACAAATACAAAGCAGAATTTGCTAGCAACAACAGAAGTAATAAGAGTAATGATCAGGTTCCATAACAGTAAAAATATCTTTCATTCTAGCATTTCACATATATTAGCAATTAACAGATAGTTTTATATTTCATCTTACAATTTAGTCGAAATCGGCAATAATATTTCACACCTTAAAAGCAGACTATCCTCTGTCCGTTTTGTAAACAATGTCACATGGTTAAATCTAACCAATCATGTACCCCTATGGAGACATGTGATCGCTAGTAGCCCATCATTGCCATTCATGTTACATGTGATTCTAGAGCCAATCATCATGGGGGATTATCAATCTCTGTCACTAGTAGTTGCAAGATTTCATCAATAATTTTAACAACCTACATTACAACCACCAGGAGTAATGACAAAGTGTCAGTCATCAAATATATATATATATACAACAGGTCTCATCAGAAACTAGAACCATCTTTTAAACCACATAGATGTTTCTCTTATTGTATTAAACAACTTCCATATTGTTCAATAATATAATGATCTAGACACATGTAAAAGCATTTTATTAATATCTTACATTATAATTAAAAATATTCATACTTATAGTAGATTGGGCATTGCAAGTTTCTGGCCAGCAGTAATCAAGTTTGATATGGAGGACTAAGGTTATTGGTCAGTTTTGATCACATGACTTAAATGGAAGAAAGATATAAATATAAGTTTGTATGACCTTAGGTATGAATACCTAAGTATGAATATTTTACATTAAAATGCTTATTAATATTAACTGCTTTTGAAAGACTGAGTTTGAGTTGGCAAGCAGACATCCAAGATGAAATGGCAAAAGGACGGTCAGTAATGCGGGCCAACACAAATGGTGAGAGATCAGGAGGGAATAGATACATTTTGGTATGATCTGCATGAAGATGATACAGAAATCCAGGAGCTTATTAGTTTTCCAAGAGAAATTGTATAGATAAAGAAACTGATAAGTGAAGCGGAGCGGAGGTGGATCTAAAGATACTGAAAGAGCAATTAGATAGGTAGGATGAGAACCAGGATAGGACAGTGTCTTGAAGACCTGGGGATTGTAGTGTTTGTATGAGAAGAGAGTGGTCAACAGTATCAGATGCAGCAGAGAGATTCAGGAGAATTAGAAGAGAGTAATGGCCTTTAGATTTCGAAGTGATCAAATCATTGACAAATTTGAAGCTGGGGTACACACTACAGGGTTTTCAGTCAATATAGGGCTAATCACACGATAAACGACTGTTTGGCCCAAAATCGCATTAGTGTGTAAGCACATTGTATTGTTTCATATGATTTTTAAACCAAACTAAAAATCTCTATAAACAATGGAACAATGTTTTTCCAATCCTGCAGTGTGTATGTACTCAGGATCAGCAGTGTCCATAGATCTCTATGGAGTCACAATCTTTTCAGCCGATGGTTATGACAGATGAAGAGCACAGGTCTGAAGGTAAATGGTGTAAAACATGTTTACTGTGTACACAGGAATCGGCTGCTGATCAGTTGGTAAAATCGTTAACGATATTGTATCAGGAGAAATTTTCTGTAGTGTGTAACCAGCCTTAGTCAATGCAGTCTAGATTGATCCATCTTGAAATGGTATCATCTTCCTCAACAAGCAATCAGTTCAATTTCCTGCCAGCACCCTCTGACACCATCTCTTCATTTGATCCCACAAATGAAGATGAATTATTGACTCTTCTTCCTACTCTACCTCCTGTCCTCTTGATCCTATACCCTGACAAATCAGTAGATCCCTGTATCCTGTGCTCATCCCACGTCTCACTGACATCTGTAATCTCTCTACTGGTATCTTTCTGTCATTATTCAAGCACGCAGTAATTACTCCTATTCTGAACAAAACACACAATACTGACCCAAACACACTTTTAAATTACGGTGCCATTCCTCAGCCCCTCCAAGCTTCTCGAGAGAATTGTCTACACTCGCCTCACACGCTCATGACTAAATCTCTTTACAAGAGTCTATCAATCTATATAACAAATATAAAACAAGATGAAAACCTGGAGTATGAACACTGCTGGGGTCCTCTCTGGAATTGAGGTGGTACGGGAGAACAGGACCCACCGTTTTATTAGTTTGGAATGTGTCGTCCTCAGAAATTGCAAGACAACTGAATTTCTCCTTTAAGTCGCACTGGTGTGTGAGCCAGAGTACTGCACAGAAATTGGACGCCCATTTACACCATCTGGATGTGTCCGTTTGGGAGTAGGAGATGCACTATACAGGATGAATTTATTTAATGAGTAAACAGATCTGTTCTGACAACGGAAGGGGGAGAGTGCTTTCACCCATAAACACTAAAATATTGTATTTTCCTTTGTGTGTTACGACACCAACAACGATGGTACTTCTAACAAAGCTGCTATATCAATGTATGGAAACATGCGAGAAGTAAAGATGGATTCACTACTACACAGATACATTATCTAAACCGATTAAGTGAGGCTGTGGTCATAGTTTATATTTAACGTTATTCAAAAGCATTAGATTCATAAACATGCCACACATGATCCGTACAGTCTGTCCCCCACACTGAAAACACATTATACACAGATGTGCGAAAGGATCTCAGAGAGACAACACGGAATGCTGAAATCCTATTACCACCAATTACAATTATTGCTGAGCTTTTAGAGAAGAGCAAAACAAAAACAGATATTAAAGTGAACAATGATATTAACACAGGAACAATGAATAATTTGCTGCAATGAAGAATATTTTAATCTAACTCAAATCGGTTAACGAGGGCTGATTATTATGTAAAAATCAATCTGCGCTTTTCAAAATCACCACAAACCCCTAATATGGTGAAACTGCCGGATTTTGTGACCTGTCCATGGGGAAGGGGATATTACAAGCGGGTGGTCAATCTCCTTATGTCTCATGTCTGTCGCTCTCAGGCAATCTTGTTGTCATGTTTTAAACTGATATTCCATGGAGGTGTTATTATGTAACTATATTTAACTACATACTAGACTCAAACTTTGTCATCTAAACACTAACACTGACATTCTCTTAACATTAGCCTAAATCCTAAACCTGATCTTACATCAGATTTTACCCATTCAGACTGAGCCCTAATCCTAGACACATCCCAAAGCCCTAATCAAAGCCTTATCCTATCCTTAATTCAAGTCTAACTCTAGATATAGCGCAAATCCTAATCCAACTAGCCCAAACTGTAATCCAACCTCAAGCCTAGATATAGCCCAAAATGTAATCCAAACTCAACTCTAGACATAGCCCAAACCATAAACCAACTTCAACCCCAAACCACAGCCCAAACCATAATCCAACCTCAACCCCAAGCCACAGCCCAAACCATAATCCGACCTCAACTTTAGCCATAGCCCAAATCCTAATCAAGCCTAAACCCTGGACATAGCCCAAAACCTAATCCAAAATCAATTCTAGACAAAGGCCAAAACAAAATCCAACCGCAACACTAGATATAGCCCAAACCCTCAAATCCTAATTCAAGCCTATTTCTAGCGATAAGACAAGCCTTTTCTTAGAAACAACCTAGCCTAACACTATCCCAAGCCTAACCCTTGCCCAAACCTAACACTAGACACGGCCCTAATCCAATGCAAGCATTAGACATAGCTTAAAACTAGAACCAAACAGAACTTTGGATAAAGCTCTAATGCAAGCCCAACCATAGATCTAGGGCCTGATTCATTAAGGATCTTAAATGAAGAGGTATCTTATTTCAGTATCCTAGACAAAACCATGTTACAATGCAAGGGGTGCAAATTAGCATTCTGTTTTACTGACTGTTTTTTCATGTAGCACACAAATATGAACTTTAAATTTCAGTGTACAAATAAACTATCAAGTATTTACATGAAAAACAGTCAGTATTTAACTTATGTGCAAAACAGAAAACTAGTTTGCACCCCTTGCATTGTATCATGGTTTTGTCCAGGAGACTGAAATAAGATACCTCTTCATTTAAGATCCTTAATGAATCAGGCCCCTAGTTCTAATTCAATACTAACCCTACACATAGGTCTAATCCAATACTAACTAGATACAGCCATAAACCAAACCAAATCCTAGACAGTCAAACCTAAATATAGCCTAAGATGAAAACTAAGCCTAACCTTAAATAAAGCACTAACAGAACTAACTATAGACATGGTTCTAATCCAAACCTAACCCTAGACCATAACTTTCCTCTAACAGACATATGTTTTAACATATGTCTGATTTTACTTTTTAAATGATAAAATGCAATAACCATTCACATGGAATAATTTTCTAGTACATTTTGTTATGCCTCATCAGAGACATCTCAGAAGGCGAGGGTTGCCTTAATGTGATGATTCACAAACCTATAATATGTAGCATGACAGGAACATTTACAGAGACATAATCACACTGGCAGAATATCTCGGTGGACCCCAAACCCTCCAGCTGGAGGCACCCTTAGTGGTGCCTTGAAAAAATTATGGAGACCCTAAGTCTAAATACTTACCAAGTAGCCCCCGCTTTTTTATTTACCACCGGCCCTGTGAGATGGCTGTGGCACCCCAGGGAGCCACAGTGCACTGTTTAGGAACCACTGCTTTAACCTATTTTGCTGCTTATCAAGGTAGGACAACAAGTCAGCGAATGCTATAAGCAATTTAAGAGGGAAAGACATGTAAACGCCATTCTCATATGCGATCGCCTCCACTGATCTGCAAACTGCCGCTAGTTATCTGTGAAGTCTCCTTAGTCAGAATTAACTTTTTCAGAGGTATTTCTTTATATTAGTTTTTAGTTAAATACATCACTATATTGATTATAGGCACAGTAGGATGTACCCACCCACCTGAGCATTTCTCCATAAAAGGACTTTGTAAATCATCCAATCACCAGCAGGAGATATTGTGATACACTGTTGTTCTGGGCAACCATGAGACTGACACCTTGTATGATGAAGGGGACAAATGTGTCATCATACTGTACTGTCTGCCTATGATCTTCCTGTTCACAGCAGTGCGCTGGGCGACTTCTCTCTGATTTATTTCCCTTCTGGATAACACCACCCATCCAAGCACCTGCTGTGCACTAATATATATATATATATATATGTGTGTTAGTGTGTATCGATTGAAATATTGATCACGAGCATATGAAAATCCATCTTATCTACATCTTAGTCTTTATTTGAACATTTTGCACTGGGTTCACTGCAAAGATACTTTATAAAATAATCCTGTGCACATTTCATATCTACGGAAATTTCCGTGAAATAAACACAAAACCATCTATTTTTAGAGAAACGTTGTACTAGGTATTTCTGAGCAGACAGCACACTATATGCCCTCACAGCACAGTCCTTCTGTTACTTACATCATTAATAATTCCACATCAGGTACTAAACCTCTTAGCATGAAAAAAATGTGTCATTCGGTGTTTTGTCCTAACTTTCTCCTGGAAACAATTTAGAAAAGACGCCATTGTTTTACAAGGCATCCTGGGGTAGACAAGAACATGCCTGTGGTTTGGTGTTTGCAGAGTGGACGACTGATCCAGCAGAGAAGAGACTAAGAATGACCGTATTGAATGGGCTGGATGGAAATGTGAAGGCTCTCAGAGAACACACTCAGCTCAGGAAGTCCTGGGGATTACCCCCAGCCAATCGGCAGCACGTAAGTAAATGTTTTGCTTAGCGAGTGCCGGAGACCGATCGTTATCACATAAATTACTTTTGTTTTGAGAATGACTGCAGTAATTACCATAGGTTATAAACTGAAAAAAAAGGCCTGAGAGGAATAAATTAATCTAAATAAATGTTTTGAAGACAAGCCTGTCTTAACAAGCTAATGCATAAATAGACAGATACTTAAAGGAGACCTTTGAACTCTTTTTCTGATTTTGGAGAGTGTCCCCTCAGGCTGTTATCCCCTATGTGTAGTGTTATTGCTTTACTTGTTCTGTTACTGTGTAATGACAGCAAAGAGAAGTCTGGTTATGGCATATTATATGTGAAATAACATGACAAATGGTTCCACATATTTCATCTACTCATATGTCATGCTTGCCCGCACTGATGAGCTCAGATGTTATTTTTTCTCTATTTATCTGGGATGTTTTACACTGCTGCTTCGCAATTGGTGAAAGGGGTTTCCAACCCTGAGAAATGTTTACTACTTTATGCGGGTAATACGGATTTATTACAGATGGCGTAAAATGTGACTTACGCCACAGTAAGTAGACACTTTATACCAATCCTGTAACTTTCACTACTGCATAGAAACAGAGCAGCAGATCTGGCGCCATTATCCAGGGGGCCACAGGAGCCCCTCACTACAGACTGGATAAAAATGCAGCTACTGTGGCCCCTCACTACAGGCTGGATATAAATGCAGCTACTGTGGCCCCTCACTACAGGCTGGATATAAATGCAGCTAATGTGGCCCCTCACTACAGGCTGGATATAAATGCTGTGGCCCTCCACGACTGTCTCACTGTCTTGTAATATCGTTAATGCTTTCAGTCCTTGCAGTGCTTAGTCAGAGGAATCCTCCGGGTAATGTGGCTCCTGGTGGATGTAATCTCTCACACCGAGGACCTACAGGAGCAGCTCAGCCACATCGTGTCATATTATATTCAGATGAGATCTGTGTTTTAACATTCCTTAACTCTCCACCTGCAGTAACTTCTCCTCACTCATCGCACTCAGGCTGCCGCTATCAGAGAAGGAGAAGATCATGTTTCTCGCCCAGCTGTAGCGCTGAAGCCTTTCACAACACGGGTCAGACGCATCCATCACTTGGTACAGCCTGGTAGCGGGGGACTCTGCGCTCCTGCAGGCATCATGTTCCAGGACATTGTCTGATACTGCTGAACTCTTACAATGGTCTTAATTTATAGCAACTTGGGTAAATGTAAGTGTATAATAAGAGGACCACATAGTAATGTCTACACTGAGAATGAAGAAATTTCCATCATATTGCAAAAGCTCTGTTCTTAAGAGAGTGGTTTATTCAATGATCCAAGTCAGGGACTAGAAGCGAGACGGACATTTACAGACATATGGCAGCAGGCAGTAAACAACATTTGATAGATTGAGTAAAGCCAGTTTACTCCTTATTAATTACCTGTGACAGAGCTGGAATGGAGGCATCAACCAGAAAACCAGCAAATATTCAGTTGTGGAGAATGGGTCATGGTTGTTAGCCATCAGAAAGTAAGTTAGAAGAAATGGTCTCCTATGGGGTGCGAACAGTTCTTTTTAGTGTGCTAATGATAGACAAGTGTGATTTTTTTGACCAGACCAAAATGCTTAACAGGTAAGACGCTGCGAGTCTGTGCGGGGCTACGGTGAATGCAGCATTCTCACAGCGATTTTCTTGTCTCGTGTTACATCCTCCGTTTTCTGAAAGCTCTCGTCTGAACAAGCACTTGTTGCTTCAATTGCGCTCAAGCAGGGAGATGACTGCAAGCTTAATGTTTCATAAAGGGCTTATATTGCACTAGGGGGTAAATGTATCATGGTCCGGTTTTTTCAAGTCGCCTGAAATCGGCGAGTTTACAGCTACAATTTAAAGCGTCGCTGGCTTGTAAAGGCCAGTTTGCAAGCCAGCGCCTCTTTAAATTTTAACTGTAAACTCGCCGATTTCCGGCGAGTTGAAAAAAACGGACCATGATACATTTACCCCTAGGTGACATTTTGGTGGGATAAAGCGTAGCGATCTTGTTAATTATCCTTTGGCCAGTTTTCTGCAGATGGAGCTCTGAGGAGTCACTTCTTCCTTCTGGGAGTGCTGACAGGCAGAAGGCTGCCTTTATATGAAGAGTCATTGATCAAGGCTGACGGGAGCTGCTCAGCTACAATACAAATCATATGTACCTGCATGTGGCTTCCCCAGCGTGTGTACAGGGAACAGTCAGAGGATGGAAGCAGCGAGGAAAAGAGCAAAGTCTGCAGAAATACAGCGGTCAGCACATGCCTGGAAACATACCTAACACTTGGAAGCCTGATACAATGTCTTAGAGCAAGATGTGAGTGTCAGTAGCCAGAGATCACAGAAAACAAGTCTAGAATCCAGAAATAGCTGGATCCCGCAGCAGAAGCTGGGCTATGGGAGTGCAGAATGTGACAATAATCAGTGGCTGCACATGTAGTTATTAAACATCAGAGAACAAATAAAATGGTTTTTTTCTGGCTTTGCCCAAATGGTCGCTGTGGTATTTTCTGCCCCATCCTCAGTATTACCCCAGCCTCTCCCCCAGTGTATACACATGCATAGAGAACAGGGAATGATGGGAAATGTCATTTTTCCCCTCTCAGCATGAACTACCGAGCCCAGTGATGCTACATTGATACAATCAAATACCTAATCTGGTTCCTGTTATTGAGTCCTTGGTGCTAAATAGGAAGATGCCACCAAGAACGGAGTTTCAGCAATACTGACATTATTTATAAAGCACCAACATATGTCAGTGTGCTGTACGGAGTGTGATAGAAAACATTGGGAACATAACCAGAGACAAAGTGACAGCCCTGATCACAAGAGTCTAGTGGAAAACAAGGGAAGTGACGCATAGGGCACATAGTACTCTGTGTTTAGGGTGAGAGCACAGAGAAGTGAGGGGTATAATGGAGAGAGACAGTGGGGTCATTGCTGGATGAGATGGCGCTAGACAGATAATATGATAAAACTAGAAGAGGTCGCGTGAAAGTGTTGTTCTTCATTGTACCTCCTGTGAGGAGAATAAATACGGTTATGTATGTATGTTTCTATAATGATGGGGACACAAGATAACATCATATTACAGGGCTCCCGGCCTCCCCCATGTCGTCACCTACACACAACACATTAAGCAGACACTATATAAATATAGCAGCTAATATGAACGTGTTGCATGTACTGTGTCACAGCTGTACAGTTTCTTCTATATTCAACTGTTTACTTATATATATGAAGTCAGCATCTTCTGGGTATATATGGATATAAAAGACATTTATCATAGGGCAAAAAGCCGTATGGTCAGTAAAAACAGGATTCTGTCTGTGTAACTTTCCGAGCAAGAATCTGAAAAAGATACAACCAACCGGACGAAACTGTGTATCCTACAACGATAATTCCAGCGCTCGTAAAAACCTGGAGAGCAACGTGGGGCGAGGAGTCTGCTAAGTGTGATGTGGAGAACGTTTAAGTCAAAAGACATATTGCAAGCTCATAAATTACAGCTCCCATTTCTGATTTTTTTTTCCTCTCAAGTTTAATTTTAACTTCTTCCTTTGGCGATTAGGAAACAAAAATAATTTAGAGCAGAAGAGGAATCTGGTCCCAGATGTGCAAAAGTATTTTCTCTGAGCCTAGGTTTTAATAGAAAAAAAGATACAGTTGTAGACTCAATACCATCGAGACAACAAGAGTATTGTCTCCTAGAGAGAGAGACCAGGATATAGACCATCAGTCTCTTTATTTATCATGTGACTGTCATTGCTTTGAGGAATAACTACAAGGACACTTCAAAGGCCAGCTGACAGACTGTATATTAGCTTGGGTGAGGGAAGAGACACGGGTATGAGCGAGATTATGGTAAGAAGAGAACTTGGGGGGACAGGATAAAGGGAGAAAATATCCAGCCACGGTTTGTAGAGATGAGATCTACTGCAGACCATCGTGAAACAGTTCTGGGTCCCTAATTGTTCAGGATTTCTACAGTTTTAGTGAAGGGTTTCCCCTCTCCTCTGCTGCTGGCAAAATGATACTTTGCAGAGACCCCCCTGTATCAATGAACACAGAAGTCAGTGCCCCATGATTCTGCAATTTGTATGTGGTTGGGAAGAAAGGGTTCTGTAAAAACATTGTAGTTAAAGAATCTAATGCAAGGTGAGCGCAACATGGGCGTAACTTATGGCCCAAAAATGTACATGAAAAAATAGCGGCTTTCATTCCACCCACTGAATCATCTGCATCTTGAAATGCGCCCACCTCTGCACCCGTAGTCTCTGTGCCTGGTACTTACACCACATACAAACAACCAGGTTTTGCTGCCTTATACACCAACCTTCCTTCTTATAAATGATTGAAAGTAAACCACAATCAGAAGCGATTAAGCCAGCGCTGGCGACTGTCATCATCATTGCATGTAAATAATACGGCTGTACAAGGCATAGCTGCATCTGTGTTCAGGTCTCCATCAGCTCCCAATTCTGTGAACGCACTGCTACTGTACTCCTACTGTACACCTCAACTCTGCACCAGGCCCAGAAATGTTAGTCAAAATGAATCTGAATTTTAGTGTATTCCTGGTCATGGAGTACAATGTACTCTGCAAAATGCCAATATGTACCAGAAATTAAACAGAAATTTTCACGTATGAACCACAATGATAAAATATATGTTCTACACTGCAATTTTCCACTGCAGCTGTGTAATATCCCCATCCCCACCCAGTACGGACAGCTGAAGCCCCTCTCACGTTGTGGGGACATAGGAACTGGGCTCACTGGCCCTGCCCTGTGTATTACTCAATCAATTCATAATGAGCCTCTCTCTAAAGCAAGACTGTCATTATGTCAGTCACTCTGGTTTTGCTACAACACAGAAGCTCCTTCCTCCAAACATGGCAGCCAACTGCAGAGGTGTGAAAAAGGCACGATGGACATACTCAGCAATATATAAAACCTACACTTATTTCATGTATATTATTCAGTTTATTAATACAGACTTCTATATGTATTCATATCAGAGAGCAGCTTTATTATCCCTCTGGCAGGATGAAAGGAAAGAGCATTTCATGGAAGTGACTTTATACAAAGGTGACTGACAGACTTCACAAATAGAACAATGAGACAGACTTGTGTAAATATATAAGACTGGATCTAATATTCCCTGAAATGTTTTAGCAGAGTGGAAAGTGGGCAGGTTAGGTGAGCCAAATATGTCACCACCATCCTTATCTATTGGAACCATATAAATCTCAGTCTCCGATTCTGCCACCAAGAAACCAAATCGAAACCCTCCAACATGGTTCCACCACTGTACGTTTATACACCAATCAGCCACAACATTAAAACCACTGACAAGTGAAGTTAAGGGGTGGGATATATTAGGCAGCAAGTGAACAGTCAGTTCTTGAAGTTAATGTGTTGGAAGCTGGACAAATGGACAACCATAAAGATCTGAGCGGCATTGATAAGAGCCAAATTGTAATGATTAGACGACTGGGTCAGAGCATCACCAAAATGGCAGGTCTTGTAGGGTGTTGCCAGGATGCAGTTGTTAGTACTTACAAAAAGTGGTTCAAAGAAGAACAACCACTGAAGTGGTGACACGGCCATGGGCACCCAAGGCTCAGTGACGTGCGTGGGGAGCGAAGGCTAACCCGTCTGGTCCAATTCCACATAACAGCTACAGTAGCACAAACTGCTGAAAAAAGTTACTGCTGGCAATGATATAAAGGTATCAGAACAAACAGTGCATCGCAGCTTGCTGTGTATGGGGTTGCGTAGCTGCAGACCAGTTAGAGTGCCCACGCTGACCCCTGTCCACTGATGAAAGCGCCTACAGTGGGCACGTGAACTCCAGAACTGGACCATGGAGCAATGGATGAAGGTGGCCTGGTCTGATGAATCACGTTTTTTTTTTACTTCATGTGGTCGGCCGTGTGTGTGTTGTTTACCTGGGGAAGAGATGGCACCAGGATGCACTATGGGAATAAGACAAGCCGGCGGAGGCAGTGTGATTCTCTGGGCAATGTTGTGCTGGGAAACCTGGGGTCCTGACAGTCATGTGGATGTTACTTTGACACGTACCACCGACCTAAACATTGTTGCAGACCAAGTACACCCCGTCATGGCAGCGGTATTCCCTGATGGCAGTGACCTCTTTCAGCAGAATAATGCTCCCTGCCCCACTGCAACAATTGTTCAGGAATAGTTTGAGGAACATGACAAAGAAATCAAGGTGTTGACTTGGCCCCTAAATTCCCCCGATCTCCATTCGATCGAACATCTGTGAGATGTGCTGGAAAAACAAGTCCGAGCCACGGAGGCCTCGCCTCACAACTTACAGGACTTAAAGGATCTGCTGCTAACGTCTTGGTGGGAGATACCACAGGACATCGTCAGAGGTCTTGTGGAGTCCATGTCTCGACGCGTAAGAGCAGTTTTACTGCCACAAGGGGACCTACACAATATTAGGCAGGTGGTTTTAATGTTGTGTCGGCGTATATTGTATGGACGTCTCCTGTATTTGCTTGTTTGCAGTTGAACTTTATACCCGTTCTGGACCAGACCGAGTTCACATATTTTTATTATTTATAAAGCACGAGCATACGCTGCAGCACATTGCAATCCTTAGTCTTCCCCGGCATACTTTATATAACTTGTCTATAACAGATTGGTCTCACAGAGATAATAGTAACAAAGGTAATTATTTTAGCTGGATGATTGTACAAAGCGACAGTAAAGCACATAAAGGCCCAAATCTCTCTGTGTGAGTAGCAGGGGTGGGCAGACAACAACATGGTGTTTTGGGGTGGGATTTTACAACAGTGATTCTGCATGATGTAAATACATTACTGTATGACAATATGCGGGTGACCTGGACTTAGTGAAGAACTGGGGGCAGGCAGGAGATTGGGATGTGTATGTACAGTGCATCATAAGAACAATAATCACGTCCAGTAACTACTAACAGTAACAACATAATTCAGTGTCAGCGTCTAAAAACCTAAGATCGCCAGATAAATAATACTCTACTAAAACATTGCTCTCTCCACACATTACTTTACTATCCTGTCTTGTTCAGTACTGTACACGAGTGAGATCATGTTACACATGACACTGACACAGACAGGAAAACCATGACCCTCTTTGCTATATGAAATGTTAGAGGGGAAAGGGCGACGTACAGCGTTACCACCCCTTTAAATTCTTGAAAATAGTTTCCATTATTTGGTGTTCAGTATCAGCCTCCCAGAGTGATCATGCTTCAGTCAAACTAATTTCTTCTGCACGGTCTGATAGTGGGATGTGGGAGATTAGTGGAGGAATTCCTGACCACTGCGATCTCTCCTGTGCAGTCCCTGTAGTGTCAGGACTGTAATTTACCATGTCTGTGGCCCTGTGCCTGCTCCCTCTCTGCTAATCTAAAACACTGCTTACTGCCTGGTCACAGAGCCTGGATACATCTACATGATGAACACGTTACCGTCCCCTTATAAATTAACTTCCTGTATTGAGGAGATTAATCTGGATGTGTAACACTAGCACTAAAATGTACATTAGAGGAATAGGGAACAGTTTATAGAAAACTTGCTCTATAACGCTCCTGGGAGGGACATGCGGGGCCCTTTGCACAGCTGTCCATCTCTGCCCCCAGGTGCCTGGCGCATACATGCGATTTTCCTGTCCATAGCAGGCAGTATAAACAATAAAAGCTGCCAGTACCATGTCGGTGATTCTATGCCAGGAACTGGATGCTTAGGGTGAGATACAATTGCCGGCAGTGTCTGGCTGTGCACATTGCCAGCAATTCTGGTAGAAATCTACACTCAAATGAGCAAGGATCCGGAAACGCCTCGCTCCAAATTTAATCTCCCCCTTAGGATTCGATTCAGTGATGTACCGCGGAGTGCCACCAGAACGGTGGCGGGGGTAATACAACTAAAACAGTTAATCCCCCACTAACGTGTATACTGTTAGAGCAAGAGCTTGCCATCAGATTCATGGACGAGGAGGAATTCATTTGCAGATGGAAATAAGTTACATAACTTCAGAGCTGCTTAATGTATTACAGGATGAATGTTACAGTAGGAGCTGACACTACAATTTGTAATAAATTGTACTCCTGTTCCTTGTACCAGAAGCACCTGTGTGTCAGACACACGGAGTCTACCAATGATTCATACGTTTTATAGATGAAGATATAATCATAGCGGTCATACTGCACTTCTGACCCATCACTGCAATCCATCGTGTGTATATTCTATAGAGCTATTAATATGGCTTGTTATCCTGTATACAGTCTTATAAAAGTATAGATTGCACAGGACCTGGTTGTTTAACAAGATTTGCTCGGCAAGATATACAAGAATGAATTCAAAGACAACTGCATAGTACCACTTCTCTTGTTCTACATGCAGAATGTAATTTTCAATAACAGTTCTCATTCTGCATGCATTGACAACTGCATGTATATTTGGTCAATTAAACCAATCTCCTCAATTGTTGTACAATGTGTAGTCCCATTCTAAAACAATCAGAATCCAATTGTATAAATCAGATAATCCAATGACCTCGGGCCTGATTCATTAAGGATCTTAAATTAAGAAGTATCTTATTTCAGTTTCCTGGACAAAACCATGTTACAATACAAGGGGTGAAAACTAGTTTTCTGTTTTGTACATAAGTTAAATACTGACTTTTTTCATGTAGCACACAAATATCAACTTTAAATTTCAGTGTACAAATAATTATCTATCAAGTATTTGTGTGCTACATGAAAACAGTCAGTATTTAACTTATGTGCAAAACAGAAAAATAGTTTTCACCCCTTGCATTGTAACATGGTTTTGTCCAGGAAACTGAAATAAGATACTTCTTTATTTAAGATCCTTAATGAATCAGGCCCCTCATCACCATGTGCGATGGGTACTAGGACCTGAATAATGCACGGAGCGATGTGTACTAGGACCAGATTAATGCACGGAGCGATGGGTACTAGGACCTGATTAATGCATGGGGCGATGGGAACTAGGACCTGATTAATGCACGGAGCGATAGGTACTAGGACCTGATTAATGCACGGAGCGATGGGTACTAGGACCTGATTAATGCACGGAGCGATGTGTACTAGGACCTGATTAATGCACGGAGCGATGGGTACTAGGACCTGATTAATGCACGGAGCGATGGGTACTAGGACCTGATTAATGCACGGAGCGATGGGTACTAGGACCAGTCTGAATTGGACAAATATTAATAATCGCAGAGTCACAATTTAGCTTAACCTCTCAGTTCATATATCATGTGCTATATCACAGCTTGTGTAGCGAGATCTCACAAACAATAGACTTATAATAACTGGGAGAGTGAATACTTCTCCCATACAGGACTTATATGTTTACTGAATATCTGCAGTCAGGTATATTATGGAGCCACACTCCATGTCTACCATTATTTAACCCTGTGATAAATGTATTATTATTAGTCTGTCAGCCTCAGAGTGCCTCATTGAAGGCATTTAATGAAATTACTGGACACATCACCAGACACGCAAACCAGACGCAGAATCTCTCTCCGGGAAAGATTCCTTCTATTCCAGTACTGGTGTGTGGGCGACGTGGTTTAACTCCTACCACTGGGCAGTGCCAGGCAGAGGAATGTTACATGGCCCGCAGCACAGACAGAGCATGGTTCTGGTATGTCCACTCTGTGACGTCACACGTGGAAACTGAGACCTCACTCTGCCGCTCTCATGTGGTGAAAGCAATGAGTCATAACACAGTTTTGTCTTTTCGAATAGTATCTCCATTGTGTGAGGGTAAAGACTGCTGGGGAGAATTTCATCCCTTTAAAGGAAAACTACAGCTTCAGGAAAGAAAACAAAACTTGAAAGATCTCACTGTGCTCCTGACATGGTGGCACTGGGCAACGAAACGCATTTGGTCCTAATTCTATTTTAAAGCTTGATAGAGCGTTTTTAGCTAAATCATCTCTTTATCTGAGCAGTCGCCTCTGAGTCTGCTGACGTATCCAAATTCAGCTCCAATTCTAAGCCTTTGTGCAGGTGGCTTTTAGGGTACGCTGCCATCAGTGTCTGATGCATTACATTGTATGAATCTCCAAGATAACTAAACCAACACTTTGTGACAAATGTTGTTTGTATGCACTTGACTATGTTCTGTGCAACATGCACAGAACAACCTGTAACCAATCAGTCCATGATTACGTTAGTAAGGATAGTGCTGTATGTAACAGGGGCAGTGACATGATGTGAGGAGGGGAATGGAGGCAGCAGGAGGTCACAGACTGTGAGTTATATAGTGGAAGGAGCAGGGTCCCCAGCAGCACAAAATAGTAATGTGATCTTCCAGGCAAACTGATGCAAGAAAACATAGTTCACACATCTAACTTGAGTTTTCTGTACATATTTCTCACTATTGCATTTTTAATAGCATCCTACCCAGTATTCTAGATGGCTGACAATCTCCAGTCTGTTTCATTGGTGATCACAATGATGTTACATCTGTCTCCCCTCTCTCTGAGCCTGCAGGGAGTTGCTTTTTACAGCTCACATGAATGGTTTGGACCATATAGCACACACTTTTCAAGAAAAATAATTCTTCTTGTCAGTGTGTCAACTACTTTGTGAGAATTTAGCAGTCTGAGTACTCGCTGTGCCCCCCTTCCTAACCAATGTAGAGGGGGACGCCTGTATACGTAATGAGGCCTATGAATTAGAGGTTGGATGCATTTCTAAAGTTCATCTCTATTGTATTCTCAGCCATGTATTAATTCTGATATGCGCCTCAAGTGTTTTGATTTGAGAAGTTCTACAATTACACAGCGATAGTCATCTCCACAACAGACATACAAAAACACACTTGTCTGATGAAGCACTCAGTGAAACATAAGAAGTGAAAGACAACTTAATCACAGACTGCATAGAGGGATTCCACGCTCTCTTTAATCATGAATGTTAAATCATTTTGTGCGGAACACTACAGAGTGAGCACCTGCCGACATCCTCCAGAACATGGAATGTAGGACAACCCTGATTACACACGTTGGCTGCACTGCGAGATCCCCGGGGCGGACGGCTCACGCCAAGCAGTGGAAGAGGGGAAACTAGCTCTGAAACACGGCACAAACTCTCATTCCCATACACCTACAATCTAGGGATGACAGAGAGGCTGACGGTAAGACATTCTGGAAACCTAATATCTCTGTGTCTGGTTTCTCACCTGACTCAAACATGTCCCGACGTCAATGTGGGGCATCAGGTAACAAACAGTAACGGACGACCCACAGATGGGATTGAGCATTTACGTAAAGCAAAAAAAAAATCTCTGAAAACATCAGTTTCTTTAAGCAAATTATAGTTATACACAGTAGTAATAGGAGTGTGAGACAACATTTTCTCTTGCCCACTTAAATTTCATACTTCTCCATATTTACATGTACAACTCCCAGCATGCACTGCTCAGCAACAACAGGATTATGCATCTCGCAAAGTGACATCACTACTGGCTCAGAAGAGACATCATGTGACATCACCACTGGTTCATTGTAATCGTATTGATGTTTCCTTCATCCGTGACACACCCAGGAAGCTGTACAAACCAATCAGAACTGAGGGTTCTTTAAAACGCCATCACAGCAACACAAGGAATAAAAGAAATTGGAATCCATCTGCACATCATTATAACAATTTTTTTTACAAAAGTGAAATGTACCTTATATATAAGCAAGGTTTCTTTTCAATCTATTATGCTGCATTCAACACATGGGTTTAGATTATTCTAAATACCTTACTTTCTCAACAATCTACAGAGTTTAAACAAGTAAACATGTTCCCTTAATTACACTTCAAGATGACTTTCGATTTGATTTTTATATGTTCAGCCCCTCGAACAAATCTGATGAAACATATTGAATAATCTTTCTGCCATTCTTCTCAAAATCTTTGTATGTAAGCAGAGTTGTTTAAAGACACACGGCAGAGCTGAACTATGTTGTATCCAAGACAGTAAAAATTATCAGTTAAATGGTACAAAGACTCCAAAAAGAAGGTAATATGTTTAGTGAAAGCTACAATTCTATTCATTTCTTCAGTGTAATTAAGCAGTGATTACACATCAGCAGTGGTGCTGTATTCGTCATCTGTAATCACTCACAATGTATTTTTGTCACATTGCTGAAAGCTTCTGAGAGCAGACATGAGAAGAAAGATGGCTAAACTTTGTAAGAGATCTGCAGGGACCCTCTGAATGATATGTGGTTTCACCAGGACCAGGGGAGTGAGAGAAAATGGAAAAATACTCTAAATTACAAAAGACATCTCAGGTGCAAACTAGGGAGGTCAGGAGGAGAAGCAGCCGACAGGAAAGAATAACACATCCAGTAACAGTGACAGTTCCGTTACGGAGAGTCTGGGCATTGAAGGAACGTAACTGCAGTCATTTTACAGGTTGGAAGAGGCTGACCCCTGCTTTATGCGTTATTCCCCTCTCTCTACCTCGGGCTGTCTGCATTGTGCTGCATTTGTGATAGGCATTACATACATGAGTGCTGCTCATCCCAGGAGCAGGTTCTACATCACACAGGTCAGTGCTATCCCCAATATAAAGACCAGCTGGCAGAATACATCCATCATGGCTTGGTCTACAAGCACACATTTAATTTCAGCGATAAAAAGAAGACAGATATAGAAATGGTGCCAAGAAACCATCAGCTCTGACAGAACGGCCAGTGATATGCAGAGCGCTGTGTGAGTGTGAGATTCCACATGGTAAAGATGGACAATAACTCACTACAGTGCAGGGCACATGCAATACCTATTCCTAGAAACACGGTACAGCAGAAGGCACAGTACCAGTAACTCAGGTAAATCACGTAAGTTACCAGTAAAGACACACACAGCGCCTCCCACAGGACAAACTGCTAAATAAATGTAAAACCAAACTGACGATTTTTTTACATTTGAGGTAATTGTGAACAGAGATGCTCAAATGATTCAAACCAGTTCGAAATTTGATCAAATTTGGCCAGTTAAGTTGTTTGTGGTATGACTGTGGTCCTTGGGCCAGGTCGATTAGGCTTTGAGTTCGGAGCTCTCGTTCACAATGAGAACAAAATATGTTACAATAAACTATAAACAGTTTCCTGTTTGAGGAAATATAACACACAATGTAACCTTTTTAGATTTGAATATGGTTCAATCTGTTCACCTTGCTAGAATTTAGCTCAAATGTTTTAGTCTATCTACAGAATTCGAAAAACTGGTTTGAGAACCCCCTTTGAAAGAAATTCCAGTCTCTCTAATTGTGTGAGTAAATATTTTTCGGTGACCAAATATTCATCATTTATTTATATAGCGCCACTAATTCCGAGCGCTGTACAGAGAACTCACTCACAGTCCCTGCCCCATTGGGGCTTGCAGTCTAAATTCCCTAAGATACACACACACAGACACACGGGTCAATGTGATAACAGCCAATAAACCTACTAATATGTTTTTGGAGTGTGAGAGGAAACCCACGCAAACACGGGGAGAACATACTAACTCCACACAGATAAGACCATGGTCGGGAATTCAATTCATTACCACAGCGCTGTGAGGCAGAAGTGCTAACCACTGAGCTGTCCCAAAATAATTTACATGTTCTTTATCTCTTTAAACCATAGCTCATTGGTAAATAAAATGAAGAGAAATGGCTGAAACAATGTCCATAAGAATGAAGTCTACCAATTTACTAGGAACTAGTGACATCACTACTGACATCCCATGTGATCTTATGTCCCGGGGATGTCACAAGTTACTAGTGAATCGCTGAATTCTAGTGCAGACCACATTATGTCGACTGTTTAACATTATTATACAGTCATGGCCAAAAGTTTTGAGAATGACAAGTATTGGTTTTCACACAGTTTTCTGCTTCAGTGTTTTAAGACCTTTTTGTCAGATGTTACTATGATATACTGAAGTAAAATTACAAACATTTCATAAGTGTCAAAGGCTTTTATTGACAATTACATTAAGTTTATGCAAAGAGTCAATACTTGCAGTGTTGACCCTTCTTTTTGAAGACCTCTGCAATTCGCCCTGGCAGCTGTCAATCAACTTCTGGGCCACATACTGACTGATGGCCGCCCATTCTTGTCTAATCAGTGCTTGGAGATTGTCAGAAATTCTGTTGTTTTTTTGGACCACCTGCCTCTTGAGGATTGACCACAAGTTCTCAATGGGATTAAGGTCTGGGGAGTTTCCTGGCCATGGACCCAAAATGTCGATGTTTTGATCCCCGAGCCACTTAGTTATCACTTTTGCCTTATGGCAAGGTGCTCCATCATGCTGGAAAAGGCATTGTTTGTCACCAAACTGTTCTTGGATGGTTGGGAGAATTTGCCCTTGGAGGATGTTTTGATGTCATTCGTTATTCATTACTGTGTTCTTAGGCAAAATTGTGAGTGAGCCCACTCCCACAAGTGCAGAGCTTGCTCAGGAATGGCAACAGGCAGGTTTAAGTGCATCTGCATGCAAAGTGAGGTGAAGACTTTTGGAGGATGGCCTGGTGTCAAGAAGGCCAGCAAAGAAGCCACTTTCCTCCTGAAAAAACATCAGGGACAGACTGATATTCTGCTAAAGGTACAGGGATTGGACTGCTGAGGACTGGGGTAAAGTCATTATCTGTGATGATTCCCCTTTCAGATTGTTTGGGGCATCTGGAAAAACGCTTGTCCGGAGAAGGAAAGGTGAGCGCTACCATCAGTCCTGTGTCATGCCAACAGTAAAGCATCCTGAGACCATTCATGCGTGGGCTCACTCACAATTTTGCCTAAGAACACCAAAATTGAATGGTACCAAAATTAGTGAATGGTAAAAATTAGTGAATGGTACCAAAACATCCTCCAAGAGCAAATTCTCCCAACCATCCAAGAACAGTTTGGTGATGAACATTGCCTTTTCCAGGGTGATGGAGCATCCTGCTATAAGGCAAAAGTGATAACTAAGTGGCTCGGGGATCAAAATATCAAAATTTTGGGTCCATGGCCAGAAAACTCCCCAGATCTTAATCCCATTGAGAACTTGTGGTCAATCCACAAGAGCTGGGTGGACAAACAAAAACCCACAAATTCTGACAAACTCCAAGCATTGATTAGGCAAAAATGGGCGGCCAGTCAGTATGTGGCCCAGAAGTTGATTGACAGCTGCCAGAGCGAATTGCAGAGATCTTCAAAAAGAAGGGTCAACACTGCAAATATTGACTCTTTGCATAAACTTAATGTAATTGTCAATAAAAACCTTTGACATTTATGAAATGCTTGTAATTTTATTTCAGTATATCATAGTAACATCTGTCAAAAAGGCCTAAAAATACTGAAGCAGCAAACTGTGTGAAAACCAATACTTGTGTCATTCTCAAAACTTTTAGCCACGACTGTAGACTTGACTGTTAAATTACATTATTATTTATTTAAATTTATTTAATTGTGATTAATTATAATGTTTTGGGTTTTTTAAAACCCTTTTTTTTATTGTATAAAGTACTTAAGAAAACAACAGAAGATATATGAAATATACAAATCATCACATAATCTTGCAGATAATGACACAAACGTGCCATCTGTAGTTCTCCATACAACAGTTTGATAATCGCATGTTATATATAAATGAAGGCATCACGAACATAAAATGATAATCTTCCTGTACACAGATGTACGTATTGGATGGGAAGTATATGCAGATGTAGGGGGATAAACTAACATGTATAAAGAAGTAAAGAATAAAATAAAACATACATAAAAGAAATGCAAAAGATAACAAGAATAAAGTATCTAAGCCATTAATCGTCAAGGAAATCTGTGCTGTGCTGAGTGGAGATGGAAAGGGAACAAGAGTAATGAACCTGTCGGGTGGGGATGAAGGGAGAAGGTCAAGGCTTCACAGAGGAGGGGGCATTCATGAAAACTGGTGTACAAAAGAAAGGTGCTGTACCCCACAGCAACCAATACACATAGTTTAGTAGATTTGCTGCTTAAGTTCCAGATCTCAAGTATATTTAAATTACGGGCACATTTTGGCATTCCTGATGTCGCTGGAACAAGACATGGTTGGGACAAGGCTTATCTATCCTTCTCCGCAGTGCAGAACACGATTTGTTTTCCTTCACAGTTCTCCTCATATTTATGGAATGTAAGTACCAAAACCTCTGCCTTAAATCATCGCCACTCGCTGACATGAGTTTCTTTCATTTTTTTTTTTTAGCAGGATATATTAATAAACTCTCTTTTACAGAGATGATGATTTGTATAAATGTAGCAGGGAGCTTGGCTCTGTGCTATGCGACTGACAGGACTTTTAATTGATCAAAAGAGATTAATTTTCTAAACATGAACATTCCATCCTATAAGACGGGAAAGTTCAGCCACATGTGAGCGTGGAGAGCTCCTGAGTCTGCACCGGTTCTTATACCATCTGGTAGGACAGCCCTAGGAGTGGGGACCCCTCTTTACATTGGTCTTACGGCCCAGGGTGTCGGTCAGCATGCCATGTATATGATTTCATTTACTCTCACTGTCTTTTCAGCTTAATTTATTTTTTTTGTGTCCCTTTGCAGCTGGCCCTCACGGAGAGGTGTTATGGCTCTCATCTGAGACCCCCCCTTTTCATGGGAGCTATAGATGTGATACCCTGGGTGATGCTCCAGTGGGTCCAGGGATAGAGGGACCTTTCTTCTTTTAGAGGTTTGTGCAAATCCCAATGGAAAAAGCACTGCGTGAAAGGAAATGTAACAAAACTTTACATATATCCATTCATTTAACTAGCAGAAAAACTATTTTAATTATGCTTCCTGCATTGTTGTGATGCTTCTACTCTCTAGTATTTAGCTGTTTTTAAACCTTATTTTATTTGTCTTTATGTTCAAGCACAAGTGTCCTCATCATACTCAACAAGTATTAAGATGTTTTATATATTTATTGTATTTGCAGTGTTTAGCCGCACTATTTGGGAAGTAATTATAAATAAACTGTACCCGATACCCATTTATCCAGCCTCATCTCTAACTGGTGTGTATCACTGCTATTCTCTACTGTCTGCATCCAGGGCTCCCTCGGGGCCCTTAGACATCCAACAATGGCTGTGCCATAAGAGAGCAGGTGGGAGAGGAGAGAGAGGACCCCAAATAAATCTATGTATATAAAGGGATTACAGACATATGCTGCATGGCTAATAACACTACCTAGATCAGGGATAGGCAGCCGCATGGCGGCCCTCTAACCGTCAAAGGGCCGAACACTACCCTTTATTTCTGTAATAAGATAAAACAATACATATAATCAAAGAAAGAGACATCTAATAATCAGGGCCGGATTAACCCGAAGTCTAACTGGGCTACAGCCCAGGGGCCTCGGGCATCCAGGGGGGCCCTTGACAGAACTCAGCAGCATTATCGATCGGTCTGGGGACTGAGCTCTGTCACTGTTGTCCTTCCGCGGCGCTCAGTAATCTCCATACTGAGGAGATCTTGTGAGAGTGTCACGAGATCTCCGCAGTAAAGACAACAGTGATAGGAGAAGGTAAGCACTTGGGGGGAGGGGGAGACTCACGGGAGAATGGGGGCCTCCATTCCCTTAATCCGGCCCTGCTAATAATATATCAGCTGCATTGTACACAATCTATAACAAACATATGACAATGAAGCAGGAAGGAGCTGGGGGTCGAGGGTGAAGTGGCAGAGGGCCATAAGTAGGACTGCCTGTTATCATCACTGAACTAGAGGTACCACTACCTGGCACTGAGGGGGGTAAATACATAACATGAAGACCATCACCACTGGAAAAAATTACATTTTATGGAGCACACAAGTGGGAAAAACTACAACAGAGGCACAAACTGATGTACAGTCATTATCACGTCTGTCCTAGCCAAGCTGGCTCCAGCTGTACATAATGCTACTATAAGTTCAGACACGACATTAAAGGTTAATAATGTTCTAAAGACAGAAGGCTCCAACCCTCAAACCACCTTATCTCCTTCCTAATCCCATACTCATCCCAACAACTCAGGCTCTGTGCCAGGAATGATGGAGATGTCATAATGCTGATGTATAGCAAGGTGCACACACAAATCAATATGCAGCTACTGCCAGCGGTGTTTCTCATCAATGGTGATATATGTAAGATGTATAGATAGATTGTTTTTACTGGACGAACTTCTGCATTTTCCTACCTGCCGCTCCTTAATTACCATAGTAACTGAACACAAACAGCGCCATCACTCCGCCCACCCATGTCGTTACCACTGTGCATCACTGACACATTCTCACCAGACATCCCAGTACCGCCCATGAAGACATTTATATACTACCCATCAGTGGAAGGGGTTCTAAACTTTACAAAAACAAAAAAAAGTAGAAAAAAAATCTTGCTATAAAAGTCGCTTTTAGTTTTGCACCCTTTGCTTTTCCGAAGGTTGTAGGAATTAAATCACAGGTTAATTAGAATTCTATAAGTATGTATCAATACAGTGGGGCTGCCTCAGTCTGGTCTACAGAAACAACTTCACAGACCTCTCTCCTATATCACACAATGCGCAATACCTTGGAACACGTGTTTGTAATAATTTATGATCATTCACATAGCGCCACAAGTGTACAGAGCACAGTGACCATAGAAGACAGGCAGACAGTTTGTATATGTTATATAGTAGCAGCAGGACATGCAAGTTACACAGAAATACTAGTGACTGGTATCATGCCCCCACACGGGATACATAACGGGCATCGCTCATCCAATTTGTACTCACTGAGGACATTCGGTTCAGACGAGGAATTGGAGAAAGCACCAAAACTTTCTTCCTATGACTGTTTCGCTCGTCTAGAGACAATGGTTCACCTAACAAGTGGCTGAATCTGAGAACATTTCTGTGGTACACCTCGAGGTTCAGTTTAGTGCACCTGTCCCTGGACCTCTGCTTTACACACGCCAACACTTCGTTATATTATATTATAGTGAGTATTACAGCAGCCCCCCATTCCCAATGTTCCCATGGCTGACCTTCAACGTCCACAAAGCTGATTATTTATATAAAATTTAATTTGTGTTTATTATTTTCCTCTATTGGGAAGTGGTCCATTGTAGAGTTGGCCTTTACATAAAATCAACTCTGACAAGGCCCTGAATATAGATTTGTTTATATATTTGTGAATATAATTAATAATTCTTACATTATAAGTTTATCTTACAATTAGTTAAATATTGTCCATCTTTCACCTAAATAATATTCTGTGATTTGTGAATTCTGGCTCATTAAAACAATTAGGATATTGAGACAAAGGTCTGTCGGAGTCATTAGATGGTTTATTGCTTCCTCAATGATTAACTCTGGAACATCTCCGCAAGCCTTGTTAAAATACAATCCAGTTACAAATGATCCTAAATTATCTGTTTCCCTTTCCCAAAACAAAGGTACTAGCGTTGGATTTCCAGCTGTACGATGTTTACTTTTTAATTTTCTCTCTCTTTTTTTTTTGTAACAATCCTGTTTGTTTCCCTGTGTCGCTTATTCAAAGCAGATGTGCAGAATGTGAGGAGCTGCCCTGTCAGATCTATTCCCAGCTGGTCTGAGAGTTCAGGGATTCAGAAATTAAAGGGGAACATGGGGACAAAAATAAACCTTTGGTTGATAATGGCTTACCATGGAAAGATAAAAATACACAAACTCAAAGCAAAACATGATCCCTGAAATTCACCAGATTTATGTAGAGTAGCACATACTGCTAAAGAACTGTCCTCCAATAATTCACTTACAGAGATGACATCACTCTGTACGTAAGGTACTAATATCTGCCTCCCTCCCATGTCCCTCATTTTATTAGATGAGAACTCCTACTATCATTTTATATCACCCAATTCTCGTAGCGTCTCATCCTATCCTCTATTAAACCCATCTTATTTCACCCCACTTACTGTTTCTTCATGGATGTCCATCATATCATCGTAACCCCTCGCTCATATTTTCCTCATTCCATTGACTACACCCACTTTATTGTAACCGGTATTTGAACTCCATCAACCCAATCATCTAACCTCACTCTTCTAGTTCTCCATCCTAGTTTCCATATATCTCATCACTCTTCTAGTTCTCCATCCTAGTTCTCCATATATCTCATCACTCTTCTAGTTCTCCATCCTAGTTCTCCATATATCTCATCACTCTTCTAGTTCTCCATCCTAGTTCTCCATATATCTTATCACTCTTCTAGTTCTCCATCCTAGTTCTCCATATATCTTATCACTCTTCTAGTTCTCCACATGCGTCCATTATATCTTCTCCCAATTCTATCACTCAATCATCTATGCCCATCTTATATCAGATCTTCCCTTTATCCATGGCCACCTTATAACCGCACAACCTCTCCTGGCTTTATGATACAATCATCTATGTCCATCGTATCATTTCAGACCACTCTATCATCCTATCATAAATGGCCGCACCTCATCACTCCACGCCCCCTCTTGTTCTATTTTCCACCCATCTATGCCTATTTTACACCAGAACTTCTCCCCACTTTATTATACCATCATCCATGACCACCCTGCCCACCTTATCATCTCACTCCCTCTCCTGGCATTATGATCCCTTCATCTATGTCCATCGCATCGTCTCCTTCTCCCTGCTCTATCATCTATGTCCATGGTATCGTCCCCTTCTCCCTGCTCTATCATCTATGTCCATGGCATCGTCTCCTTCTCCCTGCTCTATCATTTATGTCCATGGTATCGTCTCCTTCTCCCTGCTCTATCATCTATGTCCATCGCATCGTCTCCTTCTCCCTGCTCTATCATCTATGTCCATCGCATCGTCTCCTTCTCCCTGCTCTATCATCTATGTCCATCTCTCTCAATATCTGTTCCCATTTCAACTACGTAATTCACTAAATGCTGGTGCCGTAACAAGGGTGTGATATAAGAAATAGATACAGGCCAAACACTACATGTTACGGCATAAAAAAAGGTCTTTATTTTATATATGAATATACAGACTTAGCAACATTGGTTTTCCTCACAGCTGCTGTATTATTGCTGCGACAGGAATGTAAAGTTTCACTTATTATGGACTCTGCAGCTACAATTTTTAGTTGCAAAAGTGGAGATATTAGATGAGCCGATAATCTGCAAAACTGACTGAGATGAGAAATGTAGACTGTATTATATGTAAATAAATTGTGACAGCATGGGACAGTCATACAATCCCTTAGCAGAATGACTGTGGATCTACCTTCTACTGCCCTCTACTGTTCAGAGAAAGTACACAAATTCTATATTCAGAGAGAGCCTATACAGTGGCTTTTTTCCACTAAATAGACGGAGCAATGCAAAATTAGCTGTCATAATGTTTCTTGTGATTAATCTGTAATCTTGTTAAATGGAAAAGAAACATTTACAGAGATGTGCATATTTGAAGGTTTAAGATCACCCAACACAAGTCCTGATTAGATCAGCTTTATGTTACCAGGAAAACTGAACAGATGGGAGCAGAGATCTACATTTAGCTCTAAGGGATCACCTCTCCAGCATATTACACAACAGATTATTTAGGAAACTATAAAAATGAGAAAGATTCTTAAACAGATTACCTTGTGGCGCCTAACAAATAAATGATTATAATAATAATAATAATAATATTTGGACAACACTCATAGATAATCCCCCTCCTCTCCATGCAGTCCCTTGGCTGGACCCCCAGACCCCTGTATGGAAGTGGGGAATATCAGCTGACGTAGCTAGGATGGTGTGTGTGCAGTGTATGCTGCGCCTGATTGGGCAGCTCCAGCCAATCAGGTGCTGCATATAGAACACACCTACAGTAAAGCAGATTTTAACAGGCTTCTCTGAGATTTTACACGACTGGACCGGTGGCTCATTACACATAAGAGGAGGCTGGGGAACAATCCACACTGCAGGCATATATGAGGGGAGAGGGGCCCAATAGGGGGTTGTTACCTTTTAATATGGATAAGTTACATAACAGAATATAGAGGGAGAAAATGTGCAAACTTTAAAGACCTAAATGGTACTTGAAAATAGAAGCGTCTCAGCAAGAGGCCAGTTAAACCAAAGTGGGTGAGGGGAGGGGGCGGTAGTGGATGCCTGGAACATGCATCAAGTCTACTTATCGGAACAAAATTGAAGGGGGCCTATTTTGTGTGGCTCGTCTGTAGTTGTGCATCATTTCCTAGCAATGTATTATTTGCATTTTTATTACTTTTTATAATATCTCTAAGAAATCTCTTTCATATATTTGCCAATTTTACAACACAGAAAACTATATTGGTAATGACTACAAAATAACATCATTCTTTTCTTACAGTCTGACGTTCTGTGAATTCAGAAATGGATCGGGGCATCCTTCTAAAACTATTACGCCCCTCGTATATTGCAGAGTATTAATTCATCTATGCTTAGAAAAGGCCTCCAGCTGCAACCTGCAACTAATGAATGATCTTGGGAATCGGAGACTAGAGAAATTCCAGCAAAAAAAAAAATTCATCCATACAATGCACAAGGAAAACGTTTTCTTTCTAAACGGGTGGTTTTTTTTTTGTTGTTATTTTTTGCTGGAAAAGCAATTGAGTGCTGAATCTAATCATACTGCCAAACTTAAAACAACAGCGGGTTTTGTGGTTTTATTCTGACATCAAAGCCCCGTGCACATAAAGGCTGCTCAGAAGACTCACAACACAGGTTGCTATTTTTAAATCAGACACAGACTCTGTTAAAGAGATATTGTCCGACCTTCTCACTTATGTTATTTATGCTGTAGAAGCCGTCCAATATCTGTCTTCTGATTGTAGTCACAGACCAGTGCGACACCTGTAATACAATCGCTCTAGTCGTCATCTCACAATATGTGCAGGAACGGGGGTGAACCAGCCTTAAACAAAAGTGAGGTTTAATAATCCTGGTTACAATGTACGTCAATACTGATAGCATCTAGCTGTATAATTATTACTATAAAACACAAAGATCATTCCTGTGCCAACCTTGTTCTGGGGCCATTAGAAAACACAGAGCCAGTTCTGTGCTAGTTTTACAATACAGACCCCCCTCCCAGAACATAACAAGCACAACTGGTATTGTTGCTGAGTGTCCTCTTCTTGTCTTACCACCATCAGGCACCGCTATGAACTATGACTGTCCAAGTTTTAGTGACACAATACTGTTTACAGTAATACATACAATCTAAAACAGGAATAAACCTCTTTATTGCATGACGCCGGGACTCTCCTTCCGGAGCCGCGCGGTGTCTGCACCAAGCCACAAATAAGAATGGCGGTAACTGCATGGCGCACGCTCTGACCACACTGCCACTTAGTAAGTCAACCCCTCTGTGTTTTATTGTCTGAAACTGAATCTAGTGACGGAACAGAGTAAACTCCCAAAACACCATGTTCCTGGGGTCTGAGTTCACATTCTCACTTCAAAGGGAGACACAAAATAAAATACATGTTTTCTATCTGATAACTGGGGCTATTCTTTCTAAAATACACTGTTACTTCAGGCTAGAAGACATTGGCAGACAAATCAGTTATCTTCCTGGACAGCTCGGATTTACGATGTGACAGGAACATTCTCCATCAGACGTGTAATCTGCAGATGCCACAAGGAATCGCTGCTTGTCCGCAACAGAACAAAGCGCTGGTCAGCGGTACACAGACGTGTGCTCACAGTACATATGACTTCCACCTACAGGGAAATACATTTCTCTACTGTGTACATTGCTTTATGTCTTCCTTCTGTGCCTATCACTATGGCCTTTACACTAGTTGCTGTTGGACACATCACAAAAATGTACAGAGCTGCCATGTCAAAGCAAAGAAAATAAACAAATTTTCATGATACATACATGGCTGAAAAGATCAGAAGGAAAAAATAAATACCGCTGTAGGAGATTTACTTTTTGATGAAGAAACATCCTCATTTATTTATATAGCGCCAATACCGCAGCGCTGTACAGAGAATATCTGTCATTCACATCACTCCCTGCCCCACTGGAGCTTACAGTCTAAATTCCCCAACACACAGACAGACAAGGGTTAATTTTTGTCAGCAGCCAATTAAGAATGAGGAACACCTGTATCTCTATAATATATAATTTCAGGCCTGTTTTATGTCTGTCTGGATGTAGTCTTAGGTATGAGGAAGGGGTTTTACAAAGCAATAAATATAAGCATCCGGTAGAACACCACCTTAAATAAAAAAAATTCCACAGTAAGAATCCGCATTAAGAAAGGAACAAGTGAGAGGAGAGGACCCATCAATCCTGGAGTAGGACCAAGAAGTCAGTTTATAGCTGACCTGTGTTTTACTAGGGAACAGAAGGCGATGATCCAGAGACAACTGTATTTCATTACAATCATATTTGTATCCTCTGAATCCAGACAAATGACACAGAATGGAATATTACTCACGTCACTACGTCTTTCTCCAGGACCAGGGAGAGTTAGTTTGGGATTGTGCAACAATTTGCTGGTCCCATAAACACTGAGTTTACTCACATTAATGTTGTCATAATAAACGGAAAAACAAAAGTATTTCACCACTGACGTTTGCTATGAATATCAGAGGCATCATTATAAGCAGCTCTGTGACATACAAGGTATTTTTGTTTGGTTTGTGAGTTTTGTGTGATGAGTTCAGTCTGCCTACAACAAACAGCGCACAGTAGACGGTAATTATCATTACAACGATTACCTGTCCATCCTGACCCACGTGGACTTGATGGATCTGCAAATTACCCTAGAAAACAAAACACAGAGATGTCAGCCAGGGAATTACCGACCTGCTCGCTCACAGGGGTACAACAACTATTCACACAGACGCTTATGTCAGTTTACTTTAGGAAGTCTATTAACACAGAAAATTCTTGGTACGTCTGCCATTTGTTGCCAATAAAACATGCCGTCATGTGCGCCAGTGTTTAAAAGACTTAACCACAGCCAGTGCTTGGTACTTGCAGAGTTTCTGAATCCTGTACGTTTAACTGGGGGATTTTTGTCATTTGTGTAAATGGTTGATTATTGTGAGAACTCAGAAAGAATTTTAAGATGTACAGAGATCTATCCTCCTTTCAGCAGATCACTATAGGGCCTGATATCTAAATGTACATTTGTTAGTTTTAAGCATAGAAGAAGAGAAAAAAAAACCCAAGAGAGACATCATCTGCTTTACTCTCATCACTGGCAATGATCTTGGCTTCCCTAATGGTCCCAGATCTTCAATCAGATTCATCTATCTTTAGTGACATTAGCTCTCCGAGTGAGAGCTGAGACTTCATGAAACAGCTTGTATAGCTCCATGGTTTTTCTAATGTGATCTCTGTATGCACTGAAGACTTTCATATACTATATATAGGAGCCTGGGTACAAAGCTTCTTCTCTAACCATTACACATGGACTAAAGGTGATAACTATTACCTACAAAGGGTTTTCATAAAGTACAATTATTAATTAAATGATGCCTCCAAGAGTAAACATTTGGTGGGATTCTCTCTCTTCTGGGCTCCATTGTTACCCAGGGCCTCCCCTGTTAAAGCTCCATCCAGCAGCAGCGGGGCTGCCCACAACTGTTTACCTCCTTTGGCTTACTGAAGCTCCCTCTAGGGATCAGATCATGGCTGCTGTCATAGTAAGCAAAAAAAAATTGTGAATGGTTAACAGTGTGTACTGCTTCCTATTGGTTACTAGAACAGTATATATGGACTGATCAGTAGAAGGAGCTTTAGTAAGCCACAGGGAGTGAGAAATTATTTACAGCCCCCACATCAGCTTTTCTGGAGGCTTTTCTATCTAATGCCAGTGGAATTCTATGCAAATGAAAGCTAAGAGCTACAGCAGACGCGGCTTTAAGAGAAGAAAGAAAAACTCCTGTCAAACTTTATTTCTTAGCTGAGACCACAAATGTCAGAGTGCAATTACTGTTGGACACTAATGGTCAGTGTGAAATTTTCCTGGGACCCTAACACCTCTGATCTACACCTGGGGTCCTGAAGCATGGACCCATGAAATTTTATCTGTTCTAAAGCATCTACGGAACAAGCTTGTGCCATGACATGGGAACCACTGAAGATACAGGGGTGTCACTAAAAGCGACGCCGGACGCTGCTCTGCCACTGACCTTCAACAGTCAATCACTGGTCTGCAATAGAGGAGAGACAGCCTGCATCGCACCCAATCTGGGGTGGAGAAATCGGGCCTTTGGGTGATGCCAAATTATCATTATATTTCTCTGCATCTTTAAATTCACTGAGGGCCACGGGAACATTTTCCCTGACAACAATGCCAGCTAGATATATTTTAGATTTCAGGAAACTAACGTGGTCTGTGGGGCTGAGCAGATCGCAAACTATCTCATGTTATCACCAGATTAAAGTGAGATTATGAGGACTCTAAGTGCACGGTTATAAAGTGTGTATAACACGGCAAACACTGCATGTTTTCCCTGTACTATGCCTTTAATTCCATAGCAGCAATTTGAACAGCTACAGAGTGGGTTAGATGTAAGCTGCCAACTAACAATATATATTGGCGTTCCAAAAACCACTCAACTATGTAACACCTTCTGTCCCATTGTCCTCACACTGCAAACTCAGCCGTAGAAATCCTACTTAAAAAGGAACAAATCATACAAATATAAACGTACAAGCGAGTCTACAGCTTGCTGGAAACTGACCTAACAATTGTGAGTCTGCCGAGATATGAAACAGGTCTTTCAAAACCACAGGAGCCAAAATATTTAATTTTCCTGAAATGTCATCAGTTTTCACCCAATGTCAGAAACCCAAATAAATTCTGATGGTTACAGCAAAGCGCTTGGTATGTAGCCGTGCTCATAATGCAGGACCAGCGGCCAACCGCACGCCATTCAACGCCAAGAGATCAAAATGGCAGCCTTACTCTCCTTCCATGTGTGTTTTAAGGACTGGCACTGCGGAGAGCAGATGAGATGATGACATTAATCACTACTATTTTTTTTTTTTACATTTACAGCCAGCACAGTAACAAAGAGCAACTATAGATCCTTGTGGACAGTAGAGCTGACACTCACTGCGTCTTTAGATCTGCAGGAAGTACTTTGGATATCAGAAGCTCTGTAACACCCACTATGTTATGGCAGGCTTTGGCAACCTACGGCTTTTCTATACCCTGAAAAATGCTTGGACTTGTAGTTCTGCAGCTTGCCCTAAGCCTGCCGCACAGCTACACAAGCTGTCCAGGCCTAGCTGGCGAGGGGTGAGTTGCAGATGTCCTGTAAGCCCGGCCATTTCCCAGAACTCCGCGCAGTAACGAAATCTCTCTAATCGGATTCTGCTAATTAGGACAAAGTTTGAGCATTGCAGTAATTTCTCTTACAGTCATGTGTCAGAACGGAAAATAAATTACCTCGCTGTCCTGCGTGATCTGAACCTGCTCTCCTTGTGGCACCTGTGCTATGTGCAGATGTCCCTGTAACAAATAGAGGAAAGAGGACATAATAAACCATAGGCAATAGATGAGCACTGGAAAGAGAACATGTATTTCTTTGGGAAAAACAATTATTTGTAGAGGCCAGTGTCTTGCAAGCAGGCGGTGAGAAATACAAAATTTTGTGTTATAATATTTGTCTCTAAGTAAAGATCTCAGTACAACTACCCCACGCGTTTCAGTGACACTATATGACCCGCGCACTGCAGTAACTGGAACGCTACAACAATTGGGTTGCTTATCAATCACAATTCTCATCTTCTCACTGACCTCGTTTGGGAGGAATAAAAATGCTCTATAGAGGAGAGATTAAAGATGCTCAATTTGGAATTCGGCCAAAAAGCCTTCTGACTTTTTAACTTCTTTTATTTATTTTTTATAACAAGAACAATTGCCTGTGAATTTCAAAGAAACACAGCTCCCTCTATATCAAACAGCTTCATTTCCTTTGGAAGGAAGTTATCCTATTCATAAGAAGCAAAACAAAACAGACTGAACTTATCAAACTGACAATAGGGACTCCGAGGAAAATCTCCAACCCGTGCTTCATTCAGACTTGATAAAAGACATTTTGCCTTCCGTTCCCCACAGCCTGGAGGAGACTGGCGGGAATTAACCCTTAGACTGCTGTGGCCGGTTTTTACAGATGGGATAGGGGCATTTTAAATGCACAATAAAAACTGTCTGTGCCATTCTAATGGAATACGTTTAAAATGCAATTACATTCATCTTATTTTACAGATCATTAACATTCATCACCTGAGTGATGTCACCAATTCCTAGCGAATTGCTGCATTCTCATGATTATTATTGGTTCAGCGCAAAAAAATGAATAAACAGATATAATTATCAAATCTTTAATCTATGTGTCAGACGTTGAATACAACTTTGCACTTGGTCCTAAAGAGTTCTATTTAAAGATACGTTACCCATATTTTCCCTGTGTGTTTTTCAAATGCAAGCATGAAAACATGAATATATAATTATATTCCCTCTGACAATACCACACTTTCCCAAGCTGCGGTCCTTGTCTCAGTATTATAGCGTGCCATCACGTGTATACAGGGAGTCTCTGGATCCATCACATAATTGATAGGTAGAGACGGTTTTATTTTCTTTGTGATAAAGTTCACTTCAGCTAATGGGACGGTGTATAAAGAAAGGGGGCGGATTTGTTTGGTGAAACTAAGAACCCAACCTGTCTGAAAGGAGACGCTCTGATCTCATAAATATCACTTTATTCATTTCACTCGTACACAAGAGATTCTGTGATAAGCCGACAACACTTAAATCAATGTGTCTCTGCTCCAAGTTCCAGCTATCATCTGTGAAATTATATGTCTTTACTCTTACTTTAATTGGCTGAAAGCAGGCAGAGGTATTTCTTGGAGATAATCTTACATTCTCTGGGAAAAATCCATCTCCAAAGGAAATAACTTTCCCTTTATTGGAAGGATATCTCTGAATTCACAGTGTGTGTACTCAGGACTTGTTTTGTGTACCTAGTAAGGATTTTGTTTCAGAGACTGTAAATATACTGTATTTTGGGGGAATTAGCCCCATTTTCCCCACTTGAATATAGATAAATTTGAACAAACAACCTGTGTGTTACTAAAAAAGGGCCCAAGCCTTCAAGTAGGCCGTATGGAGCTAAAGAGAGCACGAAAAAAGTCCCCTCCCCATAATAAAACCTACGGAGTAGTAGAGAAATGTATCTAGTAATCTATTGGATGCTCACAGCATCCTTTCCTAGACACGATTCTGATATATTATTGGTAATAATGATTAAGATCTTGGTATTGGTGGTGGCAGAGTGGAAGTGATACTTATTACGAAGAAAGAGATAGTATGAACCTACCACCTGGACCTGACCATCCTCTCCGATCTGATGAATCTGCACCTGCTGAGCGTTGGCCAGCGCATAGTGCAGCGCCTGGGGCGGAGTTTGCTGCAGGTCGCTGGAGGACGACACCGTATTTTGCACACCGTCTACAAAGCGAAGCAGAAAACATACATAGCTTTGAATAAAAACAGAACCTACCCAAAAACAACAGGTCAACAACATCCACATTTGTCAGTTATGAACTTTCAACTTCATCTTTACATTTTTTCGCCTTTTATCCTCAATAATCCAGTTTTGCGAAGGGGAACATTAAGGCTATGTACACTCTTGTGTTATAACTCTGCTTTTATTATGTGTTTCTGAATGGATGTGAAAATAATGAACCTAATGAATGATGGTGAAAATGGAGCACACTAAAACGCGTTAGCTAATTATGGATGAGTCCATTCAGATGTTTGCAGCATCGCAGCTCTTCCAATAAATGTATGAGCTGCGGCCGGTGGGAGCGTGTGTAGTTAAAGTAGTGGACAGCGACAATGGGCAAGGCCATATGCTCAACGCGTTTCGTTCTTTTGTCAGTAGATACTTGCATTTTTATGTGCGTTTTACTTGCACAGCGCTGCTATGCGTTTTTTGAATGCTTCTTGTTCCCTTTCAGTGTGTCCAAGTCCCGTGCACACAATGAGATGTGGTTAAGAAGTATTTATACATAATATGGGCTTGAAAAAAATAACTTCCTGTTTTGCCACAGATACATGTTTAAAAAAAAACCACAAAAAAAACCGATTAAACATTCTAAACTAAACGCATATTAATAAGAAAAAAACCACATTAAAAGCAATACAGTTTATATGCATTTTAACATGCAATAAAAAGTACGTTGCAAAAGGCAGTATGTATTCAGTCTCATAGTCTTAGGAAGCATCTATAAAGTGTAACAGATGCAAAGTTTTCCTTCTGTGTCTAGACTGGCAGGTTCAGCAAGATCTGCTATCAATGACCGATCTCTCACGCTTATGGCACAGCACTGACGGAGTTAAACAGGTACTCTCGTTAGCTGGGGCAATGCCCATAAACCTCCAGCACTTAGTGGGTGGCATTAGTAGGGGAGGATGTTCACTGACACTCACAGCTGTTCACAGTCAGTGGTAGTGAACACAGACAGATGTGATTCTCCTTGGTTATACAACTGTCATTTCTAGCCGTCTACCAAACACAGATTTTAGTCACTCAACCTTAATACCAAATTAGTTGAGAGGACAGAAAGGTCACTGGCCCGTAACATTTTATCATGGTCTAATCTGCTTTTCCCCAGACAGAGCTCTCATAACAAACTGTGCCCCGAGAAAGAGGCTGCGCTGGAGGCTGGTTATAATGAGGTCCTCTTCCTCTGTGTCACTCTGGAGATGGTGAACTGTACAAAAGAGCCTGTGTTAGCGGTCTGCCAGTTGTCTATACAGATGTGCACGGACATATCGTTGTTCTTATACAAGGCAGCTGCTACCAGGACAGGCATGGATAGGATGCAAATATTACTATATTTACAAAACAGTCATAAATCCATCAGCCAGAGATGTCATCATAACACACAGGATGGGGGGAGGGATGGGAAACTTAATGAACCACAAAAATAGTAAAGAAGAATAAATATGTCATGTGTCGTAGAGGATGGGGCACTGTTTGGTCTTCAATTTCAACTGCGCACTGAATGCCATTATCGTCCTGGTATCAGTGACTAAGGCTCACTGGTGCTATCCCTTAGACACACATCCAAACGTCCCAGACGCAATTTATATTTGGCTACCAGGGCAGTCACTTTCATTTCCCCCCTGCTGTGATCCTGTTATCCAATGTGCCCCATGGCACTGAAGGTGTAAATGGCAATACTGCATTCAATATACATTATATCTTTCAGTCCAAGCATGGCTACCCAATCCATGCTACCATATGCAGCACGAAGCCACTATATAGTCTTATACCAGTAACCACAATGCTCTCTCCGTCTCCGCCTAGCTCGGAGCACCGATCTATCACCATGCCAGTGCCCAGGATAGAAAGAGCCGAGAATATCATGTCAGTACTTAGTATACAGCCCCCATTATAGAAGACTATATGTGACGGTTTTAAAATAAATATTTGAACTGTTTTGATATCAGTTCCACACCATCTGCTAAATATATTTATAAAGTAAGATGAAAAGAAATCCGTTATCTATGGACTTATTTGCGTAGTCCGATAACATCTTCACAGACGTCCAACAAGATGATCGTCTCCAAAAATTCTCTGGCCAGGCGAAAGTAAAATTTATTCATTTTTAAACATTTCTTTCCATAAAAATAAACACAAACATAAAGAGCAAGGAAGGATAGGTCAGCAGTTCAGCAAGTGGACATAATTTAAACTCTCTGGCTCTGTACAATGTTGATATGAGCGAGAATCGCTGGCAGACAGTGCGAGTACGGAGAGTGAGCGCTTCAACTCTCACCCGGTTTATTCATTGGCTCGTTTCAGTGGCCAGCTGAACATACGTTGTATCACTTTTATTATATCTCCATTCACAAATAAACAGAAATCGGGATGAAGCCGGATCCCGGAAGGTTATAACAGTCCTCAGATAATAGTCGGCACCTATCCCTTGTTTGCTGTTTCCAGGATCCCTTGTCTTATTTATTCATAGTATCGCAGGACAACAGTGTTCATGGTCCTACTGGAGACGGCTTGAATATGATCAGCTGATAGCCCAGCCTCTGTATTTTTTTTAAAGTGCCCAAAAACGCATATAGGTTTATAGGACGACGTTGGCCTCTAAAGAATATAGTTAAGGAAATAGACCAATGAGTCTACTAGACTTGACAAATGTTTGGATCTGTGTCCAATTGGTCCTTCAGCCGTTCTCATGGGCAGGATGTGCCAATGACTGGTTTCATCAGTGGAGTATTTTCAAGATTAAGTTAAATTCCAGAAAAAAGGGGACAGCGGAAAACGCTATAACATATGGGGAGAGTTGCAGATACTGAAACGAAATTCCTAAGAGTAGTTTAATGTTGTTGGACAAACACAGCTCAGTCCAGAAAATAATCCATCAATAAGTAAACTGAACAGACTAAGTAGTTCCACTGTTTCTCTATCTTTCACCAACATCAGGACAGAAAGAAAGAGCCTGAGATTTTTGTTAAGGTGTTAGGCATCAGACAGGACTGCTGGACCAAGCAGGCTCTCTCCTTTATCTGAACATTATACACGAATGGGCCTAGTAGTGAATTATTTCCTTGTGCATCACATAATACACGTGTAATCATACTGGTAAGCCCATCACTGTGTATCTATACCGGGCCTCCCTATACAACAAGGATGAAGACTGCCATGAAATTGCCCAGGAATTTAAAGAATCAGACAAACTGTTGATGCTGCAACATTGGACAAAACAACTAATAAAACAATGATTTATTTGACATAACTCCCACAAAAAATATAACAGATATTTGTCATCTCCTTTTGAATCCGTACTGATCTCCACATTGTACAGCAGAGGATTTGGAAGCACACGCTATATAGAATGACTTGCTGGTTCATATTATTCCGGCCATTAAGCAGATGACCCTCCTAGTTATTACAAGTGACTTTTTTGGATGCTGAAAACCCTACCTCAATCTGTTCTCAATTCACTCCTCGCAAACACTAAATGAAAGCATTTTTCCTTGCTCTCTCTATAGTACATACACAGCTACATATTCCCCGGCGTGCTCCGACTTGACTATAAGGTGTAACTTGTCACTCCCCCCCTTTAACCATTATTATAAACATTCCTTACCCCAGGGGCCAATCCCTTGGGCCTTTTTCCATATCACAGCACCTCACACACACCTTGAATCAATCATTATTTAAAGCCCTGTTCATCTGAACTTATTCCTAAAATGAAAAATATTTGAGAATTTAGCATGCCTCCGAAGAATGAATTTCGGTATGAGTTTTCTTGTCTAGCTCCCTTATATATTTGAGACAAATGAAACACAATATGTCTCTCGATGTGCTACAGAGCAAATGCACAAATTACAGACAATTGGCAGATCATAGGAAGTATGGTTGGAGAATCTGGCTCTAATCCAAACTCTGCAAATATCTCTTGATTAAATATTTAGAAATGTTACTATTAGTAGCTGTAATTTCATTTAGTGATTTGAACAAAGGGATTTGTAACTACTATAAATTTCCACAAAAAAGTTGAATAAAGATTATTCCTGGTGCAATTTGGTCATTAATAGAACAGAAGAGACAATCACGGCAGCACATCTCTGGATTGAAAAAATGTACTGCAGTTTTACATGTGAAACCCAGTTAAAGACACGTCTCTCTTTCATTTATCAAAAGTAGCAGAAAAGAATCTAGAAGAAAAAAAATGTAATCTGAAGTGTCCTAATACCCTAGTGGTGGGCTACAGGCGAGCAGTCACTAGTGGCCCCCAGCTCTATGCCCCCGCTCTGACTTATCCTCTGCTTCATAACGTTGCAGAGAACAAGTCTGAATGGGAGCAGCCGGCTTCCATGTCATGTGACCTGCACACTGCAGCACAGCCAATCGGAGGAGGAGGAGTTAGTGCAGCACATTTCTGCACCATGTGCTCTCCCTTCCTCCTCTGCTGGCTCTGCAGGTAAGTATTGTGGGCTGGTGTGTGGGGCATGTCAGAAGCATGTGGGGGGAGGTTTGGGGGGCATGTGGTGGAATTTTGGAGCAAGTAGAGATCATGTGGGAGCATTCTGGAATGAGTGATGTACCTAGTGAATGGATAGGCTGCATCCTCATAAAGATCGAATCTGCCCAGAAATGGCTACTTCCCCAGAGTGTAGGTGACAGATGCACTTTAAAACTGGTCCCACTGGCTCTGCATAAAATCAATACTATCTTTAAAACATCAAATATGGATTTTCCTAGCAGATTGTAATTACCTTTGTTATTTAATTCTCTGCCAATACACAATATCAGGGGCCATGTACTAGAATTCCTGCTGAACCTGACTCTTCCATTTCATGTGCATATAATGTACATGGCATTAAACCCCTCCCCTGATGATGCGGATATATCCCACTCACCCTATCCCTACAAATCAAACATGCTAAAACTGTTGCTTTGTGGGAGGATTATCACACTTGAACTAGGCTGACAGGACGACACCAGAAGGATATAAAGGGATTATTTACGGAACAAATACAACAATAAAATCTCTCTAATAAATGCCATGCACAGTTAGTAGGCTTAGTAACACTTTATAGAGGTTACATAAAGCTATGTCACAAGAATTAGTGTTATGCATTTATCTTACCATTTACATTACATAAGTGAACGGGAAAATAAAAGCAAACAGGATTTGTGTGCATTTAAAGATAACCTACACATCACAATTACAGCTATATATAATAGACTATATCTGTGCCTATAGAATGGAAAACAAGTCAACAAAATGACCCTACAGAGCAATCTGGTTACTCTGTATATTTGCACATTAATATGAATTATTTCTAAGTAGTGTAAAACTAAGCATCATCCGTAGATCACTATAGAAGAATGCAGAATAATATATATATTAGGAGCAACATAAATAGGAATTGACGTGAATTATGACGTAGGCAGGAGTAACTGAAATAATATACAATAAATATAAATGCTCACTCCACAAGAGAGGAGTACCTGTGAAGTCTCTCTGTGCATGTATATCAGGGATTAAAAATATAACAATGGAGTATGTGTAATAACAAAGGGGTTTACTAGCCTTGCAGACATATACTTAGTATGTTGAACAGAAAAGTCTAATTGTCTGGGAAACAAAAGAGTATGGTCCCAAATAACCAAAATTTTATAGTGATGTTTCATGTCTACATGTAGGTAAATGTATACTCTTAATTGCATGTATTATTATAATTCTGTTATGTACATGAGAAAACTTATGACCTGTATAAGAATTTTTGTCTATTCTCTATATACTGTGATTCACACCCAGGTGTAAATATCTGCCCTATTACACTAATAAAATCTCTCTAATAAATACCATGCACAACTAGTAGCTTAGTAACACTTTATTATACAGGCAATACATTGCCTTTCTGAGTGACCTCACAGAAAAGGGGGGTTTGGGCAAGAAATAAATGTTTTTAAACTCTCCTGCAAAACTATAAAGAGATTGTAATATTCCTAGCAGCCAATCTGTGTTAGGGAACAGGTCAATGTTCCTGCGGCCTCCATCAGGAAATTGTTTTATTCTATTTCTGTATTTCTCCTTTTTATTTTATAAGAAACTCGCTTTCATAATCTTATATTACTGTGTGTCATTTTGTAATCTTAATTTTTATATAGCTTAAGCATTGTCACCATATGTGACATTAAATTTAATTTACTAACGTTCTGCCTTTGTGTTCTTAATGAATACATATGAAAGACAGCTTGTTTATTAAACGTTTCATAACTGAAATACAAAGGATTGTTTGGCCAATGATGATACTAGTTAAATTAAGCTGAATTCTAGTCGGATATACTGTAAGTGATTACATTAAGTTAGAGGAGTAACTGAAGAACGCCTCAAAGTGGAACCTTTGACAAAAAAAATTGGTGGTGGAAGTTTTGGATTAATTAAGAATGAAGCATAATAAGGACTTTTTTAACCATTTTTAAACAGACTAGGTGGTCTTGTAGCGATTAACCCCTTGTCACATACATCATGCAGGCTCAGTTGAGTGCTGTCTGTGACAAACACAAAATGTTTTTAAAAATGGAAAGTTCATGAAAAAATTTGCTTCAATGTTTGTGATGTTGAGATGTATGGCCCTGTATGTTACAGCCACATAATCTTTTTCATGTTATTATGAGTATACAAAATATTCATGAGTGTTACGGAGACTGTAATCATACCATACAGTGGCAGACACGCTCAATGAACGTCCTCAAGGCTATGAGTGAAGATATTTCACTGACTAGTTGAGTCTAATGGAGAAAGTGTCAAAGTCTTACAGGTTCTTCAACAAAGTCAGTTTGCATTTTGCTCAATATAACAAATCAAGAAGTACAGGTCAGAGGGCGTGGCATAGTTATTTAGCCGATTCTCTCTAAAATGATGAGTTAATGATATCTACACTCTGCAATAAGGCTTTACTAAATGCCAAGGGATTTAAATGATCAATCCACTTGCAACATATCTGCACTGTTACACCTTATTAGTATTTACAAGCCAGTGGTTTTCATTCACCTACTTCTGTTAGGAGATACACTGAATTACAGCACTCGCACACACACAGTAAGGGGTGCTTACCGAAAGTCTACAACACACAGATAGGATCAGTAATATAAAAACCATGAGCTACGGCCACTACAAAGGATCCCAAGGGAAAATGTCAACAGAGTTAAACAATCAAAATAATTTGTTATGCAGGCTTGGAATAAGGATTTGGCATGATGGAAGATAGTGTTACAGCGTAGATCAAATCTGGAGTTTTTAACAACTGCCGACGTATAAGTGAGAAGCTTTGATGCACCTAAAATTTGCAACAAAGTTCAAAATGACCTTCGCAATCCTTCTAGGGACAAGATGAAACCAAAACGTTACGTGTTGCATCAGCAGCAAGACTTCACCACCGTAACAAAGGCTGACAGCTAACAAATTTTGACAAGGCCAAGCAACACCGCCTTCGAGAAAAGAAAAATAAAACAGAACACATATGCTGAGAAGATTAGAAGCTGGCTGTTAGGAGAGCGGTAGAAACTACAGCGGTCAGTCTCTTGCACAACCAAATGTGATGTTTCCAACTCATCGTGCCAGAGGAAATACTGAGATGCAACTTCTCTGTGATCCCAACAATCTGTTCCAATTGCCTGGTGCGGGATCATTTACGCTTTGTGAAATTAATGCTCCTTGTGTGTTTTATTCCTTCACCTAACCAATGGTGGAAACCAGCCGAGGTAATACCGGAAGATAGAATTTGTATCTTAACAAAATCCCGTTCAAATGCCTTTCTACAGCCAATGGCAACATAACCACATTCCTCACTTATCTGTGCCTTAAAGATAAAAAAACAATCTAAGAAACTGAACATTACTTTATGAAGTAAGATGGTCAAATGCGCCTTTCAGTGTTTCCCTGACATTCCATTGTAATTCTGCTCAACAGTAAGGTGGGATTGAGCAATTCATCCTATTTCAACTGCAACAACATCCCACATTTTTAGGACAGAGTCCTAATGGAATTTAACTGGGTAAAAAGCAAGAATCTCAGTCAGTTAAGCTCCTGTGACATCACTGTTGTTGTCCCAGTGCATGTGTGTATGAATCCACCAGGCTGGTTTGCTGAATGCAACAAACCAATAAGTACAAGATAGAGAGTATGGGTGTAGTTATTTAGCGGATTCTCTCTAGATGATACTCTGCAATAAGACTTTATGTAATGCAAAATTATTCAAACCTGCATGGTAAACGACGTTAACTTGTAATATATCTGCACTGACGTACCTTATTAGCTTTTAACGCCTGTCTCCCAAATATATTATTGAGTTGAACTCGGCTATATATACACACACACATACATACATATATACATATATATATATATATACATATACACACATATATCTACTATATAAATGCCTAGTGGCGTGTGTGGGAAAAAAAAAAAAACAAGCTGCAGCGCCACCTGCTGGGCAGAGTTATACACTGACCTATATATTTCTTGAAGGAGAAGTGACAGTTGGGAGTGGTTGGTGGTTGTCGGGGGTGACAGTGGGGAGTTTTTAACACCTTAAGTAGCTTGATGAAGGATGTGGCGATGAAGGATGAGGTGATGGAGAAAAATGATGAGGTGGTGACATGTGGACAAAACCACGTTAAAAAAAGGGCGCTTGCGTCGGGAAGTAACGCTCTTCCCCTGAGGAGGCCTGGGCTAGGCCCAAATGCATGACAAGAACCTTTTTAACACCTTAAGTAGCTTGATTTGACTAGAATGCATGAGTATCATGCACGGGTTAACTTGTATACATATATATATATATATATATATATATATATATATACATATATATACATATATACATACACATTAACACACAGACATAGAGAGAGTGAGGTGTTTGCTAGTTTAATTACTGAGTGCTTAACTGAATAATTCTTATGAAAAACTAAACAATTTGAATTTAGTGAAATAGATCAAAAACAAAATCTGTATTTTACAATTTCAATACCTCAAAAAAGAATTCAATATATATCTGCCTATCAAATCTAAACAGCCCACAAAAAAAATAATCTTGCCTACTAAAAAAATAAAAATGTTATATATTTTTTCTCTCCTGTAAATGGAATTTCAGAACTAATGTGGCTTGACGGGTCAAACGCGTAGAAAAATATTACAGAAAAAACCTTTGCCAATCAAAAGCTGAAAACATATTGTACCAATCTATTCTAACGACTAGCCAGTGTTTGTACATGCCAATTCCATCTTCTATTTGACTCTGCTGTAAATGAAGCTGAAAGGTAATAAAAAGAAAAATCTCTGCTGACTAGTCAGCCATGTTCGGTTCAAATAAAGCTTGACCTATTAATGACCTGGGATGAGCCCCCGCCTAGGTATACGGTGTACAGCTCCGATTTCTAACTGCACCTCACACTGACTCTCTCTTCTAACCCTGATTTACAATGCTGCTGTCAGCGTTTCAAATCACATTTATTAGGTCATGTAGTTATTTCTGTGATCCACTGTTTTGACCCCTCCGGTGACCAGTGGATAGAAGTCAGCAAAGGTTCAACCAAATAAATAATTAGTCATTTGGAACAGTTGTGCAGAGGAAACACTCAATTGCACTTTCCAAAATTTTTGCCATTTTTAAAAAAATTTAAAAATAAAATGTATGTTTCACATTAGTAAAATCCAAAAAGGTAATTGTCAAATGAGTATTTGTAGAACGTCAATGAAGACAGAGGAACAGAAGTAGCCACATAATTGTACTAAAAGAGAGGGGGGAAGGGAGAATCAAAACAATTATAAAAAAAAAAAGAAGTACATTTTTGGAAAATCTGGATATTGCTATTTATGATGTCTACAAGACGCAGAACACTGAGCTGAGTAAGAATCAACATCTGTGCTGTACATAAGGGTCTAATTAGCGTTTTCAGTTCCTGACTCAAACACATTCTTTTCTACGCTGAAACTGGTATATAGTCTCAAAGGCTTTCGGGGATATAAAACCATCAAATTATATTTACCCTAAATTAGTTCCATTGTTGCACTCAGCCATCATCATCATCATTTATTTATAATAGTGCCAGCAAATTCCATGGAGCTATACAATTGGGGAGAAACACATTAATAAAAAATACTGGGTAAAACAGACAAAGGTAAGAGGGCCCTGCTCACAAGCTTACAATCTGTAAGTCAACAGGAGTCGGATACATGAGGTTAAAACTACATGTTGCATATTGGGCCAGCCGGATTACAAAAGTAAAAAGTGATTTGCATGCTATGTGATCCAGTCACACAGCAATGTTGGTCAGGGGTCAGAGGGTTATGTGTGAATTGTGCAAAGGGTGGTAACAGGGTAACGAAGGTAGGTTAGAGGGCAGCTGAGGAATATAATAAGCTTGTCTGAAGAAGTGGGTTTTCAGAGAACACTTGAAGGTTTGTAGATCAGAGGAAAGTCTTACTGTGCGAGGGAGGGAATTCCACAAAGTGGGTGCAGCTCGAGAAAAGTCCTGTAACCGGGAATAGGAGGATGAGATGAGAGTGGGAGAGAGTCCCAGATCTTGTGCAGAATGGAGGTGTCGAGTTGGGAGATATTTTGAGATAAGTGAGGAAATGTATGTCGGTGCAGTTTTGTTGATGGCCTTGTAGGTTAGTAGAAGAATTTTATATTGGATTCTGTAAAACAACAGACGACCGATGTAGAGACTGACAGAGTGGCTCACAGAGGAAGAACGATTTGCAAGGAAAATCAGTCTGGTCGCTGCGTGCAAAATAGATTGTAGGGGTTTGAGTCTGTTTAGGGGAAGACCAGTAAGGAGGGAATTGAAATAGTCAATGCGGGAGATGGTGAGTGCATGAATTAAGAGTTTCTGTCGTGTCTGGTGAGATATACGTACAGTATGTATTCTGGAAATGTTTTTTACATGTATGTAACATGATTTAGATAGAAAGTCAATGTGGGGAACAAAGGATAGTTCTAAGTCAAGGATCACACCTAGGCAGCGAGTTTGTGGGGTGGGATTTATGGTCATGATGTCAACAGAAATAGAAGTGTCAGGTAGGTAACTTCTGTTGGTGGGTGGGAATAGATAAATGTACATTTTTGTTGTATCTGTATTACATTTTTAAAAGAGCAAATTAACTCACTACTGGGCATCAATATACATAAGTTGAATTTCCTCAGACAAATATTAAACCTGAAATAGCTTAAGCTGCATGCGTGTGTCCCATTCCTTTGTTGAAAGTGAACACATACAAAATAAAATAAAGCTGCTTAAGGGCCCGAATATTAGTGTTGAAAGAGAACAGTAGTTGAAGGATGGACAATAACTTTTACTTTGTCCGCATTTTTTTAAAAAATAAATATTTATAAAGGAAATTGATATAAACAATCACGCTAAACTATATTGGATAATAACAGAATTTCTTTGCTTTTTGTCTTTTACGTAAAAGAGTGGGTGAGGGGAAAAAGGGGGCGGGTGTGGGGGGGTGAGAGACTAGGTACATAACAGGTATAATTAATAGACAAACAGAAAACAAAATAACTTTAAGTGCAAATATAAAAATATACAGAAATCACCAAGACGATCATAGAAAAGGAATGGGATGCCAAACCTCATAGTTTATAAAGTCAGTAAAGACACCTCGTGGAGGACCATTAGAGGGCTCGGGGAAAGGCTTGGATGGTTAAAGTGGGGAGGGCGTCTTCAAAGAGGATGAACGGTTGAGACTTTCCCTCATATACAAGAATGTATCTGATACTTTCCATTCTTGCATTGTGCCAAATAAGGTTCATAAGAGCCCTGATGGTAAGAGGGCCAGGGGTATTTACAGTTTTTATTAAATTAGGGATTTAGCAGCTGCGAGGATGGGAGAGATCAATCTTATAATTTGGTCGCTCACATCTGGAGGGAGGGAAGGTCCATGGGTCTTTTGGGGACTGAATGTTCAAACAGTGAGTTAAGAATAAATACTACTTTATCCCAGAATGGGACAATACAGGGGCAAGTCCACCATACATGAAAAAGTGTGCCAGTATGGCAACAGCTCCACCCGCAGCTTGGGTTGGAATAAAGGAACATTTAATAGAGTTTGTCCGCGGTGTAATACCATCTAAAGTATAGTTTGCATGCGGTTTCATTAATTTGTGTTGAAATGGAACAGTCGGTGCTTTTAACAGAGTGTTTGACGTGTTCATTAAGGAGTCGCAAATCTTTCATGCAGTCTGTACTTAATGAGCGTTCCCATAGAAATCCATTGTATTGTTACCAAGTGTTAATATTTCTGAATGCTCTGGCAACATAAAAATTGACGCTCGAGGTTATGAGAATGCAGTTAAATGCTATAAAATAACGTACGAAGCCTTTGTATAGAATTATTTGCGTCACTCTGGCAGGGGGAAGGGACAGCGCAGAAAATCCTAAAGCTTCATTGACCTGAGTGATTGGTTGCAGTCTCCTGGGTAAGATAAATACTATATGCACTGATAGACTCATTTAAACACATGGACGTGGCCAGTTATGTCACAACAAGTTTATTCTTTGTTAATTACACTTTCTGCTGAGTATCCTCTGGCATTTCCTGCAAGCTGCAATGTTTTGTGTTTGTGATGAGTGTGAACAACATTTTACCATCATTCATCATGTACGAAAATTTCACTTTTTGGGCTTAGTGGTCTAGTGCTGAATCAAAACAAAGATTGGCCCTTTCTCCTTTTTTCAATATCGCCTTTCAAATGCTCAGCCAAATGTAAAATCAAGGCATAATTCATTCCATAAATAGCCTACAAAACACAGCAGTGTTAGTGATCTATAACCTGGCTACTCTAATGTGGTTTGGCAGTTTTCAGTGTCTGGTCATTTGTTTTTCTAGTTCAGGAATCAATGTGAATGGCTCATTTTCTCTACCAGCTGCTACCTAAACAAAACAACAACATATGATAAAGAGACCTTAATGGTATAATTAAACTTGTTTAGGAACGCTGGGTACACAGTACGGTGTTTTCAGCCTACTATCGGGCCAATCACCCGATAAACCACCGAATGGCCCGATATCGCATTAGTGTGTACACTGCAACGATGAACGATTATTGTTCCAAAGCCCATCGTATCGTTTCATTTGATTTTTAAACTGAACTAAAAATCTCTATAAATGATGGAACTAAGCTGGGCAAATTCTGCAGTGTGAACGCACTCAGGACCAGCAGTGCCCATAGATCTCTATGGATTGTGCAGTCACCATCTTTTTAGCCGATGGTTGTGACAGATGAGGTAAATGGTGTAAACCGTGTATAGTGTGTACATAGGAATCGGCTGCTGATTGGACTTTATCTTTCTTTAAGCCTTGGTAAAATTGTTAAGGATATCACATCTTCTATGGCCATAAACAAAATCCTCTTTACGATTTAAGCGTTCAGTACAAAGGTCACATGGACATTAGAGCACGAGGCCTGATAGTATAATGTGGGAGCTCTTACTTTACATGCATATTAAACACATCGAATGTGCTGCAATATTCAGGAGGTTACTGTAAAAATGACCATACTGGCCCTGTCAGTCTCTGGAAATCCCACAGAGGAAGCGTATTATCCTGTGTTCATTGGAACTTATCTATTTTGCACATCACAACTGTTGAGTGAAATTCTAGATTCAGCAAAAAGCTGTTGTCAGTGCCTTCCAAGTTCATAAACAGTGACTAGTTTCCATTAGATGCTTAATCCACTTAAGATTTATTGGAGATGATCTCGGTCTGACACAAGATATTCAGATGGGAATACAGAGTCCAGGTTGCATCAGAGCTCAAAAGCTTCTAGGTTTCCAACTCTCTCATTAACAGTAGTGATGTCCAAAAAACAAAATATACAGCGTACAGATTAATAAAAATAGATAATCAAGATTTTGTGTGGGAACGAGTGTAGGGATCCAGGTGACCAGTAATGATTGACAGAAGGTTCACACACATGTTGCAATCTGGCCTCCTCTGCTGCCCATCCTGTGCTTTGACGGAATACCAGAACAATGACGCCCACCACGATGTAATTTCGGTAAGCATTTGATCTGAAAGAGCAGGTGCAGATCACAATACATAGCTGTTTAGTTCTGCAGATCAGAGAACTTCAGAAATTCCCTTATATGGATAAATTGCTCACATTGGTCAAGTCCAACAAGTGGACTGTAACGTGTGAGGACACAATGAAGGTATGGAAGCACCAGTGATCAAATCCATTAAATTAAGTTTGAGTAAGACAATAAACTTACATGCTTATCAGCTTAATAAACTACATTATTGCTGGAACAGCTACGACATGAGTATGGTGATTTTGCTTCACACCATCCACAGTCTACCCTGCTCGAGTGTCAAACCGTGGGCCACCAAACATGACCGACAAAGCTCCAACAGATCTTGATAACATTATTTTTGGACATCGGGAAATTGGGCCAATTGCCAGATGTTGCAGCATCATTACCATTTATTTATATAGCGCCACTAATTCTGCAGCGCTGTACAGAGAACTCACTCACATCAGTCCCTGCCCCATTGGAGCTTACAGTCTAAATTCCCTAACACACACACAGACAGACAGAGACTAAGGTCAATTTGATAGCAGCCAATTAACCTACTAGTATGAATTTTTGGGGTGTGGGAGGAAACCGGAGCACCCGGAGGAAACCCAGAATATACAAACTCCTCACAGATAAAATCATGGTCATGAATCGAACACATGATCCCAGTGCTGTGAAGCAGAAGTGCTAACCACTGAGCCACGCATTGCCATCAGTGAGCCCAGGGTTGCATTTTGCTTACTCCCATTATTATTCAGATTAAAGTATTATTTCCCATATTGCACAACTACACCAAGCAACCAGCTGCTTGGTGCTCAGGTTACCAATGAACGTAGACAACGTAGCTTCACATGCAGTCACTGTCCAAACAAAATGAACGTCTCGCCAAATCAGATAATGACCAGGATCAACGGGACCACCCACACCATAATATGCAGCCAATAAGGTCTAAAGTGACAATAGGAGACTGCCAAAATCACACTCTGTATAAGTCTGTCATGACAGACTGTTAATTTATCACTGAATAACTTAAACAGTGTTTTTCTTAAATAAAAATATAATTTTTGTAATAAAATATAATTTTGTTAGAAGTGAACAGTTCTTTAATGTATTATGTGTTTGCAGCTCGTGGATCACAGACCTCATATAGGCGCTATCGGCAGATTCCGCCTTCAAGCCCCTGCAAAATAAGTAAAACATCCAACAATTCATATTGTCCTAACACCTTTAGTTACAGAGCACCACTCACTGCAACCGACTCTGCAATATCTATACAGAACCATGTTGATTTCAGCCAATAGTACAGAGAGTTAAAGAGCAACAAGATTAATCTACATGGTGACAGAATTGTGCTAAGAAAGATTGTCTCTAAGACATAGTTTGTTTTGCAGATGTTCATACACAAAAGGAAGCAGCTGTAAGTTCAATCATCAGAAGCCAGATCTTTATTTCAGTATTCCAGGTACTTAGCAAGGGACGCCCGGAATACCTGGATGCTGGTGCAGTTCTCAGAATGAACACATATCTGGGATGTTTCGAGTGAGAGCTGAGGGGAGGGAGATGTGTACAGTCTGCAGCTCTGGACGCGGTGGGTGCTTGGCAGACATCGGGGCCTAAAAATGGCCCCGGGGAGCCGTTAAGATGATTTTCAGCTCTCAGTCTGAGCCAAATCAGCTCACAAAAATAGACATCATATATTATGTCACAGCAGGATCAGAACTGATGGTTCACAAACGAAAACTCTTGTTTGTTTTAGAGATTTTTAAAGACCAACATCACAGTTTTCAGCTGGTGTGTAAATGGGACGAAGCCGCCAGCGGCCCCTCTGTCCGACTGTCTATGTAGCTAACAGCGCAAAGATCAAAGGTGTCAGGGAAGAAGTTCATCGTTCTTGTGATTCCCATTAAAAATTACTTTTTTAGCAAAAATTATCAATGTTATCTCTTAACTTTGCAAGCAGTCCCTGCGTAAAGCCATTGACTATGTAGACAGATAGGGGAGGAAACAGACTCAGTAGGCTTCTAGTAGTGGGATGGCCGGCTTCCTGGAGGCTGACGGGTCATGTCTCTCAGAGTGGGCAGCAGTATACTGGTAGATAAATATTTCTATAATAAGATGTATTAAACATTCTGATATGTAATTGGGTAACACAACATGCTTAGCTCATACAAAGCTGCTATGTAGTTTTGGACTAATCCTACATTATGAAGCTGCAGCTGTTATCCTTGTAGCTTTACTCCCAGAGATTTGCAAACTTCCAACAGCCAATGGACCACTATCTGGGTGGAACAAGAGGGAGGAATTTTTTTTTTATTTTTTTTTTTTTACAGACTATTCACCAGAATGTCTTCTGATTTGTATAAAAGACACTGGAGAACTATATTGTAATCACCAGAAATAGGAATGGGACACACAGGGGCCCTGCTTAGCAGGTTGTAGGGGGGCCACAAGAATTTTGATGGTGGACCCCTTGAAAGTTATACCACCAGCTGAGACCAAACTGCTGTGTAGAGCTAATATGGAGACACAGTGATTTCATAGCAGTAAAAAAAAAAAAAAACAGAGAGAAAAACACTAACGTAAGATTGTATTTATGTAATACTGGTAGCAGGCCATTTGCCAAAATCAAGATCATTAAAGAGACAATCCCAATACTACTGTAAATACAGAACCCACCACAGCGCCAAAGCCCACAAAGATATGTATTATTTTAAGTATTATTATGATTTATTTGGAAAGTGCCAGGCAATGTCTGTACGGCTGCACAAATGGGAAATATATCTAACTTACAATTACAAACTGGCACAAACGGCAGAGCTGACAATCTACAAGGATTGGCAATGCGAGCAGTGCACATTGGTGCAGGAAAGGTCGGGACTCCCTTTGCCAAAAAAACAAAAACCCCAAAACACATTCACTCTGTAACCATAACTGGGATAACTAGAGGACTCTGATCATATGCGCGGGAAGAAGATTATAATTATAATATTTAATGTATTTTCATTTCAGGCTATTGGAATGAAGTCACATTTGGAGAATTGAATTTTTCCATTGCAATCAGATTTTGGCTCCCAGTGCAGAAGATACAGTGGTTACTTATAATGAGCAGCCAAAAGACCAGTACGGGGAATAAATTCTGATCCCCTTTTATCTGGGAGAGTCTCCAAAATGCTGCTTTTAATATAAGATGTACAGCTCTTCCACAACTCTGCTTATAAAACTCAGGCAGGAGCCAGGAATGCCCTATGCAAACATCGGGAAAGCCAAGATTTCCAACCATACAAGTGACTGGCCATACACGCTTACCTTTCAATTCAGAATTGCCGCGCCATCTGCGCTGGCCACTGTGCTCTGCCGGGTGCACAGGTCAGTCGTCTGTGACAACTGTATACAGCTAAAAACTCTGTACAGCCTTGTCCCCTTTATAGCTATACTAATAATTTGAAGTTTAAAGTCTCTTTAGAGATCTTCAGATTATTGCACTATTCCAACGATATACACACAGATACATATTTATATATTTGGCTGAGTATCTCTGTTTTAGAAAGCAATAGACACACCTACTAAGTAAGTCACACCCGCCTGCAGTCAGTGGCACCCACTCATATGGCTGGCGATAGGATACGGACAAGATCGTGTTCAGTCTGCCCAATCACAGTAATCAGGAGAACATTGTACAGTGCAAGCTCCCGTCTCCTTTATCTCCAACCAATAGAATTGCATGCTACACCTTGGTTCTGAAGCAGCGCAAGGCATCACAGTAGTTGTAAACATACAGAAGATGACTTGGCACTTCTGTACTACAGCCTCAAACTGGATTTTTTTTTTTTTTTTAATAAATAAACACTGCAGAGGAACCGCTGCTCAGTGACTGAAAAGCAAAATGTTTTGAGCTAAAATTGCAAAGGTATGTAGAGTGCTGCTAGGCGGGGAACGACTGTCCCGATTGCCACCTATGGATCTGCCACTGAATATGATTATATCAATATACACAGCAAACCTCACCCCCCAGACCCTGTACCAGCCTCACCCCATGCAGCGGTGGTCACTCCCCCACTACTGGGGAACAAGTTCACAAACCACTTTGTAAAATAAACATTCAACATGACAGGTTCTTTTTAACACAATGACCTACGCCAATGCCCCAATCCCCCTAATATAATCTGCCACATGCTTTTACACACTCACTGTGGAGAGTTGAAATTTATTGAAAGTGGAAACTACCATAATGCCATATATACACGGTCATCCACTGTCAGCGCTATATATACATGGTCATCCACTGTCAGCGCTATATATACACGGTCATCCACTATCAGCGCTAATATCAGACACACACGCTCTAAATTCCAAGTTTATTACACCGCCTGCAAGCAAACAATACTCTCAACCACTAACCAACAAACCTAAATCATAATGGCTAAACACCAAGTCCCACCCTGTTCACACAAAGTGAAAACAATTCAACCATCATGTTCTGTTACGGCCCAAAGACTTTCTGTGCCATGTAACATTCAGGGCTCTTCTTCAGTTATATCTGGGAGCTAAACCACCAGCAGCTGGCAAACTCATGCCACCGGCAATAACTTGTACCATTTGCTAGGGCACAGTATAAAGCAGACTAATATATACACATTTAAGCAAAATCAAGCATTTAGCAGGAGAATATCAACACTAAAAGTGGAAAATCTTATCTGAGCCCCCCCATCATTCATCCACTGGCTGCGAGGAACCCCTCCTCATTCATCCACTGGCTGCGAGGTACCCGCCTCATTCATCCACTGGCTGCGAGGTACCCGCCTCATTCATCCACTGGCTGCGAGGTACCTCCCCATCATTCACCCACTGGCTGCGAGGAACCCCTCCTCATTCATCCACTGGCTGCGAGGTACCCGCCTCATTCATCCACTGGCTGCGAGGTACCCGCCTCATTCATCCACTGGCTGCGAGGTACCCGCCTCATTCATCCACTGGCTGCGAGGTACCCGCCTCATTCATCCACTGGCTGCGAGGTACCCGCCTCATTCATCCACTGGCTTCGAGGTACCCGCCTCATTCATCCACTGGCTGCGAGGTACCCGCCTCATTCATCCACTGGCTGCGAGGTACCTCCCCATCATTCACCCACTGGCTGCGAGGAACCCCTCCTCATTCATCCACTGGCTGCGAGGTACCCGCCTCATTCATCCACTGGCTGCGAGGTACCCGCCTCATTCATCCACTGGCTGCGAGGTACCCGCCTCATTCATCCACTGGCTGCGAGGTACCCGCCTCATTCATCCACTGGCTTCGAGGTACCCGCCTCATTCATCCACTGGCTGCGAGGTACCCGCCTCATTCATCCACTGGCTGCGAGGTACCTCCCCATCATTCACCCACTGGCTGCGAGGAACCCCTCCTCATTCATCCACTGGCTGCGAGGTACCCGCCTCATTCATCCACTGGCTGCGAGGTACCCGCCTCATTCATCCACTGGCTGCGAGGTACCCGCCTCATTCATCCACTGGCTGCGAGGTACCCGCCTCATTCATCCACTGGCTGCGAGGTACCCGCCTCATTCATCCACTGGCTGCGAGGTACCTCCCCATCATTCACCCACTGGCTGCGAGGAACCCCGCCTCATTCATCTACTGGCTGCGAGGAACCCCGCCTCATTCATCCACTGGCTGCGAGGAACCCTGCCTCATTCATCCACTGGCTGAAAGGTACACCACCTGGCGGGGACTTACCTGTGGTGCTGTATGAAGAGTTTGAGGGAGTTCTTCGGGAAAAGCTTTTCACTGCCAAGCTTTGCCCGCGCTGTTTCCTGCGCCAGGCTGTGCGACACTTGGAATCAATGCTCTGTTTGATTCTATACCAGTCAGATTCTGTGATCCTGAATTTGTGGAAAAGGTGACCTGGTTGAAAAAGGAGATAAAAGGATCTTTATTAATCAAGATACATTTTTATGATATAGCATACATACATTTCTCTAACAGAGTTTGGGAACGTTCCCCCAAGTGCTGGCACAGTGCAGGTAAAAATACAAAGAAAATTCCCCCAGCACACTGCTATAACCAGCATAAAATTGCAAAAATGCAAAAATCTCAGTTGCACACATTTGCAAACGTATGGAAAGCCACCTGCCACTTCCAGGCGCTTCTGCTAATGGGGTGGTCCTAACTCTAATCAATGAGAGTCCCAATTTTTGGGCCATACATATATGTGTTTTTAAATTGAAAGCTGAATAACCAGGAGGTACCCCAAACTCCTGCAAATGTTAATATAGCACCAGCACTTCCCATCAGCTACTGATGACATGTTTCTCAAACAAACAATATAGAAGTGGAAGTAGCTCAATCAATCTGTAGGTTCATAGCAGGTGCTTGAAAGGGCGGGGTTATGCAAATAGGCACAAAGTGCAGATACATCCAACTCTGATTCAACATAACATCGCAAAAACACCCAAATAAGACATCATAGAAAAGAAGCAAAACAGGAAATATGAGAATTATTTGCATACTTTGAGCAAAGCAAAAAATAGTCATTTAAAATACAATTTCCAGAACATTTCCAATTGCTGATGTCTGTAATAAATATGATATTATATTTTCTAACGTCTCTGTACAAAACTAATATAATGGTAATGGTGAACTGCTCTCGCACACACTTTCCAAAGAAAGTTTGTTTAACAGCAACACCTTGTTGTGACCTTAGAAAAAACTTTACTTGGGGAAATGACTGATTATAAGTGAGGCCATCAGAACTTGCCGATTATAAGGGAGGCCATCAGAACTCACCGATTATAAGTGAGGCCATCAATACTCGCAGATTATAAGGGAGGCCATCAGAACTCATCGATTATAAGTGAGGCCATCAGAACTCACCGATTATAAGGGAGGCCGTCAGAACTCACCGATTATAAGTGAGGCCATTAGAACTCACCGATTATAAGGGAGGCCATCAGAACTCACCGATTATAAGTGAGGCCATCAGAACTCACCGATTATAAGTGAGGCCATCAGAACTCACCGATTATAAGTGAGGCCGTCAGAACTCACCGATTATAAGGGAGGCCGTCAGAACTCACCGATTATAAGGGAGGCCATCAGAACTCACCGATTATAAGTGAGGCCATCAGAACTCACCGATTATAAGGGAGGCCGTCAGAACTCACCGATTATAAGGGAGGCCGTCAGAACTCACCGATTATAAGGGAGGCCGTCAGAACTCACCGATTATAAGGGAGGCCATCAGAACTCACCGATTATAAGTGAGGCCATCAGAACTCACCGATTATAAGTGAGGCCATCAGAACTCGCTGAACTCTAATTCTACAAATACTGTTTACATGGAGTTATACATAAAGGTGTATCACTTGTGGATAATAAAAGGGTAACGTACAGCTGTACAAGCCACACAGGCTTCTCCCATGTACCCAATGGAAAGAGAGAGGATTTTGCTTTGAGTTATACTAACACTTGTACAGTTTACAGCAGAGATTTCTGATAGTTTTGCTTCATGTTGTCCCAGAAATATAATAAATCATAACAGGATGAACAAAGGACATTTGTAACCAAAATGAAGTGAGATCCCCCTTGGGCCCGAGTCAATATTATTTTTAAGTTTTAAGATTAAGAATGGAGTAACAAGATGCATTCTCAGCTATTTGCTGTAAGGATTGGGACACATTTGTATGAGTAATTTTGTGATTGATCACAATTGAGACATTTCATATTGCTCACCGTTACAATAAATCGGATATATGGGAAACTGCAATAACACATAAGAGCTGCGTTAAAAAAGCAGAAATGATAAAAGAATTTGCGAGTTCCTATAGTAGAAGATTTGGCTGCGCTCGTACCACACCATTTCACCACCACAAGGGCGTGTAGCCGTGAAATCTTGAACTTGTAGAGTTGTAATAAACTATTACTTGACGGCTCACTCTTTGGCAGGCTATACACATATTCTTAAATCTTAAGTTTGCATTTTTGCAAGCTTGAGAGATTTCATATGTTAAATGGGTTATTTTGGTACGAGCTGAGATCCTGGGGTGCCACATTAAATATAGGAAGCTGCCAACTCTTTCAGAACAAATGTGAACACAGAAGGGAACAATTCAATTGCATTTCAGTTCAATAAAATGTGTGAAGCGTATTCAGCCCACTGAACTCTGCAGTTTATTGGAAGCGTTTCTCATTGCAATGTCAGCCAGAGCGCAAAGATAGTGCACGCACCTTTAGGTGTAAAATACCTTCTGTAACCGTACATAAAGAGGGATACAACGAGCATCTGTATACTGAGTATTAATCAGCAGAATAACTACTTGCTGGATAGAAGAACATCAGAAGAGAAGCACAGATACTGAGATAACCTGTCTTCTGTAACACGGTCAAAACTTAATCACTACATTAATTCATAGATAAACATAACTGTTGATCTGAAAGGTCCATATAAATTCTAGGTAAACTACAGCTTAATCCTATCATGGGAAGACTGGGAACGTTATGTGCTCCCTTTACCTGTGAGATCAACCTTTACATTAAGAACCGGTATTAGTCTTCCTGTGCAACATTCAAAATGGAATGGGAGAAAGTCGATAGTGGATTTAATGTAACAATGTACTGCAGCCGAGTCACAGGGTAGGGATGATAGTGGTTACAATGTGACAATGTACTGCAGCAGAGTCTCTTGGTAGAGATGATAGTTCTTAAAATGTAACAATGTACTGCAGCAGAGTCACATGGTAGAGATGATAGTGGTTACAATGTAACAATGTACTGCAGTAGAGTTGCAGGGTAAGGATGATAGTAGTTACAATGTACTGCAGCCGAGTCACATGGTAGAGATGATAGTGGTTACAATGTAACAATGTACTGCAGCAGAGTCACATGGTAGGGATGATAGTAGTTACAATGTACTGCAGCCGAGTCACATGGTAGAGATGATAGTGGTTACAATGTAACAATGTACTGCAGCAGAGTCACATGGTAGGGATGATAGTAGTTACAATGCACTGCAGCAGAGTCACATGGTAGAGATGATAGTGGTTACAATGTAACAATGTACTGCAGCCGAGTCACATGGTAGAGATGATAGTGGTTACAATGTAACAATGCACTGCAGCAGAGTCACATGGTAGGGATGATAGTGGTTACAATGTAACAATGCACTGCAGCAGAGTCACATGGCTGAGATGATAGTGGTTACAATGTAACAATGTACTGCAGCAGAGTCACATGGTAGAGAGGATAGTAGTTACAATGTAACAATGCACTGCAGCAGAGTCACATGGTAGAGAGGATAGTAGTTACAATGCACTGCAGCAGAGTTGCAGAAAACACTTCTAAGGGCATGAACAGAATGGGGTAAGCTATTTAAGTCACAATTAATTTTGCATATACTACAGGGGGATTGCAGTGACAATAATAAGCTGCGATACAAACTAGTGCGGTTTGTTGCAAACAAAAAATATATAAATGTGTCATATGCAACAAAACCAAGAAATCTTAGTCATAGTCTATGTATTGTATGGTTTGTTATCTATATAATAAAATGTATTTATAAACCAATGTAAAAAAAACAACAACCCAGAGACGCAGCAAAGATTCTGACCAAATATGAATACTTTCCATATACAGATGTGTTCATATTTTATATTTCCAATCATTACAATGTGTTGTGTTCCATTGCTCAGGCCTAATTCTGTATATCTCCTTACAGACGCTAATGACAGATAACGAGGAAAGGAACTCTCTCACTTCCTGTGTATCGGAAGCCATAATCGCAGAGATTAAGGCTGTACTATAACCATCCCTGACCTGCCAGGTACAGAGTAACCAGAACTTACCATGCACCATAAAATGCTGGTGTAACCACCGCAGTCAGAGGCGGCTCCTATAACGCGGCCTTTAACTACACTTCTTCTAATGAGATGGAAACCGGGATAACACAAATAGTGCAACCTTAACTACATGACAAATATAAACAATGAGAGGATTAATGCAGCTCATCCTCTCCAGACGCTGGTTATGTAACAGTCTGGAAAATGCTCTAAGCTGCTAACTGGTCTCCAAGTGGTTTTACTACCCCAAAACAAGCGTGTCCCTTTCATTTCATGGTAAAGTGCAGCCATTCCACAAATCCCACCGGGGAGGTAAATTAATAGAAAAAGCCTCAGCAGCTCTAACAAGGATCAGGACAACATATATAAATGCTTTATGGGCCATAACATCGCAAGATTAGCTGCGCACGTTTCACTCATTAAACCTTCATTTTGCACATGGATAATGGATCAAAGATTTCATTTGTACCCCAGATCATCTTCCATTACAATCCCTTAATGAGGCACAATTATCTCCAGTTTCCAGTGACGAAATCATTAAATAGCTCTGGGTTGATTCTGAACTTTGCATTATAAGAAACAGGCCGTGTGAATTATACAAAGCCGAAACCTTCACTAACATGAGAAAAGCCTGGAAAGGACACGGATCTGTTCTCATCTAATGGAGATATACATCCAGCCAAACCCTCCTCCTGCCAGCGAAGCCTGTTCTCATTTCTGTATTAACCCCTCGCTGATGACATCTCTGACGGTAGAGAACGTTGAAGTATTACACATTACTGAGTGCCAGGGACGGCAGCTATGTGAAAATACCAACTTACACATCAGTGCAGAGAGAGCAGATTGCTGATGTGACAGCAGGGGAGCAATTATTACAGCATTTGCAGCTTTCCAGTCCAGAGTTAGACATACTCCATGAGCCATAGGCCTGGTGCCTAAAGTCAGGCTGTTTGGGGTATTGGGGTATGAGGTATTCCATATAGGCTCTCATGGCTTTATGTATGTTTCAGTGACTCCAACATTTCACATTATTTTGTCCACCCGCCCCGACAAAGACTCAGCTAATCTCTGATTGGTTGCTGTGGGTAAGAGACTACGAAAACTATGTACCCTGATATCAGAGACTTCTAAAAGCCAATAAGAAAATAGGGCGCATGAGCTAAAAAAAACCACATTAAATACACCCACAAAAGTATGCAATATAAATGCAAGAAAAACAATATTTATTCTGCTATTACAAACCTAGTATCTATATTAGTAACTGATCTACAGAAACATTGCGCAGGATTTGTCTGATTGCATAACTGAAATGAAATGAATTACTTGTCAAACACTATACTAACAGGAACAGGTATAGATCAGTTCCCCATTTAAAAAATCAAACAAAACTCTGCAAGTTACACTGAAAATAAAGATTCCGTATTTAAGATCTGAGTGAAGGGAAATGACTGTACTGTATTTCTGCAAAGCCTATAAATATTGCCAGAGTTCTGCACTGCATCACAATCAGACATCAGTAAATACTATAAACTTCTATCTCAGCATCAGTCAATAGGTTTAGTTGCATTACTCAACGCTGTGTTGGCCTTATTTCAGGACAAGAAGGGGACATGCAGGAAAAGGTCAGTCTGATTTATGTAGAAAGGAGGAAGTTTAAAAGGTGGATTGGGACATAATTATTAGGTCTCCTGAGAGATGCTTCCAGCTGTAAACAAAGCAGCAGTTTATTGTTTAACACACATTGTTCGACATGCTCTACAGAGATGGAAATATAAAACTGTGTTGGTCTGTGAGAGATTATAAGTCATCCCATTACCCAATAGATGGATGTGGAAATATTAAACAACCAAACATTGGCTTATTGTCCGAGCGCTAGCCAGTGTCTCTCAGTGTTGGCCGTTTGTCTTACACCCCACACGCTGGTAGACCGAATGTAATCAAAGAAAGAAGAACCACTGGCCGCCTAAAAGGCTCCTTTGGACAAAGGCTGCCACGTTGACAGTACCGTCTATCAGCAGAAACCGCCGAGTTCCAGTAAAAGCGTCATGTACTATAATTCTACAATTTCATTTATGTTACGGAGGTTACTGGGGGAGAAAAACAGAGGTTTCAGCTTACACTGGACCTGGCTTATCATATTTGTTAATTCAATAGTATAGGAACATGACATATACATGACATTTGCTACAGGAATGTTTACTATTTGTGACATTTAATTTTACGCCTGATACCTCATATGTTTTATCCTGGACAATGTATTGAACCATTGTGTAGAACACTTTCCCTTATTCTGTATATGGCATGCAGTTCTAACTGTTCATCCCTAGACCCAACGTTCTCACCCTCTGGTACGTGTACCCCAAGAGATACATCAGACAGATTTAATGAGCACTTCCATTTGTTAAATATAACTCAAAATGACAATACATTTATCAGTAAATAATAAGACATAAATCTAACAGTCAGAGGACAGAGCAGCTTTGTATACATATCCCCATATTAGGGGTTATTCAGAATCATTTTACACTGATTAGGGAGTATTTAGTATAAATGAAGAGACTTTATTACTGTCTTATGGGAATACATGTTATAAAATGGTTCAGAAAATCAGGTATAGGCACTACATTGAAATATTTCAATGGAAAAAAACTGACCTACTAGATACGCTCAGTGGGTACGTCATGGTGGGATTTATACAGTCCTAAACACAATTAAACAGCACCACATGTGACAAACTTATCTGTTCTCTCCCCCCAGAAAAGGGTCTCTGTATATTATTTTCAAATGTGACAGATTTAGCAGTCAATCTAAACGAAAAAGTGGACCCCATTACTGAAGCCTGTGTACCGTGTTCTGTAGGAATATGCAGTATATACATCACAACAGCAACATTCCTAAAACTACTGCACCCATCCTCCTAATCAAAAAATAACATCTCCAAAAGTTTCAGTGATATTTCCAAGTTTAAACTCTCATATTAAAACGAAGCATGAAGATTATCTGTAAGATAAGCAACATCCATGTAACATCCTTCTATCGCTTCTTGTCTAGCTTCCAGCAAGAGTAGATAGATGTATAGATCAGCATGGAGAGGAGGGGAGTGATAATTCCCAGTTGTAGACCACCAAACATTTTGTTCTGTTACACAAGTTCCACTGCTTGGATTGCGCTGCGACCCAGCTATACAATCAGGAATACGTAGGAAGCACACAGGTCAGCGAAGACACAAATGCATCAGGGTGAAACATGGACATCAACAAGAGCAGACGATATGAGGGACATAAGAGCTTAGGAGCAGACAATAAAATACCACTTTTAAATCAGAGAAGAAAATTTTTGTGATAATAGAGGCGTAAGTGAAAAGCTTTGAAAGAAAACAAATGTGACATAAATATATATATATATATATATATATATATATATATATATATATATATATATATATATATATATATATATTTATTTAAAAAAATAAGTTTGTTTGTTTCTTTTTTTTTTGTTTGTTGGTGAATTTCTTACACAGCTCTCAAAGTAAAGCTTCCAAATCTTACGTAGTTATTTAGTACTGATAAAGTAACCTATTAGACCTTATAGCGACAATGCGACAAGGAGACAGATATTGAAAACATCATTTTTTGGTTTTAAACAATTGCTTGCCTGCTGGAAGGAAACCTCGTGACAACAAGACATAACAACCACGCGAGACGGCAACAAATATTATTTTCTAAATAGCATTTTTTGTCTAGTTACCAAATAATTTGCTGATATATAAAAACTGCTACACATTACAAATCAGACCCCCCATAGCACTGGGTGACCCTGCTTGTAAACAATAAGCCAATTAATGAGACTATGAAGAAATCAAGAAACCTGATTGGAAATAATGGACAATAATGAAATGTAAGGGGATCAGACAACTGTACCCTGTGAGACTAATTACACAAACCGAAACGGATTCATTCAGTGGTCCCAGATAGACAGCAAAGCGCCCAGTGATGAAATGACCTCGTTACCATCTAAAGTCTGCGAAACAAAGTGACTTGGCAGAGCAGATACCAGGGCAAGGACAGGCCTGGCAGGACACCGGAAAAAGAGCAATAAAACAATGACAACACAAAGAAAACAAAGACAATAAAAACAACTAGCATTGTCTTCCACTATGGTGTGTCATGTAATGACAATTAATAATGGTCATTATACTTATTTTTAACTGCAAAGCTCTACGGGAAATGGAAAAATAAAACCTCAAGCGTGCGGAGATGCTCTCTGAGAAATCGTACCGTATTCAAGATGCGCTATGCCCAGTTATGGCTGGTAATTAAAAAGATAAACAAAGTGGATCTGCGTGAATGTTCGTGCTCACCTTAATCCCTCATTTTACTGCTGAATTACTACTCTCAAATAAACAGGACTTAAATGTTTAATGGTTATAAAAATAAATGGAAAAATTGAGAAGAAAAAAAAATGTGCTTATTAAAAGGAAAATGTAGCTTCTCAGCTCTTGGCCGATCTCCTTACTGGCACGTTTACCACTGCACGGGTTTCATACCAAAGAGACCATGCTGCCCACAATATCGCTGCTAACCCTGGGGGCCATAAACCATTGCAGTGTGATTTAGAGGAACCCCCCTCTTATGATACGTCCCGGTAGCCTTCCCTGGCATGATCTAGACAGACAGACACAATGAACAGCCTCGGGGGCCTACATACTGGCGGAAACTGTAAAGCAATACTCTGTTGTGTGACAGCCAAAATATGGCTGCTCCCATTGCGGTCTCCTATGGAGAACATCCAATAGCTGATATGGGGACATTTACTAAACAGCCGTATGGAGGGGATGTGAATATATCAGTGTGAAATTGACAAAACCGCACAGAATTTTATATGGTCACAACTGGGATTTAATCGAAGGATTTTCACTTTCCAAACTTGCTAGCCCCCAAGATAACGGCCTTCTACATTTTCCATTGAGAATCTCTATTAATCTTAGGTTATAAACAAACTAATACAGTTAACATGAGGACAAAAGGAAATAATTTTCATCTTTATTGTACAGCTAGATAGAGAAGTGTGTATTAGAAATATATAAGCGTTAATTATCCCACTGTCCTTTTATAAAAACAAAACAATGACGGGGAAACATAAAGCAGGCTGTATAGTTGCCAAATAATGCCTTGTACCTAAATGACCATTCCTTCAGCTTCTTTTCTTACATGTACATAAATCATCAATACCGAGCTCCCTCAATGACAATGCTAAACTCTCACATATGGAATATAGAGTATCAACATATCAGCAGTTACATAATTTGCTGAACGCTGTCATGATAATCTCCATTACGTTATATTCAGATCCTGAAATGTTCATGTGATATAATGAATACACCTTTACTGAGTGATAAGGAAGTAATCCTATGTTCAGGATGCATGAAAACTTACTTACATGGATGTGAACCAGCCCCTGAAGCGACGCTAACTTGTCTATGCCACGAATAAAGAAATATCAATGAATATAACACTGCTATACCATGGTTATTAAATATATATTCTTGTGGCATACACTGAAGCTTCTATAAGGGCAGTTTACACATACAATCCAAGCAAGCATCTAGTGTGGAACTTTACCAGAGACCTTATAACATGTAATGACTAGAAAGGTAGAGATAATTCATTTTTCACTGACTAGAAAGGATTCCTAGGTGAAACCTCGTCCAGTCAACGGAAACGATCTACCAAGATCTACATCATTTAAAGAAGAGAGGGGATGTTCCAAATTGTGAACTCCACCGTTCACCTAACAAAAGAGAAATAAGTAAACAACTATAGGGTAAAAAGACAGGGAGAGCGATAGTTCAATAGGTAAAACCTAAGTGATGGATTATTTGCATTTATATGGTAGAATACCGATAAAATCCATCAAGATCTCCTGTGAGGTCCAACACTATTAGTCACACACACAACATCTAAAAGGGGAGAATATCTCTTGCAGAACTAATTATACGTGTGTACAGTATTTGCAAACGGAGAAAATAGAGGCGACTCCAGCACAAATAAAAGTTTTACTGTTAATGCGATATCCAGATCCAAAGTTATAACACAAAACATATGAATCTTCTGCTCTGGAAAGATCGCTTCAAACAGTCATTTGGTTGAGAATCAAACCTCAAAGTTTACACACATGTGAAATGTGACAAACATGTCATGCCTCAACATATCAAATGAACAGGGAGATCTGTAAATAATTAGCAGAAATTGATGTCATTAAGAACACTCTCGCTTTTTAATTATCACTCAACTCTCACCAATGGTATTGGAGAAAAGTCAGCTGTAACCAAGGGCTTCCTGTGGGAGAAGGCAACCTCTGATGGCCTCAGAGACCGACCGAGAGCAGCAACAACAAGGAAACAAGAGAAAGTACAGCAAGATCTCCAGGCCCATCTCCAAAATAAGGCCTGTCAGATTCTAGTCTCATTAATCATGAGTGAAATGTACTGAATATAACACACTTGGCATTAGAAATAAAAAAACAACTGATGACTAGAACCACGTACAAATAAGGCCACGCACACAGCAATATTGCCAATATCACCAATAATTTAGCTTAATATCGACTTGTAAAGTTTCAAAGCTAATGCAATACCCCCTAATGATCCAACCAATCAATCAATCAATCAGCCATTTACAGGCCATGTTGGTAAATTGAGAGGGCACTAGACTGTTATCTACAACTCTTGAGACTGGATATTAAAATTAATTTTTCATTGAACAAATTCATTTTAAAAACAGAGAGACACTTTTTTAGATTACTATTGGTGGACAAGATGTCTTTTCATGGGGGGGCGGTGTAAGTTACCATAGAGGTCCCTTTCCCATACATTAGACTATACCATAGAGGTTATAAACAGTCATCTTCTAATTGCTTTTACAGATATAACTGATAATACTGCAATAGAGTATCGGACAATGGCTTCATTTTTTGCACCATACATTTACAACTTAGCTATTACTTGACATTGGCTGCAATATCACAGTGGTAATGGCCAGCAGTAGTTACAACAGGGCTGCATGTGACAGTGGCAGTGTCATGCTATGAGCAGAGGAAGAGAGGTATCCAAGAAGTCACAGACTGAGAATTATATAGTGGAAGGAGCAGGGTCCCCCAGCCGCACAGAGTAGATCAGGAGATGAGTAATGCGTTAGTGAGGACAAGGCTGCATGTGACAGGGGCAGTGACATGATGTGAGGAGGGGAATGGAGACAGCAGGAAGCCACAGACTGAGAGATATATAGTGGAAGGAGCAGGGTCCCCCAGCCGCACAGAGTAGATCAGGAGACGAGTAATGCGTTAGTGAGGACAGGGCTGCATGTGACAGGGGCAGTGACATGATGTGAGGAGGGGAATGGAGACAGCAGGAAGACACAGACTGAGAGTTATATAGTGGAAGGAGCAGGGTCCCCCAGCAGCACAGAGTATATCAGGAGATGAGTAATGTGTTAGTGAGGACAGGGCTGCATGTGACAGGGGCAGTGACATGATGTGAGGAGGGGAATGGAGGCAGCAGGAAGCCACAGACAGAGTTATATAGTGGAAGGAACAGGGGCCCCAGCAGCACAGAGTATATCAGGAGATGCATGTGACCACAGACAGAGTCATATAGTGGAAGGAGCAGGGTCAGTATGTCAACCCCCACTCAAAATACAGCTCTGTGCACAGAACATTTATTTTACTTATTTATTACCAGATATTCATATAGCGCTCACATATTACGCAGCGCTTTACAGAGAATATTTAGTCATTCACATCAATCCCCGCCTAAGTGGAGCTTACAATTAATACTCCCTACCACACAGACACACGCACACATACAGGTTAAGTTTGCAAGTATGGGAAGAACATACAAACTCCACAAGGAACTAAAATCATATGTTAAGCAGATATTTATAAAGGAATAAAGTCAAAATAAACCAGGATAGACAGAGCACATTTCCTTTTTAGTACAATACATCTTAATGATTTATCACCAGCGGACTGACTGGCGCAGCGTGAAGTTACTAAGACTCTATATACACACAAGCAGGATCCACAGATCCCATCTTCTACTGCTAATCCTTTCCACAGCCTATATCAAGCTAAGCAAGTGAGTGCGCCAAGCCCAGCCGTCTGCAGGTGCCAAGCTATAGACGGTAGAGCCATGAAACAAGGTGTGGTTGTGATGAACTGTTTCTGCTACTGCCAGCATTAGCAAATGTTATTTGCCGTTTTATTGCAGAATGGCGTTGTAAGCCCCAAGGTATCATTTCTGTCTGGTGGTGAATTAGAATTCAAGCTGTGTCATTTAATTATGTTTAGATGCCTGATGTTATTTTTTACATCTAAAATGAAATTAAAAATAAAACTTAGAGAATAAGTACATGCAAAATGATACTCTGGAGGTGATGACTGTAATAACTCTTAAAGGACCATTAAATATAAAATGCAAATTGTTCCTTGCAATAGAGATACTTGTAATATTCATAGATATAAAAAATTTCAGGAAATACTGAGGATAACAGGATGTGTATATAGATCAGGTACCTGTGTCAGATTGGTAATGATGTAATTAGTGTGATGTAGTGTTGGGTGATGTTATAGGATGGAGATACTGAGGATAACAGGATGTGTATATAGATCAGGTACCTGTGTCAGATTGGTAATGATGTAATTAGTGTGATGTAGTGTTGGGTGATGTTATAGGATGGAGATACTGAGGATAACAGGATGTGTATATAGATCAGGTACCTCTGTCAGATTGGTAATGATGTAATTAGTGTGATGTAGTGTTGGGTGGTGTTATAGGATGGAGATACTGAGGATAACAGGATGTGTATATAGATCAGGTACCTGTGTCAGATTGGTAATGATGTAATTAGTGTGATGTAGTATTGGGTGGTGTTATAGGATGGAGATACTGAGGATAACAGGATGTGTATATAGATCAGGTACCTGTGTCAGATTGGTAATGATGTAATTAGTGTGATATAGTGTTGGGTGGTGTTATAGGATGGAGATACTGAGGATAACAGGATGTGTATATAGATCAGGTACCTGTGTCGGATTGGTAATGATGTAATTAGTGTGATGTAGTGTTGGGTAATGTTATAGGATGGAGATACTAAGGATAACAGGATGTGTATATAGATCAGGTACCTGTGTCAGATTGGTAATGATGTAATTAGTGTGATGTAGTGTTGGGTGATGTTATAGGATGGAGATACTGAGGATAACAGGATGTGTATATAGATCAGGTACCTGTGTCGGATTGGTAATGATGTAATTAGTGTGATGTAGTGTTGGGTGGTGTTATAGGATGGAGATACTGAGGATAACAGGATGTGTATATAGATCAGGTACCTGTGTCAGATTGGTAATGATGTAATTAGTGTGATGTAGTGTTGGGTGGTGTTATAGGATGGAGATACTGAGGATAACAGGATGTGTATATAGATCAGGTACCTGTGTCAGATTGGTAATGATGTAATTAGTGTGATGTAGTGTTGGGTGGTGTTATAGGATGGAGATACTGAGGATAACAGGATGTGTATATAGATCAGGTACCTGTGTCGGATTGGTAATGATGTAATTAGTGTGATGTAGTGTTGGGTAATGTTATAGGATGGAGATACTAAGGATAACAGGATGTGTATATAGATCAGGTACCTGTGTCAGATTGGTAATGATGTAATTAGTGTGATGTAGTGTTGGGTGATGTTATAGGATGGAGATACTGAGGATAACAGGATGTGTATATAGCTCAGGTACCTGTGTCAGATTGGTAATGATGTAATTAGTGTGATGTAGTATTGGGTGGTGTTATAGGATGGAGATACTGAGGATAACAGGATGTGTATATAGATCAGGTACCTGTGTTAGATTGGTAATGATGTAATTAGTGTGATGTAGTGTTGGGTGGTGTTATAGGATGGAGATACTGAGGATAACAGGATGTGTATATAGATCAGGTACCTGTGTTAGATTGGTAATGATGTAATTAGTGTGATGTAGTGTTGGGTGGTGTTATAGGATGAAGATACTGAGGATAACAGGATGTGTATATAGCTCAGGTACCTGTGTCAGATTTGTTAATGATGTAATTAGTGTGATGTAGTGTTGGGTGATGTTATAGGATGGAGATACTGAGGATAACAGGATGTGTATATAGATCAGGCACCTGTGTCAGATTGGTAATGATGTAATTAGTGTGATGTAGTGTTGGGTGATGTTATAGGATGGAGATACTGAGGATAACAGGATGTGTATATAGATCAGGTACCTGTGTCAGATTGGTAATGATGTAATTAGTGTGATGTAGTGTTGGGTGATGTTATAGGATGGAGATACTGAGGATAACAGGATGTGTATATAGCTCAGGTACCTGTGTCAGATGGGTAATGATGTAATTAGTGTGATATAGTGTTGGGTGGTGTTATAGGATGGAGATACTGAGGATAACAGGATGTGTATATAGCTCAGGTACCTGTGTCAGATTGGTAATGATGTAATTAGTGCAGTTTTGGGAAGGGGCACATCTCAGTGGATAGGTGTGACTTAAGAGAGCTAAAAGTGGATGGGACAGGCGGACCATACAGTTATTTCTAGCTCCTGAATGGGACATACATAGACATGTCTTCACTGGAACCATTATCATTTGAACAGATCTGGTTTGTTATTGGCAGGCATGATACATTTTGAAACAAAGTAGTAGTATTATGGTCATACAGAGTAATTTAGGGACCAAAAAGAAAATTATGCTGCAATGAACTTTTATTTGTGATTATTTTATTTAAAGGTAAAAGTATAAAGATGAATACATTGGTAAGTATTCCAATATTAAGCTTCATACAGAAGAGACTTTTAGCGAGAGGATTTGCTTTTGATAATTTGTTTCTTAATAGTATACCGAACATGTCAAACTGCATTGGCACAAGCACTAAAACCACTTGAAAGGGAAAACGATGGGCACTGCCGTCGGTGAATGAATGTCAGGTACAGAACGAACAGGGCGAACGTCTAAGTTTTCTGAAGAAATTATTTCCTCATTCTAAAAGGGGCCAGGGGAGGCCTGTGCAGAATTCTCTTTTAATAGAGGATAAGTGGTTTTTTGAATCGCAGATAAATAGACATTTACTAAGGCACCTAGAGATAAATAGACGTGTGTGCACACGCAGTTTCATATTTATACAGTTACATATTTTTTAAAATACTCCCTAGACATCCTGTTACATAAGCCCTTTCCAGAGCATCTCAGAAATCCATCTGGATGGCAAGTAACAGTCAAGTCGTCCGCCAAGAAAAACAAAGTTATGAATCACCAACAAGAGTTTCTGCTCTTCCGAGGGACCTTGTGGCTTTGTAAATGAAGGTTCTTGAAAGAAGCCTAAATAGGACATTTCACCTAACAGTTGTAATTCTAAGGCGTCTTCCTAAGGGAATGAAGGCGAATTAACCCCTCCGGCTATCTGAATTCCAGTACGCTGATATACGTGACGATTAGCAGCATTAAGAATCTAGACTTTTTTTGGAGTCTTCTTACACCAATGTTAAATCAAACATCTCTCTGTCTGACTAATGACCAGTGTGCGACTCGCTGCCTGAACCAAGGGGCTTGCATTTAAAAAGTAATGGTGAAAAGATATATCTGGAGAGTTCTGCAACTGCAACAGAAAAATGTGATGGAAATTCCGCGACTCATGATTTAAGGGGAACTGTGAAACGTACTTCTGCTATCGTTCACAGATCTGTACTATGGATCCCACTGACAGGCCATATTTTTGGGATAATCCTGACTAAGCGCTTGGTGAGAGATTCAGAAGGTTTGAACCAGTGGTTGACTCAGTCATCAGCATGAAGATCTCTGCTGATTCACGAGGAGAGTTTAGGAAACACTTATATAGAAATCATATGTTATTGTAGAAAGCGATTCATGGCATGTAAATAGAGTAACAGGATGGGGTTACAAGTAAAACCTTACAATAAAATACTGATCACTCTACTAGGCCAAAACTAACATCCAGAACATAGCTGCCAACTGTCCTATATTTTTGACAGTACAAAGTTAAAAGAACCCCCCCTCCCCTTAGAATTTGTGTCCCTATTTATTTTTTTAATACTGACCAAATACACTAATGCACTGTATAATTTGTCTTATCCTGCTTTACCTCTTATTTCCCCCCTGTCCGCGTCATCCTTTCCCCCTTACCTTTCACATTAACTTCTCTTCCACTGACCAGTACATCTCACCCCATCACCCCACAGCCACATAACCCAATTTCTCCAACTCTCACTCACCAATACACTCCTTCATTTTTTTCTTGTCACTTAACTCCTAATATCTATTCCACTATCCCGTCCGGAACTAAAAAATGATTGCCCTCCACTCCACTCAGGACACCATACTGGACCAAAAACAGAGGAACAGAAGCAGCCGCACTAGAGTCCTCCAACAGCAACGCGTACCAGTTCTACTCAGCTCTCAATGGTGGAAAGTTACTGTATCTACCTTATTACTAGGTGGAGGGCCACCATATATACGTAGCGCCTGCACACAACACCAAGCGCAAAAGTCAATCCTACCACTGTGGCACAGAAAGTATATACCTGCAATAAATCATAGAGGATGAGTAGACTGCAATGCATGATAATGAACGTGTGAAGCAATTCTTGCAATGAGTAGTTAAAGAAAGGAAAAGGTCTCATACTGTGTATTACATTAAACTGGGTAAAGAACTTGCAGAACTAATATAACCAATTGTAATTGATTACCTCAAAAACAGTTTACACTCGCTACCGTGGATACAAAGAAGTGACTCGGGTATAAGACACCAATCCTAATAGAAGTTTTAGCATCTCACTGTCTGTAACTATGATGGTGCAAGAAAAAAGGCAGCACCTGATTGGCCAGATTGTTACAGACATCAAGTCAGCAAAAGCATTTTATCCTGAGCTCACAGAGGCTCTGACACTGCTAATGACAAGTTCTCTCCAGTGGGTGACTTGGGTTTCTAAACTGGGTATAGGGATATCTCTCTGTATAAGAACCTTGGGGAAAATCACCCACACTGTACTGAACTGTCCAGCTGGATGAGAACCTGAATGAGGTTCATATAACGACAGCACCTAATATAACAAAAGTCAGATTAACGAGCAAGCTGCAGCCCCAGCGCACAGTGCGATTTATGGTCTGTTGTCACATCGTCCTTGTAGAATAGTGAGATCAGTCAAACACGCAGGAAACGCCCATCATTCTTTTCAGCTTCAAGGCCCTAGTTCAGGCATAACACCTGCATTTGAGGAGCAGTGACCGACTTCCTATCCGCATGCATGTACCAGCCGGTTGATCAGGATACCGTGTGCTATGTCCTGTCGCACGTCTTGCTGTGTGGAAGACAAATAGGGTGAGGAAAGAGGAGGACGGTGGGTGAGACACATGTGTTTGATCTGCTGATTTTCCCATATGCCTGTCACAATTCTCCTTTAACCTCATCCCCTCGCGGCCTCTTTTTGGCGGGCTCTGACTTTCAGCTTTGGCCGGTCAGCACATTGGAGCAGTTTTCAGAATAATGGAACATTACAACAGACACCCTGTTATAATAACCACTCCTGAGAAACTTGGGACAGAATGGCAACAGCATATGGGACAAGTCTTAATACCTGTGAGCAACGCCAGGGTGTCACAATTGGCATTAGCCTGGAAAAGCTAAAACCTAAAGAAAATGAAAGGGAAGAACTCTGCTGCAACCCAGATCACTGCAGAGAGAAACTGCTCCTAAAATGTAAAGCCATATATTATTCACAGCAAATATTTTCTATTTTATATGGCGCATACTCAGGGTTATTCAGGCACAGTTTACCTGTCCAGTGAGACTTCAATTCTAGTTTTTGGTGCAGGCAAACAGAGACATCTATGGATGAAGGCGCTTTGCCTGTGGTTATACTGAGCTCATGCACATCACTTATAATTAGAGGTTGTCTGTGGATCATTATCTCTAACCTGCGCTGTCCCCATTTACATTCAACATTAAGACCAGTGCAGCGTAGTGTTTGCTGCATGAGAGATAAGCTGGGCAGGTACAGGGACAATCTGATTCTTCAGCCTTTTTGTACATCTCAAACCAATGCACATACATTCTGCATATAACTCAAGTGCAGTGAGATAAGGGAATGAGCCATTCAATTCCTTTTCTCCCTTAATTTCTAAAAAGAAAATAAACAAAACACAGCCAAAAGGTATATATGTAGGAAACAATGGAAAGTTTCAACAACACATTCAATTACTTTGTAGATAAAGACACAGTACTTTTACTATTAGCTGGTGCAGTTCAAATATACAGGTGTCACTTTGTGCTATTGCAACGAATACTTGTGGGTGCCGACAGGGTGCAGAAATGTCTCTGACTTCATCCGAGATGTGACTGACACCTGTTTGCGTGTTGCGCTCAGGAAATAAGTGTGTTCTTTTCATGTTCCCGGTATTATAATTTTAATCATTTAATGATATTCAGGATTTACAAATGCAGGCAATGCACCTGTAACTGGCTGCTTACAGCTGAAATCCCAGATTCAGAGACGCCCCCCCTCATCCCAAAGACCATCTGGAAAGCTCCTAGATACCTCGGAAAAAAAAGAAAATGACTCCAGGTTTGTCCTGTTGCAACCCATATTAAAAACAGAAATATCATAATCACATATGCACCATGCTGGTATACCGTATCTACACTGTGTCAGTCATCTAAATATAATTATGTACATGGAACACTCTGATCCACCCATGACATGACCAAAAATAAACCATCTTGGTCACATAGGGCCTGAGTCATTAGGAGAGCAAGGCATAAAAAAGCAGAAACTTTGCACCTGGGCAAAACCATGTTGCATTGGAGGGGGAGGTAAATATAAAATGTGGGGACAGAGTTATAGTTGGGGTAGGACATGTCCTAGATGAACTTTACATTTCAGTGTAAAAATAAAGCTATCAGTATTTGTGTCCTACATGAAAAAACAGCCAGTATTTAACTTATATGCAAAATAATAAACTAATTTGCACCCCTTGCATTGTAACATGGTTTGTCCTGGAGAACATGTACTCCTCTTTGTTTTGGTCTTACTTTCCTTAATGACTCAGGCCCATAGAAAGCAGACACAATGTCACAAACAAAATCTCAGCTACTGTGCAATGTTGCATTAGTGGAATAGACCTTAATGAAACAGATGATATAAAAAATCTGGGTAATGAACAGGGAGAGCTGAGGAGAGAGAACCGCATAAAATCCTGGCTAAACAAAGCTGTAAAGTAAATAAATCTCTCGTTTTTGCTGTATTTGTAGACTTGTAGACTTATATTTGCATTTAGAATTTAAGAGAAAGCCCATGCTGTCAAAATACCAGAAGCTTCTATGCCAGCACTCGATTTATTCTGCAGATTCCCCCAAAAAAACGTTTGAGACATGAATATGAAAGACTTGTATAAGCATATTTCCATATGCTGTAATGAATCTGTTTTCAAGAAAATGTCTCTTCCTCAGACGTCAATAATTGCAACATCTAACAGCACTTCCTACACAGAGATCTCCTTGCTCTGTAGGTGGCCGGCCCCATTAGCCAATACCGCATAAATGAAGGTAAATGCCAAATTTAGTTGTATTTAACAGTGAACAAAGGCTGTGCATAAGGGTGGAAATATCACTAGAATGGTGACATAATGTTATATGATGTAGCTATTTCCACGCTCTTTCAGTGACCATACGTGAGAAGATCTAGACGGTCTTTCCAAGCACAGGATAACGTAATCCTAAGAGAACCATTTAAAGAAGTCAGATGGAGATCACATGTACCAGGCCTGACAACCTGTATTTCTCCAGGTGTTGGTGCAGGGCCGATAGCTGGGCGGGTGTGCTGGGAATTGCAGTGGAGACCTTCAGATGCATTACAGAAGTCTTCTGGTTGACAAATGGAAGATTCTCATGAGATGTTAATTGGGACTGGTTTTATTTTGATGCCCATAAACATTGCAATCTGCAGCCAATCACAGCGTTTATGGGAACCTAGAATAACAGAAAGGGGAAGGGGTATATCCAAAGTAGGCTATAACCTCTTCAACTATTACTAACTGTCCCAATCAGCATGTGACAGACATCCTGATTGATTGACAGCCATTTAAATGCTGTGACTGGTTGTGAGCAGCTTCACACCAGACACCTCCCTCCCCAATCTTCTAGTCTCTCCTAACCTATCAAAGTGAAAAATAAGCAATCTGCGTCTGTGGCAGGCAGGTGTAACGCTCCTGTAAGATACGGACAGATACCTATGTCCTTAGAATGTCCGGAAGACTACCTGATTAGGGTGAGACCTCCCGACTCCTGGGAAAGCGATTACCTGCCCATCCACGTCAGCGAACACCAAGTGGGCAAGGACATGATGAAATTAGCGTAATCAAATGATTTGCCTTAATGGCGTCATCCTCTTCTTCTCAATCCTCTCTTAGGCATCTCCCAGAAAAGTAGGCAAGCACGCCTTTAATGGACATGGGGCTGATGGGTTATGCTGGGACTACTAGTTCTACAACAGTTTGAGAGTCAAAAGTTGCCTAATTTTGCTGTGTATTCAAGTATATATAATTACTAAAGACTCAACAAGGCAAAAAAATATTCAATATGATTAATGGTTCATAAATCTTCTGCAAAAGCTCCAGCAGAAGTAGCAACAACGACTAAGTAACGTATAACTCCACCTGCGCTCATCATATATCATCCGGAAAACCTGGCCTGCAGTGGGCCCATGAACACAGACTTTATTACCACTAGGATATAATGTACACAGGTATTACAACATTAACACATGGTAAAACAAGCACAGAGCCCCAGCTCAGAGGAGCTTATCGCTGGTCAAATAACAACAACAAAAAAAAAAGAGGAAACTAGTATACCACATGTTCACTATGCAATTTGGCTGAAGTGTGTACACAGCATGGCCTGCTGACAGTGACCCCCACCCACCTGCCTCACAGATGAACTCCGCAGAAAAAAAGACTCTGTTTCTCTGGCTTTCTAAAGTGGGCTTGGATTCAAGTGCATTCATTTGTTAGTGCCTATCAAAATAAGAATCGTTCCCAGTAGGGAAAACAACACCTTTGGTGGGAAGGATAGTAGGAAGACACCGAAAATGCAGTCTTTTGTACAAGAAGCTCTTGTGAATTGCAAATTGCCTTGGCCGCTGTCCAGAAGTTTTGTTAGAAATACTACATTTAATTTATATTGGCTGAGGTCCCTCAATTCAAGATCGCTCACGGGTATTTTATTGCTATCCCCAGTGAACCGCAGCTTAATAAACTGAAATCAAGAGAGCTGTGATTGACAGTGAGTAGTTTAATCCAATAAATTGAATTAAAAAAAAGATTTTTACTATGGATATTTCCTTTTTCTCTTGGTGTTAAGAACACATATCCCTGCAGCTGCTACTGTGTGATATAATACAGTGATTTGCCTCCCCCTGGGAAGAGAATCTGATGTCCCACTTCTGCTGTATGATGTATGTAGATGTTAATGTCTTGAAAAGTAAAACTCAGCACCTCGGCCTACCCAGGACATCAGGCAAAGCAAGGCTGGGTGTCCAATCACACGATAGGCATGCGATTCTCTCCCTTAGATTCAGCCACAAAGGATGACTGCAATGTGATCACTAACTGGTGCCGCTTATACACTATTCAGTCCATGTCTGTCAGGGGCTACATGTTCCCCAAGAAACACATGTCAACCGAGACATCAATTCTGTGTGCAGTCCCTCCTTGACAAGGGAATGTAGAATATAATCAATTGAGTTGAAAAACATTTGGTTATTAGGGGGTCTAATGCAAATATCCATCCAGGGTCTCCTGTCTCAAACATGAGCCAGAAAATCCTTATTTCAAACATCTACTTCATGGTCTCTGAGGACCTTCTGAACTGCTAATGTACGAAAGATATTTAATGGATTGTCAAAAGTATCATCACTTATAAACTTAGGGAACATCTGACATTACCAGTGAGATAAACACAGGTTGGACAGCAATCAGAGGTACAACCAGGCCTGTGATCCCTAGGACAGCCGACAGACCAACAGGACTTATACAGGTTTTAAAACTACCTGAAACTTCCCAAATCACATTCACCAAATCCCTGGCAGTCGGGCTTCTACTGCCATCACTAATACTGTTGTAATGATAAAACAGTGGTATGAGGCACCACAGTTTTGGGGAGAGGATAGAAACTGTAAATTGAAATAAACAGATAAATAGTTGCTTGATACATGGAAAGACATTTCCACTTTCCTGCAATCAGAAGGTAACTTGTTATTTTTTGTTCAAGGAAGTTTGTGGTCATTAGTTCTCTCCAAAAGGCTATTTTAAGCCCTGAATAAAATAAACTTAAAAGAAACATACATATCTTATCCATCATTTTTATAAAAATTATTTTATTAGCAAGCATTCTGTTACCAACAGTCTATAAAGCAGACTTTTCTGTACACATATAACATCCAGCAGGAAACAGCCCTCTCTGACACAGTTTATGGCTTGATAAGTGAGATAGGCTGGAGAGCTGCTGTCAGTGTCCCCTGACCAAAGTCAGCTTCAAGATCTGTCTTTAAGTCTGCAAATACTTCAGATGTTAGGCGGATGACTGTGACAGATATAATCCTTGTGGAAACACAGTCCTGGCACAATGCAATTCCTGTACAAGAAGGCTTCACTATGGTTGCAGTAATTAGCCATTTGTAGCTGCATAGACTAAGCATCAATAGCACATTCTGAGTGACCAGCGCAGACATTCTCATCATTGGGATATAAACTGCAATTCCTCTGCGGTGTAACCGATACTCTATGTCAAAACTGTGAAGGTAAACAAACTTTCATTTGGAAAAAATTCCTACTGGCAAATTTATGTGCAATGCCTGGCATCGGATGTTCTCAATTAAGGAGAGATTTGTCTGCATTTGCCAGTTTAATGTGAAAGAATATCTAAAAAAGAGGCTGCATGGAGCTGCTGTGTTAGAGTGAGTAATAGGGAGAGAGCGCTGGTCTAACAATAACCATTGTGCTCATTGGATAAACAATCACTTGGAGAACACAATAACGCCTCATATTACATATAAACCATATATAACAATATAGCAATAAGTAGAGAATGGACAATGAACGTCCACAGTCACCCGGGTTACAGCCAGGTCTTACGTTAGCAATGTTTGATCAAACACTACAGAAAGTACTTATATTTCCAGCAGACACTCTGGTACCCCACTTACTACTTCATACTGAAACCCTGAACACATGAAGTTTCATACAGCGGTGACTCTACATGCATTGATGTCATACAAGAGCTGGAAAGGGCTAATTACCAGATTCCACTCAATTCAATGAATCACCTGCTCGACACATGAAAAGCACATACAAAAAGACTTGTGTACATATCAATCATTGCACTAAAATCAAGGCATGAAAAACACACATGCACATCGCAAGAGCAATCATGGGAACACACAGATATCACAGACATGAACCCAAGTGATGTGTGCCTGAAAATGTCAATTGTAAACACTAACTAGACAGAGTAGTTGTGATATAAACTTGTGACATATGCGGCTTGGTGGAAAAAAATATAAGGGACCGTCTTGATATTTACAGGAAGTCCTCTCTTAGCACCTTTTTAAAGGGGTCCTCTCTACCCCAGTCAATATCAGACTGACAGCTGAGAGGGGCGACAGCACTGTCAGTGAACCCTGGGCAGGAAACAATAACTATATGAATATAGAGGATGCTGCTCCAACAGGAGACAGATGGAGCAGAAATTCTAGTGGTTAGAAGTCCCTGCCACTGTAACTTTGAAGATAAGATAAATATAACTCCCATCCTAATTCGTTGTTTGCTAGATATATTCATTAGCAGTGTATTTAGCACTTACCTATCCTGCAAATTTTTCATCTACAGAAACCTGAGGCTGTTCGATTTATATACAGAGCACTGTGTATGTCTGGCCCACCATAGATAAAGGGTCTCCATGGACATACTAGATGCACTTTACTTTACAGCGCCCCAGTCATCTGCATAACAAAGCTGTAGATCTATAAGTAGGCTCCGACAATAAGTCATATATTTATTGTTATAATTGATTTTTGTGCAACTTGTCATGTGTAAACATTATTAGTGGTCTCCTAATAACATTAGTGCACAGGAAAACTGCTATGTGGCTCTTAGCAATCAATCACTTTTTGCTTTTATTTTCTAAACTGCATGACCAAGATATCAGCTAGAATCTGATTGGTACAATAGAAAACACACTGTGTAATATGTCCAAAACAAAACATTCTGCCGCTATAGTAGAATAGAGTAGGTGGGAAGAGATTAGAGAAGAATGAGACAAAATGGTAGAGAAAAATATCAAACCAAAAAGCTGCAGACAGGAATAGCACCCCTGAAACCCCCTCCAGACAGGGATAGCACCCCTGCAACCCCCTCCAGACAGGGATAGCACCGCTGCAAGCCCTCCACATATAGATAGCACCCCTGCAACCCCTTCAGACAAAGGATGGCACCCCTGCAACCCCCTCCAGACGGGGAAAGCACCCCTGCAACCCCCTCCAGACGGGGACAGCACCCCTGCAACCCCCTCCAGGTGGGGACAGCACCCCTGCAACCCCCAACAGACAGAGATGGCACCCCTGCAACCCCCTCCAGACAAGGGACGGCACAACTGCAACCACCTCCAGACAAGGGACGGCAACACTGCAATCCCCTCCACACAGGGATGGCACACCCATGCAATCCCCACCAGACAGAGATGGCACCCCTGCAACCCCCTCCAGACAAATGACAGCACCCATGCAACCCCCACCAGACAAATGACAGCACCCATGCAACCCCCACCAGACAAGGAATGGCACCGCTGCAACCCCCTCCAGACAAGGGACGGCACCCCTGCAACCCCCTCCCAGACAAGGGACAGCACCCCTGCAATCCCCTCCAGACAAGGGACAGCACCCCTGAAACCCCCTCCAGACAAGGGAAGCACCCCTGCAACCCCCACCAGACAAGGGACAGCACCCCTGCAACCCCCTCCAGACAAGGGACAGCACCCCTGCAACCCCCACCAGACAAGGGACAGCACCCCTGCAACCCCCTCCAGACAAGGGACAGCACCGCTGCAACCCCCACCAGACAGGGATGCCACCCTGCAACTCCCTACAGAGAGGAAAAGAAAAGGAGGAATAACGGCTGCATATGGCCTATAACGGGCTATAAAACCCCCCACCTAACTCAAACTCAACAAATCAGGATAATCTATAACCCACCCTACGGACTCCCACTATGCCCATACATCCCTGCCGGGTACAGAATAACTACAATAAAACCCCATAAAACCTGTCAGCTGCAGAATCGCATGTGATAATCATGGTGCAGAATTGAAACCAGTTTTCGGTGAAGAAAGCAATTCCAAAAATGTACATTTTATATGTGTCTGTCTAATAATGTCAGAATGACAAATCGTACATAAAGAAAGGTGTGAAGTTTAATAGTATGGCTCCCCAGGCTGATAATCTGACATGATTGATTCAGCAGGACACAAACGTATAGTCAGAATTACTGTGTAAGCACTTTTTCACATTCTAAGAGATATTATCCAGAATAACCTTTGCACATACTTTATCAGTGTCCTTGGCACAGTGGAGGAACCTATGTTTGGCGTAAATGAACCATTACTTCTGCCACTGTGTTTAGGGGGTACTTTTCCCTCCATCTAAGAGATATTACTGCCAGCATTCCATAATTCTCCATGATATTTTGGCCACTGGGGCAGGGATTTTAAAAGTGTTCTGAGCTCAGGTACAGAGGACGCAACCTCACCGCGTATGGCACAGCGGAACAGCTGTCAGAGCCTATAAGAATGGATTAACATGACAAGAGAGGGCCTCGACTTCTCAACAGATTCCTGTATAAATGGCAGTGGGTCTGTAAAAGAAAATATCCTTTATCGAATATTTTTCTTGACTATTTAAAAAAGAAAAAAAAAAGCTGCAGAACGGGGCTGAGAGTGGGAGGACTCATGAGAAGCCTCGATATCCGTGAATGTGGATTTTCATTGGTTGCTCCACTCACACCCCCTTCCAAAACGTCAGTCATTACTTTCAGCCAGGGCTGTGAGCCTAAGCTCGGAGCCTGGGGATATACGGGTTTCCCCCCCATGGGCTCTGGGGAGGAACCATTATAGTTAGTTCCCTCTCTAGGTAGTAGTGTAGTTTTACAGGGGGCTCCGTGTAAACCCAGAGGTGCGCATTAACTTTACGGATCCATAAGCATGATCACAGGCTTTACAGTAATACTACTGGCCATTAGATCGTAAGCTTGCAGGCAAGGCCCTCCTACACCTCTCTGTCTGTCTGTAGTACACAGTATTGTTTTATTACTGTGTTTGTCCAAATTGTAAAGCGGAATATGCACATAAATAAATGATGATGATTATGGCCAATCTATGTGTAAATAAAAGGACAATCCTAGAAGTGTCTGATACCCTGAGCAACTGAACAAAATGACATTACTCCACAGGAGACCAGACATTGCTGAATATTCTAACCTAAACCTCATATGTATCAAGGAGCAAGATTTAAAGCAAACAACTTGCTTGAAAGTGGAAGTGCCCCATCAGCAGCGTTCCTGCCTTGAAACCCTGGACCGGAAAGGATTCCTTCAAGAGTTAGATCATTTAATATGCTATCAATTACCCCCGTTGGTTGAGAAGCCTATTAATTTAACAAAGACTTGTAAACACAGAAGGTTCCATGGATTGGTCTGTGGTTTTCTGGGATGAAGGGGGGGGGCTCACTCATTTCATCCCTTGCAGTTAATAAGTGTGTTTCCAGCCTGCACTTACATTTATGCCTACTCAGTGTTTTCAGAGCACCACAGAACACCAAAGTAAACTCATAACGAAGTGTTTTTATTAGCTACTGAGATCTCTCGCAGTCGAAATCAAATGCAACCCTGCTGACAAGGCAGTTGTACATGGGAGGCTTTGGGCTTATGCAAACACTGTTATTTCAATGTGGTGTTGAGATACTGATACCACGCGGATCAAAACACCCCAGAACCAGCCAATGTTCTGCGTTTCCGGGTTCTCCTTTCACCAAACCTGGCAGCTGTCATCTAGCTCTGTTTTGACTCAAACGGTCTCTCTCTCGATCTTCATTTCTACGATGGAATTAAGTCCAGCGGAATTCCACATAACTTGCACCATTTTTGTGGAAGGGGAAACACACACACCACCCTTTATTTCCCCTCTGTGTCTACAGTATCCTTCCAAGCATCATAAAATGCATATCCCTAGCACCACTGTTAAAAACGTTTTGTTACTGTGTTAATGAACTCTCAGAAAATTGCTGAAGATGTGCTATGGAAATATTTATGCAAGGGGAGGCTGCAGGCAAACGCTACGACGGAAAATCTTTCATGAATAGATTTAAAGGGACGCTCACATCTCAAAATTTTTGCAGTGCAGATGTTGCAAGAAATTAGCTTTTTTAAATTATCCTAAAATGTGACCGTTAATTTAGAGCTCTGGTGTATACAAGAGGTATCCTTGTTTGATTTTTGCATCACATGAATTCACATATATAATGTTTGCATCATATTACAACGCAATATCAACCTTCTATAGAGAGATATACACCAGGGGGTAAATGTATCAATTTCGATTTCTGCAAGTTGCCGGAAATCAACGACTTTGCAGGGGAAATTTAAAGCAACGATGGCTTGTAAAGGCAAGTTTGTCTTCACAAGCCATCGCCGCTTTAAATTTCCCCTGCAAAGTCACCCATTTCGAGTGACTTGCAGAAATCGGAACTTGGTACATTTACCCCCAGAGCTTTAAATGAAATTATTTTCTATAACTGTACAGCCAGCAGTGTTATCTCTCTGGGCCTCTGTCTTCTATGCCTGAATTGGCTAAGCCTCCCAAGAGTTCATGTGACAACCCCAATGATGTAATGCACTGACCCCGTACCGAGACATGCACTCAAGTCATTGTACAGTAAGACTGACAGGAGGGCTCTGGGAGGAGATGAGAGAAACGAAAGGACAAAGACGAGGGAGAGTTTCTTTGGTCACCGTGTGTGTCTTACAGGGAGAATGTGAAAGATCAGAATATATCTGGTGGGCAGTGTAACTCTCCCACGTTATAGGAAGGACCAAGAAACATGTCTTGATTGCGCACATACTGTTTATGCCAGAAAGCAATTTGTTTGTTTTCATTATTCCATTGTTTGCTTGTGTTACATACACAAACAGTTGGAATCAGCACATTGTCTATTCCACTTGGACAGAATATGGTTATATTTATGCAGGGAAATAAAATTCCTTGAAAGAAACAAAGACAGCTGGGGACTGCGCCTTTAAATTAAACACGCAGCAACATTCTGTATTCATACAACTAAGTACTTAAAGCTCCTTTAAGAGATCTCCAATACAATAAAATGGCACAGGGTGGGAAATCATTAGTCATAAATGAGGGAGGTTGAGACCCTTCCTCACACTTAAGGCTGTTTACAATCTCCAACCCACATGAAGCCCAAGAGCCTTAAACTGAGAATAGACAGAGCCGAGGGGCAAGTCCCACTGACCCAGACCCCGCACTGACCCAGGCTGACTCCCACACACGCTGTTACTGGTACAGCGCACCCAGTAAGAGACCTGCGGAAAACTGCGCGATGGGAAATCACAGGAGATGAAAGGAGACGAGAACATACTGTATTCTCAGCACTCTGACCTATATTAGAGAATAGAGCCTATGTGAACACAGAGATGTCTACTAGAGATTTAAGTTACATAGTAGGGTGCGGCTTACAGAAAGACATGAGTCAGTCAACACTGAGTATAACAAGGCTATTTAAGCTCAATCTATCGTCACATTTGTCGGTGATCTCATTTACATTAACTTGACTGTAGAGTTTCCTGAATTAAACAAATGACAAGTTGTCTAAACTTCTGATTGCTAAAGTGAATTTCCAGGTGTTGGCATTAGAGGCTCCTATACCAGAGATGACATCCGGGAATGAAGGGGCTTCTCCCAAGAGAGCTCCATCCTAACAAGCTGCACCGAGAATCTGATGCTTGGAGCAACCAGGCAAAAAGGAGGAGTTTACTTCTGTTGAATGACCCATTTCCTGATTTCAGAGGGATTAATGATCCTGAGCACAAACAGTCTACATACGTGTCTTCATACTTCTGATACAATTAATGAGCATTGAAAAAGAATGTTATTGTTGTATAGAGAAGGAGTTTTCAAGAAAACCAAGTACTTTCGTGGCCTTGTGCACACCTGCCTGACCGTGATATAACTTCCGTGGCCTTGTGCACACCTGCCTGACCGTGATATAACTTCCGTGGCCTAGTACACACCTGCCTGACTGATATTACTTCTGTGGTCTTGTACACATCTGCCTGACTGTAATATTACTTCCGTGGCCTTGTGCACATCTGCTTGACCGTCATATTACTTCCGTGGCCTTGTGCACACCTGACTGATAGTGGTATAACTTCCATTGTGTTAATATTATTAAACCTTTACAGAAATGGAGAGATCCAGAAACATTATGGACAAGTGACAGTGAAATTACATTCATCCCACTTACATCTTATACCATAAATCATCAAGGGATCGAGCTGCTTCTTCCCATGCTTCCCCTGGCCAGACAGGTTGGAGACGGCCTGTACTTCCCGGTGGAAGAGGTAATCGAGCAGAGTCAGGGCCATCTTCTCCGCTGTCCGGCAGTTGGTGCTGATATGCAGCATGTCGGCTGCTGTGATCGGACATCTCACTCGCATCTCGGCATTATTCTCGTCCCCCAGCCAGGTGCCCGTCGGGTAATCCTCTAAAGGGAGAGATGAAACGTGTTACACAACAAACCTCCAGTACGTTTACCCATAATTTCTGATGTATGAGTATAAATCGAGGCACAAGGCATGATGACTGACCACTTACTCTGTTGTGAAGGGGACAATATATTTTTATTGCGATACCCATTGGCTGCCTCACATGACACAGCCGGACCATCTGCAAACACCTATACAATGTATGTGATGCTGTTACCCCTGGTCATGCTATGAACGCAGCTTACCGCTGAGTCCTGAGGGAAGCTGCAGAAAAACTAGTCATAGGAAAAAATCATAAAACTAATATTGTTAATTATAGGGATATATATTAAATGTGTAATTTTTTTAACTCAATTTTAGCATATGTGAAAATGTGTAGCATAAATGACTGATTTCACACATTATAAAGTGTATGTGCAGCATATAGAGGGAGCGTTATATTGTTTATACAGGGACTTGGCACAGTGTTTATAGTGGTGTTATATTGTGTGTGTAGAGACGTAGTGTAGTGTATAGAGGTAGCGTTATATTGTGTGTGTAGGGACGTAGTGCAGTGTATAGAGGTAGCGTTATATTGTGTATGTAGGGGCGTAGTGCAGTGTGTAGAGGTATATTGTGTGTGTAGGAGCATAGTGCAGTGTATAGAGGTAGCGTTATATTGAGTGTGTAGAGACGTAGTGCAGTGTATAGAGGTAGCGTTATATTGTGTGTATAGGGGCGTAGTGCAGTATGTAGAGGTAGCGTTATATTGTGTGTATAGGGGGGTAGTGCAGTGTGTAGAGGTAGCGTTATATTGTGTGTGTAGGGGCGTAGTGCAGTGTATAGAGGTAGCGTTATATTGTGTGTGTAGGGGCGTAGTGCAGTGTATAGAGGTAGCGTTATATTGTGTGTATAAGGGCGTAGTGCAGTGTATAGAGGTAGCGTTATATTGTGTGTGTAGGGGCGTAGTGCAGTGTATAGAGGTAGCGTTATATTGTGTGTATAAGGGCGTAGTGCAGTGTATAGAGGTAGCGTTATATATTGTGCATGCAGAGTTTATGGTGGTGTTATAGAGTATAAGGTAATTTTACATTGAGCTGATGTTGCTCCTTTGGAAAACAATTAATGTATGGTATCACTTATAGCTTTCAGCTAGGAACATATATGTCATGGTCTATATTAATAAAAGCTGTAATAAGATACATGGAAATAGAAACATTTTCTCTGAGTCTGACACACATTGTCTGAAAATAGACACAAGAATGAGAGGAATGTGAAAAAAAATAAAAAATTGTAATTGTTCTTTTCCTGTTAATTCAATGTCCTCTGACTAAATGAAGCTAATGAATGACAGTTGGTGACTCATTATATACAGATCTGTGCATATTCTAAGGAGCACATTGTAAATGAAGCCAGATCTGCAGCTGCTGAGAGACCCGTATGTGACAATACGATGCTAGACATACACAGAGGAGCCTTCTACACACTGATACATACAGGTGAGGGGGAATTAGCATGAAATACACGGAAAGCTAAACACCTGAAACCTGGCCAATCATCTCACACAGGACAACTTGGGTAGGCGCTACCATCATTTTCGAGGTCATGGCCAATTTTTGCCACAATCCCACTCTCCCGTGAATGGTAGAAAGCAAACAAACACTACAAAACGAAAATGACACACAATTTTATTGAAGATTGTTATAAGTGTGTATGTAGGAACTTGTAGCCAGTATTATATATAAGGAAACTATTGGGAACCACTTGTAAATGGCTACAGACAATAACCAATGCCATTACACAGAAATACTAACATCTTAACTTCTGTTGTGACATAGGGTTTCCTTATTAATATATCAATGACTATGGCAAGACCCTAGCAGTAAAGGATAAACTTGTATTTAGGGCTAGTGGCCTTTGAACCGTACATTATAATTTATTAATCAAATTCTTTCTTGATAGTGGAAGTCTGGCTAGTTCTCCATCTAAAGATCTCAGTGGCACCCTCTTGTGGCAAAGTAAGTCCTCGCATCTGAAGTCAGCAACATCAGTAAAGATTTAAACAGGTTTCACCAGATTTGGATTAATGGATATCAATGTCAAGTTGACAGGTTCGAGATATAAAACGGACAAACACATCATGGACGTAAAGTTAAAATGTTAGAAGTTTTAGTAATTTGACAGAACAACTGAGAGCTACACTAGAACAGTAATCTAATTTTGCAATTCAGAAAATCATGTGGTATTTATTTTAGCGGAGCCAATCAAGAGTAACGTAAAACAGAGCAGGGAATTAATGGTTTGAAAGTTCAGACTTCAGCGTTACTCCCAGGAGGAATGTCAGTCGGAGTTGCTAGGCCGCCAATGTGGCCTCACAGAAATATACGCTACTTAAAGTGGAACTGAAAAGATTTGATTTAAGGGTTAAATTGTTCTCTACATTAAGCTTATATATTCAAGCGGCTGACTGTAGGCTGCCGGTGATGAGGTCACCAAACAGGCAGATCTGTGCAGGATATACTGAGAGAAAACTAAATGTAATATCAGAAATTCTTTACTGGTATTTTAAGTCTGATCTACATAAACAGTTCACACACTAGGACAGTCTTACGTCTCATCATACACTGCTACCAACAAGCAGTTTATTTATGGATCCAATTTAGTCATTTGAGATGTGGAATAGACTTACATAGAAGTAAGGCAATGAGATTCTGAATAACTGGATAAATGAGTAAACAGAGCTACGCTGATATTCAAGGAATGTACAGGTTACACTACAAATCACCAACAAATCAAAAGTTCTTCCAAGTTTAATTCAAACTAAAGGCCGTATCACAATGGATGTGTTACAATGTTGCACTTTTCCAGGCAGGAAAAAAAATACAAGTCCTGAAACTATGTAACATAAATGTAAAAGTTCTTTTGCAGTACTCTGACAAATCTGGGATCAATCCCCCTGTTGAGCTTCTAAATGTACCGGGTGCTAAAGACATCCCAGGTCTGCCAGGGGTGTGGCCGCAAGCTCTGGACCCCCATGCCAAAATATAAAGCCTTTTGTTAGGGTATACTATAGATAATTGTTGATATGAGTTTACCTTAATTGTAAAGGTCAGGTACATTTTATAATTGATTGGAATATTTCACTTATTCATAGACCATGGACACAAATTTAATACACTGTTTTTCCCTCCACAAAACATTAAACCATACATATCCCTAAACTGAATATTTCCTCTATTAAAACTGAATCATATTAATACTTTGTTTTGCTACTCAGACATATTTGGTCTAACCTAATAAGTAAAATAAAAAGCTGTGTATGCCTTTGTGGCAGGATGAACTAAATTATAACTTCATATATCTTATTTGTTTAAAATGGAAAAGCTGAAGACAGACAAATATATATATTTTGACAAAATAATTGTGTCCAAAGCAATTCTATTTGAAAACCATGTAATTTAGAATTCTGAGCCTCGGGTCTGTCTCTCACATGGGGCAATGAATCATTCCAAATGCTTCAAACATATCCCGCTAATGGGTTCTGGGTGAGGAGCCAGCCGGGGCCAATGTCAGCAGCCTACCTGGTTATGGACAGAGCAGCGCCTGACTTTTCCATCCAGTTATCCAGTTGGAAAATTACTACTCCCTTAAAAATGGAAAGAATGAAGCTGAAGAGTAAACAGACGGTTTGATCTGGGGATAAACACTACACAGCGATGTTGATGGAACTTGCGGCTTATTTTTGGTTCATCTCCTATTGCTACTGTAAAACTAGCAAATTCTGAGAGGAAGAGAACTTAAAATAGTCACTGGTGTTCGGTATGTATGCCATCCCTAAAAACAAACTTACTGCTGTAATAAAACGTCCCGTCATCCCAGATTCCTGAGCAATGAAGGCAGAGCTGGAACAATATAAAAGTAAGAGGAACTCACAGTTTTCATAATGTGGAGTAAGAATTACACTAAGAGCGCAGCCAGTTGTACAGTCATTGCCGCACCCATCGTACATGAATACACCATTCATATGGCATCCGGCAGTGTCTGCCCTCGTCTCTGATGGGTCTACAAACATCTGGACACCAAAGAACCCTCTCCGGAAGATTCTTTTGGGCGTCAGTACCGCTGGGCTAAGCACATTGCCAACGGAGGTCTGGAACTACTGTTCATTCATATTGTATAGATCTTTGGTCAGATCACCTCTACAATGGTGGGGAGTTCAGCAGGGGGTGATAATCAGCAGATCATCAATTGTATTTCAGGGGCGACATGGGACGCAACCAATAATAAGAAGTGGTGGAAGTACTCTTTAATTTATTAAAGGAACCCTGTAAATATTCTGTGCCACCAAATATAGAGTTGAAGGGGGGAGACATCAGCTCTACATAAGTTCCAAAGGTAGCCTAGGTACTAGAGGCTGCTAACCCTTGCTGGGATGCGCAATATAACATTTACAGCTGGAAATGTTTTATGTCATTTATAAAAAAGAACAACATTACCACTTCTTTAATATGATCAGCATTGTTTTGATCTATAATTAAAGACAGAACGTCTCCCTTCTATCTATAACATATCTCTGTACTACTCAGTCTGGACAGCTGGTGGTAACTCTGATTACCCTATTGTAACTGCATAATAGACAAAGATCAACAAAGTAACAGAATAAATATCTATTTAAATAAAAAACTTTAATGAAACACTTCCGCTCACAATCACACATAGTAATCTAACAGCCTGATGAGCGATTACTTGGATTAGCACATCCAGACATTAGGCACACCCACATAGGGTCGTCCAATTTAGGACAACAAAGGTGTGTTCATCTGCTGGATGACTGCAGCTCTGTGGTCATCAAATCAGCAGCTAAACTCGCATACACCTCCCATGCATGTTCCTTAAGCTGTCCATGAATAAAGTAATGCAGTGCACTGGGTACAGAGACCCTCATGTATTTTGTGCAACTCCTCCATGGAATAGAACTAAGTGCATATAGCAATTTCCAAACAGTGACCGTTTAAAAACAGGTACACACGGACATTGGTGGCCTGAAAAACCCAAGTGTAATACACCTAAAACCAGCGGGACAGCAGTCATCTTCCTAAGCTTTCTATAGGAGAGAAGGTTACACATGATTATTTCAGTACAATAACATCTAAGATACAGACAATTCTGTGAAACTCTTTATCTTGTAAACCTTTCATGAACAATTCATTCACTAACCCTGTAAAGGCAACATCTTAACTCCTTCATCTGTCTTCTGGATTCACCTGAACATTAGGGCCAACGTTTGAGTGAAATATTTCTCTCTAGTGAAATAAAAGCTGTACCTTGCTTCACTGTATATTCTCTATCTGTCTAAATATATGTGAATTTTGATCACACAAATCCAATCCATACATCAGCAGCTAAGCTAAACAGTCTGAGTTAAAGGCCTATTTTATTTCCCCAAACATATACAAAGATTAATCCTTAGGGCCACATCCAGTAACCACCAGGTGTCTGTGCAGATAAAAATGAACATTCGCTGAAACCATACACAGAACACTGTTTGGAAGCTGGTGCGGTAATAGCTTGAGTCACACCACAGCTGAGAGTTTACAGCACTTCCTTGGTTACACCCAAACAACCTCCCGTCCGCTCTCATCATAGTACACACGTTGTATGTGTCCCAAGGTTGTACTGTGCAATTAGATCCTTCCATCCAGACTGATAAACATCTGGAACTGGAACAATACAGGTGGAGAAAGTTAGACCAATCCAAAGACTTTGTTGCAGTCACAAGGAAATTGAACTCCGTAAGGAGAGGAATCCTCTGGAGAATAGATCACAGTCTTCCTCCCATGTGGTTATATCTTTCGATTAAGAAAGTTTATTTCAGGATAGTCATGAATGGAACAGATGGACGGATTAAATAACAAGCTCGTCTCTGACTTATAGAACAATCCCAGCATGCGCTGCACAATTGTAGTGTGAAACAACGTCAAGCAATCTAAAGATCGTACTCAGTCAGTCATAGTCACTGCGGCAGCTCCATGTGCAAACAGAGCTGTTAACGGAAGCATCTAAAAGATAAATATATGAAGAGTTCCCATGAGCTGGTGCAGTGACAAGTAATGTAACTCTGCCGTCAACGCTTGTCTGAAAAGAAGCGTTAAGATGAGGCCCAGAAGACTGAGATGTCAAAGTGTTGAGAAAACTCAGCTTGTTTTAAAAAAAAAAAATAAATTATGAAAAAAAATGTAATCTTTCATAAGAAAATAATGGGATTGGGCGCTGAAGACATAAAATGAACCAGCAATAGATCAAGCGCATGTGTGATATTAGGAGATGTTATAATTAGTGATGGGTACTTCCGGCAGTCCTCTCACCTACTGCTTATTTTCCTGGCCTCTTGTTTGGCCCGGGGCTGCCGAAGGTCCAAATATGATATACTTCTGCCCAAATACCTGCTGTGTTTATTTTATATGATGGTTTCAAGGCCTGGTATTTCTACCAGCACTTAATCACCAAGAGGTGTAACCAAGGCAACCACATGGTGAGAGGACGGCTCAATATACCATAATAATAATATTATTGATACATTTTCCTAATACCACAAGTGCACTTTATCTATTGTTGATTTACGTTCTTCTAGCACCCATATTCTCTATGATCTGTATTCCTTGCGCTTCAAGCTAGAGGCTGAATTTGTTTTGCAGGGTCATGGACAGTAATTACATATATCAGAGGCATCCCTTTATGTGCGAGCCAGCACAGAAAAGATGTCCTGGGACATCACCTCTGATACATCTCTAGAGACCAGTGACAGTAATTGTGATAAATGTTTATTATACTAGTAGTAGAAAATGCATACTGTGTGTGGGGGTAGGGGGGTATTTTAGGATGATAGAGAGAATATTTTACAAATGAAACTGAATCTTTTCAATGCTTAAAAGCTTTTAATAAAGAGATGTTAGAACATGAACACAATTGCCAGAACAATTCAGTTTTATGACTCCATTATGGGAATTGTAAAGTGAAACAATTATTTAAGAGGATTACGTGGATTGATTTCTAAGCTAAGCATCAGCAGACAGCGCTCCGTGACCTGGGGCCCCGTGCTGGTGATAGGGCCCCTGTGTGCCATTCTAAACTTGGGACCAGCTACTTTTGTACTGCTCGATAGAAACTTTCTTGACTTCACTTTTGTTTCCTAATGGTTGAATTCAGCCGCCATACTAATATATTCATTAAAATATTAGCACAGCAGTTCTATGTGCTCTATCCATCACTGGGGCTATGAATTCCTAGGTGTAGAACACAATCAGATAACGTATCTGCTCATCTTAAGTAATGAGGTCTGGAGTATTGTGTTATACGAACGCAACGCCCTCCTGCGCACGGACTTTGGGGGTCTGCCACAATGTCATGCATTACAAAGACTTGTGGTATGTTTTGTTAGGTATTGTATAATAACAGTAATGGTGATTAATTGAGTTATGTTATTAATGTAGACATACAAAGTAAAATCCCAGTGGAATTCCTCTGATAAAGTAATAAGATCTTTCTGTGAACTGCTCTCCATGTTGGATGTTATTGCATCTTTTCACTTCAAAGTCGGCTCTGGGATAATGAAAATGAACTTGGAAGGATAAGAGGAGATAATGAGTTTGAAGCTGAGCAGCTGACAAGTGAGTCTCACAGGAGGAGACTAGCAGAGAGCATACACATAATGGAGACGCGTCTCAGGTACCACAACGTAATTACACAAAATAATACTGGAATATCAACAACGATTAGAAGTTTTCTACACTTTTCACCCATTTGGGGAAAACAATTTATATTAACCTCCATAAAATTGAAGTGCACATATTTAAAGGCCATCTATTACATCGAATATATAAAGAATTACATCAGGTCTTCGGTTGGCTGCCTAGTTATTTTTGCTGACGTTTTATTGTTAAAAATGCCCCCTATTGTATCATTCCTGCCCAGATGATGGACACCTACATGCAGACATGAAAACAGGTGAATACAAAAGGAACTATACAACTGTAACAACCAGGAAAATGTCACATATGTTCAGTTATATGTTATTTCTTGGGTCCAGAGGAAATACATACAAAAAACTGTTAGGGAACACATAATTGCATCACATTAATAATGTTTGGAGCTAACAGAGGGTTCCAAACATTTATACAATGTAACTAGTTCCCCACCTCTGGCTGCATGGATAGATTGCTGGGAGGGTTTGTCAAACACATCTATGGCTGAAGTGATCTGGGGTATATACCTAATACAAAGATGTTTTCTTCTGAGTAGGTCATGCTACATTTTCCAACATTGAGACTTATTTCATCCTCTCAAATTAATATTTTACAAGAGCAAATGGTTGATTGTGTCCTTAATCTGGTTTGTGTGCTGTAGATATTCTTTGATCTTGAGCTCCTTTCCCAAATAAAGAGGGGATTTCACTAATTTCTGACAGTTCTCAGTCAATCATCTCTTGGAGAAAGACGAACCACCTGCCTAGAAAAATATTCCAGGAATCAACGTGTTTTATTATTGAAGCCGTTCTGTTTATTTGTACTACAAATCTGGGTGCTATTCGGGCTCAGCAGAGAATAAGAAAACTCCTGGTAGCAGAGTTACTAAGACACAGAGTTGCATTAATATTATCAAAACAACTCGTTCCTGGCTAAGAAAAATAAACCCAGTCTCTGGAGCAATTAAATAATATCTTTGGCTGATTTGTGAGTGAATTAAGGATTTATTTAAGAGAGAAAAAAAAAGGACTTCCACTGGCTTTACAGAGATGTTTTTTTATTACTGTTACAAAAGTTCAGTGAGGCCAGGAGCTCTCTGAGAGTATTCAGACTTAATGAACTTGAGAACCTGACGCAGCATCTAAAAAATGTATCTTTATCTAAATAGGCCCAGTGTCAGCCGTGCTGGATGTGAACGGTAGCAGGGTTCCTAAATGTCTGTCTGTGCCAGAGCGCCAGGGCAACCTCTGCTGGACACAAACCACAGATGCTCCCTACTTATCTAATCTCAGATCAAAAAAGGTTCTTCACATGAATTTGTCTCAATTTCTCTACACATGGATGAAATATTTCCTTCATTCAATGAGAAGATAACCCCGTCTAAGGTTCTCCTGCGGTGGAACCACAAGACCCAGAACTCTGAGCTGGAAAGCCACAGGATGCCACCCTCTACTCCAAGGCCTGTTAAGAAACCCACCTTCATTAGTGGGCTAAAAAAGCACAAAAATAATAATTTACGCTTTTTATCCAACCAAGATTAATGTTTGGGGTTTTTTAACTCAGTCTTGCATAACCTTGGAGAGAGGCCTTCCATCTGCCTTTCCACGACTGGGGGAAACGTTCCAGTGTTGCCGGCGGCCTCATAACTCCAAATATACAGACAAAACAGACATGTCATTCATTTGGCCAAAGCCACAAACGAGAGTCATCGCAGCTGCAGTGAAGACTTAAGAGTCACTCGTTGTTCTCCGTTGTGAAGTAGAATGATGGCCGACAGCTCTGCTCCCTAAGAGTGTCTATAGAACTAGTGATTTCTCATACCTACCATGAGAACGGGAGATTTCTTACAGCTTGCAAAAGTGAGAATGGAGATGCTTTTGGTAAAACCTCTGTGCTTTATGACCACCCACTCCCTCACTGGTTCATAACTTTCTTCTCCACTGCCCCTCCACACACGCACATTGAGAAACCACTGTAGGCACTCCCATAAGTCAATTAGCTGCTGTATATAAGGGAATGGGTCCTATTCAGCCAACGAAGTTGATAACAGAAAGTTGCCTATACACCGTATATACATCCAAATGTCAACCTATTAATTCACTTGGAACTAATGAGATCACTGGTTCCTGGTGAATGGATAGGCTGCACTCTCAGTGATGTCACTGGTTCCTAGTGACTGGATAGGCTGCACTCTCAGTGATGTCACTGGTTCCTACTGACTGGATAGGCTGCATTCTCAGTGATGTCACTGGTTACTAGTGACTGGATAGGCTGCATTCTCAGTAATGTCTCTTATTCCTAGCTACATTATCATGAATATTGGTTCAGCACACAATATGGCTGTCTCCTCTGAGTATGCTATGCGTTGACTATAAAGACTGCCATTGTCGAGGAACATTTAAGAATGTTACACTTTTTAACACTTGATCTTGCACTTAGCGGCTCTAATTCTGAATGTGATCATTATCACTTTACATTCCTAACAAAAGATTATAGGAAAATATAAAGACATTACAGTTGACTAATTCAGAAAACGCCAACACCCTCAGAATGTCTGACCTGAAAGGTGGGTGATACAAATCCATTTACCGATATACTTTATGAATGCTAGTAAGACTGACTCAGCCAATGTATTTCTGCACAGCACACGTCCCTGGGCTCATCATCCGCTGCTTCCTCGGACATATAAAGTTTTGGCTGGAGATAAATGTGAATCGCAAGAAGAAAAAAAAGGGATCTGGAAACAGAATCACAAGGAAATAACTTGCGTTTTTTATTTATTAAGCGCTGTGGCTGACACAGTTTTATCTCACACATTAATAATCTGTCACTGACTGAAGTGCATCCAGACTATTCCCTTTTTCTGACTTCGAGGCCAAGAAAGCAAAGAACCTGTAAAGTCGTCCTTATTCCATTGCCCATATCCTTAATCATCCCATCCTGTGCATCCTATCCAATTTGTAAGAGTTATGGATAAGGGAAAAATCACATTCGCAATTCTGAGCCTGCAAGCCCCAGTCACTGGTGTCATATGATTCACTTGTACATTTTATTTTAAAAACTATAAACAATTTACATTGCGCATTCACTCAACGAAGGTTAATGAGGAATCACAGGTCACGTTGTCCAAGCCTCTGGTTACAGCTCACTATGTATATAAATTGGTACATGCAGATATTGGCACATTTAAAGGGTTGTGATGATCTTTGGATAATTAACAATCAGAACCTACCGAAATTGTTTGAAGGGCAAGTATGTTACATACAATATTCCGCTATATAACAATTGGGTAAAGGTGGTTTATGATTCAGGGCTCATATATAGCCACTGTATATCAGTAAAACAACATGGATATAAAAGCCTATTATCTGGTGTGAATATGTAGATTTACCAACTCAATGTTTTATTGATTGCATTCATTCCATAAAACAAAGTGAAATTCCATAAGACTGATCATGATCAGATATAGATATATATATATATATATATATATATATATATATATATATATACACACATATACACATATACACACACACATACACACATATATAGATATATATAAATATATATATATACACACACACATACACACATATATAGATAGATATATATATATACACACACACACACACACACATACACACATATATAGATAGATATATATACATACATACACACATACATACATATATTATCTATATATATATTATCACACATACACACATATATAGATGTAGAGATATATATATATATATATATATATATATATATATATATATATATATATACATACATATACACACACACATACATACATACATACACATATATATATATTATCTATATTAGCACACATATGCACTATATACATAGAATTAAATACCTTAACATTTTTCTCGGCTGAGAACATCCCTGCTGAAGTGTGGAATCCCCTCACTATGTCACATTATCAGCACATTAGTACAGCCCTAAACCTCATCCAATAAGTAAGCTCGGATTCTGCCTAGGGGCTGGTGGGCAAGGAGGGCCAAGGTTATTCTAACCCATTATGTTTTTCTGCAACCTATGGGAGTGTCTGTGTGTTTGTGGGGTCACCAACAACACTACACTGGCACCCTGTACATTTAGACCCATATTGTAAGTTCTGTGCTATAGCAACTAATACCAATCATTGTGGTCCAAACCTGTTTTTCTAGTTAAAAAAAAAAAAAAGAGATTAGTCAAAATTAACCCAGATCACAGTCCCGATATTCAGAAGCAACTCCCCGATCCCGTGTCCCATGGGAGAACGGTCACTAACTGGGTGGGCTACAAGGTCTCCTTTGTATATTATGTATCTGTACACAGAAGTCTGAAGTTGGCACAGATATGTTATGTAATGTGTCAGAAGAGTTGGCTGCTGCCTGTAATTGTGCACAGTATTATAACCACAAACCATATTATTAATTTAACATTTGTAGAGGGAAAGATCGCTATGAAAAATAACAAAAAATGAAGAAATATCTAAAATATAAAAAAAGTAGTAGTAAACATGAATATCACTCCACACTGACAACGTAGGAAATGTGTATGGAGATATATACTTTGTGCTCGGTGTCAGTAGTATTTAAAGATGTCAGCTTACAATGAACAGCAGTACAGACACACAATAATGGGGAGAAAAGGAAATACAATGACATTTTACACTGCCAGTGGAGGTAGATGGACGAGTTACGCTGAAATGAGACCCCTGGGCGCAGGTATACGGTTGCTGCACACTTAGTAAACTCTAAGCGTACAGTAACTATAATACGGGGATTATAGAAGCAGTGCGGGGATAACAATGTGGAAGAGCAATCAGCCAGGAACAGCATGTCCTATCAGAAAATGGGTCCAGTTTCAGCCCAGAACTACGCGAGGAATTCTCATAATGGATTTTGCCATCAGAGCGGATGATAACATTTCCATATGTCTACACACTGTTTGCATTTTGAAGAAGTTGGTCACTGTGAATGTCAAACACATTCTCACGCTTCCAGCGTGCGCTCTTATAGACACTGACAGATAATCCCTGAACTCTCCTGATTCTATACTGGAAGTGAGAGAAGTGGAGGAGAAGCACTACGTCTGATAAATCCCTGGGCCAGACAAGCACTTTAAATAAAAACTACAGTCTGACCCTATGCAGTTTATTTTACCTAGTTCAATATGTGGTATATGAAATGCAAAGTTGTACTACTTTTCTTGTATAGTCATTCCCAGCATCTGTTCCTATTGCATATACTGTGCGTAATTCTCCATATCGGTTATGTATGGTGCAGGGCCTTATGTTATGTTTGGTTATGCTGGATGTCTGTGTAACATATATATCTTTGGTTCTGAACGTTGAGTATAATTCATAGAAGATGTTACAAATACAGTCAAAGCCCCTATTTCAGAACCCCTGATGTGACATTTTTTCACAGTCCCCTGATTTCCTAATTGGCCTATTCCTCTGATTTTCAAAAGTGAAATTTAAAAACTGTTCCCACATCATTTGTGTGCTCATAGTGTAGCAATTTCTTTTGTTAAGCGCTAGTAGAAATGTTCAGTACTGTATAGTAGTTTGTGTTTTGCCAATGGCAATAGTTCCCACCATACTGTACACAGACCTTGCTGTAATGGCTGAGATACGGAAATATTATACCCCCCCCTCTAGTTATACATTTCATGTTACTGTACAGATCCCATTCCATGGACAGTCATCCATGTGTAGGCATTATATATATATATATATATATATATATATATATATATATATATATATATATATATACACACACATACATATAGAGATACATACACACACACACACACACGGTACCGCAGTACAAAAAAAATATGGATTTATTAAACTCTTTGTACCTATGAACACTTATTATGAATCTATAGGAAATGCCACTAAATGTAGGGAAAATGAATATGAGAAAATGGAGCAGTGAGATTACTTCTAGCAATTGGAAAAAGTGCATGCACATGTATAGGATGAGGCGTAATAAAAGACATTATAATAAATCTTTCCTGGCTTCGGAGAACGATTCAGACATTAACATGAAAGTAACTGAAAACCCACCAACAATACAGGGCAGGTTTCCTCTAGGATCGCTGCCAACAATCTGTCCCTGGCTGGAACAGTTAATAATCTCCGGACATTGATTTGTACCTATATGCAGGGTCTGATTATCCAATAGGCTGACTAGGCTGCAGCCTAGGGTGCAAGAGGGGAGCAAAATTGTGACAGAGAGGCGTAGACTGAAATTGATTTTAAAATAAAAGAGAATTATAGTCCCCCAAAGTAAAAAGAAGAAATAAAAGAAATTGCAACGCTATAATATTCCCGTGGGGGGAGAGGGGGGGGGAGGTGAAGACAATGAGCCATCCTCAGGCGGGTGCTTGAGGGTAAGCGAGTAGGAGATGGTGACAGGTGCAGTCCACCCCCCCACCCCCGTTCCACTATACAGTTTTGCTATTGATGAAATTAAATAAGTGACACAAATCGCTGTGACCTGTATAAAAAGTGGAGCGGAGTTTCAAAAAGGAAAGAAGGTGAAGGAAGCCGGATTTTAAATTAAGGACAAATTTGTTTTTGCCTACAGCTTATTAGCGTGGCATGGAGGGTGAAACCTTAGCCAGGCCCTGCCTATATGTATTTATTCCAAGTCCATGAGATGCAGTCACTGGGCGACAATTCACCTGGATTAAATAAATATGTGAGATGATGGAAATAATTTGACCTCATTAGAGTATCTGCAATTATATAACATATTCAGGGGCTGGCTGGGGGCATCTGCCCCCCTGGCCGCTCCCATAGTGGACTATCTGCAATTTGTTTCCATCAAAATGTTCCTAATAGACTGCTGAGCCGAGTCAGGATAAGGTCAGTGTAACATACCCATGGAAATTATATTTCCAAATGATTTTCATCTAAAATGATCGGCACGAGGAATCTGTCTGATTTTAGAAGAATAAATACAGAAAGAGAGCCCGCTAAAGGTCTTGAAATTAGAGAACGTCAACCTGCTTAATATATATGTGTTATAGGATTGGATAAAACGGACACTTCACAAATGCACACATCAAAAAAACCCAGAAAAACCTTACCTATATCATCAGATTTATGGCATTTCTTCCCTCTTTTTTTTTTTTTTTTTATTAAAATTTTGGGACAAACTGCCTCAATATATCACATGACATTTCAAAGCAGCAATGAACCCCTCAGCTACAAGCTCAAGAGACAATAAACATATAACGGTAGGAAAATGTGAGCGCCAAGTGCCTTGGGACCCAAGATTAATCGCTGAAATCCGTTGGCTTTTTCCCTACAGTGATTAATTTCGCAGCATTGATAGTAGCTGTCACCGGTGTCTTTACATCAATTGCAAAGGTCAAATCCTCAATGATTTATAACGACGATTAATACAATATACAGGAAACTTAACCTTCACCACCAGTGCTATAGCTAAAATGTTAGCCGGAATTGTATATAAAGCATCCAACTTATTCCATCAATAACTGTATTGAACGGAGACTTCCTGACAGTAACACCACAGAAGGACACTGCAAACAGAAAATGGGTGACAGGAGCTTGTACTCGGCTGCTTGGCAAATGCAATATCAGAAATATCAAGTTCTGTCAAGGTATGGAACGTCTTTCATATAAAGCAACAAGAACTTTAGGTTTATGGGTCATTTCAAGTTATTTTCCATCATAAGATTAATTTAGTGGCATTTACAATCCCTGCCGAATCTTCCTTCTGTTTTTTATCAGTATCTTAGGGGCATATTCAATTAGGTTCCGTATTGCAGTAACGCGCATCACCGAAGGTAATACGATACCTCTCGGATTACATTCGAGCCCCGTTCCGTCGCATTACCGCAATCGCAGAACCTAAATACGCCCCTTTCTGTCTTCCAGGTTCCTTGAATATCACAAGTCAGCTCTGACCAAATGATATCAAGGAACAGCAAAGGAAGCCAGAAAATGATGTATTAAGTTTCAAGAGAGCATTTATAACCCAATGCATGAATGTCTTATGAAGCTGGAGAACACATCTAAAAAGAACAATGCCATTTTGTTAATGAAAGTCGCCTGGCCAAGTACAACAGACCCTACCTCCGGTACAGCAGTTACTCTAGTTTGATGCAGCAATGAGAGATCTGTAAAACGCATGTTGCTTTCACACTACAGGACTTGTTTTGATGCCCCTATAACAATCCTGCCATTCTCAGGAGGTACAAAGGACGTGTCATGTAACTGGTAAAGGAGGGGATCACAAGGAACATGTTTCTAAATGATTGTGATAAGATTCCCTAAAGCATCCATCTGGCTATACAGCTGTCCGACAATCACGTTACAGGATGCTGGCTCCCGACTACAATATTACAATCATAAATCCATCCATTCTGCAAATCCCCGTATGGATATTTGGCCCGAAAACATCTTAAATGTGTACAGAAATCGCTGCAGAGCCAATGACACTTATATTTGTAGGTTATTTATTAGTCAAAGTTGGAGATTCACAGGTTCCTGTATCAGCTAAACCAAAAAATTAGTATAAAAGCATTGGAACAACCCTCTCCGTCCTCAAAAAAGAAATGATTTGATGCCGAGGGGGGTGACCTGTACAAGACCTCTATGTTTCATACTAGTTGCATTTATCAATATTAGTGGGAGAACGTCATTGATCCAAGAACAGAATGTAACCCAGATAAAACTAATTTGATATGTGATGAAGAAGGGTGAACTAGGGTGAACTACAATGTATTACAAAAAAAACCTCTGTTTACTCAGATAATCATTCAGCAGTTGCTTATTGCATGCTGCCATATTCCTGTAAATGCCTTATCACCGTTGCTACCCAATGGCTTCAGTCAATCAATAAAATACCCTGTTAGGTGCAAGGTATGCTACAGCAGACTTTGTTTTATATCTTTATCCGTTTACACGGATTTAGGAGGCAGATCAGAGAAAACCTTTGGGATTAAACTATTTTTTTTTAATACTCAAATCAGTACAGATTCACCCACTATGGACAATATCACAGCAGCTAAAACTGCAATTCTACAACTGTCAGAACCAAACATCAATCTATAAGATCAAGGAATGACTTATGGCTCCAAAACATTGTTGAATTGCATCTCCTTTTGGACATTTACAAAAATTGATGCAAAGGGAAAATGGGTTGTAACATTTATTTTCTAATCTGCAAAACAATCAGAGGCCTCAAACAACCTCCCTTAAGCTGGGTACACACTACAGAAATTTCGACCCACTTTTTATGCCAAGCAATTTTACATGTGATCGATGGTCCGATCGCTCGGTCCATGGACTGCATACACACTAGCCTTGTTTAGGACGAGAAAGGGAAGAGCGGACGTCCCGTTAGCGACTTTTTACAGCCATGTTGTCGTGAGCAATGACTGTAATTTTGTACTCACTGTTGTGGATCGGTCGGAAGTTTGTACACACTACACAGCGGAAACGAGATTGGAACGAAAATATTAAACGGTACGACCAACCAAATGAGGCGACAATCGTCCATTTGGGCAGACTTTCAACCATCGTGTCACTGCACACACTGACCCGACTTTTGAACGAGCGGTCGTATGTCTGCAGTTTGAGCCGATTATTGGACGAAAACAGTGTAGTGTGCACCCAGCTTTAGTGACAACACCACAACATTAACAAATACCTTCCTCCCCCAAACAGCAATCACATTACAAGGACCCACACAGATAGGACCCTGGCACGAATCAAACCCATGACCCCAGCACTGTGAGTCAGCAGACACTGAAGACCCATGGACATACGTTGGCTCTGTGTCCTGGGGATTTGAGGTTGCTGCTTCCTTTCTGGTGATAACCTGAACTAGTAGACTAGGTATCACCCTGTAGTCCTGAAAGTTCCTATATCTCTCACCCTACAGTGTTAATGTTCAATGTTACAACCCCCCCACCCCCCTGTTTTTACACTTACAGGAAAAAAAATTATGTTTTATTGTTTCTCACATCTCAGCGGGGTTTTTCTAAACAACCATTATATTATAAGGGTGACTAAAGTTTAAAATGTTTGTTTTAGTATCACAAAAATACCACATTAATTTCATTATAGGCGATATACTTTAAATCCTTCAGCTACAATGTGAATCTCACATATGTTCTAGTTTTTACTTGTATTTTACTAGATGATATGATATAGCATTAGATAGACAGCACCTTTCCAAATAAGTATTATTTGTTTAAAACAAATTCTCTGCCTTGACCACATTTTAGGGTCTTTTTGCGACCTCAAAATATCACTATTATAGCCAGCTACTACTTTCTTCTCATAACTGAGAACTAAACTGTATCTCCCCCTGCCGACCACCACTCTTACTATCCTCATAGATCAGCATATTTAACTACAGATCATCTTGTAGTCAGATACAAACTTCAAGTAAACTCAAAATCTTGAGATCTTGCTTTTACCACATTTCAGAAACAGGAGATCAGATTTGTCTCCACTCTACGGTTACTAAACGTATACACAGTTCTATTATTCAGCTTAATAATAATAATAATAATAAACTCAACAGGGTAGCCCCCTCGGTTAGTGGGTAAATAACTAACTTCCCTCTAGAAAGAGAGCACGTTGATTAGGACACCAAACGACAACTCCTCTTTCTGTTAGGTGAACTCGGACAGACTTTAGTAAGACCTCATTCTTCTCTATATACCTCCAGGAACTTCAAAAACTCAAAAAAATATGTTATTATAGCCACAGACAATCACACTAATATATGTAATAAACCACCAACCACTTCTTTATATAAACACCCAACAACAACAAAAACAGTTCTCCTGTTACTCCGACACTCACTCATACTCCGAGTTAATGTGATTTTCATAGACTGTCAGATGTCCAAATTAACTTCAGACTGTATTTCCTGGGCACACCAGTCACCACCAACTTCCTAACTGACCAATCAGCCCCCCTTCCAGGAGAATAATGCCCCAATTAATCTATAGGCAATACCCTAATGGAGTAATTCCAGAATAATTCCACCTCAGATGACCCCCTGGCTACTGTATAGGAAGGAGACAATAACATGCACGATTAGCGACACCTCCAATCTCAGTAACAGAACAAATTAACACGATAGATCAATAAGTTACATTAAGACCATAGAGATAGACTCTCAGAAGAAACTAAACATTTCATCAAAGCTGGAACTGAACGTCAACCTATCAGAGACACAGAAAACACTTTATGCTCAATCAGAAGTTATATGACAACAAGCTGAAAGAGCTCAGAAATACGAAAATCCAAGTTATAAACGGCTACTTACATCATGATTTGGGTCAAGTAATTTTATCATTTACAAACTACTATCACACTCTACACTCTATCCACCCCCCTTCATCCCAGATTAAGTCCCTCTATCAGATCCCAAATAACTCTGCACTCATCATATACATCAGAATACCTGGTGAGACAATTATTTTTCCCACCAGACAATATATAGACTTCTTATAAACATTATCAACGCTGCCAGATTTCAAATTGCCAAGTTCTGGACACAAAAGGATCCTCCGACCTCAGTGGTTATCCGTATATAGCATATCATCTCAATGGAAAACTTTGTATTATTATACCTTACAAATCTTCCTAACAATATTATTAGGGAATTCCAGGAAACCTAGGAATCACAGTTTTTTACCATAAAAACAACTCCCGTTCCTAAGTAACCAACCACTGACTTCCAGTCCTAAGTAACCAACCACTGACTTCCAGTCCTAAGTAACCAACCACTGACTTCCAGTCCTAAGTAACCAACCACTGACTTCCAGTCCTAAGTAACCAACCACTGACTTCCAGTCCTAAGTAACCAACCACTGACTTCCAGTTGGACATTGATCCTGATGAATCTCCCCCCACGTCCCCCCACACCCCACCCCATGATTCCCTACAATACACAACTGTCTCATCTACCTACTAAACAGAGCACAACGATAATACAAGTCTGTGTTCTTTACTATTCTCTATCTTAAAATAATGTCATTGTCATGTATGTGTCAAAAGAGAGATGTATTTATTTTTGCATGACACAAACAAAGAAAATGTAAAAACAAAGCAAAAATGACAGATACAATGTGATTTGTTGCTCTGTGTCCGCCTGTGGAGCAGCGTTCGTACACATTCCCGAGTACCAGACACACAGACATTGCAGACGGAACTGTGCCGTCATCGTGTCCAACTGTCCCTAACTTCCAGTGCCATGATTTACAGGTCTGTGCGTATAAATGTCCCCACTTTTCTGCCTTTACTTAGTTTTACCAGGTTAATTCCTCTACATACTGAATGCAATTGTCATTATTCTTATTCTCTGTATTTTCCAAGTCAATATTAATTGTACAAACAATTATATCCAAGGGTCAGTAAAATTAAACTTGATAGATTATATGGATCCTAGACTATGCTTGACGTTCTTAGATGCATCTGTACATGTGTCATAACCAATAGCCACCTCCATCTGTACTCATCTACATAAACATATATACAATATATACAGGGAGAAAGCCACACAGATAGGGCCCTGGTTGGAGTCTGACCCATGACCTCAGCACTGAGCCAGCAATGTTAACCACTGTGCCACCGTGCTGAGATGGGCTAGGTTATGCCCCCCTCACACCTCTATATCAGGTTGTGCATTTAAATATCCTCCCTGCAGCACAAAAATGTTGCACCCAGTATCTGGATTTGCTTCAAACTTAAACCAGCCCTTTGACAAATATATAATATCTTCAGTTTCGGGAATCTTAGTTCTATGATACATTAAACTTTCAATGGGGGGAGGAAGAGCCATTGAATTACTCCAACATGCAAGGATTCAACATGTCTGCTACTAGGAGAGCTTTGCTTTTGTAATGATTGTAGCAAAGGCAATGCACGTGCTACATTGTGTACATAAATATATGTATTTTAATATTTTCAAATAATATAAGGGCCCAGAACAATAGCAGAAGCCAGAGGCGAGGATTTGTACGAAATAATCGGAATATCTTTGTGAGGGCAGGGCTCGTAGCTGCGAGGGATTCACTCACTGGCCGCCTCTGCTGCTTACAGCCCAAGAGATCGCTGATAGATCACATTACAAGTGTCAATCACTCAAACGTTGGGATTCCTCACTTTTAGCACGCTCGTGCAGGTCTATACAACCAGCATTTTATATTATACAACACACTCCATACAACACTGCACGTTTCTCTAAGGGTTTTTCTGAGAAAGGGCTTCAAATGTTGTTTATAGCATGTTAAACAGCCATGTCCCCAGGTGGAAACCGTTCACTGGACCCATCTATGGTATTGGTTCACGTCTATGTACCCACTAAAACCAAATAAAACAAACATGTCAAATAGACTACGGGCCTGAGTCATTAAGGAAAGTAAGGCAAAAAAAGGAGTGAATGTTCTACGGGACAAACCATGTTACAGTGCAAGGGGTGTACATTAGTTTATTATTTTGCTTATAAGTTAAATACTGGCTATTTTTGATCTAGGACATGCCCTACCCCAACTATAAATCTGTCCTCACATTTTAAATTTACCTCCCCCCTCCAATGCAACATGGTTTTGCCCAGGTGCAAAGTTACTCCTTTTCTATGCTTTGCTTTCCTTAATGACTCAGACCCTACATGTATAGAACTACTTTCATGTGCTGTAATTTCTCAGTGCAGCATTATTGCACACTGGTTGTACAAAACATGCAAATGCCTGAAAACCCGTATTCACATTGCCCCACTAAATCACAGTTTTACTTTTTTATTTTTTTTTAAGACACTAAAAGGTTAATGACTAACGAAAAGCATTCCAACATCTGAAACCTAGAAATATGTGTTTTTCATGTGTTCTTGGTGCATTCAGATAAAACACTTCAGTTATATTTGTAGGAATGTCATCAGTCCTGAGGGTCTTAGAACCTCATCACGCAGAGTTTGTCAAATTTATTGTGATTACGGCTGATCTATGTGACCTACCTAAAAAAGCATTACTCTATGGGGACAAAAGCACATTTATCTGAGAAACAATATCTAATTTACTCCCCCATGAGAGCATTCTCCTTGGGCAGATCCATAAGATGATTCTATGTAGTCATGAAAGAGGTTGCATACAAAAGTGAATTTTAGTAGTTAATTTTGCTAACACAGCACAGAATCCTGGATCCTGCTCTCCGTATGGGATCACTGTCAACTTAATCTTCAGGAAACGCTATTTGTTGCTGTGAGCATTTCATTGATCTGATTGGTTATTAATAATTCTGTCCCATACTACTTAAAAACTGGTACAATAGATGCTTTGACCCTAGTTAAACGCACCTATAACACTGGTAATCCACTTTAAGCTCTCCACTCACCAATTGTCCACTAAAGCTTAAATGCAAAAAACAAAAGAAAAACAAAAATTTAAAGCAAAGGGGAAAATACATCTGCTAACATCCATTTCACAGTGCACCAGCTGCAATCCGGAGAATTTCACATGCTACAAACACATTTTTTCCAAGGGGTCATCGGTTTTACGAAGATCTTTCCCAAATCCTGCCTGAAGCCAGCCCATGACTTGGGGTGTTGGTTTGCTATGTTGCCAGGTAACTGTTTAGTAGAGAGAAGGTGCTAACTCCACTAAGCAAAGCTTAGCATCCGGAGCTCAGATCTGCAGAGCGCCCAGTATAGAACACATGGGAGCCTCTCATTATCAGTAATAGTCTCTGACAAACTGTCCCTTCCATCACTATATGTAGATGCATCACTGCAATCTGTTCTTAAAGTCACCAAGTTTGAAGGAAGGAGCTTATTGCAAAGTGAGGGTTACCATGATTAATAATTCATAGTTATATGTGATGTGACGGATCTACATTAACCTTTGTCCCCCTGGAAAGCTCAGTGGTTATTCTTACATTATTATTTAAGTTTAGTAAAACATGATTTTGATATGTGGGAACAGAATTAGGATGTGAAATGTTTTGGCTGCCGTTCCTCTATCACGGGGCTAGTTAGATGGTGATAACAACGTTTTATCTATGTGAGCTAATACATATATACGTTACAGGGGATGCATATCGTGGTGAACGTGACTGCAACAATGTTTATGGGGATAATGACATCATACAGTTACATTGTAAAACTTTCCATGCAATGTCCAGAGGTTCATTACATTATAGCCTGGACCTACAGCAGCACAGGGCGGAGGGGAGCGTTCCTGGTTTATGGTCATCTTACAGGTGGCGGCAGTGCGGCAAACATGCTGCCAGCATAAGCATTCATATATCTTTATATCAGAAGGGATATAGGACAATGTTGGTCGTGAGGCTCTGCAGCAGTATGAAGGGGGTGGGGGTGTCCAGGGAACTAAACAAAAACCCGAAAAACACAAATAAAACCAAGTAACTTTTCTAGGAAAAGTGCAAACGTCTTAAACGCACTTTAAATGTATTCTGAGCAGTGTTTCCCATTAACACATGTCTATGTCCATGCATAGAGAGAGTACGACGTGCATTAAGGCTCAGACTATGGTTTAACCTGAAGAGCAGACAGGGCCCTTGCTGGGTATCTTCCACACACAACATCTGTTATTCCTAACTTATTGTAAGCAAGTAGAAGTGGACGCGGCCAGAAAGATCACTTAGTGGGCGCATCCTGCATATTATTTATCCTTCCCCAGAGCGGAGAGTGGACGCAGCTATTCTGGGCGAAAGACACTAAACGTAGATTCATTATTACAGCATAAATCATGTCTCAGGAAGCAATACAGTTCAATGGACTGAAAAACAATACCAACATCTGCGCTCTCCACATCCTGATTCAATGTATCCATAACACTCTCATAGAGCTTTATTGAAAAGCTATAGACTGCTGCCGCAATTCAATTCAGCATGAGCCTCCTCTTACCTTCAGGTTACGGAAGGGGGGGGGGGGGGGGGGGAACGTACCTGACATAGGGGCATGTTTGGTTGATTGACCATTTACTGAATTCAGCTGCATCTGAAGACTATATGCAATCAAAGACTATAAGACCATACTCATTAACTGCTATACCTTCCCCTCCTGTGCCAGGGGGGGGGGGTCAGGTGGTAATTGCAGGAGGAGGCCCCCCCGGCTGTTTAATACAGAGATTCAAGGCATCGTACACAAAGCCCAGTCTCTGCCATGACCCAGAAGGATATCTCTGATCTTCCTGTCGGACATTTCGGGAGAGGCTGAAGACACTCCTCCTTACTGCTGAGGATGAGAGATAGACCACTGTCTGTCACACTTCTAAAATCTGCCTTAACATAAACTACTGCCAGCAGAGCAGCTTATTTACTGCTCATTCACAAACACTGCACTTAAGTGCAAAATTTACACCGTACCACAGCAATTAGTTGTGATCCGTTCGTACAAGTCAGAACAAGGATAGCAAGTGACTGATTGGTTACTAGGGTTTAGTACAAAATTTGCACCGGAAATAATAGTAAACAAATCCCACTGACAAGATATGCAAAACAAAATATGTCAAGGGGTTTTGAGCAACAACTTCCATGGCTTCTAATAAGGTGCTTCTTAATTTTTTTCACAGTTGCTGTTTCTTACAATATTACTATACAGCTCTCTCTCTTCCACAACATAGAAAAATATTTATCACATTTAATTCCACTCTAAGTTACTGGGAACATTCCTCTTGTATTTATAAATACATTTTGTCAGAAAAGTTCTTGCACTCTCCTTGGCTCTACGTGCACTATAATCATGATAGAAACCACACGGCGGTGGGATGGGTAACTACTGGCACTCCGGCTAAATGACAGGCACACTGAACTCCTCTGATGTGCGCAAAGAACTTCACTAACGAAACAATAAAATCTTGTGTCTTTTACAACTGCAATTATGAGTTAGCGCTTCAATAATAAATGTTTCAAGTTGAGTTTAAACATCTTAATCTGGTAATAAACACATTGTATAAAGACTGCCTAGCGGTGGTAAGATTAGAGAAACATCTGACAAATTACTTTTAGAGAAGACAATGTAGTGTCTAAACTCAAAATAAACTATTGAGCAATAAGATAAATGTACACAGTTATAGTATTAACCTCTCTGTATAAACGCACACAGCTATTGAAGTTATCCAGGCCAGTGCAGCATGAAAGCAGCAGTTATAATAAATCTTTCACAAGTTTTACACACAAAGCTTTAGGTCACATTTAGATGAGACAATGTATCAATAATATATATATATATATATATATATATATATATATATATATATATATATATATATATATATATATATACACACACACATATATATATATATATATATATATATATATATATATATATATATATATATACATACACACTCACACACACAGATATGTATATAGATATATATATATATATATATATATATATATATATATATATATATATATATATATATATATATATATATATATATATATATTCTAATTACATCTTTAAACAACTGGTTTAGAATATTATATTTACATACGCTGTAGTCTGTATATATAAAAGATATCTGGAGCAGAGGGCCAGACTACAGAACTGTGTGGAATGCCGCATTGACGTGCTCGCTGGTAATGCAGTGCTTGGAGAAATGACAAGGAGCTCATGCATCCAATTACTTGGCATTTCTAGTTATAATGTGAGCTAGCGCAGTGTAACAGAATACTGTGTCGCTGAAGATAAATTATCAGGAACTACACAAGATACTAGGCTGCAACAATCATAGACATTTCCCACCGACACGCAGAATCCTGACATAAAGCACAAATTCA